>NC_133650.1:249268789-249916560 GCF_009905375.1 Apium graveolens | reverse complement strand
CAATTTGGTTCAGTGTTTAATATTTAGTTTGTATGTATTTGTGGAGTAGTATCGTATATTTGAGGTTCGTATTTGGGTATACAATAATCAATGGTCTATAAAGAATCAGGTTTACGGCTCAAGATCAATAACTGGAATCAAGGTTTAGGGTTCAGTGCTTCAAAGCACTTGCAATATAAAACTGGAATATCAATCACTACAATATCTCGAGAAAGTTCAGAACACTTGCCTGGTACTAGCTTACTACACTCCACTTGCTCTCAATCACCACTGTCTTACTCCTTGACTATCTGTTTCCCTTTCCTACGCCTTGCCTCTTCCGCTCACATATCATAAGCATCTATCAATATTTAACTCATACGATTCTGTTCGACACATACTTCTATCTACCCTTCGTTTCACCCAAATCCAATTAACGGATTGAAAGTTACGCAATAAACAAGTAAATATCGAATATACAGACCGACAGTCAACCAACAAGTCACATATAACACATAGCACATCACATAATCAATAATATATCATTTTTAAATAAGTCTCGAGTCATAAACAAGCTTTCTGATATTTAAAATGATTTTTAAAATATTTTTCGGAGTTAAAACGGGTCGTTGGATCAATTTCGAAGTAGTAAATAGGGTTCGGTTGGCCAATTCTGGCTTCAAAATAATTTCATAATAATTATTGAGCCTTGAAAACAATTTAAAATAATATTTTAAAGCTCGAAACTATTTTTTGGAATTTTTAAATCATTTTAAAATAATTAAAAATAATTAAATAATTAATTAAAATCAATTAATAATTAATTAAATCAATTAATCAATTAATTTTCAAATTAATTGACCAATTAATCAATTAAAAATTAACTGAAATTAATTAACTAATTAATTCAGATTTATTTTTGAATTAAAAATAATTTTTGGAATTAAAATAATAATTTTTCGAATTTTCAGAAATTAAAAATGAATTTTCATAATTAAAATAAATAGAAAATATGATTATTGAATATTTTTAAAACAGGAATCCAAAATTTGCAAACTCTGGAAACTTCAGGCACTAAACTTCATCGTTCCCAATAATTGAGGTACTAAACTGTAATTTTTCCAGCCCTCGCCGGAAAACAGTCGGGGTTCGCTGGAGAACTCGCCTCCGGCATCCTTCCACCACCATCACCTCCAGATATACTCTACACAACATCAGGAATCTGTTCATGCAATCAAAACACAACAATAACCCCTGTCCTGGCCGGAAAATGGCCAAGAACTTTGCCGGTTTCCGGCGAAACACCGGGAATTTCAAAACACAACTCCCTTCGATTCAGACATCCTCTGTTAACGAGCTATATACCAATCGGTTGCAAATTTCATAAGGAACACAACCCACTATAAATCAACAGCTAATAACCCCTAAATCAAAAAACCCCAAATTTCAATTGAAAACATTCATACGGGTTATAAACCCTAATTTCAAAATTCGAAAATTAAACTCAAATTTGAACATGTTATTGAACTCCAAATCGGACGTATGACATATGAAAATCATCAGGAAAATGAGCTCTACAACATGCAATCATCAAATCATTCAAACAATCATACGAACAAAAATTCATATTTTTAATAAAAATAATTTGAAAATAAATAAATTTTCAAAAAATAAACCTTGATTTCTGCAGTGATATGGAACACAGAATCTCATAGTACTCCTCGAGACCTTCGATTTGGTTACTCCAACTTTCCCAACTGATTTCAATAACACCTTGAAATTGTAGTTTGATTCTCAGAAGGTTTTATGAATTTAGGGTTTTTCTCTGGAAATTTATATAATTACTGACTGCAAATGATTTTTGATACGGAATAAAATACGGTAAAGGTCTATTTATAATTACGGAAAATTATTATCCCGTTGGATCATTCCGGGTATAAAATGGTACGTTTATTTATAAAAACTGATCCAAACGGTATCGGTTTTCGGGATAATTATCCAAACCAGTACAATTTGTACTGCGGTCTTCGTCTCAGCGCCTGGTTACACGTACTACCAGGTGATAATTGGGATACTTTAATAAAAAGCTCCCATTTATCGAAAATACGAGTTTTATTGATTTACCGAAATGAATATTGTATCGAAAATGTTGTGCCTGGACCCGCGCAGGACAAACCGTACGCCGGATTGAAAAAGTCGAAACATGGAATATGCTCGGATTATTACAATTAGGTTAGGAAGGAGTTCTCGGAAGAGTTTCGGGTTCCAAAAACGTAACAACGGATGACGTCGGTTGGTTCCCGTTTTTATAAAATAGATTTTAAATACTCGGAAAAAGATTTTATAAATTTTCATATGATTCTTATAAATCCCTAAATTAACATAAAAATAATTAGGAAGATATGAAAATTATCTATATTTTATTTTGGACATATAAAAATTAAAATACTTAATTAATAATATTTTTAAACATCCAAACACATTTAACAGTTAACAATTAATTCACAGAATAGATACTGAACACATATATTAATTATTTATTAGCAAAAATAATTACACGATATATACCGGATATTACATCCTTCCCCCCTTAAAAGGATTTTGTCCTCAGAATCTCCTAAGAAAACAAATGAGGGTACTTTTCTCTCATATCACTTTCTAACTCCCAGGTTGACTCTTCAACCTTTGGGTTTCTCCATAATACTTTTACCAGCTTTACCACTTTATTTCTCAATACCTTCTCTCTTTTCTCTAAAATCTCTATCGGACTCTCTACATATTACAAATCTGCCTGAAGCTCTATTGGCTCATATTCTATTACATGCTTGGAGTCTGGATTATATTTCTTAAGCATTGATACGTGAATAACATTGTGAATGTGCTCCATGTGCGGAGGTAACGCCAATTCATAAGCTACTTTTCCCACGCGCTTTAGAATCTCAAAAGGTCCGGCATATCTTGGGCTCAGCTTTCCTCTCTTTCCAAACCACGTTAGTCCCTTCCACGGTGATACTTTCAATAATACCAAGTTTCCTTCTTCAAATTCCATGTCTTTTCTGGACTGGTCTGCATATTTCCTTTGACGGTCCTGTGCGGCTATTAATCTTTTCTGGATAACTTCAACAACTTCTTTTGTTTGTTGTAACTAGTTCAGGTCCAAGTATTTTGCGTTCTCCGACTTCATCCCAATACATTGGAGATCTGCATTTGCGTCCATAAAGGGCTTCATAGGGTGGCATCCCAATACTGGCATGATAACTATTGTTATAAGCAAACTCTACCAGAGGTAAATGCTCGTCCCAACTTCCTTTGAAATCAATAGCACAAACACGTAACATGTCCTCAATCGTCTGAATCGTTTTTTCACTTTGGTCGTCCGTCTTGGGGTGATAAGCCGTACTAATATTCAATCTCGTTCCCAAACATTCTTGAAAACTTTTCCAAAATCTTGAATTAAATCTTGGATCTCGATCAGATACGATACACACAGGAACTCCATGACGAACTACAATTTCCTTCAGGTACATATGGACCAACTTGTCGAGTGAAAATCTTTCATTTATAGGCAGAAAATGAGCTGACTTGGTAAGTCTATCCACTATAACCCAAATGGCATCATGATTAGCCCTTGTCCTTGGTAATCCAACTATAAAATCCATGGCAATATGTTCCCATTTCCACTCTGGAATCTCCAATAGCTGTAGCAATCCACTTGGTCTTTGATGTTTGGCTTTAACTCTCTGACATGTATAACATCTGCTAACCCATTCCGTAATTTCCCTCTTCATATCTGGCCACCAATAACTTTCCATTAAATCTATGTACATTTTGGTACTCCCTGGATGGATGGAATATCTTGAATTATGTGCTTCCTGTAAAATTTCATTCTTTAGCTCCGTCACCGGTGGAATCCAAATTCTTGAAGAAAACCTAAGAATACCTTGATCATCCTTCTACGTGCACAATTCCTCACCTACCAAACGATTTATATCTTAATCCATTACATTTTCGTGACACTTCTTTATTTTTGCTAGCAACTCCGGCTGAAAAGTCATACTGTACACTTTTATTTCATTTGGCCTGCAAACTTTAATCTCCAATTCCAGTTTCTGAAATTCCTTATATATCTCTTCAGGTACCGATAACACATTTAACTTTTCCTTCCGACTTAACGCGTCTGCTACAACGTTCACTTTACCGGGATGATAATTAATCAAGCAGTCGTAATCCTTGATCAATTCTAACCATCTCTTTTGCCTAATATTAAGCTCCTTCTGAGTGAATATGTACTTTAAGCTTTTATGATCCGTAAAAATCTCGGACTTTTCTCCATACAGATAATGTCTCCAAATCTACAAAGCAAAAACTATGGCTGCTAGCTCCAAATCATGAGTAAGATATTTCTGTTCGTGTGGTTTCAATTGCCTTGACGCATACGCAATCACCTTATCGTGCTGCATTAGAACACATCCTAGTCCTTTCTGAGAAGCATCGCTATAAATTAAGAAATTCCCTTGATCGTCTGGAAGTGACAAAACAGGTGTTGTGATTAATCGTTGCTTCAATTTATGAAAACTTTCTTCGCACTTGTCGTTCCATATAAACTTTTCATTCTTCCGTGTAAGCTTTGTCAATGGTATTGCAATCCTTAAAAATTTTTGAACGAATCGACGATAATATCCTGCTAATCCCAAGAAACTTCTTACCTCGGTGGGTGTTCTCTGGCTCTCCCAGTTTGTAATTGCCTCAATCTTTGCTGGGTCCACTTTGATCCGTTCATTACTGACTATGTGTCCTAAGAACTGAACTTCCTGTAGCCAAAACTCACACTTCGAGAATTTAGCATATAACTTCTTTTTCCTTAAAATCTCCAAAGCTGTTCTCAGATGTTCCGCATGATCCCCTTTCGCCTTTGAATAAATCAAAATATCGTCTATAAACACAATAACGAACTTGTCCAAGTATTCCTTGAAAATTCTGTTCAGCAGGTCCATAAACGCTGACGGGGCGTTGGTCAATCCAAAAGACATCACTAAAAATTCGTAATGTCCATACCTTGTTCTGAAAGCTGTCTTCGGTATATCTTCTGGCTTAATCTTCAGTTGATGATATCCTAATCTTAAATCAATCTTGGAGAAGTACTTGGCTCCCTTCAGTTGATCAAACAAATCATCAATTCTGGGTAACAGATACTTGTTCTTGATTGTAAGCTTGTTGAGTTCCCTATAGTCAATGCACAGTCTCATGCTTCCATCTTTCTTCTTGACAAATAATACCGGTGCACCCCACGGGGACACACTGGGTTTGATTACTCCTTTCTCTAACAGCTCTTGCAATTGCTTCGCTAGCTCTTTCATCTCAACGGGCGCCATCCTATACGGGGCCTTGGATACCGGTTCTGTTCCAGGTGCTAAGTCGATTGCAAACTCAATTTCTCTATCTGGAGGAAGTCCTGGTAACTCGTCGGGAAACACGTCTGGAAATTCATTCACTATTAGAATATCTTCAAGTTTTGTTGGCTCCTGACTCCTATCAATCACATATGCCACGAAATGCTCGCATCCTTGTCGTAGTAACTTCTTGGCTTGAATCATCGTTAAGAACTTCTTTACTTGTTTTTGGCCCTTGAACGTTACTATTCTTTCGTCTGGCGTTTTCACCATTACCTTCTTATTTCGACAATCTATCTGGGCATCGTGCTTAGATAACCAATCCATTCCTAAGATAACGTCAAATTCTCCTAACTTAAATGGTATCAAATCTACACAAAACTTACTACCAGAAATCTCAATCTCATAATTCCCACAAACTTTATTAACAGATACTCGTTCTTGATTTGCCAATTCCACAGTCATTATTTCATTTAAATATTCAACTGGATAATTTAACTTACTAACAAAATATTATGAAACAAACGATCGAGTTGCTCCCGAATCTATTAACACTTTGGCACATAAAGAATTCACATTAAGCGTACCTTCCATGACATCCGTATCCTGGATAGCATCCTTCACAGACATGTCAAAAACTCTAGCCCTTGAAGTCTTATTTACTGCTGGGGTAGATCCCATAATCCTCAATGTATTACTCAGAAGGTTTCCCAACTGATTTCAATAACGCCTTGAAATTGTAGTTTGATTCTCAGAAGGTTTTATGAATTTAGGGTTTTTCTCTGGAAATTTATATAATTTCTGACTGCAAATGATTTTTGATACGGAATAAAATACGGTAAAGGGCTATTTATAATTACGGAAAATTAGTATCGTGTTGGATCATTCCGGGTATAAAATGGTACGTTTATTTATAAAAACTGATCCAAACGGTATCGGTTTTCGGAACAATTATCCAAACCAGTACAATTTGTACTGCGTTCTTGGTCTCAGCGCCTGGTTACACGTACTACGAGGTGATAATTGGGATAGTTTAATAAAAAGCTCCCGTTTATCGAAAATACGAGTTTTATTGATTTACTGAAACGAATATTGTATCGAAAATGTTACGCCGGGACCCGCGCAGGACAAACCGTACGCCGGATCAAAAAATTCGAAACATGGAATATGCTCGGAATATTACAATTCGGTTAGGAAGGAGTTCTCGGAAGAGTTTCGGGTTCCAAAAACGTAACAAAGGATGGCGTCGGTTGGTTCCCGTTTTTATAAAATAGATTTTAAATACTCGGAAAAAGATTTTATAAATTTTCATATGATTCTTATAAATCCATTAATTAACATAAAAATAATTAGGAAGATATGAAAATTATCTATATTTTATTTTGGACATATAAAAATTAAAATACTCAATTAATAATATTTTTAAACATCCAAACACATTTAACACTTAACAATTAATTCACAGAATAGATACTGAACACATATATTAATTATTTATTAGCAAAAATAATTACACGATATATCCCGAATATTACAAGGGTGATGACCAGTGGGGAATTCGTCCATCTACTAGTAGAAAAGGTTAATTATTGGTATCTTTGCTTGATCAGCAAGATATCAGGTTTATGCCAAAATTCTCTTCTTTCCAAATTCATTGGATATGACAACTCTGTTTATACTTGTCATGACTGAGGTTTTCGGGGAATGTATAAGATATATATAATATAAGTGTATATATATATATCGGGACTTAATGAAGTATCTCGTAACTTCATTTCCTTTGAATGATATTTTAAAGATTGAATTTATTCAAGTCTTATCTTGTAGTCTCATCTATGTGATGAACTTTTGAAACTGATTATACCTTGAACGGTGGTAGTTCAAGTCGTATTCGGGAAAATATATAAGTATATTGGAGTATCTAGTAACTTCATCTTTTCAACTTATATCTAGTAAATGATTATCTTATGCATGACAAAGATTTTCAGAAAAATGTTGAGACAAGGTTAGATATATGAGATCACCTTGCAACGATATTTTTATACAGTTATAAACTAGAACTCTGTGTATATTATGCATGGAAGAGGACTTCCAAGATTTTGAAAAGTATATATACATATATACTGAATATTTTGCGACTTGGTCGCGTTAAGATATCAAACTTGGTTCATATCTGCTTGACCAAGACTTTCATGAGTATTATGATGGGAATGCTCATATATTGTTAATCATTATAGATATTATTTTGGTGGGCTTGTTGCTCACCCTTGCTTTCTTCTTTCATCACACAACAACAGATAGACAAAATGACCAGGACTAAACTCCCAATTCGCAAGCGGATAGGAAATGTTCCGCAGTTTCCTGTAGGCGTGGATGATGCTGTAGTGAGGTAGGAGCTACAAATAGGCTAGGTTTTCAACTGTTGATGTACCACACTGATGTATATTTATGAACTGTAATAATGGCAAGGAAAATGTAAATTTATTCAGAAACCCTTTTAAGGTGTAATGGTTTATAATTGTGGAATAAAATGACTTGTGTTATTTTTGGTATTCATCTTTGAGACTATAACTTGTGGTGTGTGTGTTTATTGTGGGGTCACAGTACACAGTAGTTGGTTGTTTATTAAGATTGAGTGTTATTAAGGGAAATGGAACTCGTGACGACCCGGATCCCCGACCCCGGATTTGGGGGTGTTACAGAAATGGTATCAGAGCTAAGAGTTATAAACCTCAGAGATGATACGTCGTTAAAATGATAAGTTCACTAAGATAATAAGAACTCTTTCCAAGTTCATAGTCGGACTACCTAACGTAGTACTGACAATTAAAACCCTTACGGGAACCCTTATAAATATCATGATAGTAACATAGTTCATTATCGTATAGGGCAGCGGGGCACCGAACCCTGAGGTTCAGGAGCATCAGCATGAGGATGTTTTATTACATGTTGGAGATCAAATTATGAATCCGATAGAGTACCCTAACGAAGGAACGGATGAGATTCATATTGATAATATTGCGGTTGAGGATGTTATACCATAAGGGATTGTTGCTGAGGAGGATCTCGTGGAGGATCCTGATGAGAATAAAGAGAGGACCGCTGAGGAATTGATGACCGTAGTCAGGGCGACTACCAGAGCTAGAATGGCCGTGAGGGTGGCACTAGAGGATGAAGAGTTACCAAGGGCACAGAGGATAATGAGGGCAGAAGAAGTGGGGCCTTCCATAGCACCAATTATACCAGTATCAGACCCTCTCCCAGAGGTTCCTGTAGACATCTATGAGGTTCCACCAATTCCTGTTCCCTCCCCTGTACAGAGCCCAATACCTACTGAGGAAATGCCACCTTTATCTCCTGTATCATTGTCACCTGATACCGAGCTTGGTTATCCATTTGGATCTCCTGTGTCTACACCACCTACATCCCATGGACTGCTAGATGCAGTCGTTCGGGCTTCTCTTATTGTCGATTATCATATCACTTTGGGTGGCCTGTCTGAGGCCCGTAATGTTAGAAGTGATCTGTTGGATCGACTTACTGCACCAAGGATTTAAGGTGGGGTACTTCCGGCAGGATTAGCTTATAGAATGGACAGGATTGAGGCTACCACCCGAATTACAGCTAGAGGCCATCTTGAGGGCAAGATTGATCCAACTCTATTTGCGACTATCTTAGGCCTCATCACCGCTTTAATGGGGCAGGTTGATCCACAATAGTGTGCAGAGTCAGAGCGATCAGATAAGGATTTCATGTAGCACCAGTTTTGGAGGATTAGCCTAAGTTATGAATGAGTAGTTTTAATGACTAGATGATTATCTATGGTAGTACTTTTGGGATAGAAGCGATCAGATCAGATGATGTAATTCTCTTTCATGTGTTCAGTTGTTGTACCCTCGAACAAATGGTTTTGTATATATTCGTTCCTTTTTGTTCAGATCAGTTTGTTTGTGATAAGTTCATATTGTTAATTGTAATATTAACACTTAAGAGTGTCATGAAATTTATAGAACTTGAGAATTCATAAATTGCGATCATGTAAGGACTGAATGAGGGAAAGACTTAAGCAAAGTAAGTAAGACAAATAACAAGAGATTCTCAAAAAATTTCTAAGCATTATGCCCCCACGAGGAATAAGATTTGGGGCAAACCCTGAATGTGATAATCAGGGAGGTTGCAATCAAGATATAAGGAACCCAAAACATAATGAAGTGGAAAATGAAGATTTTAAAATATAAGATGACCCCGATTATGGGGAGTTGGAAGAAATATTTAGACTGAGAAAACAGAACTCGAGCAAGGAAGGGAGCACCAAGACAGTACTCCTATGAGGCAATTCATGGACCTGCCTAAAAAAACTAATACTTTTACCCCCAAACACCACCCTGAGGAAACAATATGGTGTGAAATTCTTTCATGACCTTTAAGTCGCTAAGCTCTCAGAGTTCCAAGGAACAGGTTGACCCAGTCGAGGCAAGAGCCTGGATAAAGGAAATATAGGAATCATTTGAGATTCTAAATGATTGACGAAGCGCAAAAGACTATTTTTATCACTTACCCTCCTAAGAGAGAGGCCACCCGCTGGTGAAAGGCCAAGAAAGACACTGGGCCAGGGTTATAATAAACCGATTAAAGTTCAGTCAATTGTTATCGGGAAAGTACTTCCCAAGGTTGTAGAGATTGGGTAAAAGCTTTAGAGCGAGAACAAAGGCGGACGAGTATGATGAATTATGAATCTAAGTTGTAAAAGTTGTCAAGATTCGTTCTGAGGACAAGAATCCCAGAACGACGTGATGTTTGAAGTCAATGATTAGTGGGTTCATGAAATGATTGTAAGAGAAAGGAAAATAAAAAGAAACTGAAGTGGAAAGGAATATAAAGGCAATAGAGTTTGAGGAATGATAAGGGAGTTGGGTATGAGGAAACCCTAAAGACTCGTAGCCATAGAAATAAAAAAGTATGTAATTGTCAGGATGAGGGTGAATCACCATGAGTTAAAGTTGATAGTTGAAGGCATAAGAGATACATATATTTTATCCCTTTTAAGTTAAGAGTATTCGATGAAACTTTGAGATAGACCGATGGATTAATAAGGAAACACGAATGGACTGAGGAGACATGATAACAAGAAATTATGAAAATGGGATGAAGGAAGTGACCTTCAAGAATGTGAAGTGTATGTAAGACCTGTGACTTGATGCCCAAAAAGGGAGACACCAAGTATAGAAGATATCTCAACATTGAGATGACTGTTGAGATAAACAACAAAAGTAAATGAGGATTTAGTATTAAAAAAAAGAGAAGAAGTTCACGTTGAACACGACCAATATCTTCCAGAACATCCATGCTATCAATACCAAATCAGGAAAGAAAAACGGATAACCATTTTTATCTTTTGGAGGCCATATGGATTGACCTGAACTTGAATAAGGATGCTATTGTGAAATTTGGTATAGACTATCGAGGTGGAAATGATTGAATAAGATACCCTTATCAGGGATATATGACTTGCTTTATCCATGGAAGGATGTAAGTACCTTTTTAAAGGTGGAATTAAGGATATAACCTCAATAACTTGAGATGAACCATGGGGGAATGCATAAAGGTTGGCATTTCACCCTTAATAGGGATATTATGAGTTTGGGTAATACGGAATGAAGGATTAAGGCAACAACAAACTTTAAGGATCAGTGGAGAAATTTTTCAGAAGTACATATTAGTAAATGGTATTTTGATATGCCCTGTATCTAGGGAATACAGGAGGGACGATTCAAGGATAACCTTAGAGGTTTTACAAGGAGAAATGTAATATTCAAAGTTCTCAAGAATAGAAATTTTGATAAAGGAAATATGACGTAATTATAATAATGCCAGGTAGGGCACGTGTTGAACAAAAAAAAATAAAAAAAATATAGACCGACCCAATGAGGGTCAAGATTGGTGAAAACAATAAGGACCCAAGATAAGAGACATCCTAAGTATGATCGAGAGTCAGTCGTGACAATGATCACATCTAAAGACCGAGGCAATAACTTATGGAAAAATGGTGATATTTTTTTTCTCACCAAAGCTTAAGGAAGAGAATTTGCACACAAGCAGTGATTGGAAATGAGGTAGAAAATTTAGATGGAGATCGTTCAAAAGACATTGATTATAAGGAACTATTACTATCAGAAAAGGCCAATGAGATGGATGACACTCTAAGTGTAAGAGAACAATTATAGGCGCTCGTGCCAGAGGAATACAGTGATGATGGTTAAAGCCGTAAAGGTTGTATTATGGTGTGAAAGATTGACATTCCTTCGGATGATTGTGTGATACTCAACCGTAATAGTAGTTTGGTAAAGATTTAATTCATATAATTGCCGCGAGCGGGCTATCTATCTTAGAAGGTCCTATCTAGAGAATAAGTCGGGACCATGTTACGAAAGGACTAAATTAACCTTTGAGCTTCATGTCTCCTAATAAAGACATATGGTTAATAATAGTATTAACCTGCTATCGTTGCTTTCATTAAAACTCTTCTGTAATTTTATCTTCTTCATGTCATATGTACGTCAAGTTCAGGAGTGTTCTTCATGAATCATGAACGGTGTTCATGTTGCCTCCTTAGAAGAATTCGATACGATAGCTATGGACTTTGTATGGTCAGATATTAAGATTTCATGGAAAACGAATGACTATAGTAGGTCCGTGGTGGACTATAGTAATGCATTAACGATTCTTTGAATAATGAGCCGATTACAACCGTGAAAGTTGTATTGTAAAGGATGTTGAGATTGGGTACCACTAATCGGGATGTGGTGATGTATAAGTTATCATTAATAGACTAATTAAGTCGATTATTTACCTATTGAATATTTATTCCTTCTTATCAATAGAGAGTCGTATTACTATACGAGGAAGGTTGCGGTGCAAGCATAGAATTCTAGTAACGATGATGTCTAGAATGAAATCCCAGATTCGATTTTTGATGTCGAGGGAGTTCAAAGGTGATTGTGTATAAGCTCATAAGAGCATGGGTCCATAGAATGATGGACGGAATAGGGAAAGATTCAGGAACATGAATTACGATGCTATAATACTTCATGTTGAGATATATACCTATATATGTTTTGTTCTCCTGTGATAAACCTCTATAGTTCAGGGGTAGACTCCAAACCAGATGTTTTGTGGCAATATTTTTTATATAATTCTCTTGAATTCTTTCTTTTCTCTTCTTTTCATTTTCGTGTAAACTGAGAAGAACAACCCTTCCAGAAGGGGAGGTATTGTCGAATGACTATCTATCTGTGTGATAGAAACCTAGTAGGATACCACATATTGTTTAATTGCTTGTCAAGTACTAAAGGCTGGCCACCTTCTGTACTAACTATGCAATAGAACATGTGTTCATGATCATAGTGTTCTCTCAATAAATTCTTTACTTCTATATGATTGATCAAACTTTGGAAGATGGAAGCAGCTAGAGTTGAAGTGGTATTAGTACGGTGGTATTCCGAATCTAACGCGTTCATGATAATAAGGTTGAAGCGGTTATTAAAAGGTTATAGAACGCTAACGAGCAAAAGTGTAACCAGTATAATATTAGGTACGGAAGATAGTAATGATTACGAACTAGAAAAGAGTGGGTATTGAGAAGCAAAAGCTATAATGCTAGAAGCTATGATGAGAGTCTGTGCAATAGACTCGAAAGAATTTGGAATGATCACTTAACGCGGATTGAGTTTTCTTACGATGATAGATCGTATGTCAGTATCGAGATGTCGCCTTATGAGATCCTTGAGGGAAGACAATGCCGATCTCCCTTATGTTAGGATGAAGTTGTAGAACGCAAGATGCTCGAACCAGCAGTGGTCCAAAGGACCAAGGATATAATAGATCTAATCAGAGGATGGCCGATAGTAGCCCAAGATGGACATAAGAAGTATGCTGAATTGACAACGAAAGGACAAAGAGTATGAAGTAGGGGACCTAGTGTTGTTAAAGGTATCCCCTTGGAAAGCCTTGGAAAGGATTGATGAGGATCAGAAAGAAAGGGAAACTAAGCCCAAGATACATTGGACCTTTTAAGATACTAAGACGAATTGGGAAGTTATCTTACGAGCTAGCCCTACCCCCGAACCTACAACAAGTTCATAATGTGTTCCATGTGTCAATGCTAAGAAAGTATCATCGGGATGCCAGGCACATAGTGGAATACGAGCATGTGGACATGCAATCAGACCTGACTCACGTGGAGCAACCAGTGAAGATTATGGATTAAAAAGGAGCAAGTGATTCGGAACAAGGTGATCAAGCTAGTCAGAGTGCTATGGCAGAATCATAATGTGGAGGAGTCAACTTGGGAACTAGAGAGCGCAATGCTAGAAAAGTACCTCCATTTGCTTTCTATCCGATTCCGGGACGGAACCCTTTTAAGGAGAGGAGACTGTAATAACCCCAAAAATTTTGGACTTTTTGAAACCCTTATGAATGGTGATTTTGCTAATTATGCTGATTAAGAAAACTTTTCATGTCACACTATGTAGGGTTCTTTTATTGATATTCTGAGATCTTATTAGTACTCTATATGGTATATAAATGTATGTAAAGATCGCCAGAATCCAAATTCGAACACTTTGATTTTTCCAGAAAATCCACCAGATGCCGAAAGAATTGAGTATAAGGTAACATGATTAAAATGATTTAAATTCAAGGATTATAAGAGAGGATCATAAAAGAAATATAAAATATTGAGAAAGGTATAGGGGAACCCAAGTAATTAGATCCCGGATATGATCCCTCAAACGATAAATGAGTCATAAAACAATTAAACGACAAGTAATGCAAGAGAGATTAGTGCAAGGATTAAGGATGACGATCAAGCAATTAAGCAAAGATTAGCATAAAAGATTCTTCCACCACCAAGTAATGACAAGTGGCAAATGATGAAGTCACCAAGGTGCTGTCATGCTTAATCACACTCCACTCACTTTAATCATCCAATTAACCACCCAAATATCTCATTCAATTTCCATTTTCCACCAAAAACACAATCAACAAAGAAAAACACCCTCCCAAGAACATTTATCTCGGCTTTCTTCATTCCAAGGAAGAAAATTTTCAAGAATTCAAGCTTCACTTCATAAACAAATCCAAGATAAATTCCTTAGCTTCTTGACGATTAGATAAACATATCCTAGGAGTTTAAGCTTCCAATTTTTCATGAATCTCTTCCAATAAATCAAGGAAGAAGATGGTGCATGTAATAACCCCAATTTTTGGAAATTTTTGAAACCCTTATGAATAGTGTTTTTGCTGAATGAGAAAACTTTTCATGCCACACTATGTAGGGGTTCTGATATGGATATTCTGAGATTTTATTAGTACTTTATATGGGATATAAGTGTATGTAAAGATCGTCAGAATCCAAATCCGAACACTTTGATTTTTCCCGGGAATCCAATAGATACGGAAAGAATTGAGTATAAGGTAACAGGATAAAAGGATTTAAATTAAAGGATTATAATTGAGGATCATAAAAAGGAATATAATGTATTGTGAAAGGTTAAGGGAACCTAAGTAATAAGATCCCGGGTATGATCCCTCAAACGATAAACGAAAACGAAAGTTAAGCGAACAGTATAACAGATCAGCGGTCATTAGGCAAACAATTAGGAAGTTAATCAAAGGGATTAGAGAGGATGATGTCACCCCACCAATGAGAAGAGGACAAGGAGGGGAGGATGACATCATGAGGATGACACAAGCATGACATGGGAAGGAAGGAGATGTGGTGGCTTTTTAACCACACAAAATCAAGGGCAACTAGGTAATTTACTAAAACAAACACAAAAATCAAACCAACCAAGCCAAGCAAATCATTTTTCATCAAAATCAAAAAGAAACCAAGGCATTGTTCTTCATGCTCTCGGCCAAAACAGAACCAGAACACTAAAACTGCTGTATCTCCTTCATTTCTCACTCAAATATTGTGTTCTATAGCTCATTGGAAAGGTATTGAGATGGCCTACAACTCTTGTTCACAAGTCTCGTCCAAATAATCATGGTAAGACCCTTATTTTTACAGTTCTTTAAATCGGACTTTTAGAAACTTCAAAGCCTAACTTTGTGTTCTTGATTTCTTTGGAAAGATCAAGCTTGTAGGAGGCTCCCTAAGGCTTCCTAGAAACTTAACACCTCCCAAGGAAGGTATAAACTTCAAACCCTAGCCTTTACTTTATTTGTTAGTAAGTTTAATGGTTGGTGTTGTGAAATGAGAAGCATGAATTGTGATTATTAGTAGTTTGGTTTGATTTGGAAGTGTTTTGGTAATTGAAGCTTGATTATAGTTCATAGGTCTTGATTGTGGTTGTTTGAGTTGAAAACCTTGGAGATTATGGACTGATGTGGTATGGTTTAGGTGAAGTTTTGTTGTATTGATGGTTATGAGTTGGTTGGTAGTTAATTGGAGTAGTTTAAACATTGGTAATCGCGTAAACATAGCCGTCGTAACGTCCGATTTTCTTTGGACTGTTTTTGTGCATAACATTAGGACCCGAGAACCCCCTGCTAGATTATGACCACTGCCATATTTAGATAGCTCATGTTACGAGCTTCGTTTTGATATGTAGTTCGTTCGATTCCGATGCACGGTTTAGGAGAAACGACCGTTTCAAGTAACGGCGTTTCGCGAACGAAACTTTTCCCCTCGCCTTACTTTGAAACATAGGTTAAAGACCAAAAAGGGTTAATTAATGTATGAAACATTTATGGTAAGTGTGTTAGGCAGTTGGTAAGACACTCGCGAAGGAATCGCCTTAAAACTCGTAAAGGTTAAATTATTAAAAATGGTGGAGCCGAGGGTACTCGAGTGACTTAAGAGAATCAGTAAGCGCAAAACAAGCGTTAGAGTCTAAGTTAGTTAAAGTATAGATTTACAAGTGACTTTGGTTTAATTCCAACTTACTTGTTGTTTATAGGTTACCAGACTCGTCCCGAGCCAATCGTAACCCCCAGTCACTCAGGCAAGTTTTCTACCCGTTTTAACTGTTGTTGTGATGAATATATGTATATGCATTATCTTGCGATAGATGCATGTTGGTTAATTAGCAAATGTTGCGATATATTGAAGCATGCTGATATGGTATATATATGCATGCCTGTTTCGTATTCTTGCCATATATATCTGTTGGTTCAGTTGATAATACCTATGCTAGAGAATAGCAGTAATTTGCATATACCCTTAGTATAGGGACCTAAAGGTGAAAACATTTTCTAAAACCGGGAGTCGAGGATCCCGAGTAGATTTTATATATATATATATATATTTATATATATATATGGTTATAGTTTTCAAAACTATTAATCGAATAAGGTTTATTCGATAACTTTATTTTATTAATGAATATTATCTTGAATATTCATTCGAGGACTTATGACTCCTTTATATTATTTATTGAATATTATTTGAATATTCATTCGAGGACTTATGACTCTGTTTATCCTATTTAATGATTATTATTTGAATATTCATTTGAGGATGTATGACTCCGTTTATTTTATTTAATGAATATTATTTATAATATTCATTCGAGGTATTATGACTCCGCTCATTATTTAATAATATCCTTTATTTTATTAAAGAATAATGTTTTGATAATCAAACTTATTTTCGATTATTCAAATAAAGATAGTACTTTCATATAAGTATATCTTTGGTTATTTAATATTAATTTCAAGTATGAGTTTTAAAACTTCTACTTCAATTATTTTTATAAAGATTATTCTTTACGGGAATATTATTTAAATAATAATATTCAGATATTTTCTAATATATCGGGACTGATTTATTTTAATAAATCAGCAGTACTCCAAACATTCTTAAAAATGTTTTCGAGTCTTCAAAATAATTTTTAAAGTTAGAGTGGACCCCAAGACTCATTTTTATATTTAAGATCTTCCTTTCAAAGGGGATTTAAATACTCGCTCAAAACCTGGGGGATCCAGCTCTGTGGTGTATTTTACATTCGCAACAAGGTTGCTGTTTTGATAAATGAATTGATTACTTGCCCAATGTTCGGGAAGTAAGCCCATCTAATTGAGTCGGCATAAGCGACAGGACGGGGTACGGTCTATCAAAGTGTAAGTGCCTGGGTGGCAGTCCATCAACGCGTGAGTGGCCGTGTAACGGTCTAGCGCGAGGTCCTAATGCGGCCAGGGTGATGACCGGTGAGGAATTCATCCATCTACAGTAGAAAAGGTTACTTATTGGTATCTTTGCCTGATCAGCAAGATATTTGGTTTATGCCAAAATTCTTTTCCTTTCCAAAATTCATTGGATGTTTCAAACTCTGTTCATACTTTACATAACAGAGGTTCCAGGAAATGTTTAAGAGATATATATGTGGATATATATATATCGGGACTAAATAAAGTATCTCGTAACTTTATTTCATTCAATAATATTTCAAAGATTGAATCTATTCAAGTCTTATCTTGTAGTCTCATCTGGGTGATGAACTTTGAAACTGATTATAACTTGAACGGTGGTAGTTCAAGTAGTATTTGGATATAAGTATATTGGAGTATCTTGTAACTTCATCTTTTAAACTTATATCTAGTAAATGATTATCTTATGCATGACAAAGATTTTCAGAAAAACGTTGAGACAAGGTTAGATATATGAGATCACCTTGCAACAATATTTTTATACAGTTATAAACTGGAACTCTGTGTATATTATGTATGGAAGAGGACTTCCAAGATTTTGAAAAGTATATATGTATATATACTGAATATTTTGCGACTTCATCGCATTAAGATATCAACTTGGTTCATTTCTTTTGACCAAGACTTTCATGAGTACTATGAGAAGGCTCATATACTATTAATCATTATACATATTATTTTGGTGGGCTTGCTGCTCACCCTTGCTTTCTTCTTTCATCACACAACAACAGATAGAAAAGATGAACAAAACCAAGCTCCCGATTCGCAAGCGATTAGGAGACGTTCCGCAGTTTTCTAGAAGCATTGATGCCGCCGTAGCTGAGGGAGGAACTACCAATAGGCTAGGCTTTCAACTTTTGATGTACCAGATTTATTTATATTTATGAATTATAATAATGGCAAGGAAATGTAAATTTATTCAGAAAACCTTTTAAGGTGTATTGGCAGATAATTGTGGAATAAAATGACTTGTGGTTATTTTTGGATGTTCATCTCTGAGACTATAACGTGTGGTGTGTGTGTTTATTGTGGGGTCACAGTACAGAGTAGTTGAGTAATTATTAAGATTGGGTGTTATTAAGGGAAATGGAACTCGTGACGACCCGGATCCCCGACCCCGGATCTGGGGGTGTTATAGAAATGGTATCAGAGCTAAACGTTATAAACCTCAGAGATGATGTGACGTTAAGATAATAAGTTCACTAAAATATTAAGAACTCTTGCCAAGTTCATAGTCGGACTACCTAACGTAGTACTGACAATTAAAACCCTTATGGAAACCCTTATAAATATCGTGATAGAAGTGTAGTTCGTTATCATATATGGTAGTGGGACTCTGAACCCTGAGGTTGAGGAGCAACAACGCGATGATGTTTTATTAATTATTGGAGATCAGATTGTGGATTCGATAGAGCGTCCTAACACGGGACCGGATGATGTTCATATTGAGGATGTAGCGATTAAGGATGTTGTCCTAGAAGAGATTATTGCTGAGAAGGATCCTGTGGAGGATCCTGACAAGAATGAATAAAGGACCACTGAGGAATTGATAACCATGGTTAGGGCGACTACCAGAGGTAGGATTGGCCGGTCACTACCGGAGGTTCATTCAAGTTTGTAAAGATAGTAGCCCCTTTAACGTGGCTTACTCGTAAGACTGAGAAGTTCGAATGGACAGAAAAATACGAGATCAGCTTTTAAGAACTAAAGCAAAGGTTGGTGACGAACCCTATTTTGGCGTTGCCGGATGGAAAAGGAGATTTTGTGATTTGTAAGTGACGCTTCGCATAAGGAATTAGGGTGCTTCTTATATAGCACAGCAAGATAATCGCGTCTGCGTCAAGATAATTAAGGGAATATAAAATTCGATATCCCACCCATGATCTTGGACTCACGACAATAGTTTTGCCCTAAAGATTGGAGGCACTACTTGTATGGAGAGAAGTGCAAGATTTACACAAACCATAGGAGCTCTAGTACCTTTTTACGTAGAAAGAGCTCAACATACGCCAGAGGAGGCGGTTAGAGCTAATCAAGAATTATGATTGGGAGATTCTTTATCATTCGGGGAAAGCCAATGTGGTGGCTGATGCCCTTAGTAAAAAGGAGAGACTCAAGATGATAATGACTTTGGGAGGGTTGATAAGAGATTTTGAAAAAAAAATGGAAATAGATATGAAGGTAACCGGAGCCGGTACCGAAAAGTTGTTTGAGATTGCAATACAGCCCGAATTATTGGAAAAGAACATATTGTGCCAGTAAAAGTGATGAATGAAGGCAGAGAGCCAACAAATAGATATGAGATTAATACCGAGAGAGATGATAAGGGAATAATGAGGTATTCCTATAGAATTTGGGTTCCAAATGTTTAAGGGCTTAAAGATGAGATCTTAGATGAAAGTCATAGTTCAAGGAATAAGATTTAGGGCAAACCCTGAATGTGATAGTCAGGGAGGACGCCATCAAGATAGAAGGAACCCATAACATAATGAAGTGGGAAAACAAGGTTTTTAATGTATAAGATAACCCCAATTATGGGAGAAGGTTGAAACATTTTATACTAAGGAAACAGAAAGTAGAGTAAGGAAAGGAGACCCGAGATGGTACTCCTATATGGCAATTCATGGACCTGTCTAAAGAGAACTTAGACTATTATCCCCAACCACCACCCTGAGGGGACAATGCGGCAGGAAATTCTTTCATGACCTTTAAATCGTTAAGCTCTCAGAGTTCCAAGGAACAGGTTGACCTAGTCGAGGCGAGAGCCTGGCTAAAGGAAATATAGGAATTATTTGAGATTCTAAATGATTGACGAATCACAAAAGACTGTTTTTATCACTCACCCTCCTAAGAGAGAGACCACCTGCTGGTGAAAGGCCAAGGAAGGCACGGAGCAAGAGATTATAATAAACTGATTAAAGTTCAGCCAATTGTTTTCGGGAAAGTAATTCCCAAGGTTATGGAATAGTGTAAAAGCTTTAGAGCCAGAACAAAGGCAGACGAGTATGATGAATTATGAATCTAAGTTGTAAAAGTTATCAAGATTCGTTCTGAAGACACGAATCCAGAATGACGGGATGTTTGAAATCAATGCTTATGTTGTGTTGGTTCATGAAATAACGATAAGAGAAAGGAATATAAAGGCAAGAGAGTTTGATTAATGATAAGGGAGTTGGGTATGAGGAAACCCTAAAGACTCGTAGAAATAGAAATAGAAGAGTATGTAATCGTCAGGATGAGGGTGATTCACCATGAGTTAAAAATGATGGTTGAAGGCATAAGAGTTATGTATATTTTATCCCCTTTAAGTTGGGAGGATTCGAGGAAAACCTTGAGATAGTTCGAAGGATAAATAATGAGACGCGGATAGACTGAGAAGACAAGAAAGTAAGAAATTAGGAAAATTGGATGAAGGAAGTGACCTTCAAGAATGTGAAGTGTAAGACCGGTGGCTTGATACCCAGAAAGGGAGACGCCAGGTATGAAAGATATCCCAACATTGAGGTGACTGTTGAGATAAACAACAAAAGTAAATAAGGAATTATTAAGAAGAAGTTCACGTTGAACACGACCAATATTCTCCAGAACATCCTTGTTATCGTTACCAAATTAGGCGAGTCAAACGGATAACCGTTGTTATCTTTTGGAGGCCATATTGATTGACCCCATTTTGAATACATATGTCATTGTAAAATTAGGCATATACTATCGATGTGGGAATGATTGAATAAGACACCCTTATCAGGGAGATATGACTTGATTTATCCATGGAA
Source organism: Apium graveolens (assembly GCF_009905375.1). NCBI lineage: Eukaryota > Viridiplantae > Streptophyta > Magnoliopsida > Apiales > Apiaceae > Apium > Apium graveolens. The sequence continues at coordinate 249,895,205 of NC_133650.1, read as the reverse complement.
GGATGCAGGTACCTTTTAAAGGTGGAATTAAGGATAGAACATCGGTAACTTAAAATGAATCCTAGGGGAATGCATAAAGGTTGGCATTTCACCCTTAATAGGGACAGTATGAGTTTTGACAGAATGATTGGGAAAGGGTTAAGGTAACAACAACCTTTAAGAATCAGTGGAGAAATTTTTCAGAAGTATATAGACAATGATTCTGGTATTAATAAATGGTATCTTGATATGCCCTGTATCTAGGGAATACAGGAGGAACGATTGAAGGATAATCTTAGAGGTTTTACAAGGAGAAAGGTAATATTCAAAATTCTCAAGAATAGAAATGTTGATAAAGGAAATATGACGTAATTATAATGTTGCCAAGTGGGGCACGTGTTAAACCACGAGAAAGTATGGATCGAACCAGCAATGGTCGAAATTGTTCAGGGCAATTAGGACTTAAGATAAAAGATGTTCTAAGTATGATTAAGAGTCAGTCTTGACAGTGATTAGCCTCTAAGGATTGAGGCAATAACTTATGGAAAAATGGTGATATTTTTTTTATTTACTCATCAGATATTAAAGAAAAGCATTTTCACATAAGCTGTGATTGAAATAAGGTAGAAAATTTATTTGGAGGTGGTTAAAATGACATTGACTGTAAGAAAATTTTATTATCAGGAAAGGCCAAAGAGGTGGCCGACACTTTAAAGGTAAAAGGATAATTGTAGGCCCTTGTGCCAAAGGATACAGTGATGATGGTTAAAAGCTGAAGGTTGTATTATGGTTTGGAAGATTGACATTCCTTCTGATGACTGTGCAATACCCAGCCGTAATAGTAGTTGGTAAAGGTTTAATTCGTGTAATCGCCATGAGCGGGCTATCTATCTTAGAAGGTACTATCTTGAGAATGAGCCTGGACCATGTTTCAAAAGGACTAAACAAACCTTTGAGTTAAGTCTTCTATTGAAGGCATATGATTAAGAATGGTGTTAACCTGCTATCGTTGCTTTGATTGAAACTCTTCTAAAATTTTATCTGCTTCATGTCATGTATGTATGTCAGGATCAGGAGTGTTCTTCATGAATCAGAAATGGTGATTATGTTACCTCCTTAGAAGGATTTGATACGACATGTATGGACTCCGTATGGTTAGCTATTAAGATTTCATGGAAAGTGAATGATGACAGTGGGTCAGTGGTGGACCATAGTAAGGCAGCAATGATTCTGCGAGTAACGAGCTGATTACAACCGTGAGAGTTGTATTGGAATGGATGTTGAGATTGAGTACCACTAATCGGGTCGTGGTAGTGTATAAGTTATCATTGATAGACTAATTAAGTAGAGTATCTACCTAGTGAATATTTATTCTTTCTTATCAATAGAGAGTCGTATTATTATACGAAGAAGGTTGCGGTATAGAAATGGGTTCTAGTAACGATGAGGTCTAGAATGAGATCCCAGATTCGATTTTCGATGTCGAGGGAGTTTCAAAGGTGATTGTGTATAAGCTCGAGGAAGAGCATGGGTCCATAGAATGATGAACGGAATAGAAATATTTAGGCACGGGAAATACGATGCTATAATACTTGATGCTGATATAAATACATTTATGTTTTGTTCTCCTATGACAAACCTCTATAATTCAGAGGTAGGTTCCAAGATAATACTTGATGCTGATATAAATACGTTTATGTTTTGTTCTCCTATGACAAACCTCTATAATTCAGAGGTAGGTTCCAAGCCAGATATTTTGTGGCAGTATATTTTTTTATATATATACAATTCTCTTCAGTTCGTTCTTTTCTCTTCTTTTCATTTCATGTAATCTGAGAAGAACAACCCTTCCAGAAAGGGGAGGTATTTCCGAATGACTATCTATCTGTGTGATAGAAGCCTAGTAGGATACCATCTATTATTTAATTGCTTGTCAAGTACTAAAGGCTGGCCACCTTCTGTACTAACTATGCGATATAACAAGTGTTCATGATCATAGTGATCTCTCAATAAATTCTTTTACTTCTATATGAAGGATTAAGCTTTCGAAAATAGAAACAGCTGAAAAAGGAGTAATAAAGTTATGGTAGTATTCGGAATGGAAACACATTCGTGATCCTAAGGTTGGCATGGTTATTAAAAGGTTATAGAACACTAACGAGCAAAAGTATAACCAGTATAATATTAGGAACGGAAGGTAGTAGCGATTACGAACTCGAAAAGAATGGGTATTGAGAAGCAGAAGCTCTAATGCTAAAAGCTATAATGAGAGTCTGTGCAATAGACTTGAAAGAAATTGGAATGATCACTTAACGCGGATTTAGTTATATCACGACAATAGATCATATGTCATTATCGAGATGTCACCTTATGAGATCCTTGAGGGAAGATAATGTCGATCTCCCTTATGTTAGGATGAAGTTGTAGAGCGCAAGATGCTCAGACCAGTAGTGGTCCAAAGGACCAAGGATATAATAGATCTAATCAGAGGACGGCTGGTAGTAGCCCAAGATAGGAACACGAAGTATGTTGATTTGACACGAAAGGACAAGGAATAGGAAGTGGGAAGCTAGTGTTGTTATAGGTATTCCCTTGGAAAGGAAGGACGAGGTTCGGAAAGAAAGGGAAGCTAAGTCCACGAATTGTTGGACCCTTGGATATATTAAGACATATTGGGAAGATAGCATATGAGCTAGCCCTACCCCCGAATATGTAGCAAGTTCATAATGTGTTCCACGTATCAATGTTAAGAAAATGTAATTCGGATGCCAGATAAATAGGGGCATATGAGCGCATAGGCATGCGACCAGACATAACCTATAGGGAGCAACCAGAAAGGGTTATAGATCGAAAAGGGACAAGTGCTTAGGAGAAGGGTTATCAAACTAGTCAGAGTTTGATGGTAGAACCACAATGTGGGAAAATTGACTTGAGAGTTAGAAAGTGCAATACTAAGAAAGTATCCCTATTCATTTCTATCTGATTCCGGGACGGAATCCTTTTAAGGAGGGGAGACTGTAATAATCCCAATTTTTGGAAATTTTTGAAACCCTTATGAATAGTGTTTTTGCTGAATGAGAAAACTTTTCATGCCACAATATGTAGGGGTTCTGATATGGATATTCTGAGATTTTATTAGTACTTTATATGGGATATAAGTGTATGTAAAGATCGTCAGAATCCAAATCCGAACACTTTGATTTTTCCCGGGAATCCAATAGATACGGAAAGAATTGAGTATAAGGTAACAGGATAAAAGGATTTAAATTAAAGGATTATAATTAAGGATCATAAAAAGGAATATAATGTATTGTGAAAGGTTAAGGGAACCTAAGTAATAAGATCCCGGGTATGATCCCTCAAACGATAAACGAAAACGAAAGTTAAACGAACAGTATAACAGATCAGCGGTCATTAGGTAAACAATTAGGAAGTTAATCAAAGGGATTAGAGAGGATGATGTCACCCAACCAATGAGAAGAGGACAAGGAGGGGAGGATGACATCATGAGGATGACACAAGCATGACATGGGAAGGAAGGAGATGTGGTGGCTTTTTAACCACACAAAATCAAGGGCAACTAGGTAATTTACTAAAACAAACACAAAAATCAAACCAACCAAGCCAAGCAAATCATTTTTCATCAAAATCAAAAAGAAACCAAGGCATTGTTCTTCATGCTCTCGGCCAAAACAGAACCAGAACACTAAAACTGCTGTATCTCCTTCATTTCTCACTCAAATATTGTGTTCTATAGCTCATTGGAAAGGTATTGAGATGGCCTACAACTCTTGTTCACAAGTCTCGTCCAAATAATCATGGTAAGACCCTCATTTTTACAGTTCTTTAAATCGGACCTTTAGAAACTTCAAAGCCTAACTTTGTGTTCTTGATTTCTTTGGAAAGATCAAGCTTGTAGGAGGCTCCCTAAGGCTTCCTAGCAACTTAACACCTCCCAAGGAAGGTATAAACTTCAAACCCTAGCCTTTACTTTATTTGTTAGTAAGTTTAATGGTTGGTGTTGTGAAATGAGAAGCATGGATTGTGATTATTAGTAGTTTGGTTTGATTTGGAAGTGTTTTGGTAATTGAAGCTTGATTATAGTTCATAGGTCTTGATTGTGGTTGTTTGAGTTGAAAACCTTGGAGATTATGGACTGATGTGGTATGGTTTAGGTGAAGTTTTGTTGTATTGATGGTTATGAGTTGGTTGGTGGTTAATTGGAGTAGTTAAACATTGGTAATCGCGTAAATATAGCCGTCGTAACGTCCGATTTTCTTTGGACTGTTTTTGTGCATAACATTAGGACCCGAGAACCCCCTGCTAGATTATGACCACTGCCATTTTTAGATAGCTCATGTTACGAGCTTCGTTTTGATATGTAGTTCGTTTGATTCCGATGCACGGTTTAGGAGAAACGACCGTTTCAAGTAACGGCGTTTCGCGAACGAAACTTTTCCCCTCGCCTTACTTTGAAACATAGGTTAAAGACCAAAAAGGGTTAATTAATGTATGAAACATTTATGGTATGTGTGTTAGGCAGTTGGTAAGACACTCGCGAAGGAATCGCCTTAAAACTCGTAAAGGTTAAATTATTAAAAATGGTGGAGCCGAGGGTACTCGAGTGATTTAAGAGAATCAGTAAGCGCAAAACAAGCGTTAGAGTCTAAGTTAGTTAAAGTATAGATTTACAAGTGACTTTGGTTTAATTCCAACTTACTTGTTGTTTATAGGTTACCAGACTCGTCCCGAGCCAATCGTAACCCCCAGTCGCTCAGGCAAGTTTTCTACCCGTTTTAACTGTTGTTGTGATGAATATATGTATATGCATTATCTTGCGATAGATGCATGTTGGTTAATTAGCAAATGTTGCGATATATTGAAGCATGCTGATATGGTATATATATGCATGCCTGTTTCGTATTCTTGCCATATATATCTGTTGGTTCAGTTGATAATACCTATGCTAGAGAATAGCAGTAATTTGCATATACCCTTAGTATAGGGATCCAAAGGTGAAAACATTTTCTAAAACCGGGAGTCGAGGATCCCGAGTAGATTATATATATATATATATTTATATATATATATGGTTATAGTTTTCAAAACTATTAATCGAATAAGGTTTATTCGATAACTTTATTTTATTAATGAATATTATCTTGAATATTCATTCGAGGACTTATGACTCCTTTATATTATTTATTGAATATTATTTGAATATTCATTCGAGGACTTATGACTCTGTTTATCCTATTTAATGATTATTATTTGAATATTCATTTGAGGATGTATGACTCCGTTTATTTTATTTAATGAATATTATTTATAATATTCATTCGAGGTATTATGACTCCGCTCATTATTTAATAATATCCTTTATTTTATTAAAGAATAATGTTTTGATAATCAAACTTATTTTCGATTATTCAAATAAAGATAGTACTTTCATATAAGTATATCTTTGGTTATTTAATATTCATTTCAAGTATGAGTTTTAAAACTTCTACTTCAATTATTTTTATAAAGATTATTCTTTACGGGAATATTATTTAAATAATAATATTCAGATATTTTCTAATATATCGGGACTGATTTATTTTAATAAATCAGCAGTACTCCAAACATTCTTAAAAATGTTTTCGAGTCTTCAAAATGATTTTTAAAGTTAGAGTGGACCCCAAGACTCATTTTTATATTTAATATCTTCCTTTCAAAGGGGATTTAAATACTCGCTCAAAACCTGGGGGATCCAGCTCTGTGGTGCATTTTACATTCGCAACAAGGTTGCTGTTTTGATAAATGAATTGATTACTTGCCCAATGTTCGGGAAGTAAGCCCATCTAATTGAGTCGGCATAAGCGACAGGCCGGGGTACGGTCTATCAAAGTGTAAGTGGCTGGGTGGCAGTCCATCAACGAGTGAGTGGCCGGGTAACGGTCTAGCGCGAGGTCCTACTGCGGCCAGGGTGATGACCGGTGAGGAATTCATCCATCTACAGTAGAAAAGGTTACTTATTGGTATCTTTGCCTGATCAGCAAGATATCTGGTTTATGCCAAAATTCTTTTCCTTTCCAAAATTCATTGGATGTTTCAAACTCTGTTCATACTTTACATAACAGAGGTTCCAGGAAATGTTTAAGAGATATATATGTGGATATATATATATCGGGACTAAATAAAGTATCTCGTAACTTTATTTCATTCAATAATATTTCAAAGATTGAATCTATTCAAGTCTTATCTTGTAGTCTCATCTGGGTGATGAACTTTGAAACTGATTATAACTTGAACGGTGGTAGTTCAAGTAGTATTTGGATATAAGTATATTGGAGTATCTTGTAACTTCATCTTTTAAACTTATATCTAGTAAATGATTATCTTATGCATGACAAAGATTTTCAGAAAAACGTTGAGACAAGGTTAGATATATGAGATCACCTTGCAACAATATTTTTATACAGTTATAAACTGGAACTCTGTGTATATTATGTATGGAAGAGGACTTCCAAGATTTTGAAAAGTATATATGTATATATACTGAATATTTTGCGACTTCATCGCATTAAGATATCAACTTGGTTCATTTCTTTTGACCAAGACTTTCATGAGTACTATGAGAAGGCTCATATACTATTAATCATTATACATATTATTTTGGTGGGCTTGCTGCTCACCCTTGCTTTCTTCTTTCATCACACAACAACAGATAGAAAAGATGAACAGAACCAAGCTCCCGATTCGCAAGCGATTAGGAGACGTTCCGCAGTTTTCTAGAAGCATTGATGCCGCCGTAGCTGAGGGAGGAACTACCAATAGGCTAGGCTTTCAACTTTTGATGTACCAGATTTATTTATATTTATGAATTGTAATAATGGCAAGGAAATGTAAATTTATTCAGAAAACCTTTTAAGGTGTATTGGCAGATAATTGTGGAATAAAATGACTTATGGTTATTTTTGGATGTTCATCTCTGAGACTATAACGTGTGGTGTGTGTGTTTATTGTGGGGTCACAGTACAGAGTAGTTGAGTAATTATTAAGATTGGGTGTTATTAAGGGAAATGGAACTCGTGACGACCCGGATCCCCGACCCCGGATCTGGGGGTGTTATAGAAATGGTATCAGAGCTAAACGTTATAAACCTCAGAGATGATGTGACATTAAGATAATAAGTTCACTAAAATATTAAGAACTCTTGCCAAGTTCATAGTCGGACTACCTAACGTAGTACTGACAATTAAAACCCTTATAGAAACCCTTATAAATATCGTGATAGAAGTGTAGTTCGTTATCATATATGGTAGTGGGACTCTGAACCCTGAGGTTGAGGAGCAACAACGCGATGATGTTTTATTAATTATTGGAGATCAGATTGTGGATTCGATAGAGCGTCCTAACACGGGACCGGATGATGTTCATATTGAGGATGTAGCGATTAAGGATGTTGTCCTAGAAGGGATTATTGCTGAGAAGGATCCTGTGGAGGATCCTGACAAGAATGAATAAAGGACCACTGAGGAATTGATAACCATGGTTAGGGCGACTACCAGAGGTAGGATTGGTCGGTCACTACCGGAGGTTCATTCAAGTTTGTAAAGATAGTAGCCCCTTTAACGTGGCTTACTTGTAAGACTGAGAAGTTCGAATGGACAGAAAAATACGAGATCAGCTTTTAAGAACTAAAGCAAAGGTTGGTGACGACCCCTATTTTGGCGTTGCTGGATGGAAAAGGAGATTTTGTGATTTGTAAGTGACGCTTCGCATAAGGAATTAGGATGCTTCTTATATAGCACAGCAAGATAATCGCGTCTGCGTCAAGACAATTAAGGGAATATAAAATTCGATATCCCACCCATGATCTTGGACTCACGACAATAGTTTTGCCCTAAAGATTGGAGGCACTACTTGTATGGAGAGAAGTGCAAGATTTACACAAACCATAGGAGCTCTAGTACCTTTTTACGTAGAAAGAGCTCAACATACGCCAGAGGAGGCGGTTAGAGCTAATCAAGAATTATGATTGGGAGATTCTTTATCATTCGGGGAAAGCCAATGTGGTGGCTGATGCCCTTAGTAAAAAGGAGAGACTCAAGATGATAATGACTTTGGGAGGGTTGATAAGAGATTTTGAAAAAAAAAATGGAAATAGATATGAAGGTAACCGGAGCCGGTACCGAAAAGTTGTTTGAGATTGCAATACAGCCCGAATTATTGGAAAAGAACATATTGTGCCAGTAAAAGTGATGAAAGAAGGCAGAGAGCCAACAAATAGATATGAGATTAATACCGAGAGAGATGATAAGGGAATAATGAGGTATTCCTATAGAATTTGGGTTCCAAATGTTTAAGAGCTTAAATATGAGATCTTAGATGAAAGTCATAGTTCAAGAAATAAGATTTAGGGCAAACCCTGAATGTGATAGTCAGGGAGGACGCCATCAAGATAGAAGGAACCCATAACATAATGAAGTGGGAAAATAAGGTTTTTAATGTATAAGATAACCCCGATTATGGGAGAAGGTTGAAACATTTCATACTAAGGAAACAGAAAGTAGAGTAAGGAAAGGAGACCCGAGATGGTACTCCTATACGGTAATTCATGGACCTGTCTAAAGAGAACTTAGACTATTATCCCCAACCACCACCTTGAGGGGACAATGCGGCAGGAAATTCTTTCATGACCTTTAAATCGTTAAGCTCTCAGAGTTCCAAGGAACAGGTTGACCTAGTCGAGGCGAGAGCCTGGCTAAAGGAAATATAGGAATCATTTGAGATTCTAAATGATTGACGAATCACAAAAGACTGTTTTTATCACTCACCCTCCTAAGAGAGAGACCACCTGCTGGTGAAAGGCCAAGGAAGGCACGGAGCAAGAGATTATAATAAACTGATTAAAGTTCAGCCAATTGTTTTCGGGAAAGTAATTCCCAAGGTTATGGAATAGTGTAAAAGCTTTAGAGCCAGAACAAAGGCAGACGAGTATGATGAATTATGAATCTAAGTTGTAAAAGTTATCAAGATTCGTTCTGAAGACACGAATCCAGAATGACGGGATGTTTGAAATCAATGCTTATGTTGTGTTGGTTCATGAAATAACGATAAGAGAAAGGAATATAAAGGCAAGAGAGTTTGATTAATGATAAGGGATTTGGGTATGAGGAAACCCTAAAGACTCGTAGAAATAGAAATAGAAGAGTATGTAATCGTCAGGATGAGGGTGATTCACCATGAGTTAAAATTGATGGTTGAAGGCATAAGAGTTATGTATATTTTATCCCCTTTAAGTTGGGAGGATTCGAGGAAAACCTTGAGATAGTTCGAAGGATAAATAATGAGACGCGGATAGACTGAGAAGACAAGAAAGTAAGAAATTAGGAAAATTGGATGAAGGAAGTGACCTTCAAGAATGTGAAGTGTAAGACCGGTGGCTTGATACCCAGAAAGGGAGACGCCAGGTATGAAAGATATCCCAACATTGAGGTGACTGTTGAGATAAACAACAAAAGTAAATAAGGAATTATTAAGAAGAAGTTCACGTTGAACACGACCAATATTCTCCAGAACATCCTTGTTATCGTTACCAAATTAGGCGAGTCAAACGGATAACCGTTGTTATCTTTTGGAGGCCATATTGATTGACCCCATTTTGAATACATATGTCATTGTGAAATTAGGCATATACTATCGATGTGGGAATGATTGAATAAGACACCCTTATCAGGGAGATATGACTTGATTTATCCATGGAAGGATGCAGGTACCTTTTAAAGGTGGAATTAAGGATAGAACATCGGTAACTTAAAATGAATCCTAGGGGAATGCATAAAGGTTGGCATTTCACCCTTAATAGGGACAGTATGAGTTTTGACAGAATGATTGGGAAAGGGTTAAGGTAACAACAACCTTTAAGAATCAGTGGAAAAATTTTCAGAAGTATATAGACAATGATTCTGGTATTAATAAATGGTATCTTGATATGCCCTGTATCTAGGGAATACAGGAGGAACGATTGAAGGATAACCTTAGAGGTTTTACAAGGAGAAAGGTAATATTCAAAATTCTCAAGAATAGAAATGTTGATAAAGGAAATATGACGTAATTATAATGTTGCCAAGTGGGGCACGTGTTAAACCACGAGAAAGTATGGATCGAACCAGTAATGGTCGAAATTGTTCAGGGCAATTAGGACTTAAGATAAAAGATGTTCTAAGTATGATTAAGAGTCAGTCTTGACAGTGATTAGCCTCTAAGGATTGAGGCAATAACTTATGGAAAAATGGTGATATTTTTTTTATTTACTCATCAGATATTAAAGAAAAGCATTTTCACATAAGCTGTGATTGAAATAAGGTAGAAAATTTATTTGAAGGTGGTTAAAATGACATTGACTGTAAGAAAATTTTATTATCAGGAAAGGCCAAAGAGGTGGCCGACACTTTAAAGGTAAAAGGATAATTGTAGGCGCTTGTGCCAAAGGATACAGTGATGATGGTTAAAAGCTGAAGGTTGTATTATGGTTTGGAAGATTGACATTCCTTCTGATGACTGTGCAATACCCAGCCGTAATAGTAGTTGGTAAAGGTTTAATTCGTGTAATCGCCATGAGCGGGCTATCTATCTTAGAAGGTACTATCTTGAGAATGAGCCTGGACCATGTTTCAAAAGGACTAAACAAACCTTTGAGTTAAGTCTTCTATTGAAGGCATATGATTAAGAATGGTGTTAACCTGCTATCGTTGCTTTGATTGAAACTCTTCTAAAATTTTATCTGCTTCATGTCATGTATGTATGTCAGGATCAGGAGTGTTCTTCATGAATCAGAAATGGTGATTATGTTACCTCCTTAGAAGGATTTGATACGACATGTATGGACTCCGTATGGTTAGCTATTAAGATTTCATGGAAAGTGAATGATGACAGTGGGTCAGTGGTGGACCATAGTAAGGCAGCAATGATTCTGCGAGTAACGAGCTGATTACAACCGTGAGAGTTGTATTGGAATGGATGTTGAGATTGAGTACCACTAATCGGGTCGTGGTAGTGTATAAGTTATCATTGATAGACTAATTAAGTAGAGTATCTACCTAGTGAATATTTATTCTTTCTTATCAATAGAGAGTCGTATTATTATACGAAGAAGGTTGCGGTATAGAAATGGGTTCTAGTAACGATGAGGTCTAGAATGAGATCCCAGATTCGATTTTCGATGTCGAGGGAGTTTCAAAGGTGATTGTGTATAAGCTCGAGGAAGAGCATGGGTCCATAGAATGATGAACGGAATAGAAATATTTAGGCATGGGAAATACGATGCTATAATACTTGATGCTGATATAAATACGTTTATGTTTTGTTCTCCTATGACAAACCTCTATAATTCGGAGGTAGGTTCCAAGATAATACTTGATGCTGATATAAATACATTTATGTTTTGTTCTCCTATGACAAACCTCTATAATTCAGAGGTAGGTTCCAAGCCAGATATTTTGTGGCAGTATATTTTTTTATATATATACAATTCTCTTCAGTTCGTTCTTTTCTCTTCTTTTCATTTCATGTAATCTGAGAAGAACAACCCTTCCAGAAAGGGGAGGTATTTCCGAATGACTATCTATATGTGTGATAGAAGCCTAGTAGGATACCATCTATTATTTAATTGCTTGTCAAGTACTAAAGGCTGGCCACCTTCTGTACTAACTATGCGATATAACAAGTGTTCATGATCATAGTGATCTCTCAATAAATTCTTTTACTTCTATATGAAGGATTAAGCTTTCGAAAATAGAAACAGCTGAAAAAGGAGTAATAAAGTTGTGGTAGTATTCGGAATGGAAACACATTCGTGATCCTAAGGTTGGCATGGTTATTAAAAGGTTATAGAACACTAACGAGCAAAAGTATAACCAGTATAATATTAGGAACGGAAGGTAGTAGCGATTACGAACTCGAAAAGAATGGGTATTGAGAAGCAGAAGCTCTAATGCTAAAAGCTATAATGAGAGTCTGTGCAATAGACTTGAAAGAAATTGGAATGATCACTTAACGCGGATTTAGTTATATCACGACAATAGATCATATGTCATTATCGAGATGTCACCTTATGAGATCCTTGAGGGAAGATAATGTCGATCTCCCTTATGTTAGGATGAAGTTGTAGAGCGCAAGATGCTCAGACCAGTAGTGGTCCAAAGGACCAAGGATATAATAGATCTAATCAGAGGACGGCTGGTAGTAGCCCAAGATAGGAACACGAAGTATGTTGATTTGACACGAAAGGACAAGGAATAGGAAGTGGGGGAGCTAGTGTTGTTATAGGTATTCCCTTGGAAAGGAAGGACGAGGTTCGGAAAGAAAGGGAAGCTAAGTCCACGAATTGTTGGACCCTTGGATATATTAAGACATATTGGGAAGATAGCATATGAGCTAGCCCTACCCCCGAATATGTAGCAAGTTCATAATGTGTTCCACGTATCAATGTTAAGAAAATGTAATTCGGATGCCAGATAAATAGGGGCATATGAGCGCATAGGCATGCGACCAGACATAACCTATAGGGAGCAACCAGAAAGGGTTATAGATCGAAAAGGGACAAGTGCTTAGGAGAAGGGTTATCAAACTAGTCAGAGTTTGATGGTAGAACCACAATGTGGGAAAATTGACTTGAGAGTTAGAAAGTGCAATACTAAGAAAGTATCCCTATTCATTTCTATCTGATTCCGGGACGAATCCTTTTAAGGAGGGGAGACTGTAATAACCCCAATTTTTGGAAATTTTTGAAACCCTTATGAATAGTGTTTTTGCTGAATGAGAAAACTTTTCATGCCACACTATGTAGGGGTTCTGATATGGATATTCTGAGATTTTATTAGTACTTTATATGGGATATAAGTGTATGTAAAGATCGTCAGAATTCAAATCCGAACACTTTGATTTTTTCCCGGGAATCCAATAGATACGGAAAGAATTGAGTATAAGGTAACAGGATAAAAGGATTTAAATTAAAGGATTATAATTGAGGATCATAAAAGGAATATAATGTATTGTGAAAGGTTAAGGAAACCTAAGTAATAAGATCCCGGATATGATCCCTCAAACGATAAACGAAAACGAAAGTTAAGCGAACAGTATAACAGATCAGCGGTCATTAGGCAAACAATTAGGAAGTTAATCAAAGGGATTAGAGAGGATAATGTCACCCAACCAATGAGAAGAGGACAAGGAGGGGAGGATGACATCATGAGGATGACACAAGCATGACATGGGAAGGAAGGAGATGTGGTGGCTTTTTAACCACACAAAATCAAGGGCAACTAGGTAATTTACTAAAACAAACACAAAAATCAAACCAACCAAGCCAAGCAAATCATTTTTCATCAAAATCAAAAAGAAACCAAGGCATTGTTCTTCATGCTCTCGGCCAAAACAGAACCAGAACACTAAAACTGCTGTATCTCCTTCATTTCTCACTCAAATATGTGTTCTATAGCTCATTGGAAAGGTATTGAGATGGCCTACAACTCTTGTTCACAAGTCTCGTCCAAATAATCATGGTAAGACCCTCATTTTTATAGTGCTTTAAATCGGACCTTTAGAAACTTCAGAGCCTAACTTTGTGTTCTTGATTTCTTTGGAAAGATCAAGCTTGTAGGAGGCTCCCTAAGGCTTCCTAGCAACTTAACACCTCCCAAGAAAGGTATAAACTTCAAACCCTAGCCTTTACTTTATTTGTTAGTAAGTTTAATGGTTGGTGTTGTGAAATGAGAAGCATGGATTGTGATTATTAGTAGTTTGGTTTGATTTGGAAGTGTTTTGGTAATTGAAGCTTGATTATAGTTCATAGGTCTTGATTGTGGTTGTTTGAGTTGAAAACCTTGGAGATTATGGACTGATGTGGTATGGTTTAGGTGAAGTTTTGTTGTATTGATGGTTATGAGTTGGTTGGTGGTTAATTGGAGTAGTTTAAACATTGGTAATCGCGTAAATATAGCCGTCGTAACGTCCGATTTTCTTTGGACTGTTTTTGTGCATAACATTAGGACCCGAGAACCCCCTGCTAGATTATGACCACTGCCATGTTTAGATAGCTCATGTTACGAGCTTCGTTTTGATATGTAGTTCGTTCGATTCCGATGCACGGTTTAGGAGAAACGACCGTTTCAAGTAACGGCGTTTCGCGAACGAAACTTTTCCCCTCGCCTTACTTTGAAACATAGGTTAAAGACCAAAAAGGGTTAATTAATAGTATGAAACATTTATGGTAATGTGTGTTAGGCAGTTGGTAAGACACTCGCGAAGGAATCGCCTTAAAACTCGTAAAGGTTAAATTATTAAAAATGGTGGAGCCGAGGGTACTCGAGTGACTTAAGAGAATCAGTAAGCGCAAAACAAGCGTTAGAGTCTAAGTTAGTTAAAGTATAGATTTACAAGTGACTTTGGTTTAATTCCAACTTACTTGTTGTTTATAGGTTACCAGACTCGTCCCGAGCCAATCGTAACCCCCAGTCGCTCAGGCAAGTTTTCTACCCGTTTTAACTGTTGTTGTGATGAATATATGTATATGCATTATCTTGCGATAGATGCATGTTGGTTAATTAGCAAATGTTGCGATATATTGAAGCATGCTGATATGGTATATATATGCATGCCTGTTTCGTATTCTTGCCATATATATCTGTTGGTTCAGTTGATAATACCTATGCTAGAGAATAGCAGTAATTTGCATATACCCTTAGTATAGGGACCCAAAGGTGAAAACATTTTCTAAAACCGGGAGTCGAGGATCCCGAGTAGATTTTATATATATATATATATTATATATATATATGGTTATAGTTTTCAAAACTATTAATCGAATAAGGTTTATTCGATAACTTTATTTTATTAATGAATATTATCTTGAATATTCATTCGAGGACTTATGACTCCTTTATATTATTTATTGAATATTATTTGAATATTCATTCGAGGACTTATGACTCTGTTTATCCTATTTAATGATTATTATTTGAATATTCATTTGAGGATGTATGACTCCGTTTATTTTATTTAATGAATATTATTTATAATATTCATTCGAGGTATTATGACTCCGCTCATTATTTAATAATATCCTTTATTTTATTAAAGAATAATGTTTTGATAATCAAACTTATTTTCGATTATTCAAATAAAGATAGTACTTTCATATAAGTATATCTTTGGTTATTTAATATTCATTTCAAGTATGAGTTTTAAAACTTCTACTTCAATTATTTTTATAAAGATTATTCTTTACGGGAATATTATTTAAATAATAATATTCAGATATTTTCTAATATATCGGGACTGATTTATTTTAATAAATCAGCAGTACTCCAAACATTCTTAAAAATGTTTTCGAGTCTTCAAAATGATTTTTAAAGTTAGAGTGGACCCCAAGACTCATTTTTATATTTAAGATCTTCCTTTCAAAGGGGATTTAAATACTCGCTCAAAACCTGGGGGATCCAGCTCTGTGGTGCATTTACATTCGCAACAAGGTTGCTGTTTTGATAAATGAATTGATTACTTGCCCAATGTTCGGGAAGTAAGCCCATCTAATTGAGTCGGCATAAGCGACAGGCCGGGGTACGGTCTATCAAAGTGTAAGTGGCTGGGTGGCAGTCCATCAACGCGTGAGTGGCCGGGTAACGGTCTAGCGCGAGGTCCTAATGCGGCCAGGGTGATGACCGGTGAGGAATTCATCCATCTACAGTAGAAAAGGTTACTTATTGGTATCTTTGCCTGATCAGCAAGATATCTTGGTTTATGCCAAAATTCTTTTCCTTTCCAAAATTCATTGGATGTTTCAAACTCTGTTCATACTTTACATAACAGAGGTTCCAGGAAATGTTTAAGAGATATATATGTGGATATATATATAT
Organism: Apium graveolens; assembly: GCF_009905375.1. NCBI lineage: Eukaryota > Viridiplantae > Streptophyta > Magnoliopsida > Apiales > Apiaceae > Apium > Apium graveolens. The sequence continues at coordinate 249,879,324 of NC_133650.1, read as the reverse complement.
CGGGACTAAATAAAGTATCTCGTAACTTTATTTCATTCAATAATATTTCAAAGATTGAATCTATTCAAGTCTTATCTTGTAGTCTCATCTGGGTGATGAACTTTGAAACTGATTATAACTTGAACGGTGGTAGTTCAAGTAGTATTTGGATATAAGTATATTGGAGTATCTTGTAACTTCATCTTTTAAACTTATATCTAGTAAATGATTATCTTATGCATGACAAAGATTTTCAGAAAAACGTTGAGACAAGGTTAGATATATGAGATCACCTTGCAACAATATTTTTATACAGTTATAAACTGGAACTCTGTGTATATTATGTATGGAAGAGGACTTCCAAGATTTTGAAAAGTATATATGTATATATACTGAATATTTTGCGACTTCATCGCATTAAGATATCAACTTGGTTCATTTCTTTTGACCAAGACTTTCATGAGTACTATGAGAAGGCTCATATACTATTAATCATTATACATATTATTTTGGTGGGCTTGCTGCTCACCCTTGCTTTCTTCTTTCATCACACAACAACAGATAGAAAAGATGAACAGAACCAAGCTCCCGATTCGCAAGCGATTAGGAGACGTTCCGCAGTTTTCTAGAAGCATTGATGCCGCCGTAGCTGAGGGAGGAACTACCAATAGGCTAGGCTTTCAACTTTTGATGTACCAGATTTATTTATATTTATGAATTGTAATAATGGCAAGGAAATGTAAATTTATTCAGAAAACCTTTTAAGGTGTATTGGCAGATAATTGTGGAATAAAATGACTTATGGTTATTTTTGGATGTTCATCTCTGAGACTATAACGTGTGGTGTGTGTGTTTATTGTGGGGTCACAGTACAGAGTAGTTGAGTAATTATTAAGATTGGGTGTTATTAAGGGAAATGGAACTCGTGACGACCCGGATCCCCGACCCCGGATCTGGGGGTGTTATAGAAATGGTATCAGAGCTAAACGTTATAAACCTCAGAGATGATGTGACAGTTAAGATAATAAGTTCACTAAAATATTAAGAACTCTTGCCAAGTTCATAGTCGGACTACCTAACGTAGTACTGACAATTAAAACCCTTATAGAAACCCTTATAAATATCGTGATAGAAGTGTAGTTCGTTATCATATATGGTAGTGGGACTCTGAACCCTGAGGTTGAGGAGCAACAACGCGATGATGTTTTATTAATTATTGGAGATCAGATTGTGGATTCGATAGAGCGTCCTAACACGGGACCGGATGATGTTCATATTGAGGATGTAGCGATTAAGGATGTTGTCCTAGAAGAGATTATTGCTGAGAAGGATCCTGTGGAGGATCCTGACAAGAATGAATAAAGGACCACTGAGGAATTGATAACCATGGTTAGGGCGACTACCAGAGGTAGGATTGGTCGGTCACTACCGGAGGTTCATTCAAGTTTGTAAAGATAGTAGCCCCTTTAACGTGGCTTACTCGTAAGACTGAGAAGTTCGAATGGACAGAAAAATACGAGATCAGCTTTTAAGAACTAAAGCAAAGGTTGGTGACGACCCCTATTTTGGCGTTGCCGGATGGAAAAGGAGATTTTGTGATTTGTAAGTGACGCTTCGCATAAGGAATTAGGGATGCTTCTTATATAGCACAGCAAGATAATCGCGTCTGCGTCAAGATAATTAAGGGAATATAAAATTCGATATCCCACCCATGATCTTGGACTCACGACAATAGTTTTGCCCTAAAGATTGGAGGCACTACTTGTATGGAGAGAAGTGCAAGATTTACACAAACCATAGGAGCTCTAGTACCTTTTTACGTAGAAAGAGCTCAACATACGCCAGAGGAGGCGGTTAGAGCTAATCAAGAATTATGATTGGGAGATTCTTTATCATTCGGGGAAAGCCAATGTGGTGGCTGATGCCCTTAGTAAAAGGAGAGACTCAAGATGATAATGACTTTGGGAGGGTTGATAAGAGATTTTGAAAAAAAAATGGAAATAGATATGAAGGTAACCGGAGCCGGTACCGAAAAGTTGTTTGAGATTGCAATACAGCCCGAATTATTGGAAAAGAACATATTGTGCCAGTAAAAGTGATGAAATGAAGGCAGAGAGCCAACAAATAGATATGAGATTAATACCGAGAGAGATGATAAGGGAATAATGAGGTATTCCTATAGAATTTGGGTTCCAAATGTTTAAGGAGCTTAAAGATGAGATCTTAGATGAAAGTCATAGTTCAAGGAATAAGATTTAGGGCAAACCCTGAATGTGATAGTCAGGGAGGACGCCATCAAGATAGAAGGAACCCATAACATAATGAAGTGGGAAAACAAGGTTTTTAATGTATAAGATAACCCCAATTATGGGAGAAGGTTGAAACATTTCATACTAAGGAAACAGAAAGTAGAGTAAGGAAAGGAGACCCGAGATGGTACTCCTATATGGTAATTCATGGACCTGTCTAAAGAGAACTTAGACTATTATCCCCAACCACCACCCTGAGGGGACAATGCGGCAGGAAATTCTTTCATGACCTTTAAATCGTTAAGCTCTCAGAGTTCCAAGGAACAGGTTGACCTAGTCGAGGCGAGAGCCTGGCTAAAGGAAATATAGGAATCATTTGAGATTCTAAATGATTGACGAATCACAAAAGACTGTTTTATCACTCACCCTCCTAAGAGAGAGACCACCTGCTGGTGAAAGGCCAAGGAAGGCACGGAGCAAGAGATTATAATAAACTGATTAAAGTTCAGCCAATTGTTTTCGGGAAAGTAATTCCCAAGGTTATGGAATAGTGTAAAAGCTTTAGAGCCAGAACAAAGGCAGACGAGTATGATGAATTATGAATCTAAGTTGTAAAAGTTATCAAGATTCGTTCTGAAGACACGAATCCAGAATGACGGGATGTTTGAAATCAATGCTTATGTTGTGTTGGTTCATGAAATAACGATAAGAGAAAGGAATATAAAGGCAAGAGAGTTTGATTAATGATAAGGGAGTTGGGTATGAGGAAACCCTAAAGACTCGTAGAAATAGAAATAGAAGAGTATGTAATCGTCAGGATGAGGGTGATTCACCATGAGTTAAAATTGATGGTTGAAGGCATAAGAGTTATGTATATTTTATCCCCTTTAAGTTGGGAGGATTCGAGGAAAACCTTGAGATAGTTCGAAGGATAAATAATGAGACGCGGATAGACTGAGAAGACAAGAAGTAAGAAATTAGGAAAATTGGATGAAGGAAGTGACCTTCAAGAATGTGAAGTGTAAGACCGGTGGCTTGATACCCAGAAAGGGAGACGCCAGGTATGAAAGATATCCCAACATTGAGGTGACTGTTGAGATAAACAACAAAAGTAAATAAGGAATTATTAAGAAGAAGTTCACGTTGAACACGACCAATATTCTCCAGAACATCCTTGTTATCGTTACCAAATTAGGCGAGTCAAACGGATAACCGTTGTTATCTTTTGGAGGCCATATTGATTGACCCCATTTTGAATACATATGTCATTGTGAAATTAGGCATATACTATCGATGTGGGAATGATTGAATAAGACACCCTTATCAGGGAGATATGACTTGATTTATCCATGGAAGGATGCAGGTACCTTTTAAAGGTGGAATTAAGGATAGAACATCGGTAACTTAAAATGAATCCTAGGGGAATGCATAAAGGTTGGCATTTCACCCTTAATAGGGACAGTATGAGTTTTGACAGAATGATTGGGAAAGGGTTAAGGTAACAACAACCTTTAAGAATCAGTGGAGAAATTTTTCAGAAGTATATAGACAATGATTCTGGTATTAATAAATGGTATCTTGATATGCCCTGTATCTAGGGAATACAGGAGGAACGATTGAAGGATAATCCTTAGAGGTTTTACAAGGAGAAAGGTAATATTCAAAATTCTCAAGAATAGAAATGTTGATAAAGGAAATATGACGTAATTATAATGTTGCCAAGTGGGGCACGTGTTAAACCACGAGAAAGTATGGATCGAACCAGCTAATGGTCGAAATTGTTCAGGGCAATTAGGACTTAAGATAAAAGATGTTCTAAGTATGATTAAGAGTCAGTCTTGACAGTGATTAGCCTCTAAGGATTGAGGCAATAACTTATGGAAAAATGGTGATATTTTTTTTATTTACTCATCAGATATTAAAGAAAAGCATTTTCACATAAGCTGTGATTGAAATAAGGTAGAAAATTTATTTGGAAGGTGGTTAAAATGACATTGACTGTAAGAAAATTTATTATCAGGAAAGGCCAAAGAGGTGGCCGACACTTTAAAGGTAAAAGGATAATTGTAGGCCCTTGTGCCAAAGGATACAGTGATGATGGTTAAAAGCTGAAGGTTGTATTATGGTTTGGAAGATTGACATTCCTTCTGATGACTGTGCAATACCCAGCCGTAATAGTAGTTGGTAAAGGTTTAATTCGTGTAATCGCCATGAGCGGGCTATCTATCTTAGAAGGTACTATCTTGAGAATGAGCCTGGACCATGTTTCAAAAGGACTAAACAAACCTTTGAGTTAAGTCTTCTATTGAAGGCATATGATTAAGAATGGTGTTAACCTGCTATCGTTGCTTTGATTGAAACTCTTCTAAAATTTTATCTGCTTCATGTCATGTATGTATGTCAGGATCAGGAGTGTTCTTCATGAATCAGAAATGGTGATTATGTTACCTCCTTAGAAGGATTTGATACGACATGTATGGACTCCGTATGGTTAGCTATTAAGATTTCATGGAAAGTGAATGATGACAGTGGGTCAGTGGTGGACCATAGTAAGGCAGCAATGATTCTGCGAGTAACGAGCTGATTACAACCGTGAGAGTTGTATTGGAATGGATGTTGAGATTGAGTACCACTAATCGGGTCGTGGTAGTGTATAAGTTATCATTGATAGACTAATTAAGTAGAGTATCTACCTAGTGAATATTTATTCTTTCTTATCAATAGAGAGTCGTATTATTATACGAAGAAGGTTGCGGTATAGAAATGGGTTCTAGTAACGATGAGGTCTAGAATGAGATCCCAGATTCGATTTTCGATGTCGAGGGAGTTTCAAAGGTGATTGTGTATAAGCTCGAGGAAGAGCATGGGTCCATAGAATGATGAACGGAATAGAAATATTTAGGCACGGGAAATACGATGCTATAATACTTGATGCTGATATAAATACATTTATGTTTTGTTCTCCTATGACAAACCTCTATAATTCAGAGGTAGGTTCCAAGATAATACTTGATGCTGATATAAATACGTTTATGTTTTGTTCTCCTATGACAAACCTCTATAATTCAGAGGTAGGTTCCAAGCCAGATATTTTGTGGCAGTATATTTTTTTATATATATACAATTCTCTTCAGTTCGTTCTTTTCTCTTCTTTTCATTTCATGTAATCTGAGAAGAACAACCCTTCCAGAAAGGGGAGGTATTTCCGAATGACTATCTATCTGTGTGATAGAAGCCTAGTAGGATACCATCTATTATTTAATTGCTTGTCAAGTACTAAAGGCTGGCCACCTTCTGTACTAACTATGCGATATAACAAGTGTTCATGATCATAGTGATCTCTCAATAAATTCTTTTACTTCTATATGAAGGATTAAGCTTTCGAAAATAGAAACAGCTGAAAAAGGAGTAATAAAGTTATGGTAGTATTCGGAATGGAAACACATTCGTGATCCTAAGGTTGGCATGGTTATTAAAAGGTTATAGAACACTAACGAGCAAAAGTATAACCAGTATAATATTAGGAACGGAAGGTAGTAGCGATTACGAACTCGAAAAGAATGGGTATTGAGAAGCAGAAGCTCTAATGCTAAAAGCTATAATGAGAGTCTGTGCAATAGACTTGAAAGAAATTGGAATGATCACTTAACGCGGATTTAGTTATATCACGACAATAGATCATATGTCATTATCGAGATGTCACCTTATGAGATCCTTGAGGGAAGATAATGTCGATCTCCCTTATGTTAGGATGAAGTTGTAGAGCGCAAGATGCTCAGACCAGTAGTGGTCCAAAGGACCAAGGATATAATAGATCTAATCAGAGGACGGCTGGTAGTAGCCCAAGATAGGAACACGAAGTATGTTGATTTGACACGAAAGGACAAGGAATAGGAAGTGGGAAGCTAGTGTTGTTATAGGTATTCCCTTGGAAAGGAAGGACGAGGTTCGGAAAGAAGGGAAGCTAAGTCCACGAATTGTTGGACCCTTGGATATATTAAGACATATTGGGAAGATAGCATATGAGCTAGCCCTACCCCCGAATATGTAGCAAGTTCATAATGTGTTCCACGTATCAATGTTAAGAAAATGTAATTCGGATGCCAGATAAATAGGGGCATATGAGCGCATAGGCATGCGACCAGACATAACCTATAGGGAGCAACCAGAAAGGGTTATAGATCGAAAAGGGACAAGTGCTTAGGAGAAGGGTTATCAAACTAGTCAGAGTTTGATGGTAGAACCACAATGTGGGAAAATTGACTTGAGAGTTAGAAAGTGCAATACTAAGAAAGTATCCCTATTCATTTCTATCTGATTCCGGGACGGAATCCTTTTAAGGAGGGGAGACTGTAATAATCCCAATTTTTGGAAATTTTTGAAACCCTTATGAATAGTGTTTTTGCTGAATGAGAAAACTTTTCATGCCACAATATGTAGGGGTTCTGATATGGATATTCTGAGATTTTATTAGTACTTTATATGGGATATAAGTGTATGTAAAGATCGTCAGAATCCAAATCCGAACACTTTGATTTTTCCCGGGAATCCAATAGATACGGAAAGAATTGAGTATAAGGTAACAGGATAAAAGGATTTAAATTAAAGGATTATAATTAAGGATCCTAAAAAGGAATATAATGTATTGTGAAAGGTTAAGGGAACCTAAGTAATAAGATCCCGGGTATGATCCCTCAAACGATAAACGAAAACGAAAGTTAAACGAACAGTATAACAGATCAGCGGTCATTAGGTAAACAATTAGGAAGTTAATCAAAGGGATTAGAGAGGATGATGTCACCCAACCAATGAGAAGAGGACAAGGAGGGGAGGATGACATCATGAGGATGACACAAGCATGACATGGGAAGGAAGGAGATGTGGTGGCTTTTTAACCACACAAAATCAAGGGCAACTAGGTAATTTACTAAAACAAACACAAAAATCAAACCAACCAAGCCAAGCAAATCATTTTTCATCAAAATCAAAAAGAAACCAAGGCATTGTTCTTCATGCTCTCGGCCAAAACAGAACCAGAACACTAAAACTGCTGTATCTCCTTCATTTCTCACTCAAATATTGTGTTCTATAGCTCATTGGAAAGGTATTGAGATGGCCTACAACTCTTGTTCACAAGTCTCGTCCAAATAATCATGGTAAGACCCTCATTTTTACAGTTCTTTAAATCGGACCTTTAGAAACTTCAAAGCCTAACTTTGTGTTCTTGATTTCTTTGGAAAGATCAAGCTTGTAGGAGGCTCCCTAAGGCTTCCTAGCAACTTAACACCTCCCAAGGAAGGTATAAACTTCAAACCCTAGCCTTTACTTTATTTGTTAGTAAGTTTAATGGTTGGTGTTGTGAAATGAGAAGCATGGATTGTGATTATTAGTAGTTTGGTTTGATTTGGAAGTGTTTTGGTAATTGAAGCTTGATTATAGTTCATAGGTCTTGATTGTGGTTGTTTGAGTTGAAAACCTTGGAGATTATGGACTGATGTGGTATGGTTTAGGTGAAGTTTTGTTGTATTGATGGTTATGAGTTGGTTGGTGGTTAATTGGAGTAGTTAAACATTGGTAATCGCGTAAATATAGCCGTCGTAACGTCCGATTTTCTTTGGACTGTTTTTGTGCATAACATTAGGACCCGAGAACCCCCTGCTAGATTATGACCACTGCCATTTTTAGATAGCTCATGTTACGAGCTTCGTTTTGATATGTAGTTCGTTTGATTCCGATGCACGGTTTAGGAGAAACGACCGTTTCAAGTAACGGCGTTTCGCGAACGAAACTTTTCCCCTCGCCTTACTTTGAAACATAGGTTAAAGACCAAAAAGGGTTAATTAATGTATGAAACATTTATGGTATGTGTGTTAGGCAGTTGGTAAGACACTCGCGAAGGAATCGCCTTAAAACTCGTAAAGGTTAAATTATTAAAAATGGTGGAGCCGAGGGTACTCGAGTGATTTAAGAGAATCAGTAAGCGCAAAACAAGCGTTAGAGTCTAAGTTAGTTAAAGTATAGATTTACAAGTGACTTTGGTTTAATTCCAACTTACTTGTTGTTTATAGGTTACCAGACTCGTCCCGAGCCAATCGTAACCCCCAGTCGCTCAGGCAAGTTTTCTACCCGTTTTAACTGTTGTTGTGATGAATATATGTATATGCATTATCTTGCGATAGATGCATGTTGGTTAATTAGCAAATGTTGCGATATATTGAAGCATGCTGATATGGTATATATATGCATGCCTGTTTCGTATTCTTGCCATATATATCTGTTGGTTCAGTTGATAATACCTATGCTAGAGAATAGCAGTAATTTGCATATACCCTTAGTATAGGGATCCAAAGGTGAAAACATTTTCTAAAACCGGGAGTCGAGGATCCCGAGTAGATTATATATATATATATATTTATATATATATATGGTTATAGTTTTCAAAACTATTAATCGAATAAGGTTTATTCGATAACTTTATTTTATTAATGAATATTATCTTGAATATTCATTCGAGGACTTATGACTCCTTTATATTATTTATTGAATATTATTTGAATATTCATTCGAGGACTTATGACTCTGTTTATCCTATTTAATGATTATTATTTGAATATTCATTTGAGGATGTATGACTCCGTTTATTTTATTTAATGAATATTATTTATAATATTCATTCGAGGTATTATGACTCCGCTCATTATTTAATAATATCCTTTATTTTATTAAAGAATAATGTTTTGATAATCAAACTTATTTTCGATTATTCAAATAAAGATAGTACTTTCATATAAGTATATCTTTGGTTATTTAATATTCATTTCAAGTATGAGTTTTAAAACTTCTACTTCAATTATTTTTATAAAGATTATTCTTTACGGGAATATTATTTAAATAATAATATTCAGATATTTTCTAATATATCGGGACTGATTTATTTTAATAAATCAGCAGTACTCCAAACATTCTTAAAAATGTTTTCGAGTCTTCAAAATGATTTTTAAAGTTAGAGTGGACCCCAAGACTCATTTTTATATTTAATATCTTCCTTTCAAAGGGGATTTAAATACTCGCTCAAAACCTGGGGGATCCAGCTCTGTGGTGCATTTTACATTCGCAACAAGGTTGCTGTTTTGATAAATGAATTGATTACTTGCCCAATGTTCGGGAAGTAAGCCCATCTAATTGAGTCGGCATAAGCGACAGGCCGGGGTACGGTCTATCAAAGTGTAAGTGGCTGGGTGGCAGTCCATCAACGAGTGAGTGGCCGGGTAACGGTCTAGCGCGAGGTCCTACTGCGGCCAGGGTGATGACCGGTGAGGAATTCATCCATCTACAGTAGAAAAGGTTACTTATTGGTATCTTTGCCTGATCAGCAAGATATCTGGTTTATGCCAAAATTCTTTTCCTTTCCAAAATTCATTGGATGTTTCAAACTCTGTTCATACTTTACATAACAGAGGTTCCAGGAAATGTTTAAGAGATATATATGTGGATATATATATATCGGGACTAAATAAAGTATCTCGTAACTTTATTTCATTCAATAATATTTCAAAGATTGAATCTATTCAAGTCTTATCTTGTAGTCTCATCTGGGTGATGAACTTTGAAACTGATTATAACTTGAACGGTGGTAGTTCAAGTAGTATTTGGATATAAGTATATTGGAGTATCTTGTAACTTCATCTTTTAAACTTATATCTAGTAAATGATTATCTTATGCATGACAAAGATTTTCAGAAAAACGTTGAGACAAGGTTAGATATATGAGATCACCTTGCAACAATATTTTTATACAGTTATAAACTGGAACTCTGTGTATATTATGTATGGAAGAGGACTTCCAAGATTTTGAAAAGTATATATGTATATATACTGAATATTTTGCGACTTCATCGCATTAAGATATCAACTTGGTTCATTTCTTTTGACCAAGACTTTCATGAGTACTATGAGAAGGCTCATATACTATTAATCATTATACATATTATTTTGGTGGGCTTGCTGCTCACCCTTGCTTTCTTCTTTCATCACACAACAACAGATAGAAAAGATGAACAGAACCAAGCTCCCGATTCGCAAGCGATTAGGAGACGTTCCGCAGTTTTCTAGAAGCATTGATGCCGCCGTAGCTGAGGGAGGAACTACCAATAGGCTAGGCTTTCAACTTTTGATGTACCAGATTTATTTATATTTATGAATTGTAATAATGGCAAGGAAATGTAAATTTATTCAGAAAACCTTTTAAGGTGTATTGGCAGATAATTGTGGAATAAAATGACTTATGGTTATTTTTGGATGTTCATCTCTGAGACTATAACGTGTGGTGTGTGTGTTTATTGTGGGGTCACAGTACAGAGTAGTTGAGTAATTATTAAGATTGGGTGTTATTAAGGGAAATGGAACTCGTGACGACCCGGATCCCCGACCCCGGATCTGGGGGTGTTATAGAAATGGTATCAGAGCTAAACGTTATAAACCTCAGAGATGATGTGACATTAAGATAATAAGTTCACTAAAATATTAAGAACTCTTGCCAAGTTCATAGTCGGACTACCTAACGTAGTACTGACAATTAAAACCCTTATAGAAACCCTTATAAATATCGTGATAGAAGTGTAGTTCGTTATCATATATGGTAGTGGGACTCTGAACCCTGAGGTTGAGGAGCAACAACGCGATGATGTTTTATTAATTATTGGAGATCAGATTGTGGATTCGATAGAGCGTCCTAACACGGGACCGGATGATGTTCATATTGAGGATGTAGCGATTAAGGATGTTGTCCTAGAAGGGATTATTGCTGAGAAGGATCCTGTGGAGGATCCTGACAAGAATGAATAAAGGACCACTGAGGAATTGATAACCATGGTTAGGGCGACTACCAGAGGTAGGATTGGTCGGTCACTACCGGAGGTTCATTCAAGTTTGTAAAGATAGTAGCCCCTTTAACGTGGCTTACTTGTAAGACTGAGAAGTTCGAATGGACAGAAAAATACGAGATCAGCTTTTAAGAACTAAAGCAAAGGTTGGTGACGACCCCTATTTTGGCGTTGCTGGATGGAAAAGGAGATTTTGTGATTTGTAAGTGACGCTTCGCATAAGGAATTAGGATGCTTCTTATATAGCACAGCAAGATAATCGCGTCTGCGTCAAGACAATTAAGGGAATATAAAATTCGATATCCCACCCATGATCTTGGACTCACGACAATAGTTTTGCCCTAAAGATTGGAGGCACTACTTGTATGGAGAGAAGTGCAAGATTTACACAAACCATAGGAGCTCTAGTACCTTTTTACGTAGAAAGAGCTCAACATACGCCAGAGGAGGCGGTTAGAGCTAATCAAGAATTATGATTGGGAGATTCTTTATCATTCGGGGAAAGCCAATGTGGTGGCTGATGCCCTTAGTAAAAAGGAGAGACTCAAGATGATAATGACTTTGGGAGGGTTGATAAGAGATTTTGAAAAAAAAATGGAAATAGATATGAAGGTAACCGGAGCCGGTACCGAAAAGTTGTTTGAGATTGCAATACAGCCCGAATTATTGGAAAAGAACATATTGTGCCAGTAAAAGTGATGAAAGAAGGCAGAGAGCCAACAAATAGATATGAGATTAATACCGAGAGAGATGATAAGGGAATAATGAGGTATTCCTATAGAATTTGGGTTCCAAATGTTTAAGAGCTTAAATATGAGATCTTAGATGAAAGTCATAGTTCAAGAAATAAGATTTAGGGCAAACCCTGAATGTGATAGTCAGGGAGGACGCCATCAAGATAGAAGGAACCCATAACATAATGAAGTGGGAAAATAAGGTTTTTAATGTATAAGATAACCCCGATTATGGGAGAAGGTTGAAACATTTCATACTAAGGAAACAGAAAGTAGAGTAAGGAAAGGAGACCCGAGATGGTACTCCTATACGGTAATTCATGGACCTGTCTAAAGAGAACTTAGACTATTATCCCCAACCACCACCTTGAGGGGACAATGCGGCAGGAAATTCTTTCATGACCTTTAAATCGTTAAGCTCTCAGAGTTCCAAGGAACAGGTTGACCTAGTCGAGGCGAGAGCCTGGCTAAAGGAAATATAGGAATCATTTGAGATTCTAAATGATTGACGAATCACAAAAGACTGTTTTTATCACTCACCCTCCTAAGAGAGAGACCACCTGCTGGTGAAAGGCCAAGGAAGGCACGGAGCAAGAGATTATAATAAACTGATTAAAGTTCAGCCAATTGTTTTCGGGAAAGTAATTCCCAAGGTTATGGAATAGTGTAAAAGCTTTAGAGCCAGAACAAAGGCAGACGAGTATGATGAATTATGAATCTAAGTTGTAAAAGTTATCAAGATTCGTTCTGAAGACACGAATCCAGAATGACGGGATGTTTGAAATCAATGCTTATGTTGTGTTGGTTCATGAAATAACGATAAGAGAAAGGAATATAAAGGCAAGAGAGTTTGATTAATGATAAGGGATTTGGGTATGAGGAAACCCTAAAGACTCGTAGAAATAGAAATAGAAGAGTATGTAATCGTCAGGATGAGGGTGATTCACCATGAGTTAAAATTGATGGTTGAAGGCATAAGAGTTATGTATATTTTATCCCCTTTAAGTTGGGAGGATTCGAGGAAAACCTTGAGATAGTTCGAAGGATAAATAATGAGACGCGGATAGACTGAGAAGACAAGAAAGTAAGAAATTAGGAAAATTGGATGAAGGAAGTGACCTTCAAGAATGTGAAGTGTAAGACCGGTGGCTTGATACCCAGAAAGGGAGACGCCAGGTATGAAAGATATCCCAACATTGAGGTGACTGTTGAGATAAACAACAAAAGTAAATAAGGAATTATTAAGAAGAAGTTCACGTTGAACACGACCAATATTCTCCAGAACATCCTTGTTATCGTTACCAAATTAGGCGAGTCAAACGGATAACCGTTGTTATCTTTTGGAGGCCATATTGATTGACCCCATTTTGAATACATATGTCATTGTGAAATTAGGCATATACTATCGATGTGGGAATGATTGAATAAGACACCCTTATCAGGGAGATATGACTTGATTTATCCATGGAAGGATGCAGGTACCTTTTAAAGGTGGAATTAAGGATAGAACATCGGTAACTTAAAATGAATCCTAGGGGAATGCATAAAGGTTGGCATTTCACCCTTAATAGGGACAGTATGAGTTTTGACAGAATGATTGGGAAAGGGTTAAGGTAACAACAACCTTTAAGAATCAGTGGAAAAAATTTTCAGAAGTATATAGACAATGATTCTGGTATTAATAAATGGTATCTTGATATGCCCTGTATCTAGGGAATACAGGAGGAACGATTGAAGGATAACCTTAGAGGTTTTACAAGGAGAAAGGTAATATTCAAAATTCTCAAGAATAGAAATGTTGATAAAGGAAATATGACGTAATTATAATGTTGCCAAGTGGGGCACGTGTTAAACCACGAGAAAGTATGGATCGAACCAGTAATGGTCGAAATTGTTCAGGGCAATTAGGACTTAAGATAAAAGATGTTCTAAGTATGATTAAGAGTCAGTCTTGACAGTGATTAGCCTCTAAGGATTGAGGCAATAACTTATGGAAAAATGGTGATATTTTTTTTATTTACTCATCAGATATTAAAGAAAAGCATTTTCACATAAGCTGTGATTGAAATAAGGTAGAAAATTTATTTGAAGGTGGTTAAAATGACATTGACTGTAAGAAAATTTTATTATCAGGAAAGGCCAAAGAGGTGGCCGACACTTTAAAGGTAAAAGGATAATTGTAGGCGCTTGTGCCAAAGGATACAGTGATGATGGTTAAAAGCTGAAGGTTGTATTATGGTTTGGAAGATTGACATTCCTTCTGATGACTGTGCAATACCCAGCCGTAATAGTAGTTGGTAAAGGTTTAATTCGTGTAATCGCCATGAGCGGGCTATCTATCTTAGAAGGTACTATCTTGAGAATGAGCCTGGACCATGTTTCAAAAGGACTAAACAAACCTTTGAGTTAAGTCTTCTATTGAAGGCATATGATTAAGAATGGTGTTAACCTGCTATCGTTGCTTTGATTGAAACTCTTCTAAAATTTTATCTGCTTCATGTCATGTATGTATGTCAGGATCAGGAGTGTTCTTCATGAATCAGAAATGGTGATTATGTTACCTCCTTAGAAGGATTTGATACGACATGTATGGACTCCGTATGGTTAGCTATTAAGATTTCATGGAAAGTGAATGATGACAGTGGGTCAGTGGTGGACCATAGTAAGGCAGCAATGATTCTGCGAGTAACGAGCTGATTACAACCGTGAGAGTTGTATTGGAATGGATGTTGAGATTGAGTACCACTAATCGGGTCGTGGTAGTGTATAAGTTATCATTGATAGACTAATTAAGTAGAGTATCTACCTAGTGAATATTTATTCTTTCTTATCAATAGAGAGTCGTATTATTATACGAAGAAGGTTGCGGTATAGAAATGGGTTCTAGTAACGATGAGGTCTAGAATGAGATCCCAGATTCGATTTTCGATGTCGAGGGAGTTTCAAAGGTGATTGTGTATAAGCTCGAGGAAGAGCATGGGTCCATAGAATGATGAACGGAATAGAAATATTTAGGCATGGGAAATACGATGCTATAATACTTGATGCTGATATAAATACGTTTATGTTTTGTTCTCCTATGACAAACCTCTATAATTCGGAGGTAGGTTCCAAGATAATACTTGATGCTGATATAAATACATTTATGTTTTGTTCTCCTATGACAAACCTCTATAATTCAGAGGTAGGTTCCAAGCCAGATATTTTGTGGCAGTATATTTTTTTATATATATACAATTCTCTTCAGTTCGTTCTTTTCTCTTCTTTTCATTTCATGTAATCTGAGAAGAACAACCCTTCCAGAAAGGGGAGGTATTTCCGAATGACTATCTATATGTGTGATAGAAGCCTAGTAGGATACCATCTATTATTTAATTGCTTGTCAAGTACTAAAGGCTGGCCACCTTCTGTACTAACTATGCGATATAACAAGTGTTCATGATCATAGTGATCTCTCAATAAATTCTTTTACTTCTATATGAAGGATTAAGCTTTCGAAAATAGAAACAGCTGAAAAAGGAGTAATAAAGTTGTGGTAGTATTCGGAATGGAAACACATTCGTGATCCTAAGGTTGGCATGGTTATTAAAAGGTTATAGAACACTAACGAGCAAAAGTATAACCAGTATAATATTAGGAACGGAAGGTAGTAGCGATTACGAACTCGAAAAGAATGGGTATTGAGAAGCAGAAGCTCTAATGCTAAAAGCTATAATGAGAGTCTGTGCAATAGACTTGAAAGAAATTGGAATGATCACTTAACGCGGATTTAGTTATATCACGACAATAGATCATATGTCATTATCGAGATGTCACCTTATGAGATCCTTGAGGGAAGATAATGTCGATCTCCCTTATGTTAGGATGAAGTTGTAGAGCGCAAGATGCTCAGACCAGTAGTGGTCCAAAGGACCAAGGATATAATAGATCTAATCAGAGGACGGCTGGTAGTAGCCCAAGATAGGAACACGAAGTATGTTGATTTGACACGAAAGGACAAGGAATAGGAAGTGGGGGAGCTAGTGTTGTTATAGGTATTCCCTTGGAAAGGAAGGACGAGGTTCGGAAAGAAAGGGAAGCTAAGTCCACGAATTGTTGGACCCTTGGATATATTAAGACATATTGGGAAGATAGCATATGAGCTAGCCCTACCCCCGAATATGTAGCAAGTTCATAATGTGTTCCACGTATCAATGTTAAGAAAATGTAATTCGGATGCCAGATAAATAGGGGCATATGAGCGCATAGGCATGCGACCAGACATAACCTATAGGGAGCAACCAGAAAGGGTTATAGATCGAAAAGGGACAAGTGCTTAGGAGAAGGGTTATCAAACTAGTCAGAGTTTGATGGTAGAACCACAATGTGGGAAAATTGACTTGAGAGTTAGAAAGTGCAATACTAAGAAAGTATCCCTATTCATTTCTATCTGATTCCGGGACGAAATCCTTTTAAGGAGGGGAGACTGTAATAACCCCAATTTTTGGAAATTTTTGAAACCCTTATGAATAGTGTTTTTGCTGAATGAGAAAACTTTTCATGCCACACTATGTAGGGGTTCTGATATGGATATTCTGAGATTTTATTAGTACTTTATATGGGATATAAGTGTATGTAAAGATCGTCAGAATTCAAATCCGAACACTTTGATTTTTCCCGGGAATCCAATAGATACGGAAAGAATTGAGTATAAGGTAACAGGATAAAAGGATTTAAATTAAAGGATTATAATTGAGGATCATAAAAAGGAATATAATGTATTGTGAAAGGTTAAGGAAACCTAAGTAATAAGATCCCGGATATGATCCCTCAAACGATAAACGAAAACGAAAGTTAAGCGAACAGTATAACAGATCAGCGGTCATTAGGCAAACAATTAGGAAGTTAATCAAAGGGATTAGAGAGGATAATGTCACCCAACCAATGAGAAGAGGACAAGGAGGGGAGGATGACATCATGAGGATGACACAAGCATGACATGGGAAGGAAGGAGATGTGGTGGCTTTTTAACCACACAAAATCAAGGGCAACTAGGTAATTTACTAAAACAAACACAAAAATCAAACCAACCAAGCCAAGCAAATCATTTTTCATCAAAATCAAAAAGAAACCAAGGCATTGTTCTTCATGCTCTCGGCCAAAACAGAACCAGAACACTAAAACTGCTGTATCTCCTTCATTTCTCACTCAAATATTGTGTTCTATAGCTCATTGGAAAGGTATTGAGATGGCCTACAACTCTTGTTCACAAGTCTCGTCCAAATAATCATGGTAAGACCCTCATTTTTATAGTGCTTTAAATCGGACCTTTAGAAACTTCAGAGCCTAACTTTGTGTTCTTGATTTCTTTGGAAAGATCAAGCTTGTAGGAGGCTCCCTAAGGCTTCCTAGCAACTTAACACCTCCCAAGAAAGGTATAAACTTCAAACCCTAGCCTTTACTTTATTTGTTAGTAAGTTTAATGGTTGGTGTTGTGAAATGAGAAGCATGGATTGTGATTATTAGTAGTTTGGTTTGATTTGGAAGTGTTTTGGTAATTGAAGCTTGATTATAGTTCATAGGTCTTGATTGTGGTTGTTTGAGTTGAAAACCTTGGAGATTATGGACTGATGTGGTATGGTTTAGGTGAAGTTTTGTTGTATTGATGGTTATGAGTTGGTTGGTGGTTAATTGGAGTAGTTTAAACATTGGTAATCGCGTAAATATAGCCGTCGTAACGTCCGATTTTCTTTGGACTGTTTTTGTGCATAACATTAGGACCCGAGAACCCCCTGCTAGATTATGACCACTGCCATGTTTAGATAGCTCATGTTACGAGCTTCGTTTTGATATGTAGTTCGTTCGATTCCGATGCACGGTTTAGGAGAAACGACCGTTTCAAGTAACGGCGTTTCGCGAACGAAACTTTTCCCCTCGCCTTACTTTGAAACATAGGTTAAAGACCAAAAAGGGTTAATTAATATATGAAACATTTATGGTAAGTGTGTTAGGCAGTTGGTAAGACACTCGCGAAGGAATCGCCTTAAAACTCGTAAAGGTTAAATTATTAAAAATGGTGGAGCCGAGGGTACTCGAGTGACTTAAGAGAATCAGTAAGCGCAAAACAAGCGTTAGAGTCTAAGTTAGTTAAAGTATAGATTTACAAGTGACTTTGGTTTAATTCCAACTTACTTGTTGTTTATAGGTTACCAGACTCGTCCCGAGCCAATCGTAACCCCCAGTCGCTCAGGCAAGTTTTCTACCCGTTTTAACTGTTGTTGTGATGAATATATGTATATGCATTATCTTGCGATAGATGCATGTTGGTTAATTAGCAAATGTTGCGATATATTGAAGCATGCTGATATGGTATATATATGCATGCCTGTTTCGTATTCTTGCCATATATATCTGTTGGTTCAGTTGATAATACCTATGCTAGAGAATAGCAGTAATTTGCATATACCCTTAGTATAGGGACCCAAAGGTGAAAACATTTTCTAAAATCGGGAGTCGAGGATCCCGAGTAGATTTTATATATATATATATATATATATTTATATATATATATGGTTATAGTTTTCAAAACTATTAATCGAATAAGGTTTATTCGATAACTTTATTTTATTAATGAATATTATCTTGAATATTCATTCGAGGACTTATGACTCATTTATATTATTTATTGAATATTATTTGAATATTCATTCGAGGACTTATGACTCTGTTTATCCTATTTAATGATTATTATTTGAATATTCATTTGAGGATGTATGACTCCGTTTATTTTATTTAATGAATATTATTTATAATATTCATTCGAGGTATTATGACTCCGCTCATTATTTAATAATATCCTTTATTTTATTAAAGAATAATGTTTTGATAATCAAACTTATTTTCGATTATTCAAATAAAGATAGTACTTTCATATAAGTATATCTTTGGTTATTTAATATTTATTTCAAGTATGAGTTTTAAAACTTCTACTTCAATTATTTTTATAAAGATTATTCTTTATGGGAATATTATTTAAATAATAATATTCAGATATTTTCTAATATATCGGGACTGATTTATTTTAATAAATCAGCAGTACTCCAAACATTCTTAAAAATGTTTTCGAGTCTTCAAAATGATTTTTAAAGTTAGAGTGGACCCCAAGACTCATTTTTATATTTAAGATCTTCCTTTCAAAGGGGATTTAAATAGTCGCTCAAAACCTGGGGGATCCAGCTCTGTGGTGCATTTTACATTCGCAACAAGGTTGCTGTTTTGATAAATGAATTGATTACTTGCCCAATGTTCGGGAAGTAAGCCCATCTAATTGAGTCGGCATAAGCGACAGGCCGGGGTACGGTCTATCAAAGTGTAAGTGGCTGGGTGGCAGTCCATCAACGCGTGAGTGGCCGGGTAACGGTCTAGCGCGAGGTCCTAATGCGGCCAGGGTGATGACCAGTGAGGAATTCATCCATCTACAGTAGAAAAGGTTACTTATTGGTATCTTTGCCTGATCAGCAAGATATCTGGTTTATGCCAAAATTCTTTTCCTTTCCAAAATTCATTGGATGTTTCAAACTCTGTTCATACTTTACATAACAGAGGTTCCAGGAAATGTTTAAGAGATATATATGTGGATATATATATATCGGGACTAAATAAAGTATCTCGTAACTTTATTTCATTCAATAATATTTCAAAGATTGAATCTATTCAAGTCTTATCTTGTAGTCTCATCTGGGTGATGAACTTTGAAACTGATTATAACTTGAACAGTGGTAGTTCAAGTAGTATTTGGATATAAGTATATTGGAGTATCTTGTAACTTCATCTTTTAAACTTATATCTAGTAAATGATTATCTTATGCATGACAAAGATTTTCAGAAAAACGTTGAGACAAGGTTAGATATATGAGATCACCTTGCAACAATATTTTTATACAGTTATAAACTGGAACTCTGTGTATATTATGTAGAGGACTTCCAAGATTTTGAAAAGTATATATGTATATATACTGAATATTTTACGACTTCATCGCATTAAGATATCAACTTGGTTCATTTCTTTTGACCAAGACTTTCATGAGTACTATGAGAAGGCTCATATATCATTAATCATTATACATATTATTTTGGTGGGCTTGCTGCTCACCCTTGCTTTCTTCTTTCATCACACAACAACAGATAGAAAAGATGAACAGAACCAAGCTCCCGATTCGCAAGCGATTAGGAGACGTTCCGCAGTTTTCTAGAAGCATTGATGCCGCCGTAGCTGAGGGAGGAACTACCAATAGGCTAGGCTTTCAACTTTTGATGTACCAGATTTATTTATATTTATGAATTGTAATAATGGCAAAGAAATGTAAATTTATTCAGAAAACCTTTTAAGGTGTATTGGCACATAATTGTGGAATAAAATGACTTGTGGTTATTTTTGGATGTTCATCTCTGAGACTATAACGTATGGTGTGTGTGTTTATTGTGGGGTCACAGTACAGAGTAGTTGAGTAATTATTAAGATTGGGTGTTATTAAGGGAAATGGAACTCGTGACGACCCGGATCCCCGACCCCGGATCTGGGGGTGTTACAGTGCATAGTAACTTTCAAGAAATAACTTTAGTTTTCTCGATTTTTATGAAAGTTTAAGGTTATACAAGCAAGGATCAAGATTCTTTTAGGCATTCAAAGCTCTTGTGTTGTGTAAGGAAGCCTCAAGAAGGTATAAAACTTCAAACCCTAACTTTACTTTGAGTATTAGGAATGGTTTTGATTGTTATATTAAATTAGAAGCATGATGCTTGTGTGTTTAAAGTTTGGATTGGATTTGTAGTGATTTGGATGATGGAATCTTGTTTATAGTTAATGAAACTAATGTATAGTTAGTAGTTCATGTTTGTGGTTGAATAAAATTGGAAAATCTTGAGGTTTGGGACTGATGTAGTAAGGTTTGGGTGAAATTTGGTTGTGATGGTGGTTGTGAGTTGAATCGTGGTTGTTTTGAGTGGTTTAAAACTTGGTAATCGCGTAAACATAGCCGTCGTAATGCCCGTTTTCATACAACTGCTTGTTCTTAGTGTTCGGGACAGAGAGCTAACTGTTGAATCTGTGACTTTGCCATGTTTAGCTAGATTGTGTCGTAAGCTTCGTTTTGATATTTGGTTCGTGTAATATCCCATATTTTCAAATATTATTATTATTATTATTTGGAATTGTTTATGTGATTTTATGTGAATTTTGGTGAATTATCTGGTAATTGAAGTGATGTTTTAAATGTCTATATGTGATATTCTTTGAGTATTTTAATTATTATATGTCCAGAATAAAATATAGATAATTGTGATATTTTTTTTTCTGATAATTTTTGAACTGATATATGATTTTATAATGATTTATGGATTTATTAATTATTTTCCGAATAATTATAAAACTATTTTATAAAGCCGGGAATCGTCCAACTTCATCCGTTTTTGCATTTTTACAACCCGAAACTCTTCCAAAAACTCCTTTCTAACCCAATCTGGTAATTCCGGACATTTTTCGTGTTTTGACTTTTTCGATCTGGATTACGGTTTGACCTGTACGTGTCCCGGCGTAATATTTTCGATATTCGATAAGATAATCATTTCGGTAGATCAATAAAACCTGTATTCTCGAGAGACGGGATGTTTGTACATTATTTTCTCCTAGGGTGTTTTATAAGAAGCCCAGTTTTGATAACTATCCAAATTTAATACCAAATTGTATCATTTAATAGTTACTTAGCGGCTAAGTAATCTATTTTCGGATCCGATATGATCCAATAAGATATTTATTACGTGTTTAAGATACATTTATATGAATTGATCCGTAATTTGGACGTGTGTTTATTAGCATCTTTATCGACGTATTCGTTTTAACTCGATTATGTGCATCTGAATGTATTTTATACGTGTTCGAATTTTTCTGTTAATTTAAGTATCAATTTGTTTTTCGAAAATCAACGGACCGGGACCCCACCGGGACGTTAAAGTCCACGAAATTCGTGTTTTTATTTTTATAAAATCAATCGTATTTCAAATACCCAGTATTTCTACATCTTTGCATTCTTCGCAAATTTCAGGAAATTTCGATAAAATTTTTATATTTTATCATTTTTTTTAAATTAATTCCCCATAATTATTATTTTGGGCTTAATTATTTTAATTAAGGGATAAAAACACCCTTATTTGATTTTTGGGTAATTATTTTTCAGTTAATATAAATACCAGCATATTTAATTATTTTTTTCATTTTTTATATAAAAAATTTCAGAAAATCAAGAACATTTTGGGGGTGAAATTTTCTGCATAAACTTTAATTCATGATATTGATCGATCCAAAAAACCAAATCAAGTGTTCTAGTAATCAAAATCATCCTCTCAACGAGCCCGTTCTATTGATACCAGTTTCAATATCTGAGATACAATATTTATAAAAATCGATTTTGAGTCTTTTTGGCTTGAATTCGTTTTTGATTCTTGAGTAGTTGTTTGTTGTTTTTGTTGATGGATAATTGTTCCTGGGATCACGAGGAATGATTAAGCCTTTTATTTTGTTAATTTTGACTAAGATATGATTAAGTTCGGGTATATGTTTTTTTCAGTTTTTTTAATTCGAATTTCAGATTTGTTCTTGGATTTTTGATGTTTGTGGATCACCTGAATCGATTTTAGGTAGTGTAAGCTTTGTTTTGATATAAAAATCACGAGTTTTCATTGAGTTTTGGATGAAATCGAACTTCACCGAAAGTTCGCCGGTGTTCACCAGATTTAATGGTGAAAATCGTCGGGGAAGACGAACCTCGGTTCGTTTGTGGCTGGTATTGATTGATTGTGTTTCTGGGAGAGTCAGGAATTATTTGGGAAGCAAAAACGTTGAAAAACCACACTGTTTCGGCCAGGAATGGGATCGCCGGAGTCCGGCCAAATGCCGCCGGAATTTGGGCAATTTCCAGAACCGGCCGGTGTTCAACCCAGACCCGGTTGGTTCCTGGTGACCCGGTCTTTTGACCCGGGTTTAATCCTCCTAAACTCTTATTCAGTTTTCAAAAACTGTTTCTGGAATTCTGATTTTAAAATAAATCAAAATTCATTTTCTGTTTTTAAAAATTATTTATTTTAATTTTAAAAATCATTTACTTATTATTTTAAATCCTGAAAAATTATTTTCTTAATTATTTTGAATTTTAAAATTATATCCTTTATTATTTTCAAAAATTCATATTTGTTTTAATTATTTATAATTTGTTTTAATTGATTATTTATAGATTTAATTAATTGATTAATTCATTTAATCAATTAATTCTATTTATAAATAGTTAAATAAAATACAATTATTTTTAATTAATTCAAATAAATCCTAAAAAACATGGCTTTTAAGCTTTTGAAAATTATATTTTGATATTTAAAAATCAATTAATATTATTATTAATTGATTTATTCCTATTTATTCTTATTTTATTCGTAATAAATAAACCGTTCGTCCGTTTAATACGAAACGAACGCGTACAGACTCAGAAAAATATTCCGCTTTCAATAAAAATACTTTCGAGACCCAAAACCTTTATTTTTCGAAAGGTTTCTTGTTTTGTAAATCGATTCTGAGTCGCGTAGTGACTAAAAAATCATATTTTGACCCGATTTTTTATTTTAAAAATATCGAGTCGAATGATTTGATGAATCGAGTCATATGTGATATGAATTATGTGATACGTGAGTTATGTGTTTATGTGCTATGTGAATTATGTGCATATGTGGGTCAAGAGTCTGGTGTTTGACTTTTTGTGCGGGCTATCGTATGGGTAGACATTAGGGTTTTGACACGCAGTTCGTCGAGTAATTATCGTTTAGATGATTAAAGTTGTATCTTTTAATTATAAATGCGGATCATTCGAGTTGATCAGGACAAGACGTTGGATAAATAATGAGATGGAATGGTATTGGATATCTGGCTTTTAGCAATCGCAAGAGCAGCATATCAATAAAGTGTTGAAAAGAAAGACGGAGATGTTTTGAGACAGAATGTCAGAATAGATGCGTCTTTGCGAGTGTGACTAACTACTAAAACCCAAAGGCAAGTATCCCTATCATCACTTATTGTTCAAGTGATATTTATTTTGAATCTTATCATGCTAGTATTGCTTTCCCTATTCTCAGTTCAGATAGATAAATGTTTTACATATCGCTGAATTAAATGATTATGTTTATGCAAGTACTCTCTGCTATTCTATGTTCAGAATAGCTAAGTGATTTTACTTATCAAATTACTGGATTTATAAATGTTTTGGATTTTGAGAAAGATGATTCTGTTGCGAGTATTTCTGCCCAAGTGAATGGGGGAATAAAATTATTTAGGATGTCGATTGATTCGGCTTCTTTTTCAATAAAAAGGTTTTAAGATTGGAATGGTTACTGGTTACTGGTTACAGCGTAAGTGATCGAGATATCGGTCCAGCTATAATATCTTTCAATGCGAGTATATGCCTTTTTTGGAGCCCTAGAGTGTTATGGATAAAAAACTAAGGTTATTATTTGCTGTATTTATTACTAAGATTCGGGAGCTCAAGGCCTTTAATGGCTGCTCTCGTGTTTCGTGGCTCGATCTGCCTTTACGAGATGCCTACGTATCTCTGTGAATTAGAGAATCAAGCCAAAAACGTAGTTCTGATTTGTGGGGTGAGGCCCCTTATATAGATGTTGGGAGTCCTTGAATTGGACTTGGTATAGGAGACTTGGTGGGCAAGTCTCATAATTAGAATGGACTTTGGAGTCCTAGATAGTAGGAAACTGATTCCTTATCCTTTTAGGTCCCCTTGAGGCTAATCTATAAGGATTTATATCCTTATCGGGACTCTTCTCAATAGCTGATTTTTCCCTTATTAATTAATTACGAAATTAATTAATAATCAGGGCTTTTGGGCCTTCTTTATTTTATCAGGCCTGATCTGGTTATTGGGCCTGGCAGCCCACACCTTGCAGTATTTAATTATACAATCATAATTTATTTATCCCTATCATTTGCCCCCCAACTTTTGGGAAACATTGATTAGGTTTCGCAGAAGTTAAGTCTATTCGTTCCCTTACAGGGTTTCGTCTTTCCGTAAAGTGTGGAGCGACCTACACATTTACAATGAATTTTCCTTTTATTCAGGAATTATCTTAATTTCCAGGAATTTTTTCCCTTATTTCCGGGATTTTCCCTAATTTTCTGGATTTTCCCTAATTTTCTGGGATTTTCCGTAATTTTCTGGGATTTTCCCTAATTTTCTGGGATTTTCCCTAATTTTCTGGGATTTTCCCTATTTTCTGGATTTTTCAGGTTTCCAGCCCTTTTTCGACCAGGATCCTTGTCGAAATTTCGACCTGGATCCTAGTCGAAAATAGGGGTCAGCCTTGTCATCCTGGTCGAAGGATTTCGACTAGGATCCACGACCTGGATTTCGACCAGGATCCTAGTCGAAATTTCGACCTGGATCTAGGTTGTCAATTCCCCACTTTTAGCTTCTGATTTTGAGTCCATCGACTAGGATTTCGACCAGGATCCTAGTCAAAATTTTGACCTGGATCTTGGTCGAAAATTATTTGGTTTTCTTGATTCCTGGTCGAAGGATTTCGACTAGGATCCACGACCTGGATTTCGACCAGGATCCTAGTCGAAATTCGACCTGAGTTTTTAATCTTTATTCCTAATAGATGCTTGGCTAATTCGACCTCATTCCTGGTCGAATTTTCGACTTCAATGTAATCCTATTTTTTCCGTTGTTTTCGTGAGCCTAGTCGAAAAAATTTCGGGCAGGGTTCACGACCTGGATTTCGACCTGAATCCTGGTCTTTTTTGCCCGTTATTTTCGGGTGCCTGCTCAAAAGTTTTCGAGTAGGATTCACGACCTGGATTTCGACCTGAATTCTGGTCTTTATTACCCGTTATTTTCGGGAGTCTGCTCGAAAGATTTCGGGCAGGATTCACGACCTGGATCTCGACCTGGATTCTGGTCTTCTTCTAGCCTTCTCCATTGGGCCTTACATCTTTTAGGACTAAAATTGAATTTTCCAAATCCTAATTGGATTTAGGCCTGGCTTTCTCTATTGGGCTTTATCAAATATTACTGGGCCTTCTTATTGGGCTTTATCAAATAATGATGGGCCTCTTTATTGGGCTTTATCAAATAATGCTGGGCCTCTTTATTGGGCTTTATCAAATAATGCTGGGCCTCTTTATTGGGCTTTTCAAATATTACTGGGCTTAATACACCCTGTTTAGAATGCTCTAGAATTCCTAGGAATATTCTGGAATATTCCTTTTCCTGGGCCTTTTCTTATGGGCCTTTGTTCTCAATGGGCTTTTCGTCCCTTCAACTTCCTTTTCCTCTTATATAAAGGAATGAGGAAAGGCTATTACTCCTCACCTTCTCATTTCTTAGTTTTTTTCTTTATCTTCCTGCTAAGATTCTCAGAGCAATAACAGCAAGTCGAAGCTCAAAGCCTTTTTCAGGAGCGCTTCTTCATGTAAGATTCCTCCCTTCGCTTTTCGTGTCTATTTTTCCATTGTGTGCCATTTTAAGATAGCCTATTTACGTGCCTCTTACTTTTTTTTAGATGGCTGACAAAAGAATGACTCGCTTGGCCAAGATGAACGTGGCTAGAACGTCCAACGATTTTCCTATTCGATCGAGGTATACTTCCTTAATCGACATGATCAACACTCGAGGGGACGAGTACCCGTGTGATGCGCATCTGGACGCGCACGATCATATCAGCGCCTTACGGGATCCCAAGGAGCTGGAAAAGTTGAGCAGCTGCTTCAGAATCAAGGAACCTTTTAAGCTGGTTCTTGCAGGTCCGGCCGACAGGGCTTGTCAGTGGAAGAAGGACGCGCTATGTGTCTATAGGGATACTCTAAGGGCAGGTATTAGACTCCCTTTTCATCCATTCATTCCTTTGCTACTGGCAGATGTGGGCATCAGCCCTTGCCAACTTCCCCCTAATTCCTGGAGGTTAATTCTGTGCTATCTGTCGCAATGCGCCAAGCACAACGTCCCCACATCTGTTGCTGTCTTCAGGAAGATTTTTTAGTTCAAAAACAGCCCTGATAAAAGTCCGGGTTGGGTTTCTATCAACCAGCGCCCCACTATCCCTCATATCGTGAATGGGAAGTCCATCCCTGACAACAACTTGGGGTGGAAGAAAGATTTTTTGTTTGTTATTTGGGAAGGTGGAGATTGGGGCTCCCTGTTTTGATCATCCTTTGGGCTGGCCGTGGACGGGAGCCCAAATGACATAACTTTGTCTGAGGAGGAGGCTAGAGGTTTCAACCTCCTTACGCAAGACAACGGTACTTCCCATTCTTGGGACCTTATCCGGGAGACCGTCCTGGTAGAACGCGGCCTCTCGCCCGTTCATAAGAAAAGTAAGTTCCATTTTTTACCTCCTTTATTTCCTGCATTTTTATTTCATTGGTTTTCAACTGACTTTTTTTGTTGCAGTGGCTGAGAAGATTGAGGAGGCTACCAAGCCGAAGGACCTGGAGACAACCAGGATGAAGAGGGTCGGGAAGATCTTTAAAGATCCTCGACTGGGTGACCGCTTCCCCGAGTTCCTTCTTCAGGCAACGGAGCCAAGTGAGGAAGGCCCCAGCCAAGTTCTGCGCACCAAGCAGAGGCCAGGGGCCTATTTTCAACCTGCTTGGGGGATCCGGGGCAAGGACTCAATTGTGGGCAGCACAGCGATGTCCAAGGAATGGTCCAAGCATTCCATCTCCCCGGTGGACTATCAAGATTTTGTCCTTCAACAGGACTTAGAGGGGAATGAGCTGTTTGGAGCCCAAGCTCTGGCGACGGTACGTACTTTACTTATGCCTTTTACACTTCTCTTTTCATGCTTCTTTTCTAAACTTTTGTTGTTTCTCTTGCAGGATAACGCCCATTTTCAAGGGGCAATTCACCAAGCTAAGGCTTGGAAGGTTGGCCTGGAAGATGCCAACAAGAAGTTGGAGGAGGCCAACCAAAAAATGGAGGCCCTTGAAGCTCAATTGGCCTCTTCCACTTCTGACCTGGAGACGGCCCGGGCCGAAAATGTCATCTTGAAGGCGCAGAAGGATAAAGCCTTTGATGGCTGGATGGACACTCAAGAATTCAAAGACTTGATGGTGGAGCATGACGCCCTTCTTTACCCAGTTAGCTATAAGGAGGGCTGGGACGCTGCTGTGGAGGCCATCCAGGATGAGTTTCCCGAGGTCCTTGAGCAGTCGCCCTTTCCTTGCCCAGTGCGGGTTCCAGAGCTTGGAGGTGTTACTGAGAAGCTTGCTGATATGATCAAGGATGGAGAGGAGGAAGATTCTTCCGAGGAGGAATTCGAGCCTGTCGCTAAGAAGGCCAGGGTGGAAGAGCCTCCGAAAGCAGCGCCTCAACAGCCAGCATCTCCTGCAGAGGGAACTTCTACAGGGACTTCGGAGGGGATGACCGAGACGTCCGAAGGAACGACTGAAACTTCTGAGGAGACTTCGGATAGTGGTTCTGAGGAATCTCAGCCTTCCAAGGCCTAACTTTTTGTATATCTTTTTTTTGAACTTTATTTATATCAAAACTTGTTACCCTTCGTGGTTATATTTTATATGTTGCTTTTCTTGCCTCTTTCTGTTTTAACTTTACAATCTTAATATGCATTTGAACCTTAAACATCCTTGGATTGAGATAATTTCAAACTCTTTAATATGAAGTCTGGTTTTTCAAAACCTTACACAGCATGGGTTCGACCCTAATCAACAATAACTAGACAATGTAAATTCTACTGGAATATAAAATCCTACGCAAGCAAAGCTTCAAGGTGCTTTTAAACCTACTTGTCACAATGACAAGTGAGAATCGTACTTCGCCTATCTTACACGTAATAAACCTTCAGGTTTTGTGCGTGCCAGGTCCTCGGGACTTCAAAACCTTCCATAGTTTCCAGCTTGTAGGTTCCTCTACCCTGAACGCTCTTGACTCTGTACGGCCCTTCCCAATTCGGGGCAAGCTTTCCTTTCTGTCCGATACCAGAAGCCTCTATTTTTCTCAAGACTAGATCACCTTGTTTGAAAAATCTCTCTTTAACCCTTAGGTTGTAATAGAATGAAGCCTTTTTCTGATATTCTACTATCTTTGCATGTGCCTCATCTCGCACTTCATCAATTAGATCCAGGGCTAACCTCTGCCCTTCCTCATTTTCTTCAGCATTGAAAGCCTGAATCCTTGGAGAGGAATGTGATATCTCCACGGGAACTACTGCTTCTGCCCCATATACCAACATGAAAGGAGTTGCTCCTGTTGTGACTCTACAGGTAGTCCTATAGGCCCATAATATGGGAAGTATCTCATCCACCCAATTATTTCTTGACTTCTCGATCCTCTTCTTTAGTCCATCCAGGATTATCCGATTTGCTACCTCTGCTTGTCCATTGGCCTGCGGGTGAGCCACAGAGGTGAATCGTAACTCAATTTCATTTTCTTCACAATACTTCTTGAATTCCTCATTGTTGAATTGTGTCCCATTGTCAGTGACGAGGATACGGGGAATTCCATATCGGCACATAATGTTTTCCCACAGGAATTGTGCAACCTGCTTAGTTGTGATCTTGGCCAAGGGTTTGGCTTCGATCCACTTGGTGAAATAATCAATGGCTACAATCAGAAACTTCCTTTATGCCGTGGCCATAGGAAAAGGCCCTAGAATATCCATCCCCCACATAGCAAAGGGAATAGGCGAGTTGATAGAGGTCAGCATCTCGGGGGGTTGTCTAACAACAGGTGCATGCTTCTAACAGCGGTCACATTTCTTCACGTATTCTTTGGCATCAGCCATCATTTCTGGCCAATAGAAGCCTAAACGGGTTATCTTATGAGCCAAGGCTCTGCCCCCCAAGTGTTGCCCACAAATACCTTCATGCACTTCCTCAAGAGCCAAGCGTGCCTCGTCGGGCCTGAGACACCTCAAGTAAGGAACCACGAAAGATCTCTTATACAGAATTCCATCTATCAAGGAGTACCTTAGTGCTCGAATAGTTAACTTCCGTGCCTCAGTTGCATCACTTGGAAACCAACCGGTCTGAATGTGAGCCTTGATGGGATCAATCCATGACGTCCCCAAGCCTATGGGAGCCACAAACTTAACATCTATGCTTCGTGTCTTCAAAACACGGAAGTACACACTTCCTGAACTTTCTTCAATCTCAGATGAAGTAAACTTTGATAGCGCATCTGCTTTAGCATTTTCTTCCCTTGGAATGTGTTCAACATGGCATTCATTAAATTGGGTCATCACAGCCCTTACTAGGCGAACATACTTAGCCATCGTATCATCCCTTGCCTCAAATTCTCCCTTTACCTGGGATATGATCAGCTTCGAGTCTCCACGGACCTTTAAGTTTTTGACTCTAAGTGTCCCAGCTAGACCAAGGCCAGCAATCAGGGCTTCATACTCTGCCTCATTGTTTGTGGTTGGGAAGTCTAGCTTCATAGCATACTCAATTAAGAATCCATCAGGGCTTTGCAAAACCAACCCTGCTCCACTGGAATTTGTTTTTGATGCTCCATCAAAATAGAGAACCCAATATTCTTTCTCCTTGTCCCCATTATCGACTCCCTTGTCTTGAGGTATGGTATCTTCCTGCCCCCGACTTCTTGGTTGGGTATGGTACATTCCACCACGAAGTTAGCTAGTGCCTGGGCTTTTATGGCCGTACGTGGCTTATACTTGAGATCGAACTCTCCCAACTCTATTGCCCACTTAATCAGTCTCCCACTTGCCTTGGGACTGTGAATGATATTTCTCAGTGGCTGATTTGTTAGCAATTCAATCTGGTGAGCTTGAAAATAAGGACGCAGCTTTCTTGAAGCCATTACCAAGGCCAAAGCGAATTTCTCAATAGTTGAATAATTCAACTCAGCACCATGCAAAATTTTGCTGACATAGTATACGGGTTTCTGGACTTTCAGTTCCTCCTTAACCAACACCGCGCTCAAGGCGCTCTCTGAAACAGCCAAGTACAGGAATAAAATTTCACTCAGAACTGGCTTGGCCAACAACGGGGCCTGGGCCATATACTTCTTTAACTCTTCAAATGCCTTCTGGTTTTCCTCACTCCATACAAAGTCTTTGATGCTCTTTAGCGACTTGAAGAATGACAAACACTTGTCCCCCGACTTGGAGATGAATCGTCCTAGCGCAGCAACCCTTCCTGTAAGCTTCTGAACATCCTTAACATTTTTTGGTGGTTCCATGTCCAGGATCGCCTTTATTTTATCCGGGTTAGCCTCAATTCCCCTCTTTGAGACCATCAGTCCCAAGAATTTTCCAGATCCTACTCCGAAAGCACACTTCGTAGGATTCAACATCATCTTGTGGTACCTCAGAACCTCAAAATCTTACCTTAAATGGGCTATATGATCAGTCTTTACTAGACTCTTGACTAACATGTCATCAACATAGACTTCCATAGTCTTACCAATAAGATCCTTAAAAATTCTATTCACCAACCTTTGATAGGTGGCTCCTGCATTCTTGAGACCAAACGCCATAACAAGATAACAATAAACACCAAAGTCAGTGATAAATGATACCTTTGGAATGTCATCCTTATGCATTTTGATCTGGTTGTATCCGCTAAATCCATCCATGAAACTCAGCATCTCATGTCCAGCAGTGGCATCAATCAAAGTATCAATTCTAGGCAGCGGAAAACAGTCTTTGGGGCATGCATCATTCAGATCAGTGAAGTCTATACACATCCTCCACTTTCCATTAGCCTTCTTCACCATTACAGGGTTTGCTAACCACTCCGGAAATTGAATCTCCTCAATGAAACCAGCCTCTAAGAGCTTTTCTACTTCCTGTTTTATAGCCTCTTGTCTTTCCGGGGCAAAATTTCTTTTCTTTTATTTCACTGTCTTCCAGCTTGGATCCACGTTTAGCTTGTGAGTAATTAACTCCGGGTCTGTGCCTGGCATATCAGCTGCTGACCATGCAAACACATCACTATTTTCTTGCAAAAATTTCACTAACTTCCCTCTAAGGGGCTCCTCTAATGTGGCTCCAATGAAAGTCATCCTCTCAGGATTCTCGGGGTCTAAAGGAACCGAAACCAATTCTTCTGCTGGCCTTCCTCTATTCTCATCATTTTCTCGAACATCCATATCTTCAATAGGAAGAACCTGCCCCCCGACTCCATCTGCCCTCAAAGAGGCCACATAACAGCTTCTAGCCATTTTTTGATCTCCTCTTTCTTCTCCAATCCCGTTTCGGGTGGGAAACTTCATGACTAAATGGTAGGAAGAGGGGACTGCCTTGAAGGCATGTATCCCTGTTCTCCCCATGATAGCATTATAAGTTGAACTAGCCTTTACCACCACGAAATCCAGCATCTGCGTTGCTTGCCTTGGCTCCGTACCTATGGTGGTTGGCAATTTGATTATCCCTTCCACAGGACATTCTACTCCAGCAAATCCATATATCGGCATGTCGGTTGGTGTCAACTGGGAGTCGTTATACCCCATCCTTAGAAAGGTGTCATGGAGCAAGATATCCACAGAAGCACCATTATCCACAAGGACCCTCTTAACCGGGCTATTTCCTATTATCGGTGTTATGACGAGCGGGTCGTCATGGGGAAACTTCACGCCCTCTAGGTCGGAATCATCAAAAGCCAATGTTACTTCTGTCCTGGCCCTCTTCGGGGCTTCGCCAACAATATGCATAACCTCCCTGGTGTATGCCTTTCTGGAATTTTTGGACAATCCAGCAGCAGTTGGACCTCCAAAGATCGTGTTTATCACAGGTCCTCGAGGGCGTCGTGGTCCTCCAAAAATTGCATTTATAACCGGCCCTCTAGGTTGGGGATTCCGCCCCTGATCGTCTTGGTCCCTCCTATGATCTTCAAAGTTCTTCCTTCCATTATTGTTTCTATCCCCTCCATCTCCAGTATACTTGTTCAACCTTCCTTTTCGAATCAAAAACTCAATTTCATCTTTCAATTGCCTACACTCATCGGTGTCATGTCCAACATCCTTGTGAAACCTGCAATACTTGCTCTTATCTAGCTTGGCGGGATCAGCCTTCAAGGGCTTAGGCCAGCGAATATCTCTATCTTTCTCAATCTCCATCAAAATCTGACTTCTAGGAGCACTCAGCTTAGCGTATTCAGTGAACTTTTGCCCAGGTCCTCCCTTCTTGGGGGTTGAATCAGGGTTTTGTTCGGTTCTAGGATATTTGTCCTTAGCGATATACTCAAGATCAGTTTTTCGCTTCTTGCCTCCAGTGGGCTCATTACTTACTACGGTCTTCCTCATGCTTTCTTCAACCTTGATATACTTCCCTGCCCTCTCTTGGAGTTGCAACATGTTTTCAGGGGGACGTTTGGCCAAGGACATCTTGAAAAACTCATCCCTGGTTCCTTGTTGCAGTGCTATCATGGCTACCTTATCATCAAGGTCTGGGACTTTTAAAGCCTCCTTTATAAAACGATTCAGGTAATCTCTCAAGGATTCCTTAGCTCCCTGCACAAGACTCATAAGAGATGCTGAACTTTTCTCATGGACTCTTCCACTGATGAATTGCTTAATAAAAGCCTGACTTAATTCTCTGAACGATCCAATAGAATTTGGGGGCAGGCGACTGTACCATCTTTAAGCCATACCCGACAGGGTTTGAGGGAAGGCCCGACACTTTATAGCATCATTCACGGGTTGCAGCAGCAGTGTATTAGAGAATGTCCTAACATGATTAGCGGGGTCTCCCGTGCCATCATAGGCTTTGATAGTGGGCATCTTGAATTTCCTTGAGATATGGGCATTCATTATCTCTTCTGTGAAGGGTGGAGTTGGATCATCAGGATCTCCAAGGGGAAGGAGATTGCTTGGATCAGTTCTTGGGACAGCAGCCCTTCTTCTTACCGGACCATCCAGGTCTATGACAGGAGGAGGATTTCTCCCCCTAGGAGGTATCTGGGGTCTGGTGGCCTGGTGAGCCTCCAAATCACGCCTCAGCCTTTGGATTTCAGCCTCATGAGCTTTGATCCTTTCCTGCACTTCTTGGGGATTCGCCCCTGGGGTGCTTTGGGGGCGTTTCCTTCCATCAGCCATTGGCTCTTTTCCAGGATGCCGCCTTCTCGGGGCCACTTCATCATCCGAAGATTCGGAGTCTCTCTCAGTGTAAGGACCAGAAAATGTCCGATCCTCAGGGATAGGACCCAAACCTCGTATATAGGGGGGCGACTGCCCTCGTGCTTTGCTTCGCCCAGCATATCCGCTTCCTCCAACCTCAGGGTGAAGGGGCATCCCATAAGGGGGGTTAGTAGTAACAATAGTTGAATATTCATACCCGACGGGTCGAGAATTCACAGGTATATGTACTTGTTGAACTTGAGGATTCGTACCTTGAATAGTCGGGGGAGTTGTCCCTTGTAGCTGGGGTTGAGTTGCCCCTATCTGGGCTTCCCCCTGAGTAGATGCATAAGTTGAATGGGGAGGAACCTCCACGGTTGATGAAATCACCTGGGTTGTCTCTGATGGTGTTCCTTCCTCTAGAGCTCCAATTATTCTCCGTGTTCTCGCCATGGTTGTTGTTGTGCTTCCCACAGACGGCGCCAAATGTTATGGATAAAAAACTAAGGTTATTATTTGCTGTATTTATTACTAAGATTCGAGAGCTCAAGGCCTTTAATGGCTGCTCTCGTGTTTCGTGGCTTGATCTGCCATTACGAGATGCCTACGTATCTCTGTGAATTAGAGAATCAAGCCAAAAAACGTAGTTCTGATTTGTGGGGTGAGGCCCCTTATATAGATGTTGGGAGTCCTTGAATTGGACTTGGTATAGGAGACTTGGTGGGCAAGTCTCATAATTAGAATGGACTTTGGAGTCCTAGATAGTAGGAAACTGATTCCTTATCCTTTTAGGTCCCCTTGAGGCTAATCTATAAGGATTTATATCCTTATCGGGACTCTTCTCAATAGCTGATTTTTCCCTTATTAATTAATTACGAAATTAATTAATAATCAGGGCTTTTGGGCCTTCTTTATTTCATCAGGCTTGATCTGGTTATTGGGCCTGGCAGCCCATACCTTGCAGTATTTAATTATACAATCATAATTTATTTATCCCTATCATAGAGGTACCGTATGGCTGCGGCATACGGGTAGTACCTATATTTATGGTATGGATGCGGGATACCGGTGCTGTTTCGTGACTGATCATCAGGAACAACATGAAATATAA
This sequence comes from Apium graveolens, assembly GCF_009905375.1. NCBI lineage: Eukaryota > Viridiplantae > Streptophyta > Magnoliopsida > Apiales > Apiaceae > Apium > Apium graveolens. Next base: position 249,844,242 of record NC_133650.1, on the reverse strand, counting down.
TTGGTTCCAATCTAAAATATTGTTTCTAAATTGTTTTGATAATCATAGAATAAATTGTTTATCAACTGTTTCTGTTTTGGATTAAAGGTGAAAAGCGGTTTTGATTCAGTTTCTGATTTATGCCGACATTTACTTTGTTGTTAAATATCAAAGGTGGTATTAGTATATATGATTGATGTTGACTTCAGTATGGGATGTTGTGAGCATCAAAGTTCGTATTGATAACTAATTTGATATGATAATAAAATGAGTATTAATATCAAGAGTTCGGTTTTGAATAAAGTTTATGATTCAATCCATAATCATTGCTTCTTGTTATTATTGTTTACGATATTTCTGTAAACACTGTTTTACGAGTTTTATCCTCGTCAAGATTCAAAGTATTGCTGAAGCATTTCGCTCAAAAAATATCAAAAAGGGTTTTGAATACAGTGAAAAATAATTATCCGATTCTTTAATGAAATTTCTGTTTCAGCAATTATGATTTTAAAATGATCTGCGCTATTGCAGATGTCGGTTTTATATCAAAACGACCATATATATATATAACAATGATCTTGCTGAGCATTTCTTCCGCTCATACTTGCTTGTTTTAAATTTAACCTCCAGTGAGGATTAACTTGTGCTGTTAGCTGCGTAATTCGAGGAAGCAAAGAAGAAGCTCTTGGAAGGTGGTTGGTCCAGGGTTTGCGGGCTAGTGTAAGTTCTGTTATGAAAAGTTGTTTATATTATATTATATTATATTTGTGTTATTTTATAGTTGGGCCTAGTATACTTCTTTTTGAAGTTATACTAGTGGGTTAAGTTTTGAGATTGAGGATTGTTGAAAAGAGTTTTAAAAGAAAGTGAAAATTAATTTGTGGAATTTGGACATCTTGTTTCTAGAACTATAACCTTAAAAGATCTTGGATTAATTGGGGTCATAGATGATAAATATCTTCCGCTGGCATTTATTTATTGATTTAACAGGTTAATTTGGATTGAGGTTTCATAGTGACGACCAAATCCCTTGACCCTGGATTTGGGGCGTTACAGTTCGCTTGAATCCGATGTACGATTTAGGAGAAACGACCGTTTTAAATAACGACGTTTCGCGAACGAATCATTTCCCCTCGCCTTACTTTAAAACCTTGGTTAAGGTCCTTAAATGACTATTTGGAGTAAGAAACAATTATGTAAGGTTAAAGGGTCAGTTGGTAGAGTATTCGCGAAAGCTTCGCCTTAAAATTCGTAACGGTTAATTTATTAAAAATGGTGGAACCGAGGGTACTCGAGCGACTTATGTGAATCGTTTAGCACAAAAGCGAACGTTAGAGTCCAATTGGTTAAATTCTAGTTTCTTAAGCGACCGTGGTTTAATTCCAACTTATATGTTGTTTATAGGTTACCATACTCGCCCTGGGCCTTTTACCACCCCCAGTCGCTCAGGCAAGTTTTCTACCCGTTATACTGTTGTTGTGATGTATATGTGTATATCCATTATATTGTGATAAGTGCACGATTGTTATTAGCAAATCTTGCGATATATTGGAGCATGTTGATATGATATATATGCATGCCTATTTCGTAATCTTGATATCTCCTTGTTAAATTCAAATGCTTATAAACTGCATAATACCTATGCTAGAGATAAGCAGTAGTTGCGTATACCCTTAGTATAGGGAACCCAAAGGTGAATATTTTTCTAAACCAGGAGTCGATGTTCCCGAGTATTATATATATATATATATAGTTTCTATAACTACTAATCGGATAAGGTCTATTCGATAGTTTTGAATAATAATCAAACTTATTTTCTATTATTCAAATAAAGATCGTACTTTCATATAAGTATATCTTTGGTTATTTATTATTCATTTCAAGTATGAGTCTTAAAACTTCTACTTCAATTATTTTTATAAAGATTATCCTTATGGGAATATTATTTAAATAATAATATTCAGATAATTTCTAACATATCGGGAATGACTTATTTTATTAAATCATTATTACTCTAAACATTCTTTAAAATATTTTCGAGTCTTCAAAATGATTTTAAAAGTTAGAGCAGATCCCAAAACTCATTTTTATATTTAAGATCTTCATTTTGAAGGGGATTTAAATACTCGCTCAGAAGATGAGGGATCCGGCTTTATGGCGTATTTTATATTCACAACGAGGTTGCTGTTTTGAGAAAACATTTTGATTACTTTCACAACATTTGGGAAGTAAGTCCATCTATTTGAGTCGGCATAAGCAACATGGGCTCAGTGGGCATCCATGAAAGTGTAAGTGGGTCAGTGGGAGTCCATCAATGCGTAAGTGGCTGAGTGGCAGTCCATCATAGGTCCTAATGCGGCCAGGGTAATGACCAGCGGGGAATTCATCCATCTATGTTAGGTCACACACACTGTAGAAGGGGGTTGAATACAGTGTATAGCACAATCAAATCGAATTCAAAGAACACAAGTAACAGAAAACAAACTTTATTAAACTCTGTTACAATGTAGAACTGTCCTCTCTCAGTGATGAACAAATATCACGAGAGCTGCTAGGGTTACAATGAATAATATTTTCGATAATGACAACACTTATAGTGTAAACCCTATGTCTGTGTTTATATATCACACAGCTACAAGATAATCGCTAATTGATATGGAATATAATTCTGCTCCATTCTTCACAGAATTCCTTCTTCATGTATATCTCTTCTTACGTTTGTCTTGATCTTCTTTCCTTTCAATCAGCCGCCTTCCTTATTTGAAAGTTTCCTTTAAGTCCTGATAAATATCTCCTGAATCTTAAGTACTGATAACTTAAGTTCTGACTTCAGTATAAGTGCTGATTTCAGTTAAGTACTGACTTGTCCTGTATAAGTAAGATCTGAAAACTAAACATAAATCATATTAGACATGACATTATCAAATATATCTAACAATCTCCCCCAACTTGTAAATTAGCATAATATACAAGTTTAACAGATATTTGATGTTGTCAAAAACATTAAGTACAAATGCATGAGAATTTGACTAGATAACTACAACTTATAGTCCTTAAAGCTTTACCAACTTTAACTTCTGATAACAACTTCAGTCTGTATACATATCAGAATTTGAGCAGTTGTAGATCTTGACTTGGCTTCACTTTCTGATCTCTTTGATGTCAGGAGTTGTTCTGAGATAGTTCTTTAACAAACATCTCTCAGCATATCTAAGTTCATCAATCATCCTCCTTTTAGCATCTTTGAGTTCTGCAGTATCTTCACCAGTTTGGAAGATAGCATATTTGAGATCATTAATTTTTGCTTTTCTCAACTCCTGATCTAGTCTTATGACATAGGCTTTGTCAGACTCTAGATTGAATTCAAGTCCCTTAATACCAAGATATGTTCTGATCGATGCAGTATTAGGCTTCATATCAACAATATCACCCTTGTGATCTCTGTACTTGGGACAATATGTGCTGTCAGACTTTACAGAATAAAGCCTTTTCTGTCTCTGAATTTGAGTCTTCAAATAGTTTGCAGCACTTTCTGTTATTCTGTCATTCACTTGAAGTAAGAATAAAACATGTTCTAGTTCCTCAAAATACTTCAGTGATATAGCATTTTCCCTTATATGGTAAACCCTTCCATCTGTCATGAAATATAACAAGATGTGTTCTTTCAAGAAGGTATGGTAGACCATCTGTACAGATTCTAGTTGATCCAATCTTTCAGGAGTTGCTCCTACTCCTGGTTCACTTAAGGAAGTTGGATCATTGGTAGTGTTGTGTACTCTTCTTTCATCAGAACTACCCAATCCAGATTTATCTCTTGCTTCCTTTCCAGTAACCACTCTTGCTTCAAAACCACTTGATGTAGTCTTCAAAGGTTGAGTCTGTTTGGCTTTAGTGAATCCTAATAGGAGTAACTTTGAGGATTTAACATGAGCAATGTCAGAGGTTTCCTTTGACTTATCTTCTGATATCAAGCCAACTTGAGCTATGTCAGAGGTTGCTTGCTTCATTGTCATATCAGAGTTTACTAAGTATTGATTCTGAACAACATGAGCCATGTCAGAGGTTGTTTGAGAAATCTTCTTTTGCAACAGAGTAAGACTAGCATCTTCATCATCAATTATTTCTTCATCCATAACTGGCATATAAACCTTTACAGGTTCACCAACTTTTTCTTTGCCCTTGGACCTTGAATTTATTTCCACTTGTGATTTGGCTTGGGTTGCCTCAGAATTTGTTCTTTCCTTTATCACAATACCCTTAGGCTTTGGAAATTTCTTTACAACAACAGAAGCTTTAGATTTTGTCTTGACACTTTCTGCTTTGAGTCTAGCTTCATCTTCCTTTAGACTCTCAAAGTCCATTCCTGGATTTTCTTTAAGAAATAACTGTCTTGAAATTTCTTCATCAAGATCCAAAAGTTCATCAGAACTTATCCTTTTACCAGTATCAGAAGTTATTCTTCTCCCAGTATCAGAACTTATTTTATGACTTGTAGTTCCAGCTCTACTTGATGAGAGACCTCCACCTTGACCATGACCTCCACCCATTCCAGAGTTTCTATAGTTTCCCGGGTCATTACCATCATCCTTTTTCTTCAGTGTCTTATCAGGTTTGCATTTGGACTTAATTACTTTCTCCCCCTTTTTGGCATCAGCAGATAAAAGAAGAGAGAGAAGCAATTCCACTGAGGATTGGATCTCATTGAGTTGAGATTGCTGAGAAGCTTGATTTTTCAAAATTTCATTAATCTACGACTGTTGCTTCTCTTGGGTTTTCTCAATGTTGGTAATTTGGTCAAAGGAAGGTTTGAAAAACCTTTTCTTGTCCAGCTTGACAAGTGTATCTTGTTGCATTAAGGATTCTTGAATCTTGTCCACTTTGGCCTGAGTTACAGACTGTTGACCTTGAAGGTGCCTTGTAGTAAGTGCAGTAACTCTTAGCTGTGTCTTGAAATCTTCATTGACTAACAACTCATCAGCTTTTGCCAAATGATCAACAAGAATCTTTTCAGAAGGAACAAAGGTAACTGTGTTCCACTCCTTAGTCCACTCCTGTCCTCTAAGAGTTTCACTCCAAGGTACTGGTGCTTCCCATGTAACAAACTTTTTGACTATTTCAGCCTTTAAAGGAGCTTGCAGAGGTGCATGTCCAGAAGGACCGGCTGCATCATCATCTAAATTTGTAGCAACATTACCAGTATCATCAACATTTACAGTATCAGAACTTACAGAGTCATCAGCTTCAGCATCTTCTGATACAAGAACAGTATGAGAAGCTATGGATGCTTCAATATCATCCTCTAAGTGCTGGTCTGCTTCCAAGTTCTGATCAACAGTCATATTCTGATGCTCACCTATAGTCTGATCTTCAATGTCTAGATGCAGAGAAGGTGTTGTAGGCAATTCTGGAGTAATATCAACATCATGAGTTGGTGTTGTTGATGGATTGATTGGAGCTGGTGGAGCTTCTAAGTAGAGAACCTCAGGCACAATTAGGTTGTGAATATCAATCTCGGCACTTGTGCCTGGGTCTGCAGTAGATACTGGTTCAGTTATAAGAGACACAGGTGGTGTAGATACTTTATCTTGAGCAGTTTCCTGAGTTGGAGGTGAAGATGCAGTAGCTTCAGCAAATTCTGGCTCTTTTGAGATCGGAGATTCCTGATCTCCTTCCTGAGCTGCTGCTTCCTCATCCTCTGAAACTGGCTTAGCCCTATTCCTTTGTGCTCTCTGTTTCTTGTATCTCTTTGAAGGTGGAGATACCTTGGGAGTTTCATCAGAATACATCCTTCTAAGCCTTTTGAGAAGCTTAGAACCCCCAATTCCAATATCCTTCTGAGAAGAGACCTTCTCAGCTTCTTTGACAATAGGTTCTGATACAGGAACCTATTCCTCACTATCTAACTCATCTCTCAGAACAATCCTCCTTCTCTTCTGTTGTGTCTGAGGTACAGTCTTTGTTCTCTTAGGCTTTGAAGATGAAGGCCTCACAGTATGTTCTGATGGTTGAGGTTGAGAAGTTTGTGGTGGTTGAGTAGAGGTGGTAGGTGCTGATGGATGAGTTTCAGATAGTTGAACATCAGGGTATAATGCTGTGTACTTAACAAGATCATAGGTTATTAAGGCTTGTTTGATAGATAAAGGAATTAAGAGGGGTCTTAACACAGCCTTCTTATTATTAGTAGATAATAAGTCAGTAAAAGCTCTTTTAGCTATTCTGAATGATGAAATTAATTCACCATAACCTTGGGGCTTATTATCACAACTGAAAATATAAATAAGCTGACAGAATCTAGAAAAATAAACAGTAGATCTATATTCATTCATTCTGTCCCCAATAAAATCTAAGACAGCACTTGCATAATCAAAATCAGTTTGATTTATGAGAGCATACCCGATTTGTTGGCTGAATATGGAAATTACGTCAAAATTGGAACATTTGTTTGCAAAGGCTTTAGTTATGTAATCAAAGAAGAAACTCCATTCCCTCCTAATGAAAGATCTCTCCAACTGGCCCAGCTTTTCCAATGTTCTTTCATATCCCAGACTGGCCATCATGTTTTGAAGAACTAGTTCGTCAACAGTAGAATAGACACAGTTCGCAGGTAGCTGCAGTGCTTGTCGAACCGTAGACAATGTCACAACATACTCATCCTCCCCAGATGAAAAAATAATACTCGGGGACCCTTGAGCACCACCATCATCATACACACCACTTCTCCAGAACTCCAGTACTTGAGTACCAGAAACTGCTTCGGGTTGAGTCAGAGCATACCCAATATCAGAACTAGCAAGAAAGTCCTGAATGAGATGAAGTTCAGAGGGTGCTTCTGACTTGCTAAGAATAGCAGAGAAGTTATTGGGAACAAAAGTTGCGCCATCGAAGATTATGTCCTTGGGTGCCATGAGAATTTGTGAGAAAGAAAGTTGCCTGTAAGATGTTTGAGAAAATATCTGTATGAAAAATCGTCAGTAGATGAGAGAGAATAGAAGTAAAGAGAGAGAGATAAAATGTGAAAGTAAATAATAGATTTTACAATCTTTTCTCTCTTTTACTTATACACGGTAGAAAAAGTAACCGTTGGGACACCTGTCAGACATGCAACAGTAAAAGATAATTAATGGACACATGTTTTCAGTAAGCATTACTTATCACATGCAGTTTCTCAGGGAAAAACCGTTCCACTTACCAAGTAATCCCATTAATCAAGGTAGTTCAGTTTTATTTTAAAATTTAAAACTGTTCCCACTTAATAAATTTTTATCACTACGTGACCAATATTCTGTAAAAATATGACAAATGAGATAATAACCAAAAATAAATCAAGTAAATAAATCCTGCCACATCAGAATTAGAACTTGATTTGTATCAGAGCTAGAAAGGTCATCAGAATATGATTAGTATTAGGATTTAACATGTTATCAGAATATCAAACGACTCAGAGACAAAATCTTGCATAAATATAAAATTTCATTAATATATTTAGCAAATACATTTCATGAAATTCAAATTACATGCTAAAAAGTACAAGATTGTCCTAAGCTACAAATCCTAACATCAACAGCTTTTGTCCTAAGCTAAGAAGCAAGGCAAAGCTGACGGTGAAGAGAAATAGGGAGTAGAAATTATTTCTTCTTCCTACTCTCAACAAAAAGAACAGCGAGACGAATGATTCGCTCCTGCTGTCGGAGATGACGGAGATGTAGATCTCTTTGTACTGTCAACATGTCACGTTTAATCATCTCTGGAAATTGATTCCAGAGATTATGAGGAACATTATTGATATGGTATGGAGTTGGAATGCCATTTTGAAAAACATGTACAGTCTCAGTGCCATAATTGTAAAACCAGCCAAACTCAACCATTTGTGGTGATAAGAATAAGAAGAGAGTGAGTTTGTGAGAAAATGAGAGATGTGGTGGCTGGAATGGAGTGTTGGTTTAAATAGGCAATAGAATGCCAAGAGACGCAAGGAAAATTGAATGGTTATAGGTAGAAATAATTCTACCTCATCTCCCTAGACTGATGAGAATAAAAACAACCATTGGAAGTGTAAAACAGGATTTAATGCGCACATAAAACAAGTAAAAATTACTATGCATAGACGTGTACCACTAACCCAAATTATATTGACCGTTAATATCTCACCCAAACATATTCTGATTTGAAATAAGACTGTTTCAGATTTTAACCACAAATAAGTCAAGTAAAGAATCCGAGTGTAATATCAGAACTTAGACTTATATCAGAACTTAACAGTGATCAGAACATGATTTCTTAACTCGAAAAATGAATGCCTATATATGTAATTCTTCACACAAATTCTGATTTCATTTCTTCAGAACTTAATCATCAAAACTTCCATCATAACTTGTCCTCATAATATATGTAACAGACACTTAAACGTTCATCTAAAATACCATTTATCACCACAGTAATTTTCATCATTCATATGGAGTGTATGTGTGTGCAGTAAGCTAAATATCAGATAAAGATTAAAGTCTGATTCACTTTAGTACATCTTAAAAATAAGGCATAACTAAGAACTTTGCTCAAAATCTGTCATGATTCTGAAGTCTACTTTAGAATGAGTTCATGTATATGTCCACCTCAACTGTTTTGTGCTCATTTTATGCATCTTTTGAAATTCCATTTTACAGTGGCTTCTCAGTGTAAGTGAGTCACGACTGCTTATCAGAATTTATGCTACTATCAGAGTATTTCTCTAGTAATCATAGAGTGTGAAAAGTCATCAAGAAAAATATTTAATTTTGTTTTTCTGATGTATATTACTTAATACCAGCAATGCACTTGGGTCTTTCCTTCCACAGTTTTTACTCTAGATCTCAAAGGAGTACCTGATTTTTATTTCTTTTTCTTTTCTTTTGATAAGTGAGGCTTATCAGCACTTAGTACATTCACAAGATTTACTAACATCAGAACTTAACAGATGAGAAGTACTATTCTAGTTGTTGACTTAGTAATAAGATAGACAAAGTAAACTTAACTAAGCTCAATATCAGAACTTGCTTGTGTCAATAGATTTCCACATAAACAATTACTTCAAACATGGGATTTGTTAGTATATTAAAGACTACTAGGTCAGCATCTAGCATATTTATCCTCATTGGATTGAATAATCACGGAAACATTCATATCACTATCAGAGTTTAGAAATTCACATCAGACAACAATCAGTACTTAAGCAATTTTCAATTAAGCACAGAATACACAAAGATGATAATATCTGTAAATACTGATCATAAAGTCTGATGCATCAGAACAAAAACTAAGCAGATTTAGAGAAAGAACCTGAAACCATTCCAAGTTCATTTACTAATCTTGTAAAAGTAGCTTAACACAGTGGTTTTGTGAAAATATCTGCTAGTTGCTGATATGTTGGAACAAAGTGCAATTCCACTGTACCTTCATCCACATGTTCCCTTATGAAGTGGTACCTTATGCTGATGTGCTTTGTCATTGAGTGTTGAACTGGATTACCTGTCATAGCAATAGCACTTTGATTATCACAGTATATAGGGATTTTAAAATATGTTAACCCATAATCCAGTAACTGATTCTTCATCCAAAGAATCTGTGCACAACAGCTTCCTGCAGCAATATATTCTGCTTCTGCAGTTGATGTGGAAATTGACTTTTGTTTCTTGCTAAACCAAGAAACCAATCTGCCTCCAAGAAATTGGCAGCTTCCACTTATGCTTTTCATGTCAATTTTGCAACCTGCAAAATCTGCATCTGAGTAACCTATTAGCTTAAAGTCTGATTCTCTAGGATACCACAATCCCAGATCAGCTGTTCCCTTAAGATACTTGAAAATTCTATTCACAGCTGTTAAGTGAGGTTCTCTTGGATCTGCTTGAAATCTTGCACAAAGACAGGTAGCATATATGATATCAGGTCTACTAGCAGTTAGATAGAGTAGAGAGCCAATCATACCTCTGTAATCAGTAATATCTACTGATTTACCAGTATCCTTATCTAATTTTGTTGCAGTGGCCATGAGAGTGGATGCACTGGAACAATCTTGCATTCCAAATTTCTTCAGCAAATTTCTGGTGTACTTGGTTTGACAAATAAAAATGCCTTTATCATTCTGCTTGACTTGAAGGCCCAGAAAATAGCTAAGTTCCCCCATCATACTCATTTGATATCTTGATTGCATCAGTTTGGCAAACTTCTTGCAAAGTCATGCTCTTGGAGCTTGCTTAAGGCCATAAAGTGCTTTATCAAGCATGTAGACATGATTTGGAAATTTGGAATCTACAAAGCCTGGAGGTTGTTCAACATATACTTCCTCTTCCAACTCTCCTTTGAGAAAAGCACTTTTCACATCCATTTGAAAGACAGTGAACTTTTTGTGAGCAGCATAAGCCAAAAATATCCTTATGGCTTCCAATCTAGCAACTGGTGCAAATGTTTCATCATAATCAATTCCCTCATATTGAGAATATCCTTTTGCAACCAGCCTTGCTTTATTCCTTGTAATTATGCCATCACTATCAGTTCTGTTTCTAAACACCCACTTTGTACTAACAACAGATCTGTTCTTTGGTCTTGGCACTAGGGTCCAGACTTTGTTTCTTTCAAATTCATTTAACTCTTCCTGCATTGCTTGCACCCAATCAGCATCTTGAAGAGCTTCTTTCACTTTCTTTGGTTCAGTCTGAGAAAGAAAAGAGTTATAGAGACATTCACTTGAAGTAGCTATTCTAGTTCTGACACCTGCATCAGGATTTCCAATAATTAAGTCAGGTGTATGTGATTTAGTCCACTTCCTTGCAGATGGAAGGTTTTCTATAGAACTGGATGCTCCCCCATGATCCATGCTATCTTCATCAACATTTTCTGATGTTCCCCCTGAAATTATGCTCCCTGAGTTGGATCCTTCAGAAATTGAGTTTTCAGAATTATCAGAACTTGGCTTTTCAGAACTTGATAAATCAGAACTTGAAGAGCCAGTTGTCTGTTCTGATGCTTCTTGAGATGTGGTTGTATCTTCAATGTGCTCCCCCTGCACAGGTGCATCTTCCTTTGGCGTAGTAACCACAGTTTCAATAATATCAGAGTTTAATCCATCAGAGTTTGCAGTATCCGGATTTAGACTGTCAAGATTTTCAGTATCAGAATTTAAGTCTTCATTTTCAAATCTCAGCTGATCATGATCATTGAAATCTTCAAGTCCAGTAATCTTCTTATCATCAAAGGAGACATTGATAGATTCCATGACAATCCTTGTTCTTAAATTGTAGACTCTGAAGGCTTTTGTGGAAAGTGGATACCCAACAAAAATTCCTTCATCAGCTTTTAAATCAAATTTGGATAGCTGTTCAGGGTGAGTCTTAAGAACAAAACATTTACATCCAAATACATGAAAATACTTCAGATTTGGCTTCTTTTTCTTCACCATCTCATATGGTGTCTTTCCATGCTTGTTAATGAGTGCTGCATTCTGAGTAAAACAAGCAGTCTGCACAGCTTCAGCCCAAAAATAGGTTGGTAGCTTTGCTTCATCAAGCATAGTTCGTGTAGCTTCAATAAGAGTTCTATTCTTTCTTTCAACAACTCTATTTTGCTGTGGAGTTCCAGGAGCAGAAAATTCCGGCTTGATTCCATGGTCTTTGCAGAACTCTTCCATAGTCAAATTCTTGAACTCAGTGCCATTATCACTTCTTATGATCTTCACAGAATCTTTGACCAATTTATCCAGTTGCTTGACATGATCAATCAAGATAGATGCAGTTTCACTTTTTATGTGCAAGAAATACATCCATATGTATCTGGTGAACTCATCCACTATGACCATAGCATATTTCTTCTTTGCAATAGACATGACATTCAGTGGACCAAATAGATCTACATGAAGTAGGTGATAAGACTCAAGAATTGATGATTCAGTCTTGCTCTTGAATGAAGATTTTCTTTGTTTAGCCTTCTGACATGAATCACAAAGGCCATCAGGAGCAAATACTGATTTTGGCAGTCCTCTTACAAGATCTTTCTTGACTAGTTCATTTATATTGTTGAAATTTAAATGAGAGAGTTTCTTGTGCCAATTCCATCTTTCTTCAATTGATGTTCTACTCATCAGACAGATTACAGAACCATCAGTACTTTTTGAAAGCTTGGATTCATAAATGTTACCACGCCTGTATCCTTTTAGAACAACTTTGCCTGTAGATTTGCTTACAACTTCACAGTGTTCTTCAAAGAAATCCACATGATAACCTATGTCACAGATTTGACTAACACTCAGCAGATTGTGTTTAAGTCCTGAGACCAAAGCTAGTTCTTTAATGATGACATTCCCAAGATTGATATTGCCATATCCCAATATTTTTCCAATGTTGCCATCTCCATAAGAAACACTTGGGCCAGCCTTCTCCACAAAGTCTGATAGCAGGGCTTTATTTTCAGTCATATGTCCTGAGCATCCACTGTCCAGAACTAGGATGTTTTTCCTGTTGCCCTGCAATCACAAAGACCAATAATGATTAGTTTTAAGGACCCAGACTTGCTTGGATCCTTTGGCCTTATCAAGTTTGTTAACATTTGCAGCGGTTTTAGCATCAGAGTTTATGTTAACATTTTTCTTATCAGCAATTACACTATCAGACTTTGTATCAGAACTTACACTAGAAGGAACAATGCTAACTTTCTTTAAAGAAGGTTTTATTTGATAATAATCATAGTACAAACTATGATATTCCTTACAAGTATAAATAGAATGCCATAAACTACCACAATGAAAACAAGGATTTTGTGGCCTATATCTAACAGACTGACTCTTAACTCCTGACTTTGAAGATAAGGAGTTTATGTTCATATTCTTCCTTCAAAAAGAAGCCAGATGGTTAGAACTTCCACAGTTATGACATATTTTTCTAGGAGCATTAGGGACAGGCTTATCATCATTGCTTTTATTCACACCTTCCTTTCCATTCCTATTTTTCCTAGGTGAATTTACCTTGTTTATTTTCTTTACATCTTTCAGCTTATGCTTAAGCTGCTTCTTTGTCATTAAGCCTACGTTTACTTCAGTTGTCTTTTCCTGTTTTAGTTTTTCAGAAGTTAATTCCTCTTTAACTTCTGATTTCTTAGTATCAGACTTTACAGCTACAAACTTAACAGGTTTTAACTTTGGCTTTTGTTTAACAACTATAGGCTTAATTTCTACAGTTCCTTTATCATTCTTATCATCTCCATAACTTAAGCCCTCTTTCCAGTTTCCACTACTTAACAAATTCTGAGTTGTTCTGCCAGAGTTAGTCCAAGTCCTCATAATCTCTCTTTCCTTTTCTAACTTAGTCTTTAGAGATTCATTCATTTTAAGTACTTCATCCCTAACATAGAAAGCATCATCTCTATCTTTCTGAGTTTGATGGAACATGACTAACTCTTTTTCTAAATAATCATTCCTCTTTTTATAAGCAAGATTTTCAGAAGTTAATCTTTCACATGATAAAGTTTGATCTCTATAACTAATGAACATGGTTTTAAGATATCTTCTCAACTCATTAATGTCATCAGTATGAAAGGCATAAGTAGTTTGAGGTACCTTTAACTCAACAGCTTCAGGACTGCTATCAGCATTTGCCATCAAGGCATATTTCACCTCACTTTCAGAATCTGAAGTGTCTGTCCAGCTTTTCTTCTTTGTGACAAGAGCCTTGCCTTTGTCACTCTTCACTTTCTTGCAATCAGGAGATATGTGGCCTTTCTCACCACAGTTGTAGCATTTGACATTTGTGTAATCTTCACTGTCAGACTTCCCTCCTTTGCCTTCAGATTTTCTGAAACTCTTCTTATCAGAACTTGCACCTTTCCTGGAAAACCTTTTTCCCTTTCTGAATTTCCTGTATGCAATCCTTGTGATTCCTTTCACCATAAGAGCACACAGCTTCATCATCTCTTCATTAGCATCCATCTCAGGCAAGCTTTCAGTTTCTGAGTCATCATCACTATCAGAACTTGATGACTCAGTATCAGACTTTGTGATGAACGTTTTTCCCTTGCCTTTCCTTGAGGTAGCTGCCTTGGGGGATTCTTCTTCAGCCTTAAGAGCAACTGTCCTTGACTTTCCTCCTTTCCTCTTGCTTCTTTGTTCCATCTCAAGTTCATGAGTCTTGAGCATACCATAAATTTCATCAAGAGTTGTTTCATCAAGATTATAGTTGTCTCTTATAATTGTTGCCTTCAAATCCCAACTTTCAGGAAGAGCTAACAGGAATTTAAGGTTTGAATCTTCAAGATCATACTCCTTATCAACTAGTGACAAATCATTCAAGAGTTTGACAAATCTGTCATATAAATCAGTCAATGACTCATTAGGCTTTGAGTCAAAGTGTTCATACTCTTGAGTGAGTATTGTCTTCCTGTTCTTCTTAATCGAATCAGTTCCCTGGCACCTTGTCTCCAACGCATCTCATATCTCCTTTGCAGTCTTGCAGTTAATTACCCTATTTGACATTACATTATCAATGGCACTATGCAGCAAGTGTCGTACCTTAGCATCCTTAGCAATTGATGCTATATCTTCAGCAGTGTAATCACTCTTCTCCTTTGGTACAGACTTTGCTGCTTCAACTGCAACTACAACAGCGAGCTCTGTTGGCTTGTGAGGTCCTTCATTGATTCTGTCAAGATATTCTGGATCTGTAGCTTCCAGAAACATAGTCATCCTCACCTTCCATATGGGATATTTAGATGGTTTCAGTATGGGAACTCTAATAGCCTCATATCGACTATGGATTTGTGTCTTTGGGGGTTCTTCAGTTTTGGTGGGCTTGGTTGGAGTTTCTGCTTCAGACATGATTGTTTTTGGATCTTAAACTGTTTGTGTGTTAACTGATAGGCTCTGATACCACTTTTTAGGTCACACACACTGTAGAAGGGGGTTGAATACATTGTATATCACAATCAAATCGAATTCAATGAACACAAGTAACAGAAAACAAACTTTATTAAACTATGTTACAATGTAGAACTGTCTTCTCTCAGTGATGAACAAATATCACGAGAGCTGCTAGGGTTACAATGAATAATATTCTCGATAATGATAACACTTATAGTGTAAACCCTATGTCTGTGTTTATATATCACACAGCTACAAGATAATCGCTAATTGATATGGAATATAATTCTGCTTCCTAAAATATATCAATCAGTTATCTTTTCTTCCAAGTATTCCATTCTTCACAGAATTCCTTCTTCATGCATATCTCTTCTTACGTTTGTCTTGATCTTCTTTCCTTTCAATCAGCCGCCTTCCTTATCTGAAAGTTTCCTTTAAGTCCTGATATTATCTCCTGATAAATATCTCCTGAATCTTAAGTAATGATAACTTAAGTTCTGACTTCATTATAAGTGCTGATTTCAGTTAAGTACTGACTTGTCATGTTTAAGTAAGATTTGAAAACTAAACATAAATCATATTAGACATGACATTATCAAATATATCTAACAATCTACTAGTAGAAAAGGTTACTTATTGGTATCTTTTCTTGATCAGCAAGATATCAGGTTTATTCCAAAATTCTCTTCTTTCCATAATCATTGGATATGACAACTCTGTTTATACTTGTCATGACAGAGGTTTTCAGGGAATGTATAAGATATATATATATATATATATAGGTTTATATATCGGGAATTAATGAAGTATCTCATAACTTCATTTCTTTTGAATGATATTTTAAAGATTGAATTTATTCAAGTCTTATCTTGTAGTCTCATCTATGTGATGAAATTTTGAAACTAATTATACCTTGAACGGTGGTAGTTCAAGTCGTATTCGGGAAAAGATATAAGTATATTGGAGTATCTAGTAACTTCATCTTTTCAACTTATATCTAGTAAATGATTATCTTATGGATGACAAAGATATTCAGAAAAATGTTGAGACAAGGTTAGATATATGAGGTCACCTTGCAACGATATTTTTATACAGTTCTAAACTGGAACTCTGTGTATATTATGCATGGAAGAGGACTTCCAAGATTTTGAAAAGTATATATACAAATATACTGAATTTCTTTGCGACTTGGCCGCGTTAAGATATCAAACTTGGTTCATATCTGCTTGACCAAGACTTTCATGAGTATTATGATGGGAATGCTCATATATTGTTAATCATTATACATATTATTTTGGTGGGCTTGTTGCTCACCCTTGCTTTCTTCTTTCATCACACAACAACAGATAGACAAAATGAACAGGACTAAGCTCCCAATTTACAAGCGGATAGGAAATGTTCCGCAGTTTCTTGAAGGTGTGGATGACGCTATAGTGAAGTAGGAGCTACCAATAGGCTAGGTTTTCAACTGTTGATGTACCACACTGATGTATATTTATGAACTGTAATAATGGCAAGGAAAATGTAAATTTATTCAAAAACCCTTTTAAGGTGTAATGGTTTATAATTGTGGAATAAAATGACTTGTGTTATTTTTGGTATTCATCTCTGAGACTATAACTTATGGTGTGTGTGTATATTGTGGGATCACAGTACGCAGTAGTTGGTTGTTTATTAAGATTGAGTGTTATTAAGGGAAATGGAACTCGTGACGACCCAGATCCCTGACCCCGGATTTGGGGGTGTTACAATACCTCCAAATACAACACGACCCGATTAGTGGTACTCAATCTCAACATCCATACAATACAACTCTCATGGCTGTTGTCGTCTCATTATTCAAGGAATCGTTAATGCATTAATATAGTCCACCACTGACCTACTGTAGTCATTTCTTTTCCTTGGAATCTTAATAGCTAATCATACGGAGTCCATACCTGTCGTATCAAATTCTTCTAAGGAGGTAACATAATCACCATTCATGATTCATGAAGAACAGTCCAGATCCTGATGTACATACATGACATGAAGCAGATTAAATTGCAGAAGAGTTTCAATCAAAGCAACGATAGCAGGTTAATATCATTCTTAATCATATGCCTTCAATAGAAGACTTAACTCAAGGTTTTGTTTAGTCCTTTTTGAAACATGGTCCTAGCATATTTTGAAGATAGGACCTTCTAAGATAGATAGCCTGCTCATGGAGATTACATGAATTAAATATTTACCAAATTACTATTACGGTTGAGTATTGCACAATCATCAAAAGGAATGTCAATATTTCACACCATAATACAACCTTCACGGATTTAACCATCATCACTGTATTCCTCTGGAACGAGCGCCTATAATTGCTCTCTTACACTTATAGTGTCAGCCACCTCATTGGCCTTTCCTGATAGTAATAGTTCCTTATAATCAATGTCTTTTGAACCACGTTCAACTAAATTTTCTACCTCATTTCCTATCACTGCTTATGTGAAAATGCTCTTCCTTAAGCTTTGGTGAGAAAAAAAATATCACTATTTTTCCAAAAGTTATTGCCTCGGTCTTTAGAGGTTAACATTGTCATGACTGACTCTCGATCATACTTAGGATGTCTTTTATCTTAGGTCCTAATTGCCTTAAACAATTTCGACCTTTACTGGTTCGATCCATACTTTCTCATGGTTTAACACGTGTTGGCATAATTATTATTACTTCATATTTTCTTTAACAAAGTTTCTATTTGTAAAAAAACTTAAATATCACCACTCTTTTTGTAACTTCTCCAAGTTTATTCTTAAATCATTCCTCCTGTACTCACTAGATACAGGGCATATCAAGATACCATTTACTAATACTAGAACCATTGTCTATATACTTCTGAAAAATTTCTCCACTGATCCTTAAAGGTTGTTGTTACCTTAATCCTTTCCAATTCATACTGTCAAAACTCATATTGTCCCTATTAAGGGTGAAGTGCTAAACTTTATGCATTCCCCTAGGGTTCATCTCAAGTTATCGAGGTCATATCCTTAATTCCACCTTTAACAAGATACTTGCATCCTTCCATGGATAAATCAAGTCATATATCCTTGATAGATTATCTTATTCAATCATTCCTACCTTGATAGTCTATACTAAATTTCACAATAGTATCCTTATTCAAGTTGAGGTTAATCATATGGCCTCCAAAAGATAACAATGGTTATCCGCTTTTCTTTCATGATTTAGTAATGATAACAGGGATGTTCTGGAAGATATTGGTCGTGTTCAATTAAAACTTTTTAGTTCTAACTATTCATTATCTCCATTATTTATCTCAACCGTCATCTTAATGTTAAGATATCTTTTATACATGGTGTCTCCCTTCATGGGTATCAAGCCACCGGTCTTACATACACTTTACATTCTTGAAGGTCACTTCCTTCATCTTATTTTCCTAATATCTTGTTATCTCGTCTCCTCAGTCCGTCTATGTTTCCTTATTAATCCGTCGGTCTATCTCAAAGTTTCATCGAATACTCAACTTAAAGGGAATTAATTATACGTATCGCTTACGCCTTCAAACCTCGACTTTACCTCATAGTCAATCTGTAATATCCGGGATATATCGTGTAATTATTTTTGTTAATAAATAATTAATATATGTGTTCAGTATCCATTCTATGAATTAATTGTTAAGTGTTAAATGTGTTTGGATGTTTAAAAATATTATTAATTGAGTATTTTAATTTTTATATATCCAAAATAAAATATAGATAATTGTCATATCTTCCTAATTATTTTATGTTGATTTATGGATTTTAAGGATCATATGAAATTTATAAAATCTTTTTCCGGGTATTTAAAATCTATACGGGAACCAACCGACGTCATCCGTTGTTACGTTTTTGGAACCCGAAACTCTTCCGAGAACTCCTTCCTAACCTAATTGTAATATTCCAAGCATTTTCCATATTTTGACATTTTCGATCCGGCGTACTGTTTGTCCTGCGCGGGTCCCGGCGCAACATTTTCGATACAATATTGGTTTCGGTAAATCAATAAAACTCGTATTTTCGAGAAACGGGAGCTTTTTATTAAACTATCCCAATTATCACCTCGTAATACGTGTAACCAGGCGCTGAGACCAAGACCGCAGTACAGATTATACTGATCTGAATAATTATACCGAAAACCGGTACCGTTTGGATCAGTTTTTATAAATAAACGTACCTTTTTATATCCGGAATGATCCAACGGGATACTAATTTTCCGTAATTATAAATAGCCTTTTCCTGTATTTTATTTCGTATCAAAATCATTTGCAGACAGATAATTATATAATTTTCCAGAGAAAAACCCTATATTCATATAATCTTCCAAGAATCAAACAGCAAAACGAAGGTGTTATTGATCTCTGTTTTCAAAGCTCGAGTACTCAATCCAAAGGTCTTAAGGTGTTCTATCAGATTCTGTGTTCCAAATCACTACAGAAATCAAGGTTTATTTTCTGAAATTTTAATTATTTTCGAATTATTTTTAGTCAAAATATGAATTTTTGTTCGGGTGATTGTTTGTATGATTTGATGATTGCATGTTGTAAAGCTTATTTTCCTGATGATTTTCATATGTCATACGTCTGATTTGGAGTTCAATAACATGCTCAAAAGTGGGTTTAATTTTTGAATTTTGAAATTAGGGTTTATAACCCGTATGAATGTTCTTAATTGAAATTTGGGGGTTTCTTATTTCGGGATAGATAGATGTTGTGGTATAGTGGGTTGTGTTCTCTGTGAAATTTGCAATCTATTCGTACAAGTTTCACAAATCAACGAGGTCTGTAGAGAAGGGAGTTGTCATTTGAAGTTTACGTCGAGTTCGCCGGAAACCGGCGAACTTCTCGGCCAAATTCCGGCCAACTCAGGGACTGTTAGGTCGTTTTGATGGCATGGTTATGTTCCAGGTGATTTGTAGATGTGATCTGGAGGTGGTGGTGGCCTGAGCATCCCTGGATCGTCTTCTCTGGCGAGACAGGGCATTTTCCGGCGACCCCTTGTAAAATTTCCGTTTGGTACCTGGACTTTTGGGGACGATGCAGTTTGGTCCCTGAAGTTTCCAGAGTTTGCAAATTTTGGATTCCTGTTTTAAAAATATTTAAAAATCATATTTCCTATTTATTTTTATCATAAAAATTCGATTTGAATTTCTGAAAATTCCAAAAAAAATTATTATTTTAATTCCAAAAATTATATTTAATTCAAAAATAAATCTGCATTAATAAGTTAATTAATTTCAATTAATTTTTAATTGATTAATTAGTCAATTAATTCAAAAATTAACTGATTAATTGATTTAATTAATTATTAATTTATTTTAATTTATTATTTAATTAGATTTAATAATTTAAAAATAATTTAAAAATTCCGAAAAATAGTTTCGAGCTTTAAAATATTATTTTAAATTGTTTTCAAGGCTCGATAATTATTATGAAATTGTTTTGAAGCCAGAATTGGCCAACCGAACCCTGTTTATTATTCCGAAATTGATCCAACGACCCGTTTTAATTCCGAAAAATGTTTTAAAAATCATTTTAAATACCAGAAAGCTTGTTTATGACCCGAGATTTATTTATAAATAATATATTATTGATTATGTGACGTGTTAGGTGTTATATGGGACTTGTTGGTTGACTGTCGGTCTGTGTATTCGATATTTACTTGTTTATTGCGTAAATTTCAATCCGTTAATCGGATTTGGGTGAAACGAAGGGTAGATAGAAGTATGTGTCGAATAGAATCGTATGAGTTAAATATTGATAGATGCTTATGATATGTGAGCAAAAGAGGCAAGGCGTAGGAAAGGGAAATATATAGTCAAGGAGTAAGACAGTGGTGATTGAGAGCAAGTGCAGTGTAGTAAGCTAGTACCAGGCAAGTGTTCTGAACTTTCTCGAGATATTGTTGTGATTAATATTCCTGTTTTATATTGCAAGTGCTTTGAAGCACTGGACCCTAATCCTTGATTCCAGTTATTGATCTTGAGCCGTAAACCTGATTCTTTTTAGACCATCAATTGTTGTATACCAAAATATGAACCTCAAATATACGATACTACTCCACAAATACATACAAACTAAATATCAAACACTGAACCAGATTGCTTACACATTCAAACTATTGTATCTTATGCTTTGAAAGACCAAATCCTTGAAACCTTGAAACATTGATTCATTGTTATCCAATTCTTTCATTACCTAGCATTCAAACTTTGAAAATGCTCTTTTGATCCTTATGCAGATTAAAACCATTTCATTATTGAACGTCCAATGTTGTTAATGATTCTGTTTATTGTTTATTATTGTTTATTCTGTTATTATGTTAGAATTGGATTATTTTTATAAAATTGTGGACTAGATTCATGGTCAGACCATATAATGGTCAAGTTAGGCCAATGTGTGCCTTGGATCCAGTAGTTAGAGCAGTGATGTATGCTTTGCTCGGGGTTAGTGCGTGACTGATCAGCAACCTAACCTTGGTTTTTAACATGAAAATATAATATCCAATTCTAAATCATAATCCATTGTTCACTTGATATCATAACCATATTTACCTGATGATCATTATTCTCAGTTTTGTCATTGTGACTTGCTGAGCTAGTTAGCTCATTTGTGCGATATTGTTTATGTTCTTTTCCAGTTAAGAAGAAACCGGTTGGTACCGAGGATCCCCAGTCCAGCGCGAGAGCTAGGGGTTCAGGTTGATCGAGCTAAGCTAGTAGGCTTCTTTTGGGATAATTTGAGTTTGTAAAAGTTTGTAATAATGTTTAATACTCAGCTCTGAGTTTGGAATAGTTGGGATTTGAACGTTTGTAATATAAGTAGGTGTGTTTGGCTTGTGTGCATACTTTAACCTGTTGCGGTCCATGGTAGCTGGTAAGTAGGGTCACTGCATATTATTATTATCTTTATCATTGTGATAAGAAGGTTATTAATAAGGTGTGTGTGTATGTGGACCCCAAACTTCTGACCCGGGTTTGGAGGGCGCCACAGGTTTGGTATCAGAGCTACAGGTTATAAGTCACTGACACAAGCCTAGGTTGACGGGAATGGGTAGAGGGTTAGGATTGGAAGTAAGGAATAGAAAGATAGAACGTCGAGAGGTTGAGTGCTTTGGTATAACAGGTATTAGTGTAATTTGCGTCGTGGTTCGAGATTCTTATATTGCGATATCATTTCAGATAGCAGCGATGGCCGACTCTTTTATTCCCGTATCAGCTGATCACTCAGAGCCTTCAGTTGGAGTACCGTCTTCGGATCCACGTCCTGTTGTTCCACCAGTGTTGGTTATACTACCTCCACCTGCATTGCAGCCCGTACCACTGCAGGCTATTCCACCCTCAGGCATGAGGCCACCTCTCAGAGGACCCCCACCAGCTGACTCAAATTCTACTGGGCATTCAGTTGCGAGTGCCCCATTCTAGTCTACATTGCCCCCAGTTCCTTACTACCGATATGAGGCTCTTCTATTGGAGCGTGATTCCTTGTTGGCCCAGATCAGAGAGCTACATCATATCATTAGGACTACTGATGTTGATCGTGGTGTGAGGGAGCTTCGAGAAGAGATTCATGTGACACAGAGTGTTCTTGAGGCTAGGCTACATGGAGCTACACTACCTGGCAGAGGACCTGATGCACTGATGGGCTGGGCTACTGAGGTGATGGAGGACTTTTAGAGGCTGGCAGGACTAGAGTTTCCTTGGAGTTGAGTCAGAGATCCAGAGATAGAGATACTGAGCAGTATTGTGATGGTTATATAGTATGTACAGTAGTGTGTAGTGTGTATCAATAAACTTTTGAGTTGTATTTATAGACTAGCTATGCTAACTAGTGAGTAGGTTGTTGTACCCTTTTGCTTTTACTTCCGAAGCGTCTTTACGCTTGTACTACCTAAAACTTTTGATCTATATATCAGTACCTTTCCTTTCCAGTATTGTCATTCATTTTACTGTACCTGTTTTACTTTACCTTATTTATTGCACCAGTTATACCCTGTGATACCATGTACCCTATTTTTCATAACTATTTATATTCTGTAAAGAAGCATGCAATTTACTTAGTTATAACTGTTTTCAAAAAGGAGATATTTTTGTTTTACAAAACTTTTCTTTTCTATAAAGAATTTGGTTTAAAAGCTAAATAAGTTGTTTGATTCTTTACAGAAAAATGCCTCCCAGAAGAAATACCCGCACCAACACCCAGAATGAAGAAACCAACAACAATAACAACCAAGATGATACAAATCCGAATGTGAACCCAGGACCCATAGACCCAGCAATAGCCCAGATTCTCTAAATTTTGGCCCAACAAACAGTTCACCTGGCACAACAACAACAAAGACAGACCAATCCCCAGGTAACTTTCAAAACTTTTCAGGCAATAAACCCA
This sequence comes from Apium graveolens, assembly GCF_009905375.1. Lineage (NCBI taxonomy): Eukaryota > Viridiplantae > Streptophyta > Magnoliopsida > Apiales > Apiaceae > Apium > Apium graveolens. Next base: position 249,820,981 of record NC_133650.1, on the reverse strand, counting down.
CTAGAATTCAAGGGATCCCTAGAGCCGATTGAAGAAAATGTTTGGTTAAAGGAAATAGAGAAGGCATTTGCCTTAGTGAAAGTAAAGGAAGAACAGAAGGTTGAGTTTGCAAGTTACTATCTGAAGAATGAGGCCACCTATTGGTGGGAGATGGTGAAGACATTGGAAGGTACAGATGTTATTACTTGGGAGAGGTTTAAGGAAATTGTTTTTAGAAAAGTATTTTCCTCAGTTTGTCCAAGATCAGATGGAGCTGAAGTTTTTAGAATTAAAGCAAGGGAATATGTCGGTGGCAGATTATGAGAGTAAGTTTGAGGAATTGTTAAGGTATGTGCCGTCGTATGTGGATACTGACAGGAAGAAAGCTAAAAGATTTCAGCAAGGTTTAAAACCATGGATCAGAGGGAAGGTAGCCATTTTTGAATTGGATACCTATGCAGGAGTGGTACAGAAGGCTATGATCGCATAGACAAAGAGTGAGATGTCCCAGAAGGAAAAGGAAAGCAAGAAAAGGAAATTTGAAGGGAATGAAGGTCAGTCACAACCAGGGAAGTTTCCAAATTTTAAGAAGGGCAAGTTTCAGCCAGGGAGGAATTTTAATTTCAGGAGACAAAATACAAGCGACGGAAGCCAGAGCAACCGTCCAATTAATGCGAATCAGCCAAATCAGTTGAGATTAACTTTTCTAGATTGTCAAGCATGTGGGAGTTTGTAATAAGTTGAATGTAGTTTGTTTCAAGTACAATCAGAAAGGGAACTATTCAAGGGAGTGCCGAAATCAGCCAGCAAGAGAGCCAGCAAATAGGGATCAGCCTATCCGGAATCCAGCAGTGAAGGTTCCAGCCATTGGATTTACGTGCTTTAAATGTGGGAAACCGGGACATATAGCCAGGGATTGCAAGACACCAGCCCCAGTCAGTAATGCATTGAGGATTATGGGATCTACCCTAGCAGTGAATGAGACTCCAAGGGCTAGAGTTTTTGACATGTCTGTGAAGGATGCTATCCAGGACACGGATGTCGTGGCAGGTACGCTTAATGTGAATTCTTTATGTGCCAAAGTGTTAATAGACTCGGGAGCAACTCGATCGTTTGTTTCCCAAGATTTTGTTAGTAAGTTAAATTGTCTAGTTGAGTATTTAAATGAAATAATGACTGTGGAATTGGCAAATCAAGAACGAGTATCTGTTAATCAAGTTTGTGGGAGTTGTGAGATTGAGATTTCTGGTAGTAAATTTTGTGTAGATTTGATACCATTTAAGTTAGGAGAATTTGACGTTATCTTAGGAATGTATTGGTTATCTAAGCACGATGCCCATATAGATTGTCGAAATAAGAAGGTAATGGTGAAAATGCCAGACGAAAGAATAGTAACGTTCAAGGGTCAGAAACAAGTAAAGAAGTTCTTAACGATGATTCAAGCAAAGAAGTTATTACGACAAGGATGCGAGCATTTCGTAGCATATGTGATTGACAGAAGTCAGGAGCCAGCAAAACTTGAAGATATTCCAGTAGTGAATGAATTTCCAGACGTGTTTCCCGACGAGTTACCAGGAGTTCCTCCAGATAGAGAAATTGAGTTTGCAATCGACTTAGCACCTGGAACAGAACCAGTATCCAAGGCCCCGTATAGGATGCGCCTGTTGAGATGAAAGAGCTAGCGAAGCAATTGCAAGAGCTGTTAGAGAAAGGAGTAATCAGACCCAGTGTGTCCCCGTGGGGAGCCCCAGTATTATTTGTCAAGAAGAAAGATGGAAGCATGAGACTGTGTATCGACTATCGGGAGCTCAATAAGCTTACAATCAAGAACAAGTATCCGTTACCTAGAATTGACGATCTGTTTGACCAACTGAAGGGAGCCAAGTATTTCTCCAAGATTGATTTGAGATCGGGATATCATCAACTGAAGATCAAGCCAGAAGATATACCAAAGACAGCTTTCAGAACAAGGTATGGGCATTACGAGTTTTTAGTAATGTCTTTTGGATTGACCAATGCCCCGGCAGCGTTTATGGATCTGATGAATAGAATTTTCAAGGACTATTTGGACAAGTTCGTTATTGTGTTTATAGACGATATTTTCATTTATTCAAAAACGGAAGAGGATCATGCGGAACATTTAAGAACAGCTTTGGAAATTTTAAAGAAAAAGAAATTATATGCTAAATTCTCGAAGTGTGAGTTTTGGTTACAGGAGGTTCAGTTCTTAGGACACGTAGTTAGTAACGAAGGGATCAAAGTGGACCCAGCAAAGATCGAGGCAATTACAAATTTGGAGAGACCGAGAACACCCACAGAGGTAAGAAGTTTCTTGGGATTAGCCGGATATTATCGTCGATTCGTTCAAAATTTTTCAAGGATTGCAACATCATTGACAAAGCTTACACGGAAGAATGAAAAGTTTATATGGAACGACAAGTGCGAAGAAAGTTTTCAGAAATTGAAGCAACGATTAATCACATCACCTGTTTTGTCACTTCCAGACGATCAAGGGAATTTCGTGATTTATAGGGATGCTTCTCACAAAGGACTAGGATGTGTTCTAATGCAGCACGATAAGGTGATTGCGTATGTGTCAAGGCAATTGAAACCACACGAACAGAAATATCCTACTCATGATTTAGAGCTAGCAGCCATAGTTTTTGCTTTGAAAATTTGGAGACATTATCTGTAAGGAGAAAAGTGCGAGATTTTCACGGATCACAAAAGCTTAAAGTACATATTCACACAGAAGGAACTTAATATGAGGCAAAGGAGATGGTTAGAATTGATCAAGGATTACGACTGCTCGATTAATTATCATCCCGGTAAAGCGAACGTTGTAGCAGACGCGTTAAGTCGGAAGGAAAAGTTAAATGTGTTATCAGTACCTGGAGAGATATATAAGGAATTTCAGAAACTGGAATTAGAGATTAAAGTTTGCTGGCCTAATGAAGCAAAAGTGTACAGTATGACTTTTCAGCCGGAGTTGCTAGAGAAAATAAAGAAGTGTCGGGAAGATGTAATGGATCAAGATATAAATCGTTTGGTAGGTGAGGAATTGTGCACGCAGAAGGATGATCAAGGTATTCTTAGGTTTTCTTCAAGAATTTGGATTCCACCGGTGACGGAGCTTAAGAATGAAATTTTACAGGAAGCTCATAATTCAAGGTATTCAATCCATCCAGGAAGTACCAAGATGTACAGAGATTTAAAAGAGAATTATTGGTGGCCAGATATGAAGAGGGAAATTACGGAATGGGTTAGCAGATGTTATACATGTCAGAGAGTTAAAGCCAAACATCAAAGACCAAGTAGATTGCTACAGCCATTGGAGATTCCAGAGTGGAAGTGGGAACATATTGCCATGGATTTCATAGTTGGATTACCAAGGACAAGGGCTAATCATGATGCCATTTGGGATATAGTGGATAGACTTACCAAGTCAGCTAATTTTCTGCCTATAAATGAAAGATTTTCACTCAACAAGTTGGTCCATATGTACCTGAAGGAAATTGTAGTTCGTCATGGAGTTCCTGTGTCTATCGTATCTGATCGAGACCCAAGGTTTAATTTAAGATTTTGGAAAAGTTTTTAAGAATGTTTGGGAACGAGATTGAATATGAGTACGGCTTATCACCCCCAGACGGATGACCAAAGTGAAAGAACGATCCAGACAATCAAGGACATGTTGCGTGTTTGTGCTATTGATTTCAAAGGAAGTTGGGATGAGCATTTACCTCTCATAGAGTTTGCTTATAATAGCAGTTATCATGCTAGTATTGGGATGCCACCATATGAAGCCCTTTATGGACGTAAATGCAGATCTCCAATGAATTGGGACGAAGTAGGAGAATGCAAAATACTTGGACCTGAATTGGTGCAGCAGAAAAAGGAAGTTGTTGAAGTAATCCAGAAAAGATTGATAGCAGCACAAGACCGTCAAAGGAAATATGCAGACCAGTCAAGGAAAGACATGGAATTTGAAGAAGTAAATTTGGTATTACTGAAAGTATCACCGTGGAAAGGACTAACGAGATTTGGAAAGAAAGGAAAGCTGAGTCCAAGATATGTCGGACCTTTTGAGATTCTAAAGCGCGTTGGCAAAGTAGCTTACGGGTTGGCGTTACCTTCGCACATGGAGCACATTCACAATGTTTTTCACGTATCAATGCTTAAGAAATATAATCCAGACTCCAGGCATGTAATAGAATATGAGCCAATTCGATTCAGCATTTTGAACGTCTCTAATTCAAAACCGAACATGAAACTTTGGTTTCATTCGGCTCCTTTATGGAAGAATTCCTAGATCTAAGATGTGAATTTAATTACAAAAAATTCTATCCATAACATCTATGTCAGCTCTTTGTTTAAATACATTCAAACGGATTCGCTTTCTAGATGATCCCTCTAGAAAAAAGATGATTATGACAACCTTTCTAGTTACTTCGTTCTCTATTTCTATTTGAAAGGATCCTGAGGAAAAGAGCTTCAAGCAGATTTGTCATATGTAGAGAGTCCGATAGAGATTTTAGAGAAAAGAGAGAAGGTATTGAGAAATAAAGTGATAAAGCTAGTAAGAGTGTTATAGAGAAACCCAAAGGTTGTAGAGTCAACCTGGGATTTAGAAAGTGATATGAGAGAAAAGTACCCTCATTTGTTTTCTTAGGAGATTCTGAGGACAGAATCCTTTTAAGGGGGGAAGGATGTAATATCCGGGATATATCGTGTAATTATTTTTGTTAATAAATAATTAATATATGTGTTCAGTATCCATTCTGTGAATTAATTGTTAAGTGTTAAATGTGTTTGGATGTTTACAAATATTATCAATTGAGTATTTTATTTTTATATGTCCAAAATAAAATATAGCTAATTGTCATATATTCCTAATTATTTTTATGTTGATTTATGGATTTATAAGGATCATATGAAAATTATAAAATCTTTTTCCGGGTATTTAAAATCTATTTTATAAAAACGGGAACCAACCGACGTCATCCGTTGTTACGTTTTTGGAACCCGAAACTCTTCCGAGAACTCCTTCCTAACCTAATTGTAATATTCCGAGCATTTTCCATGTTATGACTTTTTCGATCCGGCGTACGGTTTGTCCTGCGCGGGTCCCAGCGCAACATTTTCGATACAATATTCGTTTCGGTAAATCAATAAAACTCGTATTTTCGAGAAACAGGAGCTTTTTATTAAACTATCTCAATTATTACCTCGTAAATACGTGTAACCAGGCGCTGAGACCAATACCGCAGTACAAATTGTACTGATCTGGATAATTATCCCGAAAACCGGTACCGTTTGCATCAGTTTTTATAAATAAACGTACCGTTTTATATCCCGAATGATCCAACGGGATACTAATTTTCCATAATTATAAATAGCCTTTTCCCGTATTTTATTTCGTATCAAAATCATTTGCAGACAGATAATTATATAATTTTCCAGAGAAAAACCCTATATTTATATAATCTTCCAAGAATCAAACAGCAAAACGAAGGTGTTATTGATCTCTGTTTTCAAAGCTCAAGTACTCAATCCAAAGGTCTTGAGGTGTTCTATCAGATTCTGTGTTCCAAATCACTGCAGAAATCAAGGTTTGTTTTTCTGAAAATTTAATTATTTTTGAATTATTTTTATTAAAAATATGAATTTTTGTTCGGATGATTGTTTGTATGATTTAATGATTGCATGTTGTAAAGCTTGTTTTCCTGATTATTTTCATATGTCATACGTCTGATTTGGAGTTCAATAACATGCTCAAAAGTGGGTTTAATTTTCGAATTTTGAAATTAGGGTTTATAACCCGTATGAATGTTCTTAATTGAAATTTGGGGGTTTCTTATTTCGGGATAGATAGATGTTGTGGTATAGTAGGTTGTGTTCTCTGTGAAATTTGCAATCTATTCGTACAAGTTTCACAAATCAACGAGGTCTGTAGAGAAGGGAGTTGTCATTTGAAGTTTACGTCGAGTTCGCCGGAAACCCGCGAACTTCTCGGCCAAATTCTGGCCAACTCAGGGACTGTTAGATCGATTTGATAGCATGGTTATGTTCCTGGTGATTTGTAGATGTGATCTGGAGGTGGTGGTGGCCTGAGCATCCCTGGATCGTCTTCTCCGGTGAGACAGGGCATTTTTCGGCGACCCCCTGTAAAATTTCCGTTTGGTTCCTGGACTTTTGGGGACGATGCAGTTTGGTCCCTGAAGTTTCCAGAGTTTGCAAATTTTGGATTCTTGTTTTAAAAATATTTAAAAATCATATTTCCTATTTATTTTTATTATAAAAATTCGATTTTAATTTCTGAAAATTCCAAAAAAATTATTATTTTAATTCCAAAAATTATATTTAATTCAAAAATAAATCTGAATCAATAAGTTAATTAATTTCAGTTAATTTTTAATTGATTAAGTAGTCAATTAATTCGAAAATTAATTGATTAATTGATTTAATTAATTATTAATTGATTTTAATTAATTATTTAATTCGATTTAATTATTTAAAAATGATTTAAAAATTCTGAAAAATAGTTTCGAGCTTTAAAATACTATTTTAAATTTTTTTCAAGGCTCGATAATTATTATGAAATTGTTTTGAAGCTAGAATTGGCCAACCGAATCCTGTTTATTATTCCGAAATTGATCCAACGACCCGTTTTAATTCCGAAAAATATTTTAAAAATCATTTAAATTCCAGAAAGCTTGTTTATGACCCGAGATTTATTTATAAATGATATATTATTGATTATGTGACGTGCTATGTGTTATATGTGACTTGTTGGTTGACTGTCGGTCTGTGTATTCGATATTTACTTGTTTATTGCGTAACTTTCAATCCGTTAATCGAATTTGGGTGAAACGAAGGGTAGATATAAGTATGTGTCGAATAGAATCGTATGAGTTAAATATTGATAGATGTTTATGATATGTGAGCAGAAGAGGCAAGGCGTAGGAAAGGGAAACAAATAGTCAAGAAGTAAGACAGTGGCGTTTGAGAGCAAGTGCAGTGTAGTAAGCTAGTACCAGGCAAGTGTTCTGAACTTTCTCGAGATATTGTCGTGATTGATATTCCTATTTTATATTGCAAGTGCTTTGAAGCACTGAACCCTAAACCTTGATTACAGTTATTGATCTTGAGCCGTAAACCTGATTCTTTTTAGACCATCAATTGTTGTATACCCAAATATGAACCTCAAATATACGATACTACTCCACAAATACATACAAACTAAATATCAAACACTGAACCAGATTGCTTACACATTCAAACCATTGTATCTTATACTTTGAAAGACCAAATCCTTGAAACCCTGAAACATTGATTCATTGTTATCCAATTCTTTCATTACCTAGCATCCAAACTTTGAAAATGCTCTTTTAATCCTTATGCAGATTAACACCATTTCATTATTGAACGTCCAATGTTGTTAATGATTCTGTTTATTGTTTATTATTGCTTATTCTGTTATTATGTTAGAATTGAATTGTTTTTATAAAATTGTGGACCAGATTCGTGGTCAGACCATATAATGGTCAAGTTAGGCCAATGTGTGCCTTGGATCCAGTAGTTAGAGCAGTGCTGTGTGCTTTGCTCGGGGTTAGTACGTGACTGATCAGCAGCCTAACCTTGGTTTTTAATATGAAAATATAATATCCAATTCTAAATCATAATCCATTGTTCACTTGATATCATAACCATATTTACCTGATGATCATTATTCTCAGTTTTGTCATTGTGATTTGCTGAGCTAGTTTGCTCATTTGTGCGTTATTGTTTATGTTCTTTTCCAGTTAAGAAGGAACCGGTTGGTACCAAGGATCCCCAGTCCAGCGCGAGAGCTAGGGGTTCAGGTTGATCGAGCTAAGCTAGTAGGCTTCTTTTGGGATAATTTGAATTTGTAAAAGTTTGTAATAATGTTTAATACTCAGCTCTGAGTTTGGAATAGTTGGGATTTGAACGTTTTTAATATAAGTAGGTGTGTTTGGCTTGTGTGCATACTTTAACCTGTTGCGGTCCGTGGTAGCTGGTAAGTAGGGTCACTGCATATTATTATTATCTTTATCATTGTGATAAGAAGGTTATTAATAAGGTGTGTGTGTGTGGTGTAATAACCCCCAAAATTTTCAACTTTTTGTAACCCTTGTGAATAGTGTTTTTGCTGAATGAGAAAAACTTTTCATGCCACACTATGTAGGGGTTCTAGTATGGATATTCTGAGATTTTATTAGTACTCTATGTGGTATATAAGTATATGTAAAGATCGTCAGAATCCAATTCCGAACACTTTGATTTTTCCGGAAATACACTAGATACGGAGAGAATTGAGTATAAGGTAACAGGATAAAAATGATTTAAATTAAAGTATTATAATAGAGGATCATAAAAAGGAATATAATGTATTGAGAAGGGTTATGGGAACCTAAGTAATAAGATCCCGGGTATGATCCTTCAAACGATAAACGAGAACGAAAGTTAAGCGAACCGTATAACAGATCAACGGTCATTAGGCAAACAATTAGGAAGTTAATCAAAGGGATTAGAGAGAGTGATGTCACCCAACCAATGAGAAGAGGACAAGGGGGGAAAGATGACATCACAACATGACATAGGCATGACATGGGAAGGAAGGAGGTGTGGTGGCTTTTTAACCACACAAAATCAAGGGCAAAAAGGTAATTAACTAAATCAAACACAAAACCAATCAACCAAGCCAAGCAAATCACTTTCATCAAAATCAAAAAAAAAGAAACCAAGGCATTGTTCTTCATGCTCTCGGCTTTTTGACATTTTAAAGGCAAGGAATTTCAAAATCAAAGATCCAAGCTTCCTAAATTGGTGAGTTAATTCCCTAATCATCCTTATGCTTAGTTAGGGCTATATCATGAGTTTAAGCCATCAATTCCTTCTCAATCTTCTTCATTTAATCAAAGAAGAAGACAATGAATAGTGTTTTCAAGTTTTTAACTTGAAATTTTTCTTGATTTCCTTGAAGATCCAAGCATTCCTAAGACTTCTCAAAGCTTCTTAAGGCTTCCTAGCTCCTCCCACCACTTCAAGGAAGGTATATCATCTCCAAACCCTAGATTCCTATGTATTATAAGATGATTTTGATTAGTAGGGTGATATTGTAGCTTAATGTTTGTGATTTAGAGTTTGGGATTGAAATGGTATTGAAATGGAATGGTAAATCTTGTTGTTTTGGTTAAAAGAATGTAGTATAGTTAAATTCAAGCTTAGGCATAAGTATGAATTTTAAAATTGAATTGGTTGGGGCTGATATGATGTGATAAGGATGGATGTTGGTTGTATGTTTGATTTGAGGTTGAATTGGGTTGGTTTTGAATGGTTTTAAATTGGGAAATCGCATAAACATAGCCGTCGTAACGTCCGATTTTCTTTAGACTGTTTTGTGCATAACATAATGACCCGAGAACCCCCTGCTAGATTTTGACCATTTCCATTTTTAGATAGTTCGTGTTACGAGCTTCGTTTTGATATGTAGTTCGTTCGATTCCGATGCACGGTTTAGGAGAAACGACCGTTTCGAGTAACGGCGTTTCGTGAACGAAACTTTTCCCCTCGCCTTACTTTGAAACATAGGTTAAAGACCAAAAAGGGTTAATTAATGTATGAAACATTTATGGTAAGTGTGTTAGGAAGTTGGTAAGACACTCGCGAAGGAATCGCCTTAAAACTCGTAAAGGTTAAATTATTAAAAATGGTGGAGCCGAGGGTACTCGAGTGACTTAAGCGAATCAGTAAGCGCAAAACAAGCGTTAGAGTCTAAGTTAGTTAAAGTATAGATTTACAAGTGACTTTGGTTTAATTCCAACTTACTTGTTGTTTATAGGTTACCAAACTCGTCCCGAGCCTTTTATCACCCCAAGTCGCTCAGGCAAGTTTTCTACCCGTTATAACTGTTGTTGTGATGTATATGTGTATATGCATGATCTTGCGTTAAATGCATATTTGTTATAGCAATTTCTTGCGATATATTGTAGCATGTTATATGGTACATATGCATGCCTGTTTCGTATTCTTGCCATATATATCTGATTGGTTCAGTTGATAATACCTATGCTAGAGGATAGCAGTAATTTGCATATACCCTTATTATAAGGACCCAAAAGGTGAAAACATTTTCTAAAACCGGGAGTCGAGGATCCCGAGTAGATTTTGTATATATGTATATATATATAATTATATATATATATGGTTATAGTTTTCAAAACTATTAATCGAATAAGGGTTATTCGATACCTTTATTTTATTATTGAATATTATCTTGAATATTCTTTTGAGGACGTATGACTCCTTTATTTTTATTTAATGAATATTATTTATAATATTCATTCGAGGTATTATGACTCCGCTTGGTATTTAATAATATTCTTTATTTTATTAAAGAATAATGCTTCGATAATCAACTTACTTTTGACTATTCAAATAAAGATATTACTTTCGTATAAGTATATCTTTGATTATTTGCTATTCATTTCAAGTATAAGTTTCCCAACTTCTACCTCAATCATTCTTTATAGGAATATTATTTAAATAATAATATTCAGATATTTCTTTCATATTGGGACTGATTTACTTCATTAAATCAGCATTACTCCAAACACTCTTTAAAGTGTTTTCGAGTCTTCAAAATGATTTTTAAAAGTTAGAGCGGATCTCAAAACTCATTTTTATATTTAAGATCTTCCTTTTAAAGGGGATTTAAATACTCGCTCAAAACCTGAGGGATCCGGCTCTATGGTATATTTTATATTCGCAACAAGGTTGCAGTTTTGGTAAATGAATTGATTACTTACCCAACATTCGGGAAGTAAGTCCATCTATTGAGTCGGCATAAGCAACATGGGCTCAGTGGGCGTCCATGATAGTGTAAGTGGCTCAGTGGGAGTCCATCAAATGCATAAGTGGCTGGGTGGCAGTCCAGCATAAGGTCCTATTGCGACCAGGGTGATGACCAGTGGGGAATTCGTCCATCTACTAGTAGAAAAGGTTACTTATGGGTATCTTTGCCTGATCAGCAAGATATCTGGTTTATGCCAAAATTCTTTTCCTTTCCAAAATTCATTGGATGTTCCAAACTCTGTTCATACTTTACATGACAGAGGTTTTCAGGAAATGTATAAAGAAGATGTATATATGGATATATATATATATATATATATATCAGAACTTAATGAAGTATATCATAACTTCATTTCCTTTAATAATATTTCAAAGATTTAATATATTCAAATCTTGTCTTATAGTCTCATCTATGAGATGAACTGTTGAAAGCTCATTATACTTTGAACAGTGGTAGTTCAAGTAGCTTTTTAAATGATATAAGTGTAGTGAAGTATTTGGTAACTTCATCCCTTGTTTTTACTTATTTCTAGTAAGTAATTATCTTACCCATGATAAAAGATTCTAGTAAGTATCCATTTAGATACTTATATTATTGTTATCACTATATATTATCTTGCGAGCTGTAAGGCTCACTCTTGCTTTATTTCTTCATCACACAACAATAGTTAGGAAAGATGGCCAGACTTCAGCAGACCCAGCGCAAGCGCGTGGGAAGCGTCTCGCGTCTTCCCGATAATGTTGTGGCTGCTATAGCTGCAGAGGTAGATCTATTGGTAGATCAGGCATTCTATTTTTGAGAATCAATTATGTATAATTATAACTTGTGGCAGATAATGGCAATTAACTGTAAATTTATCAAGTAATCATTTTGGGTTGTAATAACTTGTAAATTGTGGATTCAAAGACTTGTACTTATTTCAATTTCATCTCTGAGACTATAACGGGTTGCGGTGTGTGTTAGTGTGGGGTCATAGCATAAGGTTGTTTATTATTAATTAAGTGAAGTGATATTGTGGAAAGAAAGACCGTGACGACCCGGATCCCCGACCCCGGATCTGGGGGTGTTACATGTGGACCCCAAACTTCTGACCCGGGTTTGGAGGGCGCCACACAGTCACCATCACCCTGATGATTACCCACTTCTCTTATCTTTATTGATAGGGTTCCTTAGGATTCCCATATTCCTAACTCCCTTATCGTTCCTCAAATTTATTTCCTTTATATCCCTTTCCTTTTCAGTCTTCTTATTTTCATTACTATTACAATCCTTTCATGGACCAACATAGTGTAATTCTTGGTTTCAAACATCCTGTCACTCTGGATTCGGGTCCTTTAAATTAACCTTGACGAATTTCACAACCTAGATTCATAATTCATTATACTCTTCCACCTTTGGTCTGGCTCTAAATTTTATATGCTATCTCTCTATCTTCCTTAGCCTTCCACTAGCAGGTGGCCTCTCTCTTAGGAAGGTAATTGGCAAAAATAGTCTTTTGCGCTTCATCGATCATATAAAATCTTAAATGTTTCCTCTATTTCTTTTAGCCAGGCTCTTGTCTTGACTGGGTCAGCTTGTTCCTTGGGACTCTGAGAGCTTAGCGACTTGAAATCCTGAAAAAATTTCCCACCACACTGTTTCCTTAGGGTGGTGGTTGGGGATAAAAGTATAAGTTTTGTTTAGGCAGGTCCATGAATTGCCCAATAGGAGTACCATATTGGTTCTCCCTATCTTGCTCGACTTTTTTTTTTCTCAATTTGAAATGTTTCATCCTTCTCCCATAATTTGGGTTATCTTATATGTTAAAATCCTTATTTTCCACTTCATTATGTTATGGGTTCCTTCTTTCTTGATGGTGACCTCCCTGACTATCACACTCAGGGTTTGCCCTATATCTTATTACTCGAACTATGGATTTCATCTAAGATCCAGTCTGTAAGCTCTTAAACGTTTAGAACCCAAATTCTGTAGAAATACCGCATTATTCCCTTATCATCTTTCTCGGTATTAATCTCTTCTCCAGTCATTGGCTCTCTTCCTTCATTCATCACTTTTTCTTGGCACAATATGATATTTTCCAATAATTTGGGCTGCATTGCAATCTTAACAACTTTTCGGTACCAGCTCCTGTTACCTTCACTTCTATTTCCATTTTTTCGCAATCTCTTATCAACTCTCCCGAGGACATTATCATCTTGAGTCTCTCCTTTCTACTAAGGGCATTAGCCACCATATTGGCTTTCCCTGGATGATAAAGAATCTCATAATCGTAATCCTTGATTAGCTCTAACCACCTCCTCTGGCGCATGTTGAGCTCTTTTTGCATGGAAATATACTTGAGCTCTTATGGTTTGTGTAAATCTCGCACTTCTCTCCATACAAGTAGTGTATCCAATCTTTAGGGAAAAACTATTTCCGTGAGCCCAAGATCATGGGTGGGATATCGAATTTTATATTCCTTTAATTATCTTGACGCGTACGTGATTAGCTTGTCGTGCTGTATAAGAACGCACCCTAATTCCTTGTGCGAAGTGTCACTAAAAATCATAAAATTTCCTTTTCCATCTAGCAACGCCACTGTAGAGGCCATCACCAATATTTGCTTCAAGCTGTTCTCACATTTCTCTGTCCATTCAAACTTCTCAGTCTTACAAGTAAGTCGCGTTAAAGGGGCTACTATCTTTGCAAACTTGAACGAACCTACGATAGTAACCGGCCAATCCTATCTCTGGTAGTTACCCTAACTACGGTCATTAATTCCCTAGTGATCATCTCTTCAGCCTTGTTAGGATCCTTCACAGGATCCTCCTCAGCAACAATCCCTTCTGGGACAACATCCTCAACCACTACATTCTCAATATAAATCTCATCTGGTCCCTCATTAGGGTAATCCATTGAATCCACTATCTGATCCCCAATATTTAGTAAAACATCATCGTATTATTTCTCTTGAACTTCAGGGTTCGGATTCCCGCTACCATTTACGATAACGAACTATGCTTCTATCACGATATTCATAAGGGTTCCCGTAAGGGTTTTATCTGTCAGTACTACGTTAGGTAGTCTGACCATGAACTTGGCAAGAGTTCTTATTATCTTAGTGAACTTCTTATCTTAACATCGCATTATCTCTGAGGTTTATAACGCTTAGCTCTGATACCATTTCTGTAACACCCCCAAATCCGGGGTCGGGGATCCGGGTTGTCACTAGTTCCATTTCCCTTAATAACACTTAATCTTAATAAACAACCAACTACTACGTACTGTGACCCCACAATATACACACACACACCATAAGTTCTAGTCTCAGAGATGAATACCAAAAATAACATAAGTCATTTTATTCCACAATTATAAGTCATTACACCTCAAAGGAGTTTCTGAATAGATTTACAAATTCTTTACCATTATTACAATTCATAAATATAAATAAGTCTGATACCTCAAAAGTTGAAAGCCTAGCCTACTGGTAATTCCTACCTCAGCTACAGCGGCATCAACTCCTATAGGAAACTGCGGAACGTTTCCTATCCGCACGCGAATTGGGAGCTTGGTCCTGTTCATCTTGTCTAGTTGTTGTTGTGTGATGAAAGAATAAAGCAAGGGTAAGCAACAAGCCCACCGAAATAATATGTATAATAATTAACAATATATGAGCATTCTCATAGTACTCATGAAAGTCTTGGTCAAGAAGAAATGAACCAAGTTGATATCTTAACGCGACCAAGTTGCAAAATATTAAGTATATATGTATATATACTTTTCAAAATCTTGGAAATCCTCTTTCATGTATAATATACATAGAGTTCCAGTTTATAACTGTATAAAAATATCGTTGCAAGGTGATCTCATATATCTAACCTTGTCTCAACATTTTTTCTGAAAATCTTTGTCATGCATAAGATAATCATTCACTAGATATAAGTTGAAAAGATGAAGTTACAAGATACTCCAATATACTTATATCTTTTCCAAATACTACTTGAACTACCACCGTTCAAGTTATAATCAGTTTCAAAAGTTCATCACACAGATGAGACTACAAGATAAGACTTGAATAGATTCAATCTTTGGAATATCATTTGAAAGAAATGAAGTTACGAGATACTTTATTAAGTCCCGATATATATATTCACCTATATATATCTCTTACTTTCCTTAAAAACCTCTGTTATGAAAAGTATAAACAGAGTTATAATATCCAATGGATTTAGAAAGAAGAAAACATTGGCATAAACCTTATATCTTGTTGATCAGGAAAAGATATCAATTAAGTAACCTTTTCTACTAGTAGATGGATGAATCCCCCACAGGTCATCACCCTGGCCGCATTAGGACCTTATGCTGGACTGCCACTCAGCCACTTACGCATTGATGGACTCCCACTGAGCCACTTACACTTTCAAGGACCCCCACTGAGCCCATGTTGCTTATGCCGACGCATTTCGATTGGGCTTACTTCCCGAATGTTGGGCAAGTAATCAAACTCTTTTATCAAGTTAGCAACTTCGTTGCTCCAAAAATACACCACGGAGCCGGATCCCTTAGGTTTTGAGCGAGTATTTAAATCCCCTTCGAAAGGAAGATCTTAAATATGAAAATAAGTTTTGGGATCCGCTCTAACTTTTAAAATCATTTTGAAGACTCGAAAACATTTTAAAGAATGTTCAGAGTAATGATGATTTAATAAAATAAATCATTCCCGATATGTTAGAAAATATCTGAATATTATTATTTAATAATATTTGCATAAGGATAATCTTTATAAAAATAATTGAAGTAGAAGGTTTTAAAACTCATACTTAAAATGAATAATAAATAACAAAAGATATACTTATACGAAAGTACGATCTTTATTTGAATAATCGAAAATAAGTTTGATTTTTTATTCAAAACTATCGAATATACCTTATCCGATTAATAGTTATAGAAAACTATATATATATATGTATATTATACTCGGGAACATCGACTCCCGGTTTAGAAAAATGTTCACCTTTGGGTCCCCTATACTAAGGGTATACGCAACTA
Source organism: Apium graveolens (assembly GCF_009905375.1). Lineage (NCBI taxonomy): Eukaryota > Viridiplantae > Streptophyta > Magnoliopsida > Apiales > Apiaceae > Apium > Apium graveolens. The sequence goes on along the minus strand of NC_133650.1, from coordinate 249,805,095 downwards.
CTACTTATCTCTAGCATAGGTATTATGCAGTTTATAAGGAATTGAAATGATAACAAGATATCAAGATTACGAAATAGGCATGCATATATATCATATCAACATGATCCAATATATCGCAAGACTTTGCTAATAATAACCATGCACTTATCTCAAGATAATGCATCAATATATTATATCACAACAACAGTATTGTTAGTCCCTAACAATGCAACAAGAATTACAGAAGGGGGGTTGAATGGAATTATTGAACCTTTTTCAAAAATATAAAATGTTCAAACTTAAAATATTTATATAACAGTGTTTTGATTTGCAAAGTGCTGAAAAACAAGTTGAATATAAATCAAAACACAAATTAATAAAAACACAAGTCTTTAAAACCTTCTGGTGGGTTTGAGTGTATCCACCAGATATATATATATATATGTATATATATATATATATATATATATATATATATCGAGAGAACTCTATGAAGCTTGAGTAGCTCACAGCTGCTTACAAATGAGAACAACTAAACTTATAGAGAAATGTTGAGTATATAGCTTACAAATGTTTCTCTGAGAATTTTCTTGCTTAGTCTTCTTATTGTTCTAATTGATACTCTTGGTTTATATATCACCAAGATTACACAGTAATAAGACAAGATAATAAAACAAAAACCTATCAAGTCTAATACTATGCTGGTTCATTACTCTATTCCAGCATCTTTGAATATCTTCATAATAGCATGGAAATAACAATGCTTCTTTGTTCTCAAAAACCCAGTTGAATAGGCTTCCACATTCCTTTTGCATACACTCGATGCATGTGACTGTGTTGTCACTGTCAACAGATGTTTGAATTGATTATCCGTCGGGTACATGATCATCCGTCGGGTTATCTTGTTGATCATCCGTCGAGTAGTATTGTTGTTTATCCGTCATGTAGCTATTTGGCACTTGACTTCATTTCATTTATACAGAATTACAAGACATCATCTATGTACAATTAATCAACCTATTCTGCATATCTAATTAAAGTCAACATGACTTATATGCTACTACAGAATCTAAACAAGGTGTATGCAGAAATATGCTACAGACTCGTTATTACACAAGTTACTCACTCGATGGATAATAAGTCATCATCCGTCGGGACTATATTGAGTCATCCGTCGGGACTATATTCCTTATCCGTCGAGTGCTACATTTTTCACTAAGTAAAATCTACTAAGGTGTTTTGTTAATGAAATCATCAAGTTCACAACATATTCACAACAATCTCCCCTAATTTATGTCTACTAGAATTGTAGCCATAAATTAAGAGAAACTTAATAATAACAAAACACCCTAAAAATACAAATTTAAATGGAGGTAGATAAAACTATTAAGTGTTTCAAATAACAAAATGTACAAAGTTTTGCTCACAGTCATTTTCAAGGTGCTCCTCTAGCCTGAGCAGATTAATCTATTTCCTTTAAGATCTGGATCTCTTTCCAAGCTTTCTGTTGTTTTCTTCTATCTGATTTTGGAGCTGTCTGTGGAATTCTAGTTCATCAGATTCTGAGAGATTCAACATTTCTTGCACTTCCAAAAGAGTCTCATTGCTAGAGATGCTCAATTGGTCTTTTAATCTGAAGAATCTTCTAACTCCTTTATCATCCATGAACTCCATCAGCCAGTAGGGCCTTAGATGCACTCTACTCCTTGTGTAAGGAATAGTTAGAGTCTTTGGGAGTGCATCTTTAGCTCTAATACTCCTCAGTTCTTCAATCTTCTTTAGAACAAGTCTTCTAGCTGTCACATTGAATCCAAAGTTCTTCTTGAACGATGAATAAACCTTTATCAGCACAGATTGGCTTTCTTGAAGGATCCTGTGAAGTGGCCATTGAATCTCTTTTCCTCCTTTGTACTTGAATACTAACCTTTCAGGTAGATTCCTGTAAGCATCAATCCCTCTAACTTCTTCCAGTTCATCTAGATAGAGGTTTAAATCTGAGAATTCCTTGATGTCACAGATGTACATGATGTCTCCTTGTTGACTTTGGTTTGAGCTTTGGTTAGAGACTTGGATCTGAGAGTTGATGGCTTCACTTTCTTGACTGCTCTTGTCTTTGTCTTCTTTGGCTTCATGAAGTGAGGTAGATTGAGTTCAAGTATTGTAGACTATCCCAGTCTATTGGCTCATCCTTAGGAATGATAGGTTCACCATGAAAATTCTTGGTTGGATCTATCTTGAATTTTTCTTGTGCCACAGAGGGCATGGATGTTTGAGTTGTTGTAGAAATAGACTCTTTGAGAAAGTACCCTTCCATCTCCTCATCACTGAAATCCAACTTTTTCTTTATTATTTGCTTGTACCTTGGCTTCTTTGTGTGTGGAGGTTCATTTTGCATTACTTGATCTTGAAATTCAACTGTTTCAGATGGTTGTGCAGAAACTTGTTGTGTTGGTTTCACAGCTTGTAACTTGGCCAAGATAGCAGCTTGCTCCTTCTTTTGTTTGACCTTTTTAGCATCTAGAGCAACTTGCTTCTTTTCTTGCTTCAATCTTGCCTTTTCTTCTCTCTTTGCTTCAGCAAATTGAGGGTGTCCAGCTACCACACAAATTTCTTTACCATTCTTGAAAACTTTAACAATTCTTCTTTTCAATGCTGAATCAGCTGGATCCTTATAGAATGCTATGGACCTGGCCAACAGTTTCTTTTCATCAGGCTTTGGTGTCTCATAAACTGTGTCCAAGGGGTTCTTTAGTGAAGATTTTGGATAACTTCACCCTTGGCTTCAAAATTAGCTTAGCCTTTGGAGATTTGATGCATGATGGTTATCCTTTTTCCAGATTCTTCATGCTCATTTCATTCACAGATATTTGTCTGACTTGAGAGTGATAAATGGCTGATTTTTCTGGCTCCTTTACTAACCCAAATTTCTTTTGTATATCTTCATCAATTTTCTCCCAGTTGATTGGACTCAGCTGTTTCTTCTCAACTGCTCTCAATGTGGCTGCTGCTTCATTTATGAGATCAATACTGTGTGTTGTTGGTGGCTTGGTGAAAGTAATTGTAGGCACAATTACTTTACTAAATTGAATGTTAAGCTGTTTCTCCCCCTCACTTGGTCCTTTTTCCCCCTTTTTGTTATCATCAAGTTGTGTGGGAGGGAGTTGAGTTGCCACCAATTGTTGGAGTAATGCAGTTTGAGCTTCTTGATTGTCTAGTATCTTGGCCATTGACTTTTCTACAGTAGATAGTCTTGAGTCCATGGCCTCAACTTTTCTGTTTAGATCAGCCTCCTTCCTTAGTTTGTGAGCAATTTCAGTCATGGTGGTTGCAGGGAGTCTAGTATTCATCCTTTCTATAACATCCTGCTTGACTTCAAAAATTTCCTGCTTGATGGCATCCATACTCTGACTGTGTTGGAGGGCTTGAATCTTATGCAGCTGGAGTGTTTCAAGGTGTGCTTTGAGTAGTTGCTTTGTGCTAGCATTGGAAGATGCCTGAATAGCTACTTGAGTGTCATGAATCAGTTTGAAAAGTGTTGATTGGAGATGTGAGTAGGAGCATTCTTTTGTGAGCATCCAGGCAGGAGTATCTGCATCTCCCCCTATGGCCATGCTATAATCCTCATCATCACCACCATCATCCCCAAAAGAAGTATCATCCAGTTCCAAATCACTGCCAATATTGGAAGGCATAACAGTGATTGCATCCTTTGCTCTTTGTAAAGATTGTGTTGTATGCACCAAATTCAGCAATCTTTCAGCCTCCTCATTGCCCTGTACAGTTAGAGTTTGATAAGCTGTCACAGGGTGAGTAAATGCCTCAGCATCTAGGGAAATGGAATCTATAACAGCTTGATATTCTTGCTCAAATAGCCTTTTCCTTTCTGCATCATTGGCACTCATTGACTCACTTGCAATGGTTTCCACCCTTATCACTCTTGTACTTGCATTTCTCTCTTAATCTCTCTTTTGTTGCATCAAGGTCTCACCTTGGCTCCCCACCCTCACACCCTCACCTTCACCATCTAAGGTGGGACTCCTCACACTCACTTTTTCCAATCCTGAAGAACTGGATTGCATTTGGTCACTCTTTTCCTCTCCTTTTTCCTGGGAGCAACCCAGACTCTCACTTATTTCACTCCCTTCCATCAAGCCTAGAAGTGATTGCACTACACTAAGTCTTCTACACTTGTGATAATTGATGAAATTAGAAGCTGTGTAGAGACACTCGACAGATAAGGGATATCCGTCGGGTTAGCAGTTTGACTATCTGACGGATAACTGCTGTTAAGCTTATCCGTCGGGATACAATCACTACCCGATGGATGAACAATATCCATCGAGTGAGTAGAAATGAATGTGTTTGGAGTGGAAACTATTATGTACTCTGTGCAGATTGATGAGAGTTTTGGCACAGATGTCTCAACAGTTTCAGAAAGAAATGGCAAGTGAGCCAATAAATCATCTAGAAGATGATGCTCACTTGCTTGGATTTTTGGCTTCTCCAAGAGAGTCAAAGATGGAGAATTTGGAAGTGATGTGTTTATCATATCCACATCTAATTGTGTGGGAGAGTTAGGTGTTTCAGGTGCTTCTATTATTAAAAAATTTGGTTGTGACTCCACATTTATTGGAGCCACATCAAACTGACTTTGAGAAGGTGCAGTGACTGTGTCTTTAGCACAGTTTGCACAGTGTGTGAACCCTGTGCATCCCCAAGGGTCTTTGGTTTCTTCTTTCTAGTATAGGTTTGGGGTGAGCTTGTGTCCCTTACCCTTTTGGCCTGTGCTCTTGGCTGAGAGCTTTGTTCAATAGTCACATCCTTTTGGGAGGATGCAACTAGCAATGAACTTATGTCCTTATTACACTGCAGTTTGTTGGAAAACTGCAGTGTGGCTAGGCTGGGAAACACTCACATCTCCAACCTTATCCTTAGGGTTTCTTTGATGTTCACCCTGTCCCTCAACTTTCTTACCCACCTTCACACTCCCCTCTTTTGGTTTGGTGGATTTTACAACTTGCATCTTTTGAGAGACACCAGAGGGGGCTTTCTTTGTCTTGGTTTTTGAAATTTTAGATTTGGCAGCTTAGGTAGGCAACTGTTGGGTCAATGACACAGTTGCCATTGCTACACTAGAATGCAAAGAAGTGTGTGAGACTGGAAGAATAGAGACAGATGAACTTACCTCACTTACCTGAGGTGCCTCCATAATAGAAAAATAGAAGAGTAGCAACTCTTTGTGATGGTTTTCCCTGTTCAAATCTACAATAATTCTCCTTTCTTGAACCCAACAATCTAATTTGTTGGTTGGGTTCTCAAGCACAATATCCTCAGAGAAGTGGTTAGCAATCATCATTAAGAATCTAGCATAATAAACATTTTTACCCCTCTTATTTAACTCCCCTAACTTAAACCCCAACTCAAATATGACAAGATCACTAAAGTTGAAAAATTTATCAGTAACTAGCATATAAAGCATGTTAAGCATAGAGATATTGACATAGTCAAAATTACTAATTTTACCAGAAAAGACCTTAGTAACTACATCACACAGATAACTCCATTCCTTCCTAAGACCCAACCTCCTAATTTCACTTAATTTAGAAGTAGAGAGTGCATAGCCCGTGGAGTTAAGCATATTAACAATGTCAGTGTCTGTGTGTGGTAAAGTTACAGTATTATCAGGAATCTTGAAACATGCTTTAACAATGTCACTATTAACACAGAATTCCTTACCTTTAATAGTGAAAGTGATAGTCTTATCAACTGAGTTGTATGTTGCAGTCGTCCACATTTCTTCAACAACCTCACAGTACATGGTGGATGATTCCAGCATGGCATAGTTAAGTTTGCAGTTCTTCACAAAATCCATCATTTTGTGGTAGTCGCCAGACTGTTGAATCCCCTTGTTCACAAGAGCAGTGAAGTTGTTCTTCTCATAGATAAATCCAGTTTGAGACATGATCTTGATGACTGGTGCCATTATTATAGAGTTAAAATTGTAGAGAGAGAGATGATAATTACTTTTGAGAAAGAAAGAAATTAGAGAAGATGATTTGAGAATGATAAAAGAAAAGCAATGAAAATGAATTATGCTTTTATACTATCTCAAAAATAACTGTCAAAAATAATAAAGTAAAATAAAGTAACCAATAAGAATTGCCCAAAATAGTCGTTTAAAAAATAAACTGTAAAAATTCCATCAATTATCCGTCGTATTATACTTACAAACTGTAAGCATACTCGATGGATAATGTTCAAGAAATTAACGGCTAGGATTCAGACAATTCGACGGATGAGAATAAATAGTTCTCCGTCGAGTCATAAAATATTCCAGAAAAATAATTGATTTTATTAACAAAATGTATACCGACGGATGATCAAACTCGATGGATAATGATCATCCGTCGAGATGTAAATTTTGAATTACCCAAAATTTCATCCAAGACTGAAAAATCAATTAAATTTCTGGCTGCAATTCAACTTGCAAAATATCTTATAAAGATTCAAGAGTACTTTAGCATACCTAACTCACTTACCAATCTTGAAAAGGTGGATTCATCCAGTGGCTTGGTAAAAATATCTGCAAGTTGCTTTTCACTTGGAACAAAATGTAGTTCCATAGTACCATTCATTACATGTTCCCTTATAAAGTGGTACTTGATGTCTATGTGATTTGTTCTTGAATGTTGTACTGGATTTTCAGTGATGGAAATTGCACTTGTGTTATCACAGAAAATAGGATTCCTTTCAACTTGCAGACCATAGTCTAGCAATTGGTTTTTCATCCACAAAATCTATGCACAGCAGCTGCCAGCAGCAATATACTCAGCTTCACCTGTAGAAGTAGAAACTGAATTTTGTTTTTTACTGAACCAGGACACAAGCTTGTTTCCTAGAAATTGACAAGTTCTTGTTGTACTTTTTCTATCAATTCTAAAACCTACATAATCTGCATCTAAGTAACCAGTTAGATCAAAACCAGAATCTCTAGGGTACCAAATGCCAAGTTTTGGTGTTCCCTTGAGATATCTGAAAATTTTCTTAATAGCTACTAAGTGAGATTCTCTAGGATCAGCCTGAAATCTAGCACAAAGACATGTAGCAAACATTATATCTGGCCTACTAGTTGTTAAGTATAGAAGTGAGCCAACCATGTCTCTATAACTTGAAATATCCACAGACTTTTCAGTAGTGTTTAATTTAAGCTTAGTTTCAGTGGCCATGGGAGTTTTTACAGATGTGCAATCCATTAGATCAAACTTCTTCAAGAGATCATAAATATATTTAGTTTGACTAATGAATATTCCATCACTAACTTTCTTAACTTGAAAACCAAGAAAGTAAGTTAGTTCTCCCATCATGCTCATTTCATACTTACGTTGCATCAATTTGGCAAACTTTTTGCAAAGTTTTTCATCTGTAGAGCCAAAAATAATGTCATCTACATAAATTTGAACAAGTATACTAGAGCCATTAACATTTCTAAAGAATAAAGTTTTGTCTACAGTACCTCTAGTGAAGTGATTCTCTAAAAGAAACTTTGACAAGGTGTCATACCAGGCTCTAGGTGCTTGCTTCAGTCCATAAAGTGCTTTCAAAAGATAGTAGAGATATTCTGGAAAATTTGGATCTTCAAAACCAGGAGGCTGACTGACATAGACTTCCTCCTCCAAATCTCTATTCAGAAAGGCACTTTTGACATCCATTTGATACACCTTGAAATTGGCATGGGCTGCATAGGCTAAGAAGATTCTGATGGCTTCAAGTCTTGCAACAGAAGCAAATGTTTCATCAAAATCTATTCCTTCTTGTTGACAATAGCCCTTAGCAACCAATCTAGCTTTGTTCCTGACTACTATGCCATTTTCATCCATCTTGTTTCTGAATACCCATTTGGTGTCTATTGGATTCTTTCCTTTAGGCTTGGGTATCAGCTTCCATACCTTATTCCTTTCAAATTGGTTTAGCTCCTCCTGCATAGCTAAAATCCAATCAGGATCCAACAAAGCTTCTTCTACCTTCTTTGGTTCTTCCTTAGAGAGGAAGCTGCTATACAGACATTCTTCTTGAGTTGCTCTCCTTGTTTGAAATCTAGAAGATACATCACCAATGATGAGCTCAAAGGGGTGATCCTTTATCCATTTCCTTTATTGAGGTAGATTAGCTCTAGATGAAGAGGCCTCATTGTTGTCTTGATGTGTTATTGAGTTTTGATTATTAGAAACTCCCCCTAAGTTAATGGATCTTTGATTTGAGAAAGGGGAACTTTCTGTAAGTGATCTATTCTGACCTTCAGCTTCTTTTGATGACCCGACGGATGGTGAATTTAGAGTACCGACGGATGAAGCTGGTTGTCTCCTGACGGATAAAGCAGATTGTCTCCCATCGGATGAAGCATTATGCAACTCGACAGATGTTGAATTTGTGCTTCATTGATAGTGGATTTTTCTGCATTATCCTTTGATACCGTTTCTTAATCACTTTCATCATCACTGTCATCACTAACCATCTCCACATTGTCAAATTTGAGGCTCTCATGGTAATCTCCATCTTGTAGTCCTTCAATCTTTTTATCATCAAACACAACATGTATTGATTCCACAACAATGTTGGTTCTTAGATTGTAGACTCTATATGCTTTACCAACAGCATATCCAATAAAAATTCCTTCATCAGCTTTAACATCAAACTTCCCATTCTGATCAGTTTGATTTCTCAAGATATAACATTTGTAGCCAAAGACATGAAGAAAATTTAGAGTTAGCTTCTTGTTCTTAAACAATTGATAGGGAGTCATGCATTTTGCTTGATTAACCAGAGAAATATTCTGAGTGTAGCATGTAGTATTTACAGCTTCAGCCCAGTAATATGTTGGTAACTTGGACTCTTCAAGCATTGTTCTTGTAGCTTCAACAAGTGATCTGTTCTTTCTTTCTACTACTCCATTTTGTTGTGGAGTTCTTGCTGCTGAAAACTCATGCAAAATCCCATTTTCTTCACAAAATACTCTCATGATAGAATTCTTGAACTCAGTTCCATTGTCACTCCTAATTCTTCTAACTTTGAAATCAGGATGATTGTTGACTTGCCTTATGTGATTGATGATGATTTCACTAGCCTCATCTTTGGACTTAAGGAAATATATCCAAGAGAACTTTGAGAAATCATCTACAATTACTAGGCAAAATCTTTTTCTTGAGATGGACAACACATTGACTGGTCCAAACAAATCCATGTGTAGCACTTGCAAAGGTTCTTCAATTGTTGAATCAAGCTTCTTTCTGAATGATGCTTTAATTTGCTTTCCCTTTTGGCAAGCATCACACAGTCCATCCTTTGAAAACTCCACTTGAGGAATGCCTCTAACTAGTTCTTTCTTTACAAGTTCATTCATGGTCTTGAAGTTTAGATGGGATAACTTCTTGTGCCATAGCCAACTTTTATCTTGACTTGCTTTACTGAGTAGACAAATAATAGATTCTGCATTTGATGAGCTGAAGTTAGCTAGGTACACATTTCCTTTTCTCACTTCAGTGAGAACCACTTTGTTGCTCCTTTTATTTGTCACAACACAGGCTTCTGAGTTGAAGGTTACTGAATTGCCTTTGTCACATAGTTGGTTGATACTCAACAAATTATGCTTGAGACCATCCACTAAAGCAACCTCCTCAATGATGACATTGTCTTTTGAAATCAAGCCATATCCCACAGTATAACCCTTGTTGTCATCTCCAAAACTGATACTTGGGCCAGCTCTCTCCTTGAACTCTGTGAGCAGGGTAGAATCACCAGTCATGTGTCTTGAACAACCACGATCCAAGTACCATAGATTCTTTCTGTTTCCCTGCATACATTAAAATCAAATCAAGTTGATTTTGGTACCCAAGTTTCCTTGGGTCTTGTCTTGTTAGCTTTCTTTTTCTGTTTCTTAGGCTTTATCTCATTGTTGTCTTGATGTGTTATTGAGTTTTGATTATTAGAAACTCCCCCTAAGTTAATAGATCTTTGATTTGAGAAAGGGGAACTTTCTGTAAGTGATCTATTCTGACCTCCAGCTTCTTTTGATGACCCGACGGATGGTGAATTTAGAGTATCGACGGATGAAGCTGGTTGTCTCCCGACGAATAAAGCAGATTGTCTCCCGTCGGATGAAGAATTATGTAACTCGACAGATGTTGAATTTGTGCTTCATTGATAGTGGATTTTTCTGCATTATCCTTTGATACTATTTCTTGATCACTTTCATAATCACTGTCATCACTAACCATCTCCACATTGTCAAATTTGAGGCTCTCATGGTAATCTCCATCTTGTAGTCCTTCAATCTTTTTATCATCAAACAGAACATGTATTGATTCCACAACAATGTTGGTTCTTAGAGTGTAGACTCTATTTGCTTTACCAACAGCATATCCAATAAAAATTCCTTCATCAGCTTTAGCATCAAACTTCCCATTCTGATCAGTTTGATTTCTCAAGATATAACATTTGTAGCCAAAGACATGAAGAAAATGTAGGGTTAGCTTCTTGTTCTTAAACAATTGATAGGGAGTCATGCATTTTGCTTGATTAACCAGAGAAATATTCTGAGTGTAGCATGTAGTATTTACAGCTTCAGCCCAGTAATATGTTGGTAACTTGGACTCTTCAAGGATTGTTCTTGTAGCTTCAACAAGTGATCTGTTCTTTCTTTCTACTACTCCATTTTGTTGTGGAGTTCTTGCTGCTGAAAACTCATGCAAAATCCCATTTTCTTCACAAAATACTCTCATGACAGAATTCTTGAACTCAGTTCCATTGTCACTCCTGATTCTTCTAACTTTGAAATCAGGATGATTGTTGACTTGCCTTATGTGATTGATGATGATTTCACTAGCCTCATCTTTGGACTTAAGGAAATATATCCAAGAGAACTTTGAGAAATCATCTACAATTACAAGGCAAAATCTTTTCCTTGAGATGGACAACACATTGACTGGTCCAAACAAATCCATATGTAGCAGTTGCAAAGGTTCTTCAATTGTTGAATCAAGCTTCTTTCTGAATGATGCTTTAATTTGCTTTCCCTTTTGGCAAGCATCACACAGTCCATCCTTTGAAAACTCCACTTGAGGAATGCCTCTAACTAGTTCTTTCTTTACAAGTTCATTCATGGTCTTGAAGTTTAGATGGGATAGCTTTTTGTGCCATAGCCAACTTTTATCTTGACTTGCTTTACTGAGTAGACAAATAATAGATTCTGCATTTGATGAGCTGAAGTTAGCTAGGTACACGTTTCCTTTTCTCACTCCAGTGAGAACCACATTGTTGCTCCTTTTGTTTGTCACAACACAGGCTTCTGAGTTGAAGGTTACTGAATTGCCTTTGTCACATAGTTTGCTGCTACTCAACAAATTGTGCTTGAGACCATCCACTAAAGCAACCTCCTCAATGATGACATTGTCTTTTGAAATCAAGCCATATCCCACAGTATAACCCTTGTTGTCATCTCCAAAACTGATACTTGGGCCAGCTCTCTCCTTGAACTCTGTGAGCAGGGTAGAATCATCAGTCATGTGTCTTGAACAACCACTATCCAAGTACCATAGATTCTTTCTGTTTCCCTGCATACATTAAAATCAAATCAAGTTGATTTTGGTACCCAAGTTTCCTTGGGTCTTGTCTTGTTAGCTTTCTTTTTCTGTTTCTTAGGCTTTATCTCATTTGACTTGGGGATATCAGATTCATCCTTAGTCATTTGAGTTGAACCTTTGAAACCATTCATTACAACAGAATTATTATGCACATTTTGATTAACAGAAAATGGCATGCTATTAGTAAACATGTTATTTCAGTAGGGCATGCTAAATGGCATTTGAGGCATACTAAATACAGCATAATAAGGATTAGGTGCAAATGTCATATTAGCAAATTGTGCATTCATATTCTGTGCATACATAGCATTCATAGGCATAGAAGGCATGGCATTCATGTTGGGAAAGGGAGGTGGCACAGATATGGAAGTAGGCATGGCAATTTTGCAATTAACAGATAGATGATTTACACTACCAAACTTAACACAGATTTTTTTTGGAGCATACTTATCAGGTGCGTAGTTGTTATGCTTGTTAATCCCTATTTTACCATTTCTATTGTTTTTCTTTTTGGCCTCTGTTTTAACCTCAATCTTTTCTAGTCTGTCATTCAATTGCTTGATAGATAGATGACCAACATTCGCTTTCTTCTCCTTCTTCACTTGACTAGATTCTCCTGAAATGAAGTTTTTGGAAACTGATCCATACTTTTCATTTAACTTGGCAAGTTTGGCTTTACTCACAGGTTTGCTCACAGCCGACGGATGAGGATTTATGTCACTCGACGGATAATCCTTTTGGTTATCCGACGGATGACTCTCATTATCCATCGAGTCCACATCTGTTAGCAATCCTTTAACCAAATTGGATTCCAGCTTCTCCTTATTCTTCTTCCAGGTTGCATCACAAAAGGACTCAATACCTTAAACTTTGGTGATTTGAGCATGAACATCTCTAGATGTTTTCCATGCCTTAATCACCTCATGTTCTCGTTCAAGCTGCTTCTTCAAGATCTCTTCTTTCTTCAAGGACTCAGTTAATTCATCCTTAGCAATTTTACACTCAATTCTCAATTTTTTAAATTCAATGAACTGAGATTCTAGCACATTATTCCTCTCACTTAAAAACAAATTGTTTTCTTTGATTTTAACATTTTCCTTAGTAAGAGACTTAAGTGTAATACGCAAATGATATAATTCTGTAGACATGTCATTTATTGCATCATTACACTCAGCTTTAGATAAATGTTCTAGGTTAGTGGTGATTACCTCATTACTTGAAGAACTTGTCTCTGTTTCATCAGACTTGGCCATTAGGGCTAGATTGACATAGCTGACATTCTCATCCTCATCCAGACCATCTGCTACCCAGTCATTTTCTTGTGTAATGAAAGCCCTTTCCATTTATTTGAGCAACTCAAAATATTTATGTTTATAATCCACAGGCTCAAACTTCTTCTTGCTGAAATCTGAGTTTCTACACTCACTGGAAAAGTGCCCTGCTAAGTCACATTTGAAACATTTGAATTTTGATTTATCCACCATGTTTCTATTTGGATTAGCTTCTCCAAAGTTCTTCTTGAACTTGAGCTTGGAAAATCTTCTAGAAAGAAATGCTAGATGTTCATCAATGTCATACATATCATCTTGGCTCAAAGAATCTTTATTTTCTGCTACCAGCCCCTTGCCCTTGTTTTCACAGACCTTTGAAGTTGACTCAACAGCTTCTATCTTCATCTCTTTCTCTAACTCAGAAATTAGTGCAATGGACCCTCCTTTGTTTTTTCATCTCTCCATCCTCTCATCTTGCTCTATTTCAAGCTCATAAGTTTTCAGGATGCCATACAGTCTCTCCAAAATAAACTCCTTGTAATCTTGAGAGTTTCTTAATGAGACTGTCATTGGTTTCCATTCCTTTGGAAGAGATCTAAGGAACTTAAGATTGGAGTCTTTTGTCTGATAGACTCTCCCATGCAACTTTAGAGCATTTAGTAGTTTTTGAAACCTACTAAAAATGTCAGTGAGAGACTCACTATCTTCACTATGAAAGTGCTCATATTACTGAATTAGCAGCTGCATCTTATTTTCCCTGACTTGTTCAGTGCCATCACAGATAATCTGTATTGTATCCCAAACTTCCTTGGTAGTTTTGCAATTGATGATGTTGTCAAACATGTCACCATCAACTCCATTGAACAGAATATTCATGGCCTTCTTGTCCTTCCTGACTTGTTCAATATCCGGATCTGACCATTCATGCCTTGGCTTGGGGACTGATGGCTCATTTCCAGTTGCAGCTCTCATTGGTACATGAGGGCCTCTCTCTATGAAATCTACATAGGCCTCATCTTGAGAAAGTAAATAAAGATGCATCTTTACCTTCCAGTGATGGTAATTATCTTTGTCCAGAAAAGGAATCTTGACTCCAACATCCTTCTTGTTCATCTTGCTATTTGTTGTGATCTTTAAACTCTTTGTTCTTCAAGAGCTTGCTCTGATACCAATTGTTAGTCCCTAACAATGCAACAAGAATTATAGAAGGGGGGTTGAATGGAATTCTTGAACCTTTTTCAAAAATATAAAATGTTCTAACTTAAAATATATATATAACAGTGTTTTGATTTGCAAAGTGCGGAAAAACAAGTTGAATATAAATAAAAACATAAAGTAATAAAAACACAAGTCTTTAAAACTTTCTGGTGGATTTGAATATATCGACCAGATATATATATATATATATATATATATATATATATATATATATATATATCGAGAGAACTCTGTGAAGCTTGAGTAGCTCACAGCTACTTATAAATGAGAACAACTAAACTTACAGAGAAATGCTGAGAATACAGCTTACAAATGTTTCTCTGAGAATTTTCTTGCTTAGTCTTCTTATTGTTCTAATTGCTACTCTTGGTTTATATATCACCAAGATTACACAGTAATAAGACAAGATAATAAAACAAAAACCTATCAAGTCTAATACTATGTTGCTTCATTACTCTATTCTAGCATCTTTGAATATCTTCATAAAGCATGGAAATGGAAATGCTTCTTTGTTCTCAAAAACCCAGTTGAATAGGCTTCCACATTCCTTTTGCATACACTCGACGCATGTGACTGTGTTGTCACTGTCAACAGATGTTTGAATTGATTATCCGTCGGGTACATGATCATCCGTCGGGTTGCCTTGTTAATCATCCATCGAGTAGCATTGTTGTTTATCCGTCGGGTAGCTATTTGGCACTTGACTTCATTTCATTTATACAGAATTACAAGACATCATCTATGTATAATTAATCAACTTATTCTGCATATCTAATTAAAGTCAACATGACTTATATGCTACTACAGAATCTAAACAAGGTGTATGTAGAAATGTGCTACAGACTCATCATTACACAAGCTACTCACTCGATGGATAATAAGTCATCATCCGTCGGGACTATATTGAGTCATCCGTCGGGAATATATTCTTTATCCGTCGAGTGCTACATTTTTCACTAAGTAAAATCTACTACGGTGTTTTGTTAATGAAATCATCAAGTTCACAACATATTCACAACAAGTATAACAGGTAGAAAACTTGTCTGAGCGTTCCGGGGTAGACTTAAGCTTATAGTGGGTCCGGTAACCTATGAACAACAACATAATCCGTAATTAAACCATGGCCGCTTAAGAAACTAGACTTTATCCACTTAGACCATAACGTTCGCTTATACGCTTAACGATTTGTGTTAATCGCTCGCACACCCTCGGCTCCACCAATTTTAATAAATTAATTTGCTACGAATTTTAAGGCGACTCTTTCACGAGTACTCTACCAACTGACCAATTAATCTTACATAATTGTTTCTTAATCCAATTAGTCTTTTAAGAGCCTTAATCAAGGTTTCAAAGTTAGGCGAGGAGTAAAGGTTCATTCGCGAAACACCGTAACTTAAAATAGTCTTGTCTCCTAAACCGTAAATCGGATCTAAGCGAACGAAATATCAAAATGAAGCTTGAATCATAAAATTTCTAAGAATGGTAATGGTTAGTTCAGGGCAGTGAGTGTTTGGGTGCAAAAGTCATGCACAAAATAGTCTAAGGAAAATTGGGCATTACGACGGCTATAACTTAGCGATTCCCAAATTTTACCAAATCAATTCAATACCAAACCACCACCAATCAACACCATTCCACCATCATTCAACCAAAATATAAGATCATTCAACCACCAACATTTTACCATAACCTAATCCACCAATTTCTAGGTTAAACATTCAAGATTCATAACTTTAATCATTAAGCATTAACTTGACTAACTAATGACAATAACCAAGAATAACTCATCCAAATCATATCATAATCATACCAATTCTTAGCATACTCCCAAAACTATCATAATATGTTTAAAACCACATTAAACTAACTGGTTTCTAAGAGTTCAAGGGCTTTATACCTTCCTTGGAGAGTGGGGATTCACTTAGAAGTTTCAAGGAGTGCTTATATGGCCCTAGGAAGCTTGGATCTCACAAACAATCAAGAAAACACAAATTTAGTTTCTTGAAGATACTATTCATCAAGAACTTTTATTGGTGAGACTGCGTAGCTGTATGAACAGTTACGTGATAACTCAACACGATAACAACACTAGAACATGACAGGTTAATAATAATACGTCTACACGAAAAATCAGGAAGAATAAAGACAAGGCAAATACAAAGATTCAGAAAATTAGAAGAAGGCCTGAAGTCTGTCTACATGTCACTGAAAGAAGTTCATTAATATGATCATGCCTCAGTGAAGAACAAAGGTTAAATACTTTCAGGGTTTCAGAATTGTTGAAAATTCAGTATACAAGTGCTACCGGAAGATTTCAGTGTATTGGCATTGATTGAAGATAGCCAGTGTTCGAAGCATAGGAATCTGGAGAATTGAAGACAGGGTATTGACAGAGGTTAATGAAGACATTGTCTAAAGTACCAGAAAGGATTCCAGTGAAAGTATAGTTGTTTATTGACAGTCAGTGTCTGAAGCGATAAAGTTGAGGAAAGCTTAACAATATAATCCAGGCTATAATACGAAGACCTGAATCGAGGTAAGTCGTCTGTGAACCAGACCAGTTGCATTAGGCGTCAACAGCTCGTGAAAGGAATCAGGGTATTATTTATAGAAGGATTGTTAAGTTGAGGAACGTACTTGGATTGAACATTTATCTGTTAAAGTACGAGAAGAAGTGCGCAGGGTATACAGCTCAACAGCTCAGGGGACTGGCGAAGCTCAAAGTTTAATTGTTAAATTAAATAAATTTATTTAATGGACTTTAATATAATTTATTTAATAAACTTAAAATGATTTATCTTATAAACTTTAAATAAGTTTATTTTATAAATCTAAATTAGTTTATTTATTTAAGTTATATTTAAATTAATTTTATAAATTAATTTAATTTCAGTTTAAACTTAAAAAGGAAAAATAAAAAGAAAACAAAAAGAAAAGAAAAAGAAAAGAAAAAAAGGAAAAGAAAAATAAAAAGAAAAAGAAAAGAAAAAGAAAAAGAAAAAGAAAACAAAAAAAAAGAAAAGCAAAAGAAATAAAAGGAATAGTAAACAAACGTGTACAAGTCGTTTGTTGTTTTTCTTAAGTTGGTTTAAGTACAAGTTTGTACTTGTAGTAATAATAATATAACATGGTCGCCACACATTTACTCCCTCCCACTCATGTGTCCACAGGGTTTTTAGAATTATAGTAATCAAATTTTGTATGTACTAGTAGGATAGTTGTCGCCACAGAGCAGAGTTGTTCCTCCCTGGTTGCCAAAGAGCAAAATTACTCCACCCTGTACACCTGTCGCCATAGAATCCTCAGCCACACATTTTATTGGATAAAGTCTACACTCTGCAGTAGAAGAGATAAAGCCTTTCATTTTTTCTGTTCATCTTCTCTCCAAAAAGAGAAGTGAAAATGGTAGCATTGATTTACAAAGAAGTTCAAGCTTTTTGTATATCCGTTTAACTTCTTACCGGAGTAATGTTTTAATGCCCATTTTAATTCTTGTATATTCATAGGGGTATTATAATCGTTACCCGTTAATTAAATCCTAGTACAATAAAAGTTAGATCATTGTATAAGATTTGATTTGTAAATGTTTGTAATAGCTAGGAACTTTGTTGTTCTTAGATTGTAGCCGGTTAATTTATTTACCGGAGTGTAGCAAAACCCTCGAGGATTTCTATACGAATATATATTTCCCCGAATATCTTGTGTTCCTTATTTTTATCGTTCCAAACACTATTCCTCTCAAGAACACGAAACCACTAACCGAGCACTAAATATTTTATCCGCTAAAAATTCAATTTGTTTTTTAATTTAGTGATTATCATATTCAACCCCCTGTAATAACCCCAAAATTTTCAACTTTTTGTAACCCTTGTGAATAGTGTTTTAGCTGAATGAGAAAACTTTTCACGCCACACTATGTAGGGGTTCTGTTATGGATATTCTGGGATATTATTAGTACTCTATGAAGTATATAAGTGTATGTAAAGATCGTCAGAATCCAATTCCGAACACTTTGGTTTTTCCCGGAAATCCACAAGATACGGAGAGAATTGAGTATAAGGTAACAGGATAAAAAGGATTTAAATTAAAGGATTATAATAGAGGATCATAAAAAGGAATATAATGTATTGAGAAAGGTTAAGGGAACCTAAGTAATAAGATCCCGGGTATGATCCTTCAAACGATAAACGAGAACGAAAGTTAAGCGAACCGTATAACAGATCAGCGGTCATTAGGCAAACGATTAGGAAGTTAATCAAAGGGATTAGTGGGAATGATGTCATCCAACCAATAGAAAGAGGACAAGGAAGGGAGGATGACATCATGAGGATGACATAAGCATGACATGGGAAGGAAGGAGGTGTGGTAGCTTTGTAACCACACAATTTCAAGGGCAAGAAAGTAATTGACTAAATCAAATACAAAACAAGTCAACCAAGCCAAGTAAAAATCATTTTCATCAAAAATCAAAAGCAACCAAGGCATTAGTTCTTCATTGCTCTCGGCTTTCTTACTTTTTAAAGGCAAGATTTTCAAAATCCAAGATCCAAGCTTCCTAAATTGGTAAGATAATTCCCTAATCATCTTCATGCTTAGTTAGGACTATATCATGAGTTTAAGCCATTAATTCTTTCTCAATCTTCTTCATTTAATCAAAGAAGAAGACAATGAATAGTGTTTTCAAGTTTTTAACTTGAACTTTTTCTTGTTTTTCTTGAAGATCCAAGCATTCTTAAGACTTCTCAAAGCTTCTTAAGGCTTCCTAGCTCCACCCACCACTTCAAGGAAGGTATACCATCTCCAAACCCTAGATTCCTATATATTATAAGATGATTTTGATTAGTGGGTTGATATTGTAGCTTGTTGTTATGATTTAGAGTTGGGATTTGGAATGGTAGTGAAATGAAATGGTAATTGTTGTGGTTTTGATTTAAAGGAACTTAAGTATGATTAAAGTTAAGTTTAAGCATAAGTATGAATGATTAAATTGAATTGGTTGGGGTTGTTATGATGTGATAAGGATGGATGTTGGTTGTATGTTGGATTTGAGGTTGGTTTGTGGTTGGTTTTGTATGGTTTAAAATTTGGAAATCGCGTAAACATAGCCGTCGTAACGTCCGATTTTCTTTGGACTGTTTTTCTGCATAGCATTAGGACCCGAGAACCCCCTGCTAGATTATGACCACTGCCATGATTAGATAGCTCATGTTACGAGCTTCATTTTGATATGTAGTTCGTTCGATTCCGATGCACGGTTTAGGAGAAACGACCGTTTCAAGTAACGGCGTTTCGCGAACGAAACTTTTTCCCTCGCCTTACTTTGAAACATAGGTTAAAGACCAAAAAGGGTTAATTAATGTATGAAACATTTATGGTAAGTGTGTTAGGCAGTTGGTAAGGCATTCGCGAAGGAATCGTTTTAAAACTCGTAAAGGTTAAATTATTAAAAATGGTGGAGCCGCGGGTACCCGAGTGACTTAAGCAAATCAGTGAGCGCAAAACAAGCGTTAGAGTCTAAGTTAGTTAAAGTATAGATTTACAAGTGATTTTGGTTTAATTCCAACTTACTTGTTGTTTATAGGATATCAGACTCGTCCCGAGCCTTTCTCACCCCCAAGTCGCTCAGGCAAGTTTTCTACCCGATATACTGTTGTTGTGATGTAAATATATGTATATGCATTATCTTGTGATAGTGCATGATTGTTATTAGCAAATTTTGCGATATATTGGAGCATGCTGATATGGTATATATGCATGTCTGTTTCGTAATCTGGTTATCTATCTGTTGATTTCAATGCTTATAGTTGCATAATACCTATGCTAGAAATAAGCAAGTAGTTGCGTATACCCTTAGTATAGGGGATAAAAGGTGAACATATTTCTAAACCGGGAGTCGATGTTCCCGAGTATATTATATATATATATTTATATATATATGGATATAGTTTTTAAAACTATGGATCGAATAAGGTTTATTCGATATCTTTATTTTACTTAATTGAATATTAATTTGAGTATTCATTCGAGGGCTTATGACTCAGTTTATTTTATTATTTGAATATTATTTGAATATTCATTTGAGGGCTTATGACTCAGCTTATTTATTATTGAATATTATTTCGAATATTCATTCGAGGGCTTATGACTCAGTTTATATTATTATTGAATATTACTTGGATATTCATTTGAGGATGTATGACTCCTTCATTTTATGAATATTATTTATAGTATTCATTCGAGGTATTATGACTCCGCTTATTACTTAATAATATTCTTTATTGTATTAAAGAATAAGGTGTCGATAATCAAACTTATTTTTGATTATTCAAATAAAGATATTACTTTCGTATAAGTATATCTTTGATTATTTGCTATTCATTCAAGTATAAGTTTTCCATACTTCTACTCAATTATTTTATAAAGATTATTCTTTATGGGAATATTATTTAAATAATAATATTCAGACATTTTCTAAATATTCTGGGGACTGATTTACTTCATTAAATCAGCTTCACTCCAAACATTCTTAAAAATGTTTTGCGAGTCTTCAAAATGATTTTTTTAAAAGTTAGAGCGGATCCCAAAACTCATTTTTTTAAGATCCTCCTTTCGAAGGGGATTTAAATACTCGCTCAAAACCTGAGGGATCCGGCTCTGTGGTGTGTTTTATATTCGCAACAAGGTTGCAGTTTTGGTAAATGAATTGATTACTTACCCAACGTTCGGGAAGTAAGTCCATCTATTGAGTCGGCATAAGCAACATGGGCTCAGTGGGCGTCCATGATAGTGTAAGTGGCTCAGTGGGAGTCCATCAAATGCATAAGTGGCTGAGTGGCAGTCCAGCATAAGGTCCTAATTATGACCAGGGTGATGACCAGTGGGGAATTCGTCCATCTACTAGTAGAAAAGGTTACTTATGGGTATCTTTGCCTGATCAGCAAGATATCTGGTTTATGCCAAAAGTTTCTTTTCCTTTCCAAAATTCATTGGATAGTTTCAAACTCTGTTCATACTTTACATAACAGAGGTTCCAGGAAATGTTTTAGAGATATATATATGTGGATATATATATATCGGGACTAATAAAGTATCTCATAACTTTTCATTCAATAACATTTCAAAGATTGAATCTATTCAAGTCTTAACTTGTGGTCTCATCTATGGGATGTTTTTCTTAAAACTTATAATACTTTGAACGGTGGTAGTTCAATTAGCTTTATAAATGATATAAGTGTGGTGAAGTATTGGTAACTTCATTCCTTGTTTTTACATTATATCTAGTAAGTAATTATCTTACACACGATAAAGATTCTAGTGAGTATCCATTTAGATACTTATATTATTGTTATCACTATGTATTATCTTGCGAGCTGTAAGGCTCACTCTTGCTTTATTTCTTCATCACACAACAACAGTTAGGAGAGATGGCCAGACTCCAGCAGACCCAGCGCAAGCTGCGTGGGAAGCGCCCCGCGTCTTCCCGATGATGTTGTAGCTGCTATAGCTGCAGAGGTAGATCCATTGTAGTTCAGACCATCTACTTTTGAGAATCAAATTATGTATAATTATAACTTGTGGCAGATAATGGCAATTAACTGTAAATTATCAAGTAATCATTTTGGGTTGTAATAATTTTAAATTGTGGATTCAAAGACTTATACTTATTTCAATTTCATCTCTGAGACTATAACGGGTTGTGGTGTGTGTTAGTAGTGGGGTCACAGCATGAGGTTATTTATTATTAATTAAGTGAAGTGATATTGTGGAAAGAAAGACCGTGACAACCCGGATCCCCGACCCCGGATCTGGGGGTGTTACAGAAATGGTATCAGAGCCAAGGGTTATAAACCTCAGAGATGATGCGACGATATAATAACAAACTCATAAAGATAATAAGAACTCTTGCCAAGTTCATGGTCGGACTACTTAAAGTAGTGCTGACAGTTAAAACCCTTATGGGAACCCTTATAAGTATCATGATAGTAACTTAGCTCGTTTAATGTGTAGGCGCCTGAGATAGAGGACCCTGAGATGTTCGAGCGTGAGCATGATGAGGCATTGCTAGATGTTGAGGATCAGGAGGAGCCTGAGATGGAGGAGGATGAGGAGGACCCCCCAGAGGAGCCTGAGACGGAGGTCATTGCTGTTTCAGATGAGGAGGACCCCTCAGAGGAGTCAGAGACAGAGGTTATTGCTATTCCAGATGAGGAGGACCCGGATGAGGTCCCAGTAGCTGAGGAGCGTGTTGGATCTATGGTAGTGTATGCTGGTATCCCTTTACCCACACTTTCGGTGGTCAGAGCCCCTACCCCTCCACCACTATCTTGGATTCCTGATGATGACAGCTCAGAGACCCAAACTTCCGAGCCTAGGCAGACCGAGGAGGCACCCTCAGCGGCTCCGGATTCACCACCTCTTGACCCTGCCCACAGGCAGTCTTCGTTAGCTCATGGATATGTTCAGGATGTATTGAGGACCCGAGTGGCTGTTGCCGAGGGCCGACTAGATGAGGCCAGGAGGGAGTTGGATGCAGAGAGGGCGGGTAGGCGTACCCGAGCTTATGAGACCAGGGCTTCTATACCCCGATCCTTGAGGAGGGAGCTTACGGGGATAGAGCTCACGTCCCGAGCGAGACTCAGATCTCTCCAGGGGGACAGGCATGGTAGGATCTCCAGGCGGCAGGCTGACTATATCTTCTGTCGTGCGATGGAAAGGGTTTGGGAGCTGACCCGCTCCGGTGTGTGATTCAGGATTGATGATGGAATAGTCTAGTTGTCTAGTTAGCCGAGGCCTTAGTAAGAGCCAATTTTCCGGGATAGTTGACTTGTATATAGCATCCCTTTTTCTGACTAGACAGATAGACTCTTGTGTATCACTTTTGGGATAGATGACTGTAGCACTGTTGTACTTTTGACCAGATCAAACTATGTATTTCTCGCATTATGTATATATTTGTTTCCTTTCGGTTCAGTTCCATAGTGACGTGATCACTGTTTTATCATTATTATTACTGCACTTCGTATTAGAACTTTCTTAAAATAATAGGATTGCGATATACGTTCTCCCCATTATAAGAGCCTGTGCAAGGCACAATGATGTATATGATTGTGACCTAACGTTGAATTTTCCCAATAATTGTTTTTATTATTATCAGAATCATGCCGCCAAGAAAGATTGGAACTAGGGCGAACCCTGGATCTGAGGACCAGGGAAGCCATAATCAGGACAATAGAAACCAAGAACACAGTGAAGAGGAAGATGAGGATTATGTGGAACAGGATGACTCCCTGTATGAAAAGGAAGAGGAAACATATGATGTTGAGGGATTTGAGATAGAGGCTGAAGAAGGAGAAACCGAGGTTGAGCAACCAGTACCA
The DNA here is from genome assembly GCF_009905375.1 of Apium graveolens. Classification (NCBI taxonomy): domain Eukaryota; kingdom Viridiplantae; phylum Streptophyta; class Magnoliopsida; order Apiales; family Apiaceae; genus Apium; species Apium graveolens. The sequence goes on along the minus strand of NC_133650.1, from coordinate 249,781,614 downwards.
AACCCAGGCATGGATCCCATGAGCCAGTTCATGCAACTCCTAAGGCAGAATTTGGAACGTCAACCCAACCCACCCCCTCAAGGAAGTAACAATGCTGTGGCAAACTCTTTCAGGGCTTTTAAGTCCCTTAAGCCCCCTGAGTTCCACGGATCAGCCGACCCAGTTGAGGCAAGGGCATGGTTAAAGGAAATGGAGAAATCTTTTGAGATTTTGAGTACCGAGGAGGCACAGAAGACTGTATTTGCTACCTACCTTCTGAAAGGAGAAGCTAACTACTGGTGGGAGGCCAAGAAAAACATGGAGACGGATGCTATTATAACCTGGGAGAGATTTAGTCAGTTGTTTCTGGGGAAGTATTTCCCGAGGTTTATGGAAAGCCAGATGGAGCTCAAGTTCTTGGAGCTAAAGCAGAATAACTTGTCTGTAGCAGAGTACGAGGCGAAATTTACTGAGTTATCAAGGTTTGTGCCGGAGTTTGTGAGCACCGAGGAAAAGAAAGCTAGGAGGTTTCAGCAGGGACTGAAACCGTGGATTCAGAATAGGGTGGCAATCCTTGAGCTTACGGACTATGCCACTCTGGTGCAAAAGGCAACGATTGTAGAAGTTGGAAGTGAACAGATGCAGAAGGAAAGAGAGGAGAAAGGAATAAAGAGGAAAAGTATGAGCATGGGTGGAGGTTCCGCAGGAAGGAGCTTCCTAACTAGATTTAATCGAGGAGCAGTGTCCCTACCAGGAAGGAACACTGGGTTTAAGCGGCCAATGAGTGTGAGTGTGAGCCAGGGCGGCCAGAAGTCAAGAATGTCCTATTCCAACCAGTCTCGACCCCCATTGCCAGCCTGTAACATATGTGGAAGGAATCACACTGGGAGTGTAAAGGAAGGCCAGTAACCTGTTTTAAGTGCGGTCGGGAAGGCCACTATTCAACTAAGTGCCCATCATCAATCCCTGCCGTCGTTCCAACCACCAATTGTCATCGGTGTGGACGCCCGGGTCATTGGAAGAAGGAATGCCCAATGAACAAACCAGCAGCTTCGGGAGCAAGCAGGGCTGCTTCTAATAAGCCACCTACTGCGAGGACTTTCAACATGACAGTCCAGGATGCTATGAAAGATTCAGATGTGATAGCAGGTACCCTTTCTCTAAATTCAGTCAGTGCAAATGTTTTATTTGATTCGGGAGCAACTAAATCTTTTATATCAAAGGACCTTGCGCGTAAGTTAAGACTTAAGGCTGAACCCTTGATAGAACCCTTACAAGTAGAAATAGCCAATCATGAAATTATTCCTGTTAACCAGATTCACCCCGCCTGTGAGATAGGCATAGGGGAGCAATCTTTCAGTGTTGATCTGATTCCTTTTAAATTAGGGGAGTTTGATGTGATTTTGGGAATGGACTGGCTATCTAGCAACGATGCTCAGATAGACTGTAAAGGGAAGAAAGTTAAGTTAAATATCCCCGGGAAGAAAGAAGTTATATTTAGAGGAAAGAGGCAGACGCAGAAATTTTTGACTATGGACCAGGCCAAAAGGATGCTACGAAAAGGAAGTGAGGCTTACCTAGCCTATGTGGTGGACACGCAGAAGGAGGTGCCCAACTTGCAAGATATTCCAGTAGTCAACGAATTTGAAGATGTATTCCCACAAGACCTTCCGGGATTACCACCCGATAGAGTGATTGAATTTGCTATTGAGTTGGCCCCAGGGACGGCGCCAGTTTCAAAAGCACCTTACCGGTTAGCCCCGTTAGAAATGAAGGAATTAGCTATCCAATTGCAGGAACTCTTGGATAAGGGTATGATAAGACCCAGTGTGTCTCCATGGGGAGCACCAGTTTTATTTGTTAAGAAGAAAGATGGGAGCATGAGGTTGTGCATAGACTATCGAGAGTTGAACAAGCTAACCATAAAGAACAGGTACCCATTGCCTAGAATAGACGATCTGTTCGACCAGCTAAAGGATGCTGTTTATTTTTCCAAGATTGACCTGAGAACTGGATATCACCAACTAAAGATTAAACCCGAAGATATTTCCAAGACAGCGTTCCGTACCAGGTATGGGCATTATGAGTTCTTGGTAATGTCCTTTGGATTAACCAACGCCCCAGCGGCTTTCATGGATTTAATGAATAGAGTATTTAAGAAGTACTTGGACAAGTGTGTGATAGTTTTTATCGATGATATTTTGATCTACTCAAGGACTGAGGCAGAACATGCAGAGCATTTGAGGATAGCTCTAGGAATACTCAGAGAGGAGCAGTTATATGCCAAATTCTCGAAGTGTGAATTCTGGCGGAATGAAGTACAGTTTTTAGGACATGTGATCAATAAAGAAGGAGTATTGGTCGACCCCTCCAAGATAGAGGCGGTCTCAAATTGGGAAAGGCCAACCACACCCACAGAGGTAAGGAGTTTCATAGGATTGGCCGGCTACTATCGTAGATTTGTACAGGACTTTGCGAAGATCGCAGCCCCTTTGACACGACTTACTCGTAAGACAGAGAAGTTTGAATGGACGGAGAAATGCGAGAATAGTTTTCAGGAATTAAAGAAAAGGTTGATAACGGCTCCGGTATTGGCATTGCCGGACGGAAAAGGAGATTTTGTGATATATAGTGACGCGTCGCACAAAGGATTAGGATGTGTGCTTATGCAGCACGGTAGAGTTATTGCGTATGCGTCGAGACAATTGAAGGAATACGAGGTTAGATATCCTACTCATGACCTTGAGCTCGCGGCAATAGTATTTGCTTTAAAAATTTGGAGGCACTACTTGTATGGAGAGAAGTGCGAGATTTTCACAGACCATAAGAGCCTTAAGTACATATTTACGCAGAAAGAGCTCAACATGCGCCAGAGGAGATGGTTAGAACTAATCAAGGACTATGATTGTGAGATTCTCTATCATCCAGGGAAAGCCAATGTGGTGGCTGATGCCCTTAGTAGAAAGGAAAGACTCAGAATGATAACGACTTCGGAAGAGTTGATATGAGAGAATGGAAATAGAAGTAAAGGTAACCGGAACCGGAACTGAAAAGCTTTTTGAGATCTCAATGCAGCCAGAGTTATTGGAAAAGATCATATTGTGTCAGGAGAAAATAATGAATGAAGGCAGAGAGTCGATGACTGGAGAGGAGATCCATACTGAAAAAGATGATAAGGGGATAATGAGGTACTCCTACCGAATTTGGGTTCCGAATGTTCAAGAACTTAAAGATGAGATTTTGGATGAAAGCCATAGTTCAAGGTATTCCATTCACCCAGGAAGTACCAAGATGTATAGGGATTTGAAGGAATATTATTGGTGGCCCAACATGAAGAGGGACGTAGCAGAATGGGTAAACAAGTGTTTGACTTGCCAAAGAGTAAAGGCAGAGCACCAGAGACCCAGTGGACTTTTGCGACCCCTGGAGATTCCCGAATGGAAATGGGAACAGATAGCGATGGATTTTATTGTAGGCTTGCCAAGGACGAAAGCCAATCACGACGCCATTTGGGTAATTATAGACCGACTGACAAAGTCAGCTCATTTCATTCCTATCAATGAGAGATACACAGTCGATAGACTGGTGGACATTTACCTTAAGGAAATAGTGACACGACATGGAGTCCCAGCGTCCATTGTCTCAGACCGAGACCCTAGGTTCAACTCCAGATTTTGGAGGAGCTTTCAGGAGTGTGCGGGGACTAAGTTAAATATAAGTACCGCGTACCATCCCCAAACGGATGGACAGAGTGAAAGGACCATCCAGACACTAGAGGATATGTTGAGAGTCTGTGCAATAGACCTTAAAGGAAGTTGGGATGATCACTTGCCGTTGATCGAGTTTTCTTATAACAATAGCTTTCATGCTAGCATCGGAATGCCGCCTTATGAGGCCCTGTACGGAAGAAGGTGTCGATCTCCCTTATACTGGGATGAAGTAGGAGAGCGGAAGATGCTCGGACCCGAAGTGGTCCAAAGGACCAAAGATATAGTGGATCTTATCAGAGGGCGACTTGTAGCAGCCCAAGACAGACAAAAGAAATATGCAGACCTAGCCCGAAAGGACAAGGAATATGAAGTAGGGGACTTAGTACTGCTGAAAGTATCTCCTTGGAAGGGATTAATGAGGTTCGGAAAGAAAGGAAAACTAAGCCCAAGATACATTGGACCTTTTGAGATATTAAGACGGATTGGAAAGTTAGCTTACGAGCTAGCCCTACCCCCTAATTTGCAACAAGTTCATAATGTGTTCCATGTGTCAATGCTAAGGAGGTATCATCGGGATGCCAGGCACATAGTGGAGTATGAGCAGGTGGATATGCAGCCAGATCTAACTTACGTGGAGAAGCCAGTAAGGATTATGGATAAGAAGGAGCAGATGCTTCGGAACAAAGTGATCAAGCTAGTCAGAGTACTATGGCAGAATCATAATGTGGAAGAATCAACTTGGGAACTAGAGAGCACAATGCTAGAAAAGTACCCCCATTTATTTTCTGTTTGATTCCGGGACGGAATCCTTATAAGGAGGGGAGACTGTAATAACCCCAAAATTTTTCAACTTTTTGTAACCCTTGTGAATAGTGTTTTAGCTGAATGAGAAAACTTTTCACGCCACACTATGTAGGGGTTCTGTTATGGATATTCTGGGATATTATTAGTACTCTATGAAGTATATAAGTGTATGTAAAGATCGTCAGAATCCAATTCCGAACACTTTAGTTTTTCCCGGAAATCCACAAGATACGGAGAGAATTGAGTATAAGATAACAGGATAAAAAGGATTTAAATTAAAGGATTATAATAGAGGATCATAAAAAGGAATATAATGTATTGAGAAAGGTTAAGGGAACCTAAGTAATAAGATCCCGGGTATGATCCTTCAAACGATAAACGAGAACGAAAGTTAAGCGAACCGTATAACAGATCAGCGGTCATTAGGCAAACGATTAGGAAGTTAATCAAAGGGATTAGTGGGAAGGATGTCATCCAACCAATAGAAAGAGGACAAGGAAGGGAGGATGACATCATGAAGATGACATAAGCATGACATGGGAAGGAAGGAGGTGTGGTAGCTTTGTAACCACACAATTTCAAGGGCAAGAAAGTAATTGACTAAATCAAATACAAAACAAGTCAACCAAGCCAAGTAAAAATCATTCTCATCAAAAATCAAAAGCAACCAAGGCATGAGTTCTTCATTTGCTCTCGGCTTTTAGCTTTTTTTAAAGGAATAAAATTTCAAAACTCAAGATCCAAGCCTCCTAAATTGGTAAGATAATTCCCTAATCATCTTCATGCTTAGTTAGGACTATATCATGAGTTTAAGCCATTAATTCTTTCTAAATCTTCTTCATTTAATCAAAGAAGAAGACAATGAATAGTGTTTTCAAGTTTTTTAACTTGAACTTTTCTTGGTTTTCTTGAAGATCCAAGCATTCTTAAGACTTCTCCAAGCTTCTTAAGGCTTCCTAGCTCCACCCACCACTTCAAGGAAGGTATACCATCTCCAAACCCTAGATTCCTATATATTATAAGATGATTTTGATTAGTGGGTTGATATTGTAGCTTGTTGTTATGATTTAGAATTTGGGATTTGGAATGGTAGTAAAATGGAATGGTAATTGTTGTGGTTTTGATTTAAAGGAACTTAAGTATGATTAAAGTTAAGTTTAAGCATAAGTATGAATGATTAAATTGAATTGGTTGGGGTTGTTATGATGTGATAAGGATGGATGTTGGTTGTATGTTGGATTTGAGGTTGGTTTGTGGTTGGTTTTGTATGGTTTAAAATTTGGAAATCGCGTAAACATAGCCGTCGTAACGTCCGATTTTCTTTGGACTGTTTTTGTGCATAGCATTAGGACCCGAGAACCCCCTGCTAGATTATGACCACTGCCATGTTTAGGTAGCTCATGTTACGAGCTTCGTTTTGATATGTAGTTCGTTCGATTCCGATGCACGGTTTAGGAGAAACGACCGTTTCAAGTAACGGCGTTTCGTGAACGAAACTTTTTCCCTCGCCTTACTTTGAAACATAGGTTAAAGACCAAAAAGGGTTAATTAATGTATGAAACATTTATGGTAAGTGTGTTAGGCAGTTGGTAAGACATTCGCGAAGGAATCGCTTTAAAACTCGTAAAGGTTAAATTATTAAAAATGGTGGAGCCGAGGGTACCCGAGTGACTTAAGCGAATCGGTGAGCGCAAAACAAGCGTTAGAGTCTAAGTTAGTTAAAGTATAGGTTTACAAGTGATTTTGGTTTAATTCCAACTTACTTGTTGTTTATAGGTTATCAGACTCGTCCCGAGCCTTTCTCACCCCCAAGTCGCTCAGGCAAGTTTTCTACCCGATATACTGTTGTTGTGATGTAAATATATGTATATGCATTATCTTGTGATAGTGCATGATTGTTATTAGCAAATTTTGCGATATATTGGAGCATGCTGATATGGTATATATGCATGTCTGTTTCGTAATCTGGTTATCTATCTGTTGATTTCAATGCTTATAGTTGCATAATATCTATGCTAGAAATAAGCAAGTAGTTGCGTATACCCTTAGTATAGGGGATAAAAGGTGAACATATTTTTAAACCGGGAGTCGATGTTCCCGAGTATATTATATATATATATTTATATATATATGGATATAGTTTTTAAAACTATGGATCGAATAAGGTTTATTCGATACCTTTATTTTACTTAATTGAATATTAATTTGAGTATTCATTCGAGGGCTTATGACTCAGTTTATTTTATTATTTGAATATTATTTGAATATTCATTCGAGGGCTTATGACTCAGCTTATTTATTTATTGAATATTATTTCGAATATTCATTCGAGGGCTTATGACTCAGTTTATATTATTATTGAATATTACTTGGATATTCATTTGAGGATGTATGACTCCTTTATTTTATGAATATTATTTATAGTATTCATTCGAGGTATTATGACTCCGCTTATTACTTAATAATATTCTTTATTGTATTAAAGAATAAGGTGTCGATAATCAAACTTACTTTTGATTATTCAAATAAAGATATTACTTTCGTATAAGTATATCTTTGATTATTTGCTATTCATTTCAAGTATAAGTTTTAATACTTCTACTTCAATTATTTTATAAAGATTATTCTTTATGGGAATATTATTTAAATAATAATATTCAGACATTTTCTAAATATTCTGGGGACTGATTTACTTCATTAAATCAGCTTCACTCCAAACATTCTTAAAAATGTTTTGCGAGTCTTCAAAATGATTTTTTTAAAAGTTAGAGCGGATCCCAAAACTCATTTTTTTAAGATCCTCCTTTCGAAGGGGATTTAAATACTCGCTCAAAACCTGAGGGATCCGGCTCTGTGGTGTGTTTTATATTCGCAACAAGGTTGCAGTTTTGGTAAATGAATTGATTACTTACCCAACGTTCGGGAAGTAAGTCCATCTATTGAGTCGGCATAAGCAACATGGGCTCAGTGGGCGTCCATGATAGTGTAAGTGGCTCAGTGGGAGTCCATCAAATGCATAAGTGGCTGAGTGGCAGTCCAGCATAAGGTCCTAATTATGACCAGGGTGATGACCAGTGGGGAATTCGTCCATCTACTAGTAGAAAAGGTTACTTATGGGTATCTTTGCCTGATCAGCAAGATATCTGGTTTATGCCAAAGGTTTTCTTTTCCTTCCAAATTCATTGGATATTGCAACTCTGTTCATACTTTACATAACAGAGGTTCCAGGAAATGTTTTAGAGATATATATATGTGGATATATATATATCGGGACTAAATAAAGTATCTCATAACTTTTTCATTCAATAATATTTCAAAGATTGAATCTATTCAAGTCTCAACTTGTGGTCTCATCTATGGGATGTTTTTCTTAAAACTTATAATACTTTGAACGGTGGTAGTTCAAGTAGCTTTATAAATGATATAAGTGTGGTGAAGTATTGGTAACTTCATTCCTCGTTTTTACATTATATCTAGTAAGTAATTATCTTACACACGATAAAGATTCTAGTGAGTATCCATTTAGACACTTATATTATTGTTATCACTATGTATTATCTTGCGAGCTGTAAGGCTCACTCTTGCTTTATTTCTTCATCACACAACAACAGTTAGGAGAGATGGCCAGACTCCAGCAGACCCAGCGCAAGCGCGTGGGAAGCGCCCCGCGTCTTCCCGATGATGTTGTGGCTGCTATAGCTGCAGAGGTAGATCCATTGTAGTTCAGACCATCTACTTTTGAGAATCAAATTATGTATAATTATAACTTGTGGCAGATAATGGCAATTAACTGTAAATTATCAAGTAATCATTTTGGGTTGTAATAATTTTAAATTGTGGATTCAAAGACTTGTACTTATTTCAATTTCATCTCTGAGACTATAACGGGTTGTGGTGTGTGTTAGTGTGGGGTCACAGCATGAGGTTATTTATTATTAATTAAGTGAAGTGATATTGTGGAAAGAAAGACCGTGACAACCCGGATCCCCGACCCCGGATCTGGGGGTGTTACAATGGTGTTTTGCTGAGAAGTGTTATTTTCCAATCTGCTGAAAAATTGATTTTGTAGTGGTAGAATTGTTGGAGAGATAAAGAGACTACATGGCTTAATAATATCCAAGTATTTTGAATTTGAGCCGCTGCACTTTATTTCTATGGCGATCAGGGGTGAGAGTAAAAACTGTAGGGAGAAGAGAAGGCAAGTCGCCACATAGCAAAAATCAGCCGTCTTTGCCTTGACACTTTCAATCGCCTATGGCGATTACACTTATATGGCGACAACAGAACAATACTCCTTGCTATTACCTATGCTTGTGCAAAATGAAACAAACACATAAACTGGCTCCCTTTTTATTAATGAACTCTAACATGCAGGTATAGGCGTGGTTCGTGCAGAGATAAACGGGACGTGCCAGGATGTGGTTGCTGGTCACGCGCTGGAATTAGGACACAGGAGTGTCGCCAGACGTGGAGCTCACGCTCGCGGGAGATGCACGAAAAGAAAAAGAAAAATAGTGCATCCTTGTACATTTGATTTTTCTTTGTTGAACAGACACAGGAGAGAGGGTCCCGCGCTGCTCACTTGATTTCTCTTCTTTGCTGCTGTTTATTTCTTTTATTTGTAAAGCACATACATGCATGTGGGCCCCGCGGTCGAATAACAAATGAACAAGTCAGGCTGCCATTTTCAATTGCAAATGCTTTGATTCCTTTTGTACCTGTCATTTCCTATCATTTGCAAATTGTGTTCTAAATATCTTTTTAATCTCCGAACAAATGCATGCATGAATAATCTGACTGGGAGGATAAATTAAAAAAATACACATTTGACTTTAAAGTAAATAAATAAATAAAATCTGATTTTATTTATTTATTTATTTAAAATTCAAACATTATTTTTTTTCCAAAATTAAATATTGATATTTAATTAAATAAACACATATTTTGAGTTTCATTTATTCATTTAATAAAAATCAATTTTTAATTTATTTATTTTAAAATCAATTATGATATAAAATTAAATAAATAAATGAGTTGAATTTCATTTATTCATTTAATGCTCTATCAGTCATTGATTAAAAATAAATCCTGTAAATTCTCGAGCTGTACTCCTCTGTATCTGCCAGCCTTCTAATCTCCGTGATTTTGTACTTCATAATATTTCCAGACTCCTCGAGTACAAAAATCAACTTAACAATATTCCTAAAAATATTACTCTGTTTCCTTTCAGGGATCACTAACGTCTCGTGCACGGGTCTGTTTCACACACGACTAGTTCTGCTCTCAGGCCTTCGTATTATACCCGTATAAACCACTGTTAAGTTTTCTACCAAATATAACCAACTACACTAGGAATCCTTGAGGTCTTCACACTGATTCTGACAACTGCTTCGAATGACTCCAACCTTATTCCTCCGATGCCTGGACATATTAATGAACTTCATACGGATCGTTGTTGACGTCTTCTTCACTGTAGCTAACAAAACCTTTTGTGCATATACCCAATAACCAGTCTGTACTGATTCCAGTGGAACATAGATTATTTCAAAGTCCTTGTCCTATGTTGAGTTATCTAAACCAGTATTGTTGAGATAAACATACAGCTTCAATCTTGCTCAACAATCTCCCCCTATTTGACCATTACACCTGACGGTCAAATAATAATGGAGAAGCAACAGTTTGGAGGATAACTCAACTAACCTTATCCAAAGATCTTCAATCAGCTTTCAACTTACAATTCTGGACTTGGAAATAATACTATCTTATATCTATCACATCTTCTATAAGCATTCAGCTTCAGCAGAGAACAGATTCTTCTCTCCCTTATGTAAAGTTGCAGATAGATACATACGTCTTCCAAATACTGTCTTCAATAATCTCCAGATCTTCTTATAAAGCACATAGATAACATTTTGGAACTTGTAACTAAAACTCAATAATCTCGCCCCCCCTAAGATGAAGAACCCCTTCGTTAGTACAATAAAGTTAGAAATCCTTCTTCTTAGTTACAGAAAGACTATCAGTTCATAATCTCTACATAATCTCTCCCCCTTAGTTGAGTAATCCTTCAAAATGTATTCAGAGTAAAACCTTGTGTTAGGTCACACACACTGTAGAAGGGGGTTGAATACAGTGTTTATCACAATCAAATCCAATTAAAGAACTCAAGTAACAGAAAACAGATTTTATTCAACAAAATAAACTCTGTTACAATATGGAACTGTCCTCTCTCAGTGATGAACAAATTATCACGAGAGCTGCTAGGGTTACAATAAATAATATCTTCGATTATGATAACACATATAGTGTAAACCCTATGTCTGTGTTTATATACTACACAGTTACAAGATAATCTCTAATTGATATTGAATATGATTCTGTATCCTAAAATATATCAATTAGATATCTTCTTTTCCTAGTCTTCTATCTTCCATAGAAATCTTCTCCATGCATAACTCTTCTTTATTTAGTCTTGATCTTCTTTCCTTTCAATCAGCCTTTCCTTAACTGTTCGTCCTTCCGCACTTAAGTTCTGATATCCATCTTCTGATAATTATCTCCTGATAATTTAAGTACTGATATCCTTAAGTTCTGACTTCCAGTAAGTGCTGATTTCAGTAAGTACTGATATTTCCTGTTTGTTAAGATCTGAAAACTAAACATGAGACACATTAGACATGACATCTCAAATATATCTAACAATCTCCCCCAACTTGTAAATTAGCATAATATACAAGTTCAATATATATTTGATGATGTCAAAAATATTAGGTACAAATGCACATGAGAATTTGACTAAGAAACTACAACTTACAGTACTTGTAGCTTTTACTATCCTTAAAGACTGGTATCAGCTTTAGCTTGTATGTTCTTCAGAATTTAGCAGTTGCAGTCCCTGACTTGGCTTCATTATGTGATCTCTTTAATATCAGGAGTTGTCCTGAGATAATTCTTCAAAAGACATCTTTCATCATATGCATGTTCATTCAACATCCTCCTTTTGGCTTCTTTTAGCTCAGCTGTATCTTCACTTGTCTGAAAGATAGCAGCTCTGAGATCATTGATCTTTGCCTTTCTTATATCCTCATTAAGTTTGATATAATAGGCTTTGTCTGATTCTATGTTGAATTCAACAGCCCTATAACCCAGAAAGGTAGTAACAAACTTTGTAGTGTTAGGCTTCATTTCAACAATTTTTCCATCATGAGCTTTGTACTTCGGATAGTATGAGCTGTCAGACTTTATCCTGTAAAGTTTCTTCTGTCTCTCAATATTAGACCTTAAGAATTTGGCAACATCATCTGTAGACTTGTTCTTTACTTGAAGCAAATATAGCACATGTTCCAATTCTTCATAGTACTTCAAGTTAATAGCATCCTGCCTAATTTGGAATACCCTCCCATCTGTCATGAAATATAACATAACCTGTTCTTTCAGTGCAGAGTGGTAAACCATCTATACAGACTCCAATTGATCTAATCTTTCAGGAGTTGTGCCTATTCCTGGTTCAGACAAAGATGTAGGATCTAGAGTTGTGTTGCTTACTCTTCTTTCATCAGCATTTCCCAAACCAGTTTTATCTCTTGCCTCCTTTCCTAGAAGCAATTTAATCTGAAAACCTCTTGATGTACTCTTCAGAGTTTGAGTAGATTGTTTAGCTTGGGTGAATCCTGGTAGAGTAGTTGAAGGTTTAACATGAGCAATGTCAGAGGTTATTCCCTTATCTTCTGATGTCAAGCTAACTTGAGCTGTGTCAGAGGTTGCTTGCTTCCTTGTAGCATCTGAATTTACTAACTTTTGACTTTGAACAACTTGAGCTCTGTCAGAGGTTGTTTGAGAATCTTTCTTGTTCTTCAAATTAGATCAGTATCTTCATCAACATCTATTTGTTCATCCATAGTTGGCACGTAAACTCTTACAGGTTCATCAACTTTACATTTGCCCTTAAACTTTGGATCATACTCCACTTGTGATTTGGCTTTAGATGCCTCAGCACTTGTTCTTTCTTTAATCACAATGCCTTTAGCCTGTGGAGGTTTCTTTGCTGTTGCAGAAACTTTAGACTTAGATTGTGACTTATCAATTGCAGCTTTCAGTCTAGCTTCTTCTTCTTCCAGCATTTCAAGATCCATCCCTGGATTTTCTTTAAGAAACAGCTTCTTTGAGATCTCTTCATCAAGATCTTCAGGATTGACTAGAACTTGTTTACCTGAGCTTGATTTCTTGCCAACATCAGAACTTAGCCTTTGACTTGTAGTTCTGTCTTTCTGTAATGAAGAGCCTTTGCTTTTTCTTTGACCTCCACCCTTTTCAGAGTTTCCCTGATCTTCATTTTCATCATCTTTTTCTTTCTGTGATTTAGTATACTTGCATTTGGACTTAATTACTTTCTCCCCCTTTTTGGCATCATCAGGAAGAAGCAAGGAGACAAGCAATTCCACATAAGTTTGAAGTTCATTAAGCTGAACTTGTTGAGCAACTTGATTTTGTAAAAGATCAGAAATTTGAGCTTGCTGCTTGTCTAGAGACTTTTCAATATTTTCTAAACGGTCAAAGTTAGGCTTGAAAAACCTCTGCTTTTCTACTTTGATCTTCTCTGCATCCTCTTGCAATTTATTTTGAATTTTGTCCAGCTGAGCGTGAGTTGCTGAGTGTTGACCTTGAAGGTGCCTTGTACTCAGTGTTGTAACTCTAATATGTGTCTTGAAATCATCATTGGCAAACATCTCACCAGCCATTGTCAGATGTTCAAAAAGAACAGCTTCATTAGGGACAAATTCAACATTGTTCCAGTCTTTGATCCACTCTTGCCCTCTTTCAGTCGCACTCCAAGGAACTGGAGGAACCCTTTCTACAAAATTCTCGATAAAAGCAACCTTAGAAGCTGGTGGTAGAGGAGCATGTCCAGAAGGACTAGCTGCATCAGCATCTACATTAACATCAGCTACATCAGAGTTTGCAGCAGGCAATGCAACAGAAGTGCCAGAATCTTCACTATCATCATCTTTTAATAAAATGACTGTATGAGAAGCAATTGGAGATCCATCTCCAAGATCATCAGAATTTAGCACTGGAGTGGCTGGAGGAGTGTGCTGAGAAAGTTGTGTAGTTGGTGGAGCTTCCAGATACAAAACCTGAGGCACTGCCAAGTTATGGATGTCAATTTCATCACTTGGCTCCTGGTTATCAGCATGTACAGGAGATACTGGAGGTGTGGGAATATGAGTTGTTTCTGGTTCATGAAGTGGAGAGTGATGAGGTGCATGAAGGTCTGGATCAACACTTGGAGAATTGTGAGCTTCAACAGGGTCTTGTGAGATCAGAGATTCCTGACCCCTTTTCTTAGCTGCTGCTTCCATTCCTTTACCAGAATCTGCATGCCTTTTTTCTAATGTTTTAAATCTTTTTGCTTTTGAAGAGACTGTAGGAGCTGCATCATCAGAATTAATTGTTCTCGGCCTTTTCAGGGACCTAGAACTCCCAGTCTCTGGATCTTTCTGAGAAGTGACTTTCTCAGCTGCAGGAACAATAGGTTCTGTAGGTTGAACCTGTGCCTGATCATCTGATTCATCTCTCAAGATGATCCTCCTTCTTTTTTGCTGTGAAACTTTCTTAGATCTTGATGCTGTTGCTCTAGCAGAAGAAGGCTGCACTGTAGTATATGTTGATGGGTAATGATCATATTCTGATGTTTGTGTTTGAGGAGGGATAGGATTAGGTTCTGATGGTTGTGGTTGAAGTTGTGGTACATCAGGATAAATTACAGAGTATTTGGCAGCATCAGCACTTACCAGGGCTTGTTTGACAACTAAGGGAATTCTAAGAGGTCTCAAAATTGCCTTTTTGTTATCAGCATTTAGTAAATCAGTAAAAGCCCTTTTGGCTAGCTTAAAGGATTCTAACAGGTCACTGGCTAAGATAGATTCTTCTGTACAGTGACTATAAATTAATTGACAGAATCTAGCAAAATAGACAATATTCCTATCCTCTTTCATTCTGTCACCAATAAAGCATAGCACAGTTCTAGCAAAATCAAAATGAGACTGATGGAGAAGAGCATACCCAATTTGTTGAGACAAGATTGGAATGGCATCAAAATTTGTACATTTGTTAGCAAATGCCTTAGTGATGTAGTCAAAGAAAAAGCTCCATTCTCGGCGCATGTGTACACGTTTGAGTTGATCCATTTTTGCTAAACTTTCTTTATAGCCCAAATCAGCCATCATTCCCTGAAGCAGTGGTTCCTCAACAGAAGCACTAAATTGAACATTTTCTGGTAAATAGAGAGCCCTGCGAACCACTGTTGGAGTAACAACATAATCCTCCTCATTTTCTGTAAAAACAATACTTGGAGATCCACGCCTACCACCATCATCATAAACCCCTGTTCTCCAGAATGTCAACACTTGTGATCCAGAAAAACTTGATGGTTGAGTCAAAGCATATCCGATTTCACTATTAGCTAAGAAGTCCTGAACAAAGTGAAGTTCTGACGGAGCTTCTTGCGTGGAAAGAATGGCAGCATAGTTATTTGGAATAAACTTTGCTCCATTGAAGATAATATCTTTAGGTGCCAATGAGAAATCAGTGAAAAATTTGAGCGTCTGAAAGGTGTTCGAGAAAATGCCTGTGTGATAAATCGTCAGAAAATAGTGAGAGTATAAGAGTAAAAAGAGAGAGATAGAGTATAAAAATGAATAAAATATTTTACAATCTTTTCTCTCTTTTACTTGTACATGGAGAGATAACCGTTGAGACGAATATGAACCGTCTTTGGACACCTGTCAGGCATGCAGCAGTAATAAAAAATAATTAATGGGCACGGGTATTTAATAATCAATACTTATCACATGCAGTTTTTCAAGAAGAAAAACAGTCCCACTAACCAAGTAATCCCATTAATCAAGGAGTCCCATTTAAACAATTATTCTGATAAAATAATCCCATTTAAGAATAACCAAAAATAAACCAAGCAAATAAACACTACCACGTGAGCAGCACAACTCGATTATTATCAGAGTGTAAAGGGTCATCAGAATATGAAACGACTCAGAGACAAAATATTGCAATAAAGTAAAATTTCATTAATATATCAAACGAATACATATCATGAAACTTAAATTACATGCAAAAAATTACAAGATTGCCCTAGTCTAGAATCCTTAACATCAACAGCCTTAGTCCTAGTCTAAAAGACTGACAAAGCTGACAGTGAAGAGAAACACGAGGATAACAATTAATTCTTCTTCATATCTTCAATAAAAAGAATAGCAAGACGAATGATTCTCTCTAGCTGACGAAGAAAACGGAGATGAAGATCTCTTTGAACAGTCAACAAATCATTTTTAATGATTTCTGGAAATTGAATCCAGAGATTAGAAGAAATGTTGTTGATAGGATAACGAGTTGGAACTCCATTGTTCCAAATAGTCACCTTGTCTGAGCCATAGCAGTAAAACCACCCAAATTGAGTCATTGTTTGAGAGAAGAAAGAATTGGTTTTTACTGAAGGATTATCAGTCAGTTATATAGACAAGGGAAGACCAAGGGATGCAGGAAATGTGAAACGAAAAGAAGTAAAGCCTCGTCTCCCTAGACCGATGAGTAATTATGACAGCCATTAGAAGCTTAAAACTGGAGTTAATGAGCACACGAAACAAGTAAAAATTACTGTGCATATACGAGTACCACTAACCCAAATTATTTTGACTGTTTATATCTCACCCAAACATATTCTGATTTTAAATATGACTGTTTGAGATTTAACCTCAAATAAGTCAAGTAAAGAATCAGGATTTAATATCAGAACTTAGACTTATATCAGAACTTAATAGTCATCAGACCATGGCTCCTTAACTCGAAAAGTGAATGTTTTATTCCTGTAATTCTTCACACAAGTACTGATATGGTTTCATTAGAACTTAATCATCAGAACTTCCAACAGAACTTGTCCTCAGAATTTATGCAACTAACACTTAGACTCTTCATCTAAAATAACATTTATCACCACAGTAATTTTCATCATTCATATGGAGTGTATGTGTGTGCAGTAAGCTAAATATCAGATAAAGATTAAAGTTTGATTCACTTCAGTACATCTTAGAAGTAAGGCATAACTAAGAATTTTGCTCAAAATCTGTCATTATTGTGAAGTCTACTTTAGAATGAGTTCATGTATAAGTCCACCTCAACTATTTTGTACTCATTTTATGCATCTTTTGAAATTCCATTTTACAGTGGCTTCTCAGTGTAAGTGAGTCATGACTGCTTATCAGAATTTATGCAATTATCAAAGTATTTCTCCAGTAATCAGAGAATGTGAAAAATCGCCAAGAAAATTTTATTTTGCTTTTCTAATGCATATAACTTAATACCAGCAATGCACTTGGGTCATCCCTTCCACATTTTTACTCTAGATCTCAAACGAGTACCTGTTTTTTATTTTATTTTATTTTCTTTTTCTTTTGATAAGTGAGGCTTATCAGCACTTAGTACATCCATCAGATTTACCAACATCAGAACTTAACAGATAAGAAGCACTATTCTAGTTTTTGACTTAGTAACAAGATACACAAAGTAAACTTTAACTAAGCTCAATATCAGAATTTGCTTGTGTTAAAAGATTTCCACATAAATAATTACTTCAAACATGGGATCTTAGTATATTAAAGATTACTAGGTCAGCATCTAGCACAGTTATCCTCATTAGATTGAATAGTCACAGAAACATTCATATCACTATCAGAGTTTAGAAATTCACATCAGACAACAATCAACATTTAAGTAAATTTCAATTTAAGCACAGAATACACAAATATAGTAATATCTGTAAATACTGATCATAAAGTCTGATGGATCAGAACATAAACTAAGCAGATTTAGAGAAAGAACCTGAAACCATTCCAAGTTCATTTACCAATCTTGTAAAAGTAGCTTCATACATTGGTTTTGTGAAGATATCTGCTAGTTGTTGATCTGTTGGAACAAAATGCAATTCCACTATACCTTCATCCACATGTTCCCTTATGAAGTGGTACCTAATGCTGATGTGCTTTGTCATTGAGTGTTGAACTGGATTACCTGTCATAGCAATAGCACTTTGATTATCACAGTAAATAGGAATTTTAGAAAATTCTAACCCATAATCCAGTAACTGATTCTTCATCCAAAGAATCTGTGCACAACAACTTCCTGCAGCAATGTACTCTGCTTCTGCAGTTGATGTGGAAATTGACTTCTGTTTCTTGCTAAACCAAGAAACCAATCTGCCTCCTAGAAATTGGCAGCTTCCACTTGTGCTTTTCCTGTCAATTTTGCATCCTTCAAAATCTGCATCTGAGTAACCTATTAGCTTAAAGTCTGATTCTATAGGATACCACAATCCCAGATCAGCTGTACCCTTAAGGTACTTGAAAATTCTTTTCACAGCTGTTAAGTGAGGTTCTCTTGGATCTACTTGAAATCTTGCATAAAGACAAGTAGCATACATGATATCAGGTCTACTTGCAGTTAGAGTAATGAGCCAATCATACCTCTGTAATCAGTAATATCTACTGATGTACCAGTATCCTTATCCAATTTTGTTGTAGTGGCCGTGGGAGTGGATGCACTTGAACAATCTTGCATTCCAAATTTCTTCAGCAAGTTTCTGGTGTACTTAGATTGACAAATAAAAGTTCTTTCTTCATTCTGCTTGACTTGAAGGCCCAGAAAATAGCTAAGTTCCCCCATCATACTCATTTGATATCTTGACTGCATGAGCTTGGCAAACCTTTTACAAAGTTTATCATTTGTAGAACCAAAAATGATATCATCAACATATATCTGCACCAAAATTAAGTCCTTTCCATGGTTGAGATAAGACAATGTTTTGTCAATAGTCCCTCTGTTGAATCCACTTTCCAGAAAAAACTGAGCTAGTGTCTCATACCATGCTCTTGGAGCTTGCTTAAGGCCATAAAGTACTTTGTCAAGTCTGTAGACATGATTAGAAAATTTTGAATCTACAAAATCTGGAGGTTGTTCAACATATACTTCCTCTTCAAATTCTCCATTGAGAAAAGCACTTTTCACATCCATTTGAAAGACTGTAAACTTCTTGTGAGCAGCATAAGTCAAAAATATCCTTATGGCTTCCAATCTAGCAACTGGTGCAAATGTTTCATCATAATCAATTCCCTCCTGTTGAGAATATCCTTTTGCAACCAGCCTTGCTTTATTCCTTGTAGTTATGCCATCACTATCAATTTTGTTTCTGAACACCCACTTTGTACCAACAACAGATATGTTCTTTGGTCTTAGTACTAGGGTCCAGACTTTGTTTCTTTTAAATTCATTTAACTCTTCCTACATTGCTTGCACCCAATCATCATCTTGAAGAGCTTCTTCCACTTTCTTTGGTTCAGTCTGAGAGAGAAAAGAGTGATAAAGACATTCATTTGATGTAGTTATTCTAGTTCTGACACCTGTATCAGGATTTCCAATAATTAAGTCAGGTGTATGTGCTTTAGTCCACTTTCTTGCAGATGGAAGATTTTCTCTAGAACTGGATGCTCCCCTATGATCCATGCTGTCTTCATCAACATTTTCTGATGCTCCCCCTAAAATTATGCTTTCTGATTTGGATCCTTCAGAATTTGAGTTTCCAGAAATATCAGCACTTGAGTTTCCAGAATTATCAGAACTTGGCCCATCAGAACTTGATAAATCAGAACTTGAAGAGCCTGTTGTAGGTTCTGATGCTTCTTAAAATGTGGTTGTATTTTCAGTATGCCCCCTACATAGGTGCATCTTCCTTTGGCGTAGTCACTACAGTTTCAATAACATCAGAGTTTAATCCATCAGAGTTTGCAATATCAGGATTTAGACTGTCAGGATTTACAGTATCAGAATTTAACACTTCATTCTCAAATCTCAGCTGATCATGATCATTGAAAACTTCAAGTCCTGTAATCTTCTTATCATCAAAAGAGACATTGATAGATTCCATGACAACCCTTATTCTTAAATTGTAGACTCTGAAGGCTTTTGTGGAAAGTGGATATCCAACAAAAATTTCGTCATTAGCTTTTAGATCAAATTTGGATAGCTGTTCAGGATGAGTCTTAAGAACAAAACACTTGCATCCAAATACATGAAAATACTTCAGATTTGGCTTCTTTTTCTTCACCATCTCATATGGTGTTTTGCCATGCTTGTTAATGAGTGTTGCATTCTGAGTAAAATAAGCAGTCTGCACAGCTTCAGCCCAAAAGTAGGTTGGCAACTTTGTTTCATCAAGCATAGTTCGTGTAGCTTCAATAAGAGTTCTATTCTTTCTTTCAACAACTCCATTTTGCTGTGGAGTTCTAGGAGCAGAAAATTCCTGCTTTATTCCATGGTCTTTGCAGAACTCTTCCATGATCAAATTCTTAAACTCAGTGCCATTATCACTTCTTATAATCTTCACATAATCTTTGACCAATTTATCCAGTTGCTTGACATGATCAATCAAAATAGATGCAGTTTCACTTTTTGTGTGCAAGAAATACACCCATGTGTATCTGGTGAACTCATCCACTATGACCATAGCATATTTCTTCTTTGCAATAGACATGACATTCACTGGACCAAATAAATCAACATGTAGTAGGTGATAAGGCTCAAGAATTGAAGATTCAGTCTTGCTCTTGAATGAAGATTTTCTTTGTTTTGCCTTTTGACAGGAATCACAAAGGCCATCAGGAGCAAATACTGATTTTGGCAAACCTCTCACAAGATCTTTCTTGACTAGTTCATTTATATTGTTGAAATTTAAATGAGAGAGTTTCTTGTGCCAATTCCAGCTTTCTTCAATTGATGCTCTACTTAACAGACAGATTGCAGAACCATCAGTACTTGTTGAAAGCTTGGCTTCGTAAATGTTACCATGCCTGTATCCTTTCAGAACAACTTTGCCTGTAGATTTTCTTACAACTTCACAGTGTTCTTCAAAGAAATCCACATGATAACCTCTGTCACAGATTTGACTAACACTGAGCAGATTGTGTTTAAGTCCTGAGACCAGAGCTATTTTTTCAATGATGACATTCCCCAGATTGATATTGCCATATCCCAAAGTTTTTCCCATGTTGCCATCTGCATAAGAAACACTTGGGCCAGCTTTCTCCACAAAGTCTGATAGCAAGACTTTATTTCCAGTCATATGTCCTGAACATCCAATGTCCAGAACTAGGATGTTTTTCCTGTTGCCCTGCAATCACAAAGACCACTAATGATTAGTTTTAAGGACCCTGACTTACTTGGATCCTTTGGCCTTATTAAGTTTGTTAACATTTGTAGCGGATTTAGCATCAGAATGTTTGTTAACAGTTTTCTTATCAGTATTTACAGTATCAGACTTTGCATCAGAACTTACACTAGAAGGAATAATGCTAACTTTCTTTAAAGAAGGTTTTATTTGATAATAATCATAGTACAAACTATGATATTCCTTACAAGTATAAATGGAATGCCATAAACTACCACAATAAAAACAAGGATTTTGTGGCCTATATCTAACAGACTGACTCTTAACTCCTGACTTTGAAGGTAAGGAGTTTATGTTCTTATTTTTCCTGCAAAAAGAAGCCAGATGGTTAGAAATTCCACAGTTATAACATTTCTTTCTAGGAGCATTAGGAACAGGCTTATAATCATTACTTTTATTCACACCTTCCTTTCCATTCCTATTTTTCCTAGGTGGCTTTACCTTGTTTACATTTTTAACATCTTTCAGCTTATGCTTAAGTTGGTTCTTTGTCATTAAGCCTATGTTTACTTCAGTTGGCATACCCTGTTTTGGTTTGTCAGAAGTTAATTTCTCTTTAACTTCTGATTTATCAATATCAGACTTTACAGCTACAAACTTAACAGGATTTACCTTTGGCTTTTGTTTAACAACTACAGGCTCAATCTCTACAGTTCCCTTATCATTTTTATCATCTCCATAACCTAAGCCCTCTTTCCAGTTTCCACTACTAAGAATATCCTGAGTTGCTTTACCAGAGTTAGTCCAAGTCCTGATAATCTCTCTTTCCTTTTCTAATTCAGTTTTTATAGATTCATTCATTTTAAGTACTTCATCCCTAACATAGAAGGCATCATCTCTACCTTTCTGAGTTTGATGGAACATGACTAACTCTTTTTCTAAATAATCATTCCTCTTTTTGTAAGCAAGATTTTCAGAAGTTAATCTTTCACATGTTAAAGTTTGATCTCTATAACTAATGAACATGGTTTTAAGATATCTTCTCAACTCATTAATATCATCAGTATGAAAGGCATAAGTAGTTTGAGGTACCTTTAACTCAGCAGCATCAGAACTGCTATCAGCATTTGCCATCAAGGAATAGTTCACCTCACTTTCAGAATCTGAAGTGTCTGTCCAGCTTTTCTTCTTTGTGACAAGAGCCTTGCCTTTATCATTTCTCACTTTCTTGCAATCAGGAGATATGTGGCCTTTCTCACCACAGTTGTAGCATTTGATATTTGTGTAATCTCCTCTGTCAGACTTTCCTCCTTGGTCTTCAGATTTTCTGAAACTCTTCTTATCGCACCTTTCCTTGAAGACTTCTTTCCCTTTCTGAATTTCCTGTATGCAATCCTTATGATTCCTTTCACCATAAGAGCACACAGCTTCATCATTTCTTCACCAGGATCCATCTCAGGTAAGCTTTCAGTTTCTGAGTCATCATCAGTATCAGAACTTGATGATTTAGTATCAGACTTTGTAATGAGAGCTTTTCCCTTGCTTTTCCTTGAAGTAGCTGCTTTGGGGGATTCCTCCTCAGCCTTAAGAGCAACTGTCCTTGACTTTCTTCCATTCCTCTTGCTTCTTTGTTCCATCTCAAGTTCATGAGTCTTGAGCATCCCATAAATTTTATCAAGAGTTGTTTCTTCAAGAGCATAGTTGTCTCTTATAGTGGTGGCCTTCAAATTCCAACATTCAGGAAGAGCTAACAGGAATTTAAGATTTGAATCTTCAAGATCATATTCCTTGTCAACTAGTGACAAATCATTCAAGAGTTTGACAAATCTGTCATATAAACCAATTAATGACTCATCAGGTTTTGAGATCAAAGTGTTTATACTCTTGAGTGAGTATAGTCTTCCTGTTCTTCTTAATTGAATCAGTTCCCTGGCATCTTGTTTCCAAGGCATCCCATATCTCCTTTGCGGTCTTGCAGTTAATTACCCTGTTTGACATTACATTATCAATGGCACTATGCAGCAAGTATCGTACCTTAGCATCCTTAGCAATTGATGAGATATCTTCAGCAGTGTAATTACTCTTCTCCTTTGGTACAGACTTTGTTGGTTCACCTGCAACTACAACAAAGAGTTTGGTTGGCTTGTGTGGTCCTTCATTGATTCTGTCAAGGTATTCTGTATCAGTAGCTTCCATAAATATAGACATCCTCACCTTCCATATGGGATATTCTGATGGTTTCAGTATGGGAACTTTAATAGTCTCATATCGACTATGGATTTGAGTCTTTGGAGGTTCTTCAGTTTTGGTGGGCTTGGTTGGAGTTTGTTCTTCTTCAGACATGATTGTTTTTGGATCTTAAACTGTTTGTGTGTTAACAGATCTACTCTGATACCACTTGTTAGGTCACACACACTGTAGAAGGGGGTTGAATACAGTGTTTATCACAATCAAATCGAATTAAAGAACTCAAGTAACAGAAAATAGATTTTATTCAACAAAATAAACTCCGTTACAATATGGAACTGTCCTCTCTCAGTGATGAACATATTATCACGAGAGCTGCTAGGGTTACAATAAATAATAACTTCGATTATGATAACACATATAGTGTAAACCCTATGTCTGTGTTTATATACTACACAATTACAAGATAATCTCTAATTGATATTGAATATGATTCTGTATCCTAAAATATATCAATTAGATATCTTCTTTTCCAAGTCTTCTATCTTCCATAGAAATCTTCTCCATGCATATCTCTTCTTTATTTAGTCTTGATCTTCTTTCATTTCAATCAGCCTTTCCTTAACTGTCCGTCCTTCCGCACTTAAGTTCTGATATCCATCTTCTGATAATTATCTCCTGATAATTTAAGTACTGATATCCTCAAGTTCTGACTTCCAGTAAGTGCTAATTTCAGTAAGTACTGATATTTCCTGTTTGTTAAGATCTGAAAACTAAACATGAAACACATTGGACATGATATCTCAAATATATCTAACACCTTGGGATCAACCAACCAAGTGAAGAGACTATTTGGTAACCATTCCTCACAGTGCAAGTGTGTGATTTCTGTTTAGTAATCTCACATTGTGTTTCACTCCACTCTACACTCAAGTGTTTATCACTCAGTCTCACAGTGTATCACTCACTCAAAGCTTCAAACATCCAAGTGTACCTGCGAGAAAATCCTTTTTATAGAAAAGTTGCCTTCCACCTTCAAGGATGGAAACTCTCAGTCAAGAGATTCAGAAATGTTCCTTCTGAGAGGGGAAATTAGGATTCTTTTAAGTGGAATAATTCCTGATATCCCTCAACTTCCATGAAGAAGTATACTTTATAAACTCGTCAGTTGGCATCTGAGTCCTCATTTACAAGTTGCTATTTTGACTTAGTCAAAATCATATCCAGATTTGAATTCTGGGAAGATAACCAGTGATCAATGATATGCCATTAGGGATCAAAGGTTTCTTCTGAAGTCTTTGAGTACTTATCGAAGTAACCAACCAAGATCCCATGTTCTTATTCAAAATCAGATATAAAGATTAGAACATGATCCAGGATTTCAACCTATTGCCATTGACCTTGATATGGTTTGATAATGATTGCTGCGTCAATACCTTCCTTGTGTGTGTGAATCTCACATGTGCATTGGAAACATTTTAATCAAGGAGTAGTGACTCTTATACAGATGCCTTGGCTGACAGGTGAATTTTCAATAGATAACATTCTGTTGGGAGAATGCACCTAGTAACTGTTTATATGCCTTTTTCAGCTCTATATCCTTTTGAGAGAATACGGATGGGCTTACAAATGTCTCAGGTTATACATACTCCACTTCTTTGTGAGAGACAGAGCTGTAGGGTTGACCTTTCCTTCCTTATGTGGTGCTTCTTGGCACTATCTCCCTCATTCTTAACACAACTCCAAAACCAAATGGTAATTTTACCTGATCACTGAGTTGATATCTCAAGAAAATTAAGTGAATCAGAGCAAAATCTGGGGGATGTATCAGAGTAAGGTAATGGAATACTGTTTGAGAAGTGTTTGGTTCTAATGACTTGGGTTAGAACCTATGAGGTTTGATAGGCTCTTAGTCAGTTCCTAAAACCACTGAGGGTGTTGAAGATCACAAACATCCGAAGTACAATATCAGAGAGTTTGATGATCAAGAACATAGTGATTTCAGAGCCAGAAGTCTTTTACCTTTACTTACCATAATATGGATTCATGAAGGATGTCTCAGATGATCATGCTTTCTGATTCTTTTGATAGTACTACTCAAACAAATCTCATCAACTCAAAACAGTTCAAAGTTAGTCCAATACATATCAATACTATAGAGGAAAGAGATGAACATTGTTCTAAACTTATAAGACTTGCATAAAGTAATCAGAGTATAAGGAATATATCAGGATCAAATATCCAGAACAAATTATAAGCATAGCAAGATCATCAGAGTTACATAAAGGATCAACCTATAAGTCATATAAGCCATTAATTATGCCAGGAGTGTACACAACAAGTATGCACCAATTGATTAGACAACACTAGACTGAACCAATTTAAAATCTAAACCTATCATAATAATATCAATATCAAGAGTGTTTGCATCAGAGTAAGCATATAACATGTAAACATTCAAACAACTCATATATTGCATCAAAACTCTAACTTACTTACCACTAGCATATAAAATGTAACTCATGTTAATCAGTTAGCTTCAAAACAAGTTTACAAACATGAATATATATAATGAATAGATATGTAAACTTACTTTCCCCTCAAAGCATCATCATTGGGGTAGTAAAGTTTACCCGCACCAAATTATATTTGTTGATTTCCAATTAATTGGACAAATTCAACATGCCAAGTTCACTGACCAACTTGTTGAAGGTAGCTTCATCAAGTGGTTTCGTGAAAATGTCTGCAATTTGGTCTGTTGTGGGAACATAATGAAGTTCCACAATTCCATTCGTTATATGCTCTCGATGAAATGATACCGTATATCAATATGTTTGGTCCTTGAATGCTGAACATGGTTGTTTGAGATTGCTATGGCACTTGTGTTGTCACAATAGATAGGAATATTCTTCAAATCAAGTCCATAGTCTCGGAGTTCGTTTCTCATCCAAAGAAGTTCAGAACAATAGCTACCAGCAACAATGTATTTAGCTTCGGCAGTAGATATAGAAACTGAATGCTACTTCTTACTAAACCAAGAAACCAATCTTCTCCCAAGAAACTGACAGCTTCCTGAAGTACTCTTCCGATCAATCTTACAACCAGCGTAGTCAGAATCTGTGTAGCCGATGAGATCAAAGCCCGTATCTTTAGGATACCAGATACCTAGATTAGGTGTACCCTTCAGATATCTGAAAATTCTTTTAACGGCTATCATATGAGATTCCTTCGGATCAGCTTGGAACCGTGCACACAAACATGTAGAATATATAATATCTGGACAACTCACAGTCAGGTAGAGTAATGATCCAATCATGCCTCGATAATAAGTGATGTCCACCATTTTACCAGACTTATCTTGATCAAGTTTTGTGGCAGTTGCCATCGGAGTCTTTGCAGGTGTTGATTCTTCCAACTGATATTTCTTCAGAAGATCTCTGATATACTTCATTTGACAAATGAAGATGCCATCTGATTTCTGACTCACTTGTAATCCAAGGAAGTAGCTCAACTCACCCATCATACTCATCTCATACCTACTCTGCATAAGCTTAGCAAACCTTGCACAAAGTGCATCATTCGTAGACCCAAATATAATGTCGTCAACATAAACTTGCACAAATATGGTATCATCTTTATGATTCTTATGAAACAAAGTCTTATCTATGACACCTCTAGTGAAACAATTTTCAAGACGAAATTCTGCAAGAGTATCATACCATGTTCTTGGCGCTTGCTTTAGACCATAAAGAGCCTTGAAGAGAAAATAGACAAAATCTTCAAACTCAGGATCTATGAAACCAGGGGGTTGCTCCACATAGACCTCTTCTTCAAGCTCACCATTCAGGAAAGCACTTTTCACATCCATCTGATATACCTTGAAGTTTGAATGTGCTGCAAATGCTAAAAACATCCTGATGGCTTCAAGTCTAGCAACTAGTGCAAAGGTCTCATCGTAGTCAATCCCTTCTTCTTGAGAGTATCCCTTAACAACCAGTCTCACCTTGTTCCTTGTTATAATTCCATCTTCATCAAGCTTGTTTCTAAAAACCCATTTAGTGCCAATCACTGATTTTTCTTTAGGCCTGGGTACAAGCTTCCACACTTTCTGTCGTTCGAACTGATTGAGTTCCTCTTGCATAGCAATCACCCAATCAGGATCTCCAAGAGCTTCATCTACTTTCTTTGGCTCCATTTAAGATAGAAACCCAGAATAGAAACATTCATTTGCTATAGCTCTTCTAGTCTTGACTCCACTGTCAGGATTACTAAGTATCAAGTTCTGAGGGTGGTTTTTACTCCATACTCTATGTCTTGGTAGACTAGCCCTTAATGACTCAGCATTTCCAGAATTGAGTTGAGTCTGACTACCAGATCCTTGTTCTTCTCCTTGTTCTGCTCCCCCTGAGTTATTTCCAGCTTGATCTACAGAATCTGAAGCTTGAGGACTGGTCCCTGAGATTGTGTGACTTGTCTCATGGCCATTACCTTCAGAATCTGCATCAAAATTATGATCATCAGGATCATTGCCATAGTCATTGTTGTCCGGAACAACTTCAGGTTCATCTTCTCCATCAGAAAGATCTTCAACATCAAGATTATCACTGTCATCTTCCTTCTGAATACTTGGGAGCTTGGCGTCATCAAATGTTACATTAAGGCTTTCCACTACCTTTTGATCACTAATCACATACACCCTGTAAGCCTTTGACTCCAGAGAATAGCCCAGAAAGATACCTTCTTCAGCTTTAGCATCAAACTTTCCAAGATGCTCATCGTCCTTAAGCACAAAGCACTTTCCTCCAAACACGTGAAAGTATTTCACTGATGGTTTCTTGTTGGCCATTAACTCGTAAGGGGTCTTCTAATATGTCTTGTTGATCAGGGTTCTGTTTTGAGTATAGCTTGCAGTGTTAACTGCTTCAGCCCAAAAGTAAGTAGGAAGATTGGCTTCATTAAGTATAGTACTTGCAGCTTCAACCAATGTTCGATTCTTCCTCTCAACCACTCCATTTTGTTGTGGAGTCCTTGGTGCTGAAAACTGTCTTGAGATGCCCTTCTCGACACAAAAATCATTCAGCTTTGCATTTCTGAATTCTGTTCCATTATCCGATCTGATTGTTCGCACATGCACTCCAGCTTCTAACTCAATCTTGTTGATGTGATCAATAATTATATCAGGTGCTTCGTCCTTTGAATGTAAGAATAACACCCACGTGTATCTAGAATAGTCATCAACAATCACTAAGCCATATTTCTTTCTTGACATAGACATGATGTTGACAAGACCAAACAAATCCATATTAAGGGAAATTGGGATGAACACTTACCTTTAATTGAATTCTCGTACAACAATAGCTATCATGCCAACATTGGAATGCCATCTTATGAAGCGTTGTATGGATGCAAGTAAGATCACCATTGTATTGGGATGAAGTGGGAGAGAAGAAAGTAATAGGTCCTGAGCTGGTTCAGTAGACTAAAGATGCAGTGGCATTGACTCGGAAAAGGTTAGAAGCAGCCCAGGATAGACAGAGGAAGAATGCAGATTTTCACCGAAAAGATATAAACTTCGAAGTGGGATCACTGGTATTGTTAAAAGTATCATCCTAGAAAGGATTAGTTCGATTTGGTCAGAAAGTTAAACACAGCCCGAGGTATATAGGACCATTTGAAGTTTTGAAGAAAATAGGGAAAGTTGCTTACGAGATAGCGTTGCCGCCACAGTTGTAGCACATTCATAATGTGTTCCACGTATCTATGTTGAAGCCATACATTCCTTATTCGAATCAAGTTATAGAATATGAACCGATCGAGCTTAGCCAGATTTGTCCTATGCGGAACAACCAATCCAGATTTTAGATCGTAAAAAGCAAGTCCTTAGAAATAAGTCAATCCCCATAGTAAAAGTACTTTGGAGAAATCCTCGAGTAGAAGAGTCTACATGGGAACTAGAGTCATACATGCTTGATAAATATCCTCATTTGTTTAGTCAAGTCAGATTCTGGGGACATAATCTTTTTAAGGGAGGAAGGATATAACGACTCGTATATTTTGTATTATTTAAAAGTGTAATTAATTGAATAATTATTTATATAAATATGTATATTGGTTTCGACAGCTGGGTGTTATTTATTATTATTTAGGTGTGATTTATTGGTGTACAGGGTTTATTTGCGGAATTAATTATTGAGCTGTATTGATTTGTTTTCACTTTTAAAAGTGATTTTATGGCAGATTTATTTTCATAAATATTTGGATTGTCTCTAAAATTGTTTTTATGATTTTATAATTTCAATAATTATTTTTAGAATTTTATAAAATTTAGAAATCAATATTTAATTAAATATTTCTCTTTGAATGATTTTCTGATTACATTTACTTGTAAAATTAGTATTTAATTCTAGGATGTTTCAAAAATTACGAAACTCATATTTTACGAAGTTTATAATATTCTGAGAATTTTAAAATTATTTTGGAAATTTTTGGGATTAAATTCACCTGCGTGTTTATTCGTTAATTTGTTAAATCCGGAAATAGCGCGCGTTTGAATAATTCATATTTAATTACGAAACTTTTATTTTATTAACTTTCGAACATTTCGATAATTTTGGTATTTTATTTATAATTTTATGGCTCATTTTTAACCGCAACTTTATTCGATAAAATGCGTATTGCGGGATAAAATTTGGTTTTCGGTTGTTACAACGACACGTGTCAAATTCTTATAAAAGAATTTGACACATATCCAATTTATTGGGTACATGTCCTGTGCAAACCCAATTAGAGCTGAGTTATTTTTCTTCCATTTCTTTTACATCAATCTCTCTCTATTCTATGTATACTCTCTCCTCCTTTCTATCTAACCATCTCTCCCGTTCCTCTTTTTTTCTTTTCCCGTTTCTTTCTCCACGGTCGCCGCCATTTTTCTGTTCTCTAATTTCTTCTGTTTTCCGGCCGTTGTCCGGTGGGTTCGATTCCCTTGCTTCGTCTCTGTTCGATTCAGTATATATATAATCGTATATATATATATGTATGTATGCGTGTGTGTGTATTGTGCTGTGTATGTATGTGTGTATTGTGCTGTGTATATGTGTGTGTGTGCGTGTATGTGTTGTGTGTCCGCTGCTTGTGATGTTGTGGTTGTTGCGGGTGTTGGTCTATGTGGTTTCTATGCTTCGGCTCCTGTTCTATTCCTGCAGATTGAAATTTGGAATATTATATTAATTTTTGATAATTTTCTTCAGGAAATTGTTTTGAATAAATATTCGTGATATTATAATTCATGCGGGAAATTTATTTCGTAATCGGTGGAATTTACCTTGGAAACCCAAAATTAATCGGGTACCCGTAAATTTTATCACCGTTGACGATGAACTTCGGTGAGTCAATGGTGGACGGTGATGATTTTTATCTGAGTCCTAAATTTATAAAATAAATAAAGTGATTCGTAAAACTATTTTTCGAAACGAAAATAATTTGTTGTTTTGAAAGTCGTGCTGGGATTTGTATTGCGGATTGTGATTGATGTGAATTTGGACGTCGATTATGTTTCGACGGGTAGGCTTATAAACATAATAGTCGTTGTCAAAATTTTCTAAAAATTATTTTAAAATACGATAAATGTACTTTATGATATACAACATTTTACCCCTATTGTAAATTTGGATTACGTGAATATGTGTATATAGTTATATATATGAGTCGGGTTATCGGATTGGGTTATTTAGGTTCGAGGATATCAAGCATGTCGGTGTAACTAATTAGGGTATTATGTTATTATAGATCCCAGTCGAGTCTCGCAAGGACCGAAGTCAGCGTAAAAGCTACCTAGGGTTTTTGTAAAGCGTTGCAAGGCAACTACCCCTGACCATTCTTTTATAGTTCAGTACATATGAATAAACTTTTATTTTATTCTCGTACAGGAACATAAATGTTTTAAGTTACGTATCCCCTGTAGTTACAACTAATTATTTTAAATCAGTTTTGGGGAAAAGTAACTTCGAAAGGTACCTATCTCGAATGAAAATGATTTGTGAACCAGATTTTACGTGTGCTGTTAAATGAACGGTTTTTAAAATGAGATAGGTGCAAGTTTTTTGAAAACTGGATAAAACAATCAGATATTGGATACATAGGTGTCAGAGTGGCCTATTGAGGTTGCGTAAGAGGCTAATTCGGTTGTGTGCATTACATAACCGATTAGTCCAGCAGGTCAGAGACCTAGCTAGTCTCTGAGTTCCGGAACAGGTATATGGGATGGCAGTTGGAGCCATCTGGTGTTGAGAGCCTGATCAGCTGTCTTCACATATCCATTATGTATCTGATTTGGCTTTGTGATTTCCGTAAGGGAATAAGTGATTTATACAGTTGAATAACAGATGTAAATAACATGTTAAAATTGGACTCTGATATTTACACAACACACAACTATGTTGTTTTATAAAGAGCATGCTAGTCAGTGATATCCAGTTTCTTTATCGATGATTTTTTACTGTTGTTCGAAATGATTTACAGGTTACTGATTTCATATTGATTTAGAGTTTTGTTCCTATAACTGTTTACTTTACTGTTTTTATCTTGAGAGTCATATGTTGGTACTGCTGAGCAATTATATGCTCACCCTTGCAACCTGTTATATATATATATATATATATATATATATATATATATATATATATATCGCAGATTCGTAGAAGACCTATCAGACCTTGGCAGAATCGAGTCTAATCCCCTTCTGGACCTGGCTCTTCTGAGGTAGTTTGTATCAGACCACACTGAATAAGTTTAGTGTGTCAGACTTTTAATAAATGGTTTGTAATAGTGAGTGACTTAAATCATACTTGAACCTGGATCGGATCTTGGTTTTGGGGTCGTGTTGATATAATAATAATAATCTTGTAGTTTACATTTTATGGGTTTTTATGTTTGGTGACGTCAACTCCTGACCCCGGGGTTGAGGCCGTCACATTGTCCTTCAATTTTTGTTGGACAAGTGATCTATGTTGCTCTGCCCAACCCTTTTGGTTTTGCTTCTTTCTTTCTTCACAAAATTCTTGCCCACTTGTTCATCATTTTCATTTTGCATATTTAGTTTGCATGTGTTAGGTAATGAATCACACACAGAGGGGGGGTGAATGTATTTTTGTGTTTTTCTGCTTTTCTTGAAGTATTTATGGTGATGAACAAAGTAAATTAAAATCTTGTAGTAAAATGTCTTAGTACTGAATTTAGACAAATAAAATAGTGAACACAAATCTTTCAAAACTCACTTAATTTTATATTAAAACTAAGAATGTCTTGCTACAGAATTTCTAGGCTCTTTGTTGATAAAGAGCTTAGCTTCTTCCTTGAGAGTATACAAGATTTCTGATCTGAATTGTTACTTATAAAACAAAGCATCCGGTATTTACTTTATAGAACAATAAATACTGGTTATTACACAGTATGCAGTAGCATGTACTAAACCCTATTTTTGGATAACCAAATCTTTCTATTTCTGGCTTAGTGTATCTTTGCTAATCTTGCACACCTGTGACTTTATTTTGCCAGTTAATCTTGGCCTTTGATCTTGTACTATTCAAGCTGCTTTTATAGACTTGTCAATCCAACTGATTGGATTGTTTGTTGATTGATAATCTTGGATATTTAACTGGTTTGTACTTTGAGTTTTACCTCGAGATCTCTAGTTTGGTAAATAGAGAACTTGACATCTCGATAAGTATATTGGCTTATCAAGATCTCTCATCACTCTATAGTTGTTTTGACTTATCGAAGTCTCTGAGTTCTCTATAGGAGAATTTGGCTTGTCGAGATCTCTTATCTTCATGTCTTCACTTTGGCTTATCGATATCTTTGAGTTCTCTAGAGGCAAATAGACTTATCGATATCTCAGAGATCTCTAGTGATATTTTGACTTATCGATATCTCAGAGATCTCTAGTGGTATTTTGACTTATCGATATATTAGATATCTCTAGTGATATTTTGACTTATCGATATCTCTAGAGTTCTCTAGTGAAGAAATGATTTGTCGATATCTCCAATCTTCATGTCTTCAATTTAGCTTGTCGATATCTCTGAGTTCTCTAGTAGCTTTCCTGACTTCTATATGTCATCCTAGAGTTCTCGAATGACTTCTCTATATCACTTAATTTTTGACTTGTAGAGATCTTGACTTAGAATATTTTTCTCAAAATAGATTTATTCAACTCCAAGCTTCTTCATAATTCGTCTGAGGCATGATCTTCTTGATCTTCTTCCAAATATAATTCTTAGGCTTGATACTGTTTACAGAAAAAGACTCAAGTCTGCTCTTGAACATTTTTACAGACTTAAGTGATATAATACAAACTGCAAACTTAGATTACAATACAACTTACTTAGGGTTGTCAATTTGACTTAGTCTTGTTATAGTGCGGCATGTCTTGCACAACAATCTCCCCCAATTTGTGAGAAGATTGCTTATCACAAAATAATGCATGCTAACAAGACTAACCCCAAGCTACAATGGAAAATAAGACTAATACATAAAAATTGACACAATTACAACATTTATGTATTAGGTAAAGACTGTTTTTGCTTCTATTTCTTCTCTATTGAGGTCCTTTAAGTAAACAAGAATTTCAAGTTCTTCTATTATTGGTGTCCCTCCTAGAGCTTCCACAAGTTTTAGTCTGTCTGGCTTTGGATAACCATCTAGCAAATCAATCCGAAATTTTATGAATTTCCCAGCTTTTATATTTAGAAATTTTCCATCCTTGGAAATTCTGCTCATTCCTTTTGCCTTGAGTTCTTCTGATCTTTTAACATACAATCAGTCTCCTCATCATACTTCCTTTTTCTCTCCTCATATTCAGCCTCATTCCTTGCTCTTCTTTCCTCCTTTACAATCAACCATTCAGCCAAAAATAGATCTTCATGCTCTTGTAGCAGTATCCTTATCCTTCAGTAAACTTATCAGAGAGTCCATTAAGCTGCAACCAAGAAATGTGAAAGACCCATCTTCATAGTAGATTCTTGCTTCCCTTAGTGTTACAACCCAAACTCTGACTATCTCCTCAGCTAGTTGTTGAAAGTAGTCTTCATCTGAGTTGCACCAGTTTAGAGATAGAAAATCACTTTGCTTGAAACAATTCCAGATGGCCCTCTCACTAACTTGTACTTTTTCATCATCCTTAGCTTTCTTAGGTTTCCTCCCAACAGACTTATAGTGGATTTTGAGTGAAGGCTTGATAGAAGGTAGGTTTGTGATTTTTTTGAGAAATGTTTGGCTTGAGGTGATTGGTATTTTTAGAAAGGTGTTAGCAGTTTATTTGTATAGGAATTTAGGCTTAGACGTTTGAGGTGGTTTGATGTTTGAGTTTGATGGCTTTGAAGGTTGAGCTTGATTTTTTTGGATTTTTAGGGTTTGTTGTGGTTCTGAACCATCTTGCCTTTTCTTGCTTTTCCTTTCTTCTTCTCTCTTCTTGTCACCATCCTTCTTTTCATCCTGCTTATTATCCTTTCTACTAGTTTCTTTGGATGATTGACTTAGATTTGAGCCAGAAGGTTTTTGTTCATCATGCTTCTGCTCATCATCATCCTTGTCATTTCTTAGATTGAACTGAGTGGGTGGCAATATGGTGTCAACATTCACAAGATACCTTTCAAGGATCCTGATCATTTCTTCATCTTCAATTTTCTTGTTCTTCTTATATTTTAATTAGATTGAATAGTCATGATCAGTCTCATATTCCCTCTTACACAATTCTTGGGCATATTTAGGATTTTGTTCTTCTTGGTCTGTGGGCAGATGTAGGACACTCCCTTGCTTAGATATAGAAAGGCTTCAGGAAAAGCTGCTATTGGTGCATTTTTGAGCTCATTAAGAAGCTGAGCGTCCTCTGTGATGACTCTATGAACTTTGTCAATCACAAAATCTAACAAGTGTTAAGCTGAGTTCTCGATAAGAATCATGATAGTGACATCTCGACATGAGTTTTCTAATTCGCGTGACTTCTTGATAAGCAAATGTTAGATAATGAATCACAGACAGAGGGGGGTGAATATGTTTTTGTATTTTTCTGCTTTTCTTAATTTGTTTAAGGTGGTGAACAAAGTAAATTAAATCTTGTAGTGAAATGTGTTAATACTGAAATTAAGCAAGCAAGAACAGTGGACACAGATCTTTCAAAACTCACTTAATTTTATATTAAAAATTAAGAATGTTTTTCTACAAAATTTCTAGGCTCTTTGTTGACAAAGAGCTTAGCTTCTTCCTTGAGAGAATACAAGATTTTTCTGATCTTTTTTTGTTACAACTAACAAAGCATCCAGTGTTTACTTTATAGAACAGTAAACACTGGTTATTACACAGCATGCATTAGCATGTACTAAACCCTATTTTTGGATAACCAAATCTTTCTATTTCTGGCTTAGTGTATCTTTGCTAATCTTGCACGCCTATGACTTTACTTTTCCAGTTAATCTTGGCCTTTGATCTTGTACTCTTCAAGCTGCTTTTGTAGACTTGTCAATCCAACTGATTGGATTATTTGTTGATTGATAATCTTGGATATTTAACTTGTTTGTACTTTGAGTTTTATCTCAAGATCTCCAGTTTGGTAAATAGAGAACTTGACATCTCGATAAGTATATTGGCTTATCGAGATCTCTAATCATTCTATAGTTGTTTTGACTTATCGAAGTCTCTGAGTTCTCTATAAGAGAATTTGGCTTATCGAGATCTCTTATCTTCATGTCTTCACTTTGGCTTATCTATATATCTGAGTTCTCTAGTGACAGATTGGCTTATCGATATCTCAGAGATCTCTAGTGATATTTTGACTTATCGATATCTCATAGATCTCTAGTGATATTTTGACTTGTCAATAACTCATAGTTCTCTAGTAAAGAAATGACTTGTCGATATCTCCATTCTTTATGTATTCAATTTTTCTTGTCAATATCTCTGAGTTCTCTAGTAGTTTTTCTTGACTTCTCGATAAGTCATTCCAGAGTTCTCGAATTACTTCTCTTTAACACAAAATAAGTGACTTGTAGACTTCTTGACTTATAATATTATTCACAAAACAGAATTATTCAACTCCAAACTTCTTGATACTTTCTCTGAGGCATGATCTTCATGATCTTCTTCCAAAGTTTATTCTTGGGCTTGAGACAGTTTACAGAAAAATACTCCAGTCTAGTTAATTTACATTTTTACAGACTTAAGTGTTACAGTAGACAATGCAACCATATATTACCATAGAACTTACTTAGGGTTGTCAATTTGACTTAGTCTTGTTATTGTACAGGCATGTCTTGCACAACAATCTCCCCCAATTCGTGAGAAGATTTCTTATCATAAATTAAAGTATGTTAACAAGATTAACCCCAAGCTACAATGGAAAATTAGACTAATTGTAATAACCCCAAAAAATTTGGACTTTTTGTAACCCTTATGAATAGTGATTTTGCTGATTAAGAAAAATTTTCATGCCACACTATATAGAAGTTCGGTAATAGAAATTCTAAGATCTTATTAGTACTTTATATGGGATATAAGTGTATGTAAAGATCGTCAGAATCCAAATTCGAACACTTTGATTTTTCCCGAAAATCCACCAGATACCGAAAGAATTAAGTATAAGGTAACATGATTAAAATGATTTAAATTCAAGGATTTTAAGAGAGGATCATAAAAAGAATATAAAATATTGAGAAAGGTTTAGGGGAACCCAAGTAATAAGATCCCGGATATGATCCCTCGAACGATCACCGAGAACGAGAGTGAAGCGAACCGTAAAACAAATAAGCGACCCGTAAAATAAATAAGCGACCAAGGATCAATCTTATATAAGTAACCAAAGGATTAACCAAATAATTAAGCACTAATCAAAGAGATTAGAGGAGGATGACATTATCAAACCATAAGGGAAGGACATGTGGCAAAGGAATGATGCAAGCAATGACATGTGTCAGTGATGTCATCACTTTATCAAGATATTTGTTCAAAAATCTCCTCCACCAAGCATTTCTTTCTCATTTCCCAAGGAAAAACAAGCAAGCAAAAGCTCTCCCCCATTTCTTTCTTCTTCCATTCGGCCTTTTCAAGAAATGAAGAAATAGATTTTCAAAACTCAAGTTCTAGGCCATGGAAAATTACCAGGTTTGTTTCCTTGGATCCTATATTTCATAACTTAGTTATACCATGAGTTTAAGATCAAGATTCCATGGTTTGCTTAGCTAATCCACTCATCAAAGATGATGATGAATAGTAGTGAATAGTAAGTTACTTTGATTTTCTTGATTTTCATGTAAGCTTAAGGTTGATCAAGCATAGATCAAGGTTCCTAGAGGCTTGTTAGTGACTACCCACTCTCCAAGGAAGGTATAAATTCATGAACCCTTAGTTTTAAGTTTGGTTTGTTTGGATGATAATGGTGCTTAGATGAATGGGTTTAGTTTGATGTTGATGGATGTTGAATTTTTGTTGAATTGGTGATGATTTGGTATAGTTTAAACTTTGGAAATCGTTAGGTTATAGCCGTCGTAATGCCTGATTTTCTATAAACTGTTTTGTGATTAACTGTTGGACCCGAACACCCACTTCTATAAACTAACCACTTCGATGCTTAGATAGGTTATGTTTCAAGCTTCGTTTTGATATGGGTTCGTTTGAATCCGATGTACGGTTTAGGAGAAACGACCGTTTTAAGTAACGACATTTCGTGACCGAACCATTACCCCTCGCCTTACTTTGAAACCTTGTTTAAGGCCCTTAAATGACTAATTGGAGTATGAAACATTTATGTAAAGTGGATTAGGCAGTTGGTAAGGTGCTTGCGAAAGAATCGCCTTAAAACTCTTAACGGTTAATTTATTAAAAATGGTGGAGCCGAGGGTACACGAGCGACTTAAGTGAATCATTAAGCGCTAAAGCGAACGTTAGGGTTCAATTGGTTAAAGTCTAGTTTCTTAAGCGACCGGGGTTTAATTCCGATTTATGTTGTTGTTCATAGGTTATCGGACCCACTCTAAGCTTAAGTTTATCCGGGAGCACTCAGACAAGTTTTCTACCCGTTATACTGTTGTTGTGATGTAAATATATGTATATGCATTATCTTGTGATAAGTGCATGATTGTTATTAGCAAATCTTGCGATATTGGAGCATGTGATATGGTATATATGCATGTCTGTTTTGTAATCTTGATATCTAATTGTTGATTCAATTGCTTATAAGTTGCATAATACCTATGCTAGAGATAACCAGTAGTTGCGTATACCCTTAGTATAGGGGACCCAAAGGTGAACATATTTCTAAACCGGGAGTCGATGTTTCCGAGTATAATATATATATTTATATATATATAGATATAGTTTTCAAAACTATTAATCGAATAAGGTTTATTCGATAACTTTATTTGTATTAATGAATATTATCTTGAATATTTATTCGAGGACTCATGACTCCTTTTATTTTATTTAATGAATATTATTTTGAATATTCATTTGAGGACTTAAGACTCCGTTTATTTTATTTAATGAATATTATTTTGAATATTCATTTGAGGACATATGACTCCGCTTATTTTATTAAATAATATTCTTTATCTCATTAAAGAATAATGTTTCGATAATCAAACTTATTTTCGATTATTCAAATAAAGATCGTGCTTTCGTATAAGTATATCTTTGGTTATTTATTATTCATTTCAAGTATGAGTTTTTTTTAAAACTTCTACTTCAATTATTTTTATAAAGATTATCCTTATGGGAATATTATTTAAATAATAATATTCAGATATTTTCTAATATATCGGGACTGATTTATTTCATTAAATCAGCATTACTCCAAACATTCTTAAAAATGTTTTCGAGTCTTCAAAATGATTTGCTAAAAGTTAGAGCGGATCCCAAAACTCATTTTTATATTTAAGATCTTCCTTTCGAAGGGGATTTAAATATTCGCTCAAAACCTGAGGGATCCGGCTCTATGGTGTATTTTATATTCGCAACGAGGTTGCTGTTTTGATAAATGAATTGATTACTTACCCAACGTTCGGGAAGTAAGTCCATCTATTTTAGTCGGCATAAGCAACATGGGCTCAGTGGGCTTCCATGAAAGTGTAAGTGGCTCAGTGGGAGTCCATCAAATGCGTAAGTGGCTGAGTGGCAGTCCAGCATAAGGTCCTAATACAGACAGGGTGATGACCAGTGGGGGATTCATCCATCTACTCGTAGAAAAGGTTACTTATTGGTATCTTTGCCTGATCAGCAAGATATTAGGTTTATGCCAAGGTTTTCTCCTTTCCAAATTCATTGGATATTGCAACTCTGTTTATAATTTTCATAACAGAGGTTTTCAAGGAGTGTATGAAATGTATATATATAGGTGTATATATATATATCGGGACTAAATGAAGTATCTCTTAACTTCATTATTTATAATGATATTTCAAAGATTGAATCTATTCAAGTCTTTTCTTGTAGTCTCATCTATGTGATGAACTTTTGAAACTGATTATACCTTGAACAGTGGTAGTTCAAGCAATATTCGGAAAAGATATAAGTATATTGGAGTATCTCGTAACTTCACCTTTTCAACTTATATCTGGTTAATGATTATCTTATGCATGACAAAGATTTTCATAAAAACGTTGAGACAAGGTTAGATATATGAGATCACCTTGCAACGATATTTTTATACAGTTATAAACTGGAACTCTGTGTTTATTATGCATGGAAGAGGACTTCCAAGATTTTGAAAAGTATATGTACATATATACTGAATATTTTGCGACTTGGTCGCGTTAAGAGATCAAACTTGGTTCATTTCTTTTTGACCAAGACTTTCATGAGTGCTATGAGTATGCTCATATATTGTAAATTATTATACATATTATTTTGGTGGGCTTGTTGCTCACCCTTGCTTTCTTCTTTCATCACACAACAACAGATAGACAAGATGAACAGGATCAAGCTCCCAATTCGTGAGCGGTTAGGAAACGTTCCGCAGTTTCTCGTAGGCGTTGATGTCGTTGTAGCTGAGGTAGGAGCTACCAATAGGCTAGGTTTTCAACTTTTGATGTACCAGACTTATGTATATTTATGAATTGTAATAATGGCAAGGAATATGTAAATTATTCAGAAACCCTTTTTAAGGTGAAATGGTTTATAATTATGGAATAAAATGACTTGTGTTATTTTTGGTATTCATCTCTGAGACTATAACTTGTGGTGTGTGTGAGTATATTGTGGGGTCACAGTACGCAGTAGTTGGTTGACTGTTAAGATTAAGTATTGATAAGTGAAATGGAACTCGTGACAACCTGGATCCCCGAGCCCGGATTTGGGGGTGTTACAGAAATGGTATCAGAGCTAAGCGTTATAAACCTCAGAGATGATGTGACGTTAAGATAATAAGTTCACTAAGAAAATAAGAACTCTTGCCAAGTTCATAGTCGGACTACCTAACGTAGTACTGACAGTTAAAACCCTTATGGGAACCCTTATAAATATCGTGATAGAAGCGTAGTTCATTATCGTATATGGTAGCGGGACTCCAAACCCTGAGGTTGAGAAGCGACAGCGTGATGATGTTTTATTACTAATTGGAGATCAGATTGTGGATCTGATAGAGCGTCCTAATGCAGGACCGGATGATGTTCATATTGAGGATGTAGCGGTTGAGGATGTTGTCCTAGAAGGGATAGTTGCTGAGGAGGATCCCGTGGAGGATCCTGACAAGAATGAATAAAGGACCACTGTGGAATTGATAACCATGGTTAGAGCGACTACTAGAGGTAGGATTGGTCGGTCACTACCGGAGGTTCGTTCAAGTTTGTAAAGATAGTAGCCCCTTTAAAGCGGCTTACTCATAAGACTGAGAAGTTCGAATAGATAGAGAAATGCGAGAACAACTTTTAAGAACTGAAGCAAAGGTTGGTGACGGCCCCTATGTTGGCGTTGCCGGATGGAAAAAGGAGATTTTGTGATTTGTAGTGACACTTCGCATAAGGAATTAGGGTGCTTCTTATACAGCACAACAATGTAATCGCGTCCGCATCAAGAAAATTAAGGGAATATAAAATTCGATAGCCCCACCTATGAGCTAGTGCTCGTGGCAATAGTTTTGCCCTAAAGATTGGAGGCACTACTTGTATGGAGAGAAGTGCAATATTTACACAAGCCATAAGTGCTCTAGTGCATTTTCACGCAGAAAGATCTCAACATGCGCCAGAGGAGGTGGTTAGAGCTAATTAAGGATTATGATTATGAGGTTCTTTATCATCCAGGGAAAACTAATATGGTGGCTAATTCCTTAGTAGAAAGGAGAGACTCAAGATGATAATGTCTTTGGGAGAGTAGATAAGAGATTTCGAGAAAATGGAAATAGAAGTGAAGGTAACCGGAGCCGGTACCGAAAAGCTGTTTGATATTGCAATACAGTCCGAATTATTGGAAAAGAACATATTGTGCCAGAAAAAGTGATGAATGAAGGTAGAGAGCCAACAAATAGATAAGAGATTTATACCGAGAAAGATGATAAGGGAATAATGAGGTATTCCTACAGAATTTGGGTTCCAAATGTTCAAGAACTTAAAGATGAGATCTTAGATGAAAGCTAGTTTGAGGAATAAGATTTAGAGCAAACCCTGAATGTGATAGTCAGGGAGGTCGACATCAAGATAGAAGGAACCCATAACATAATGAAGTGGAAAACAAGGATTTTTAACGTATAAGATAACCCCGATTATGGGAGAAGGTTGGAACATTTCATACTGAGAAAACAGAAGTTGAACAAGATAGGGAGAATCAGGATGGTACTCCTATTGGGCAATTCATGGACCTGCCTAAACAGAACTTAGACTATTATCCCCAACCACCACCCTGAGGAAACAATGCGGCGAGAAATTCTTTCAGGACCTTTAAGTCGCTAAGCTCTTAGAGTTCCAAGGAACAAGCTGACCCAGTCGAGGCAAGAGCCTGGCTAAAGGAAATATAGGAATCATTTGAGATTCTAAATGATGGACGAATCACAAAAGACTATTTTTGTCACTTACCCTCCTAAGAGAGGGGCCACCCGCTGGTGAAAGACCAAGAAAGGCACGGAGCCAGAGGTTAGAATAAACTGATTAAAGTTCAGTCAATTGTTGTCGGGAAAGTAATTCCCAAGGTTATGG
This sequence comes from Apium graveolens, assembly GCF_009905375.1. Lineage (NCBI taxonomy): Eukaryota > Viridiplantae > Streptophyta > Magnoliopsida > Apiales > Apiaceae > Apium > Apium graveolens. The sequence goes on along the minus strand of NC_133650.1, from coordinate 249,739,537 downwards.
AGATAGTGTAAAAGCTTTAGAGCCAGAACAAAGGCGGACGAGTATGATGAAATATGAAGCTAAGTTGTAAAAGTTTTCAAGATTCGTTCTGATGATAAGAATCCCAGAACGATGTGATGTTTGAAGTCAATGATTAGTGGGTTCATGAAATGATTGTAAGAGAAAGGAAAATAAAAAGAAACTGAAGTGGAAAGGAATATAAAGGCAATAGAGTTTGAGGAATGATAAGGGAGTTAGGTATGGGAAACCCTAAGAAACCCTTACAATAAATATAAAGAAGTGTGTCATCATCAGCGTGATGATGATTGATCATGAGATAAATTCAAGGTTTGAAGGCGTAAGCGATACGTATAGTTAATTCCCTTGAAGTTGACAGTATTCGATGAAAATTTGAGATAGATCGATTGATTAATAAGGAAACACGGATGGACTGAGGAGACAAGAAAGTAAGAAATTAGGAAAATTGGATGAAGGAAGTGACCTTCAAGAATGTGAAGTGTAAGACCGGGGGCATGATACCCAGAAAGGGAGACGCCAGGTATGAAAGATATCCCAACATTGAGATGACTGTTGAGATAAATAAAAGAGGTAAATGAGTAGTTAGAACTAAAAGGTTCACGTTGAACATGACCAATATCTTCTAGAACATCCCTGTTATCATTACTGAATCAGGCAAGAAAAACAGATAACAATCATTATCTTTTGGAGGCCATATTGATTAACCTCATTTTGAATACATATGTTATTGTGAAATTGGTATAGACTATCGAGGTGGGAATGCTTGAATAAGACACCCTTATCGGGGATACATGACTTGATTTATCTATGGAAGGATGCAAGTACCTTTTTAAAAAGGTGGAATTAAGGATGGAACCTTGATAACTTGAGATGAACCATAGAGGAATGCATAAAGGTTGGCATTTCACCCTTAATAGGGACATTATGAGTTTGGGAAATACGGAATGAAGGATTAAGGTAGCAACAACCTTTAAGGATCAGTGGAGAAATTTTTCAGAAGTATTAGACAATGATTCTGGTATTAGTAAATGGTATCTTGATATGCCCTGTGCCTAGGGTGTACCTGATGAAGGATTTAAGGATAACCTTAGAGGTTTTACAAGGAAAAAGGTAATATTCAAAGTTCTCAAGAATAGAAATTTTTGATGAAGGAAATATGACGTAATTATAATAATGCCAGGTGGGGCACGTGTTGAACCATAAGGAAGTATAGATCGACCCAATGAGGGTCAAGATTGGTGACAACGAGAAGTACTAAAGATAAGAGACATCCAAAGTATGATCGAGAGTTAGTCGTGACAATGTTCACATTCAAAGACCGAAGAAATAAATTATGGGAAAATTGTGATATATTTTTTTTCTCACCAAAGCTTAAGGAAGAGCATTTTCACACCAGCAGTGAATGGAAATGAGGTAAGAAAAATTTAGTTGAAGATCGTTCAAAGGACATTGATTGTAAGGAACTATTACTATCAGGAAAGGCCAATGAGGTGGCCGACACTCTAACTGTAAAAGAGACATTATAGGCGCTCGTGCCATAGGAATACAGTAATGATAGTTAAAGCCGTGAAGGTGGTATTATGGTGTGAAAGATTGACATTCCTTCTGATGATTGTGCGATACTCAACCGTAATAGTAGTTTGGTAAATATTTAATTCATGTAATCGCCGTGAGCGGGCTATCTATATTAGAAGGTCCTATCTTGAGAATAAGCCAGGACCATGTTTCAAAAAGGACTAAACGAACCTTTGAGTTAAGTCTTCTATTGAAGGCATATGATTAAGAATGGTATTAACCTGCTATCGTTGCTTTGATTGAAACTCTTCTGCAATTTTATCTGCTTCATGTCATGAATGTACGTCAGGATCAGGAGTATTCTTCATGAATCATGAATGGTGATTATGTTACCTCCTTAGAAGAATTTGATACGACAGGTATGGACTCTGTATGGTTAGCTATTAAGATTTCGAGGAAAATGAATGACTATAGTAGGTCAGTGGTGGACTATGGTAATGCATCGACGATTCTTTGAATAATGAGCCGATTACAACTGTGAGAGTTGTATTGTAATGGATATTGAGATTGAGTACCAATAATCGGGTCGCGGTGGTGTATAAGTTATCATTGATAGACTAATTAAGTCGATTATCTACCTATTGAATACTTATTCCTTCTTATCAATAGAGAGTTATATTACTATACGAGGAAGGTTGTTGTGCAAGCATAGAATTCTAGTAACGATGATGTTTAGAATGAAATCTAGATTCGATTTTCGATGTCGAGGGAGTTTCAAAGGTGATTGTGTATAAGCTCGTGCAAGAGCATGGGTCCATAGAATGATGGACGGAATAGAAAAATATTTAGGCATGTGAAATACGATGTTATAATACCTGATGTTGATATATATACGTATATGTTTTGTTTTCCTATGACAAACCTCTATAGTTCAGAGGTAGATTCCAAGCCATATATTTTGTGGCAGTATATTTTATATATATATAATTCTCTTCAATTCGTTCTTTTCTCTCCTTTTCATTTCATGTAAGCTGAGAAGAACAACTCTTCCAGAAGGGGAGGTATTGCCGAATGACTATCTATCTGTGTGATAGAAGCCTAGTAGGATACCACATGTTGTTTAATTGCTTGTCAAGTACTAAAGGCTGGCCACCTTCTGTACTAACTATGCGGTATAACAAGTGTTCATGATCATAGTGATCTCTCAATAAATTGTTTTACTTCTATACGATGGATCAAGCTTTCAAAGATAGAAGCAGCTAGAAAGGAGTAGTATCAGTGCGGTGGTATTACGAATCTAACATGTTCGTGATACTAAGGTTGACGTGGTTATTAAAAGGTTATAGAACGCTAACGAGCAAAAGTGTAACCAATATAATATTAGGAACGGAAGATAGTAACGATTACGAACTGGAAAAGAATGGGTATTGAGAAGCAAAAGCTATAATACTAGAAGCTATGATGAGAGTCTATGTAATAGACTTGAAAGAAATTTGGAATGATCACGTAACGCGGATTAAGTTTTCTCACGACAATAGATCGTATGTTAGGTATCGAGATATCGCCTTATGAGATCCTTGAGGGGAGACAATGTCGATCTCCCTTATTTTAGGATAAAGTTATAAAACGCAAGATGCTCGGACCCGCAGTAGTCCAAAGGACCAAGGATATAATAGATCTAATCAGAGGACGAATGGTAGTAGCCCAAGATGGACACACGAGGTATGTTGATTTGACACGAAATGACAAAGAGTAGGAAGTAGGGGACCTAGTGATGTTATAGGTATTCCCTTGAAAAGGATGGATGAGGTTCAAAAAGAAAGGAAAGCTAAGCCTACGAATTGTTGGACCCTTTGAGGTATTAAGACGTATTGGGAAGTTAGCATATGAGCTAGACCTACCCCCGAACATGCAGCAAGTTCATAACATGTTCCACGTATCAATGTTAAGGAAGTATAATTCGGATGCCAGACAAATAGGGGCATATGAGCGCATAGACATGTAACCAGACATAACTTATATGGAGCAACCAGGAAGGGTTATAGATCAAAAAGGAACAAGTGCTTAGGAGAAGGGTTATCAAACTAGTCAGAGTTTGGTGGTAGAACCATAATGTGGGAAAATTTACTCGAGAGTTAGAAAGTGCAATGCTAAGAGAGTATCCCTATTCATTTTCTATCTGATTCCGGGACGGAATCCTTTTAAGGAGGGGAGACTGTAATAACCCCAAAAAGTTTGGACTTTTTGTAACCCTTATGAATAGTGATTTTGCTGATTAAGGAAATTTTTCATGCCACACTATATAAGAGTACTGTTATAGAAATTCTAAGATCTTATTAGTACTTTATATGGGATATAAGTGTATGTAAAGATCGTCTGAATCCAAATTCGAACACTTTGATTTTTCCCGAAAATCCACCAGGTACCGAAATAATTGAGTATAAGGTAACATGATTAAAAGGATTTAAATTCAAGGATTTTAAGAGAGGATCATAAAAGGAATATAAAATATTGAGAAAGGTTTAGGGGAACCCAAGTAATAAGATCCCGGATATGATCCCTCGAACGATCACCGAGAACGAGAGTGAAGCGAACCGTAAAACAAATAAGCGACCAAGGATCAAGCTTATATAAGTAACCAAAGGATTAACCAAATAATTAAGCACTAATCAAAGATATTAGAGGAGGATGACATCATCAAACCATAAGGGAAGGACATGTGGCAAAGGAATGATGCAAGCAATGACATGTGTGAGTGATGTCATCACTTTATCAAGACATTTGTTCAAAAATCTCCTCCACCAAGCATTTCTTTCTCATTTCCCAAGGAAAAACAAGCAAGCAAAAGCTCTCCCCCATTTATTTCTTCTTCCATTCGGCCTTTTCAAGAAATGAAGAAGTAGATTTTCAAAACTCAAGTTCTAAGCTATGGAAAATTACAAGGTTTGTTTCCTTGGATCCTATATTTCATAACTTAGTTATACCATGTGTTTAAGATCAAGATTCCATGGTTTGCTTAGCTAATCCACTCATCAAATATGATGATGAATAGTAGTGAATAGTAACTTACTTTGATTTTCTTGATTTTCATGAAAGCTTAAGGTTGATCAAGCATAGATCAAGGTTCCTAGAGGCTTGTTAGTGACTACCCACTCTCCAAGGAAGGTATAAATTCTTGAACCCTTAGTTTTAAGTTTGGTTTGTTTGGATGATAATGGTGCTTAAAAGAATGGGTTTAGTTTGATGTTGATGGATGTTGAATTTCTGTTGAATTGGTGATGATTTGGTATAGTTTAAACTTTGGAAATCGTTAGGTTATAGCCGTCGTAATGCCCGATTTTCTATAAACTGTTTTGTGATTAACTGTTGGACCCGAACACCCACTTCTATAAACTAACCACTTCCATGCTTAGATAGGTTATGTTTCAAGCTTCGTTTTGATATGTGGTTCGTTTGAATCCGATGTACGGTTTAGGAGAAACGACCGTTTTAAGTAACGGCGTTTCGCGACCGAACCATTACCCCTTGCCTTACTTTGAAACCTTGGTTAAGGCCCTTAAATGACTAACTGGAGTATGAAACATTTATGTAAAGTGGATTAGGCAGTTAGTAAGGTGCTCGCGAAAGAATCGCCTTAAAACTCTTAATGGTTAATTTTTTAAAAATGGTGGAGCCGAGGGTACACGAGCGACTTAAGTGAATCGTTAAGTGCTAAAACGAACGTTAGAGTTCAATTGGTTAAAGTCTAATTTCTTAAGCGACCGGGGTTTAATTCCGACTTATGTTGTTGTTCATAGGTTATCGGACCCACTCTAAGCTTAAGTCTATCCGGGAGCACTCAGGCAAGTTTTCTACCCATTATACTGTTGTTGTGATGTAAATATATGTATATGCATTATCTTGTGATAAGTGCATGATTTTTATTAGCAAATCTTGCGATATATTGGAGCATGTGATATGGTATATATGCATGTCTGTTTCGTAATCTTGATATCTAATTGTTGATTCAATTGCTTATAAGTTGCATAATACCTATGCTATAGATAAGCAGTAGTTGCGTATACCCTTAGTATAGGGGACCCAAAGGTGAACATATTTCTAAACCGGGAGTCGATGTTCCCGAGTATAATATATATATATATTTATATATATAGATATAGTTTTCAAAACTATTAATCGAATAAGATTTATTCGATAACTTTATTTGTATTAATGAATATTATCTTGAATATTCATTCGAGGACTCATGACTCCTTTTATTTTATTTAATGAATATTATTTTGAATATTCATTCGAGGACTTAAGACTCCGTTTATTTTATTTAATGAATATTATTTTGAATATTTATTTGAGGACTTATGACTCCACTTATTTTATTAAATAATATTTTTTATTTTATTAAAGAATAATGTTTCGATAATCAAACTTATTTTCGATTATTCAAATAAAGATCGTGCTTTCATATAAGTATATCTTTGGTTATTTATTATTCATTACAAGTATGAGTTTTTTTTAAAACTTCTACTTCAATTATTTTTATAAAGATTATCCTTATGGGAATATTATTTAAATAATAATATTCAGATATTTTCTAATATATCGGGACTGATTTATTTTATTAAATCAGCATTACTCCAAACATTCTTAAAAATGTTTTCGAGTCTTCAAAATGATTTTCTAAAAGTTAGAGCGGATCCCAAAACTCATTTTTATATTTAAGATCTTCCTTTCGAAGGGGATTTAAATATTCACTCAAAACCTAAGGGATCCGGCTCTATGGTGTATTTTATACTCGCAACGAGGTTGCCATTTTGATAAATGAATTGATTACTTACCCAACGTTCGGGAAGTAAGTCCATCTATTTGAGTCGGTATAAGCAACATGGGCTCAGTGGGCGTCCATGAAAGTGTAAGTGGCTCAGTGGGAGTCCATCAAATGCGTAAGTGGCTGAGTGGTAGTCCAGCATAAGGTCCTAATATGGACAGGATGATGACCAGTGGGGGATTCATCCATCTACTAGTAGAAAAGGTTACTTATTGGTATCTTTGCCTGATCAGCAAGATATCAGGTTTATGCCAAGGTTTTCTCCTTTCCAAATTCATTGGATATTGCAACTCTGTTTATAATTTTCATAACAGAGGTTTTCAAGGAGTGTATGAAATGTATATATATAGGTGTATATATATATCGGGACATAATAAAATATTTCGTAACTTCATTATTTATAATGATATTTCAAAGATTGAATCTATTCAAGTCTTTTCTTGTAGTCTCATCTCTGTGATGAACTTTTGAAACTGATTATACCTTGAACAGTGGTAGTTCAAGCAATATTCGGAAAAGATATAAGTATATTGGAGTATCTCGTAACTTCACCTTTTCAACTTATATCTGGTTAATGACTATCTTATGCATGACAAAGATTTTCACAAAAACGTTGAGACAAGGTTAGATATATGAGATCACCTTGCAACAATATTTTTATACAGTTATAAACTGGAACTCTGTGTTTATTATGCATGGAAGATGACTTCCAAGATTTTGAAAAGTATATATACATATATACTGAATATTTTGCGACTTGATCGCGTTAAGAGATCAAACTTGATTCATTTCTTTTTGACCAAGACTTTCATGAGTGCTATGAGTATGCTCATATATTGTAAATTATTATACATATAATTTTGGTGGGCTTGTTGCTCACCCTTGCTTTCTTCTTTCATCACACAACAACAGATAGACAAGATGAACAGGATCAAGCTCCCAATTCGTGAGCGGTTAGAAACGTTCCACAGTTTCCTGTAGGCGTTGATGCCGTTGTAGCTGAGGTAAGAGCTATCAATAGGCTAGGTTTTCAACTTTTGATGTACCAGACTTATGTATATTTATGAATTATAATAATGACAAGGAATATGTAAATTATTCAGAAACCCTTTTTAAGGTGAAATGGTTTATAATTGTGGAATATAATGACTTGTGTTATTTTTGGTATTCATCTCTGAGACTATAACTTGTGTTGTGTGTGAGTATATTGTGGGGTCACAGTACGCAGTAGTTGGTTGACTGTTAAGATTAAGTATTGATAAGGGAAATGGAACTCGTGACAACCTGGATCCCCGACCCCGGATTTGGGGGTGTTACATTAATACATAAAAATTGACACAAATACTACATTTATATATTAGGTGATTTCATGAGGTAAACAGACACATATATCAGAAAAATATTGTATCTTTTGTTTCTTCTCTAATGTGGTCCTTTAAATATACAAGAATTTCAAGTTCCTCTATTATTGGTGTCTCTCTTAGAGCTTTCACAAGTTTGAGTCTGTCAGGCTTTGGATAACCACTCAGCAAATCAATCCTGAATTTTGAGTATGTGCTAGCTTTAACATTTAGAAATCTTCCATCCTTGGAAATTCTGCTCATGCCTTTTGCCTTGAGTTCTTATGATCTTTCAATGTACATTTCTATTTCCTCATCATCCTTCCTCTTCTCATATTCAGCCTTGTTTCTTGCTCTTCTTTTCTCCCCTACTATCAACCATTCATCTAAAACAGATCTCCATGCCATGGTTGCAGTGTCCTTGTCTTTTAGTAAGCTTATCACTCTCTTGATTTTTATGGGTGAAAAGGTGTCCATTAAGGTGCTGCCAAGCAATGTGAAGGACCCATATTCATAGTAGATTTTTACTTCCCTTAGTGTTACAAGCCAAACTCTGACTATTTCCTCAGCTAGTTGTTGAAAGTAGTCTTCATCTGAGATGCACCGGTTTAGAGGTATCAAATCAATTTGCTTATAACAATTCCAGATGGTCCTCTCAGTAACTTGCACTTTCTTAGGTTTTCTCCCAACAGACTTATAGTGAACTTTGAGTGATGGCTTGACAGAAGGTAGGTTTGTGATTTTCTTGAGAAATGTTTGGCTTGAGGTGATTGGTATTTTTAGAAAGGTGTTAGCAGTTTGTTTGTATGAGAATTTAGGTTTTGAGGTAGGAGATGGTTCATTGTATGAGTTTGTTGGCGTAGAGGGTTGAACTTGGTTAATTTGGATTTTTAGGGTTTGTTGGTGTTAAGGTTCTGATCCATCTTCCTTTTTCTTCCTTCTTCTTTCTTCTCCTCTTTTCTTCTCATCATCCTTCTTCTCATCATGCTTCTTATCCTTGCTGCCAGTTGCTCTTGATGATTGACTTGGATTTGAACCAAAACATTTTTGTTCATCATGCTTCTGCTCATCCTCATCCTTGTCATTTATTAGATTAAATTGAGTGGGTGGCAACATTGTGTCAGCATTTATAAGATACCTTTCAAGGATCCTGATCATTTCTTCATCTTCAATTTTCTTGTTCTTCTTATATTTTAAATCCGATTGTAGAGTCGTGATCAATATCATATTCCCTCTCACGCAGTTCTTGGGAACATTGAGGATTTTGTTCTTCTTGGCCTATGAGCAGATATAGTGTGACGCCCTCAATCTCGGGGTTAGGAAATGAGGACCCACACACCATTAAACAACAATAAATATGCATAAACCCCGATTAACTATTAACAGGATCTAAACAGGATTATATTTGAGACAAGATTACAACTACCAACCAGAAAATATATATTACAACCTAAAATAATATTAATTCATACAATCGATTCCGACTTGGAACCGATAGATAACCTATTGTATCTTTACAACTTTCCAACTAAAGCGCTTGCTCACACGTCCTGTACTACCTGTTCTAGCATCTGGAAGCCTACGACATGGTAGGGGCCACCAGGTACGCTCTTACGAGCAGTGCGCCTAAGTCTTGCCATCCTCTTGCTTAATTGCCATGGTTAGAACAAAGTAAAATGTATGAGCACAAAAGCTCAGCAAGTAACTATATGACAGTTCTATGATATAACAATAACAATATCAAAATAACTCTTGAGGCATTCTACTTTAAATCTCTAGGTGGCAGATTTCTATTTCTGGCTATGGAAGGGTTATGAAAAATATTTAAGCTTTCAGGAATCAAGGCTCAAGATAGGGTGAAAGCCGACATTCATCACATATCAATAGTAGGATCTCAATGGATCTTTCAAGTGGAAAGCAAGAATCTATTCAACTCTGAGAATCAACTTTATGATTAATAACAATATCAGAGATAGGAATCCGGGTTCTCAAAGCTATATGCTAAACAGTAACACAATCAACTCATCTCAACTCATTTTAAATCATTTTATTTTCAAGGAAGCAATTGCTAAGGGAATGTATTCAATTACTCTTTATAAAGTGATAGGGAACCCTTGATTGGAGTAATTTAACTTTCATAAATAATAATACGGGTAATCATCATGTACCGACCTCCATTTGGTCGTTAAGGTGCCTATGGCATAATTTCAGCCTTAAATTGGACTAGCCCCGCTAGCCTCTGATAAGTGGATTTTATATCCACTTGGAACGCTTTATTACAAGCATAAATTGGTGTTTTGGACTCAAGTTGTTGGTATTTTGATGTGTTTTGTGTTATTGTATTTTAGGTATTAGTTATATGAAGAAAAGAGCTTTTAAAGTAAATATGATAAAAATTGATCAGAATTGGAAGCCAAGGCCATTGTCAAGTTGTAGAGAATCTCAATAGCTTTGCGTGGGCAATTGAATCGCCTAATTCTGACGAGTAGAACTCAAGTTATGGCCAAAACAAGATTCATCAGAAATTTTTCCACACAGGAGCTGAGCGCCCGCCCAGGAGAGCTGAGCGGCCGCCCAGGAGCTGAGCGCCCACCCGGAGAGCTGAGCGGCCGCCCAAGGCGCGGCTGGTCGCTGATTTCACTGAAAAATCTTTTTTGACTGGAATTTGACTATTTTAAGGGTCCAGGTCCACTAGGGGCGTATATATACTTTAAAAAAAGGGTTTTCGTCATCCGGGAAGATTAGGATACCAAAGAGAAGACCTAGAAGCACAGAACAACTCCGAAAAAGAAGATCTTGTTTTCAACTTGTGATTCTTTGAATTAGTTGTAACTTTGGATGCTCGTTTTCATTCTTTTTGAACCTATATCTCGTTTATTCGTACTTTAATTATCATTCAGTTTATTAAGACCTTGTTTATACCATGCTTTCATTGGAACCCATGGTGACGATGAGTTCAATTATGAACTAATAGTTGTCATGGGGTTCTAGCGGATTTACTTATAGATGTCAATAATTAATTTGTTTTGATATCTTGGTGTGTGGTGCTTGATTGATATCCTAGTATTGGTTGTGCTTATTCGTCTTATGTGCGTAGCTAACATATAAGATAGCGTGTTAATCTCTATTGAAGCGACAGTTAATATAGAGGTTTAGAACTTGCCATGCTAGCATAGGTTTATGTATTGTATGCATGATTAGTGGGTAACTCTAATCGTTTTACTTGCCCTGTGTAATCATTATGGATAACTTGTGCTTAAACCGTTATGTTTTCAAATTCTATAGACATATAGGGTCTCAATATAATTGGTGCCTATTCAGCTTCTATCTCTTTTGTGGGTGTTTGGTAGAATGGTACTCATGCAACGAAAGTTGGCGTTTATCAGTTTTGTGTTGTTCGATTAGTGTCATCACCATCACATGCTAAGGTTAAGTACGAAAAGGCTATTGAATGAAGTAGTAATGAAGTTAGAATCCCATGTTTATCATATATAGTAATTCAACCTCAATTCTCTTAGTTAATGTTATTTAGTATAATCTCTTAGTTTAATAAAAACCCAATTTGTTATTTGTCTTTACATTGAGCGATAACCATACATTGTTGCATAGGTGCATAAATTGAACTTAACCTAAACCAGTCTCTGTGGGAACGAATCTGATTTATATCTTATGATACTTGCGAACGTGTATACTTGCGTGAATATTAGCGCGTGTTTTCTCCCTAACAAGTTTTTGGCGCCGCTACCGGGGACTCGGTGTTAATTTTTAGTTTATGTGCTTGTCATCAGTGGTCGTTAAAGTTCACTGACTCGGATTCTTTTACTTTCACGGTTTATTTGTTTGTGTTTCAGGTACTCATTACAATGGGAGATCCAGCAGCACGAACGAAAGCCTTGATGGATTTTTCTCAACCCAAGATCAATGACATTCAATCTAGCATTGTCCGGCCAGCTATCACAACTAATACCTTTGAGATCAAGCCTGGCATAATTCAATGGATGCAGAATTCAATCTAGTTTGGGGGTTCTCCAACTGAAGATCCCAATATGCACATTAGGGATTTCATTGAGATTTGCGACACCTTCAAGTTCAACGGTGTTTCTAAAGATGCTGTGAAGCTGAGACTGTTCCCATTCTCTCTGAGGGACAAGGCTAAGAGCTGGTTACACTCTCTACCAGCTGGTTCGATTACTACTTGGGAAGATCTTGCTCAAAAGTTTCTTACTAAATTCTTCCCTATGGCGAAGACAGCTGCACTCAGGAATGCTATTACTCAATTTTTACAGCAAACATGAGAATCTTTATATGAAGCTTGGGAGCGCTACAAGGAGATGCTTAGGAAGTGTCCTCATCATGGAATGCCTGATTGGATGATCATCACTTATTTTTATAATGGGTTGGGAGCACAGTCCAGATCCATGGTCGATGCAGCATCAGGCGGAGCATTACGGGCTAAGAGCTATGAGGAAGCTTATGATCTAATTGAACTGATGGCTGCTAATGAATATCAGTATCCAACCCATAAATTTCCACAGGGCAAGGTATCAGGTGTTCTTGAAGTGGATACAGCTACGGCTATCACTGCTCAACTGAAGGCGTTGTCTATGAAGATCGATTCTCTGGCTAACTATGGTGTTAAGCAGATAACCAGTGTTTGTGAGCTGTGTGTAGGTCCGCATGTGACGGAGCAATGCACTATCACAATTGGAATCATCCTAACTTTAGCTGGAGCAACAATCAGAATGCGATGCAACAGCCATTCCAACATTTTGGAAATAAGCTATTCAACCCTCCTGGTTTTCAGCAACAATTTGCACCAAAACAACAACTCCAAATTCAACAACAAAATCATGATGCAGGTCTATCTTCGAATGAAAAATCTGAATTGGAGGAGTTGAGGCTTATGTACAAAAACCAGGCTCTTATATGAAAGGAATATGTCCTAAGTCCAATCATGTATTAGGATTTAGGAATAACTTTTATGTAATCTGTTTTGATTTCATTGATATTAATAAAAACCTGTTTTGTTTTTATTACGGGCTTTATCTATTTAAGTGTTTAAATAAGATATACCATAGTTTAGAGTAAAGCTTTTCATGGATTATGATGAGATCATAATAGTGAGACCTAAAAAGATGATAACTCTAAACTTAAATAGTTCCTGGTCATAGGATTACTAACTGGTAATTAATAATCCGCAAAGATCGGTACATACTATGTTTGCTTCATTATGAAGGATGTCTGTTCTCATAGACATTTGTGTGGTGACACTATAGCTAGTATGTAGGTGCTTATTATGGAATAAGTTCACTGAACATGACTCGCCCAGCTGAACAACTGATGGAGTTCACTCACGTGTCAGCAGTTGTTCGCTTAGTGATAGTTGTACAAGTATCCTTAGACTTGAGATCATCATAGTCATCTTGTGTACACTGAACTATGCTTTAGTTTAGTTCTTAGTCTCCAGGGACAATTATTAGGGCTCTTCTGGGTATAGGAATTTGTACACGAAGATAGTGTATGATCAATAAAGGATCTACCCCTTCCAGTGAAGGAAGCGAATGTTCAAGGCTGATCCACTTATGCTAGTTCAGGAATCTCTGGCCAGAGTGAATGAAATTAGAAAGGAGTTTCTAATTTGCATAGAACTACGCATAGTAAATGGTAAGCAAAGTGATTGAATTAGATAGGCTTGACACGAGATCCATGCCTTGTATTTAATCGGGACATTGTAGGGTAGAAGGAGTTTATTGTACGGTAACTATTCACTGAATAGGTTCTTGGTATTCTAAGCAGTGAATTCATATTATCCGGATAGTCGCGATATGCTGAGAAGTATCCCTCACGATGTAGAATAAATGTGATTAATTAATTAATCATATTTAATAAATTAGAGAATTTATATAAATAATGATAAAATAGTTTTATTATTATTTATTTCTACTACCGGCTTAATATTGAACCTACAGGGTCACACCATAAAAAGAGAATGATTTAATGGTGGAGGAATTAATTAATAATGGCTAATAATTATTTATTTATGAAATAAATAATTAATTGGAAAATTTAATAATTGAATAAATGAGATTTAATTGATTATAAATTAATTAAGAAAAGTTCTTAATATTATTAATTAAAGGATTTAATTTTTGGAAATTAAATCAAGAGAGAGAATTATTTCTAAAGTGTTTAGAAAAAGGATTAATGATTAAAAGGTGTTTTAATTATTAATGAGAATAATAAATGGGATAAAAATAATAATATTTATGGGAAAATTTCAGCTGAAAATTTTGCCTATAAATACACTATTATAGACACTATTTTATTCCAACCCACATCGAACCCGAAAACCCAAAAAGTTTGGAAAACCCAATTCTCTCCACCTCCTTCCTCCTCCTTAATATCGTTTTCTTGGTGGATACCGGTGGAGTGCTTCACACTTGAGGAGCAACTGCTAAGGATCTCTGATCGTTGTCTCTGAATTATTTTAAAAGGTTAGATTCGATCCCTCGAATTTTTATTCACGATTTATATGCTTTTATTTGGATTTTGTATGTGTAAAAGTGTTTTGCCATGCCCCCGCTGCGTTAAAAATCCAACATTATATGCCAAAGCCAGACTGTTTCTATCAAGACTCTGGAGAACCAAATAGGACAAATTGCTAATGCCTTATTGAATCAACCACCAGGAACGCTTCCTAGTGATACAAAAATAAATCCAGGAAAGAGGGAAGCTGAAGAACAGGTGAACGCCATCACCTTGAGGTCTGGAAAGGTCGCAAGCCCCAACATTCAGCAAGACGAAGAGCCTGAAAAATCTCAAGTTCCAGAATCTGAAGTTTTGGCTGAAGAAGATGTGCAGAAGGAAGTAGAAGTGGAACCAATGAAGACTACTATGGAACACACTCCTCCCGAGGGTGATACAGGGGAGAAACAGATCTATCATCCACCTCCTTTTCCTAAGAGGCTGCAGAAGAAAAAGCTGGATAAGCAGTTTGAGAAGTTTTTGGAAGTGTTCAAGAAACTTCATATCAACATACCTTTCACTGAAGCTCTTGAACAGATGCCTAGCTATGTGAGGTTTATGAAAGGTATTCTCTCTCGGAAAGTGAAGCCCGATGACTTAGAGACCATTGCTCTCACGGAGGAATGCAGTGTTGTGCTGCAACAGAGGTTGCCTCCGAAGCTTAAAGATCCTGGAAGCTTCACTATTCCTTGCACCATCGGAAACTTGTCGTTCGACAAATGTTTATGTGATTTAGGAGCTAGCATCAATCTAATGCCCTTATCTATCTTCAAGAAGCTTGGTCTGCCTGGTCCGAAACCAACATACATGTCATTACAACTAGCTGATCCTTCCATCGCTTATCCACGAGGTATAGTGGAGGATTTCTTGGTCAAGGTGGATAAACTCTTCTTTCCTGCTGACTTTGTAATTTTTGATTTCAAAGAAGATAAGAAGATTCCCATCATCTTGGGAAGACCATTCTTGGCTACAGGCCGAACTATGATCGATGTGCAAAAAAGAGAGCTTTCGATGAAGGTTTACGATCAAAAGGTCTCTTTTAATGTGTTCAAGGAAATAAAGTTACCCACAGCTAAAGAGGAGTGTTTTAAAGTAGAGCAACTGCAGGTTTTGAATGCACCTCCGTGGAAGAGGAAGTTAGATATGCCATTCGATTCTCTGGGTTAGCAGAGTTAAAATTTTCTGAGGAGCGTTTTGAACCATTTATTCAAGAAGCTCCCATACTTGAGATCAACCGAATGCCAGATCACTTGAGTTATTCATTCTTAGGTGCACCCCCTGACTGTTAGTGTATACTGAAAATATTTATTTGAAATATATACATTTATTTCTGGCCAGTTTATTTGAGAATCATTTGAATGTTTACATGTTGTCTAATATTATATATTGTGAACAATCTAGTATCAAATGGGATACAGAATATTAGATTGTTAAATACGGTTATATAATATAATAAGGTTCACAGCACAGGTGGTGTTGGACAATCCACTGGTATGACTGTAGTATTATTTAGATTAGTTTATATTGACTAATAAATAATACTAGTATACTTTGTGTATATTGAACATGATCAAATTTAGAATTGTTCCCTTAATACTGATTAAGAAGGAGAACTAAGATTCTATGTTATTATTAATGCTTAGGTTCTTAATCCGGAAATAGTAATTGACACGTGTATATTATTTACATGCTTTGATTTATATATGAAATAATTC
This sequence comes from Apium graveolens, assembly GCF_009905375.1. Lineage (NCBI taxonomy): Eukaryota > Viridiplantae > Streptophyta > Magnoliopsida > Apiales > Apiaceae > Apium > Apium graveolens. The sequence goes on along the minus strand of NC_133650.1, from coordinate 249,723,599 downwards.
TTTTGAATTATATCATTATATTTTGGGTGATGGAATTATATACATGGTGGATATTATTTATTGAAGGAATCCATGTCCTGATAATATTCGGGTTAATGATGTCCCCTTGAAAGCTCAAAAAGATTTAATTATGTGAAAACCCTGCAGGTGGAATTTATTCTGGCATAATTAAATAAAGGTTGAGTGGATGATCAAGAATAAAAGATATTAATTAAATAAATTATCAGTAATTTATTTAATTAATGGATATATGATATTTTAAACATGGGGAATTTAATAAGCAAATAATATTGGAACCGAATTAATTAAATTACGGTATTAGGAAAGGTAGTGCAAATATTAATTCTTTAGTGGATTGAATTAATATTTAATTACATTGGGCTAGGCTCAAGATGTAATTAGAAGGCCCAACCTAATTATCCATGGTCCCTATTGTAGCATATATATATATTCTTATTCTCTTCTTGCTTGGAATTGGGTGAAAACATATTGTAGCCACCAAGGAGCAAGAAGAGAGGATAACTTGAGAAGACGGAGGCCACACTTCGCTCAAGGGAATTTGGGAATACAATAGAAGAACGTGGAATCAACCATTAACAGGGTAATCCTCTTTTCGTAATCTTTATCGTAAAACGTAGTAACACCCCAAGTCCGTGGTTCCCAACAATTGGTATCAAGAGCCTGGTAATGGGTTCTACGTTTTATGATATAATGTCCATGTCGTAATTATATATGCGTGTATATAGTGTTTTGCTTGTATTGGTTTTGATGCAGGTTGTTAATCCACTATTATGGCCATGAATATTTTAATTGTGTGTTTGGATCCCACGTGGTTTAATCGTGGTTAATTTTTGTTTTGGTTTCCACGTGGTTTAATCGTGGTTGTAATTTACACGAGGGTTGATCGTGTTAGAATAGATTTTACAAAATTAGTTTTGTATTAGATCTATTTTTTGTAATTGTTCCGGGTATTTTGTAATAGTTATGTGCGATCGGAAATTAATTCCGATAGTTTTTTTGTTCCGCTGTGCGATTACATGGGGCTGCTGGTGCTGCGGGGGCTGCTGGGGTGCTAGGGGTGCTGGGGCTGCTGGGGTGCTGGGGCTGCTGGGGTGCTGGGGCTGCTGGGGCTGCTGGGGCTGCTGGGGCTGCTAGGGCTGTTGCGACAGCTGGGGCTGCTGGGGCTGCTGGGGGCGTCGGGGCGCGCTTGGGGTAGATTTTTTTTTGAGAGCTGGATTTTTTTCAAGGGCCATAATAGTGGAAAATTTATTTTAATTTTTTCCATTAAATTTTAATTATTGCTTTAATTTATTGATTATGTGTGTCGTTAATTATGTGTGTAATTCTTTTAAAATTGCATGTTTAACTTAATTAGGACGACATGGACATAAATTTTATTTATTGCTTTAATTAAATGTTATATGTTGCTAAAATTATGTGTGTATTTTGAATGCATGTTTAGACATAATTATAACAACATAGGGCCCCATTTAATTTTAAAATTCCTCAATTTTAATAAAAAAAAATTAAGTGGGAGAGGGAATTAATATGAAATTAAATCCCATGGTCTCCATTATTGGTTGTAGGTAATTTAACATAAAGACGGATATAAATTATATATACGTCACCCATCGTGGCATGTAAATTATGGTGTCTAGAATGTTATAGAAATTACTAGAACAAACTTCTTAAATTAATAAATTTTAAAAGGAATAAATACTGATTTTCTTTATTTCTGATTTGGGGCGATTTTGTCAAAAACGGGTTCATTGAACTTATAAGGCTGTGGGTTTTAAGCGAGACCGATGTGACTCCTCCACTACCTGGAAATCAAACCATTGATGAATATTGAATTGAAGTATTCTATTCAAGGCAAAATTACGAATATTGGAAGGTATACACGCCACCCATCGTGGCGTACCAAGTTCCATAGATTTCGAATAATTTAAGATTTGATGATGGTATACACTTAGCTATGAAAAATAATATAGTCCACCCCAACGTGGCATATTGTTAAGTAATAGGACCGAAGTAACATTTAAACAAAATTAGGTGGTATACATGTCACACATCGTGGCGTACCAGAAACTTATGGTGTTTAGATGTTAGTGCATTTAATTTTAAATAATTGTTAGAGGAATCAATAGCTCTTAATAATTTATGCACCCTTATTTATGTGATGTTTTTATGCATGATTCTCAGGATAAAATGGGCTTTAATCCACTATTCACCATACTTAAGGATAACAAACTTACCGGACCTAACTATATTGAATGAAAACGAAATTTGGACATTGTGTGACTGCTGAGGAGTACAAGTTTTGCACTTATGAACCCAAGCCTGAACAGCCTGTTGCTGATGCTCCTGAAGATGAGAAAGAGTATTATAAATGGTGGATTAAGGCTGATGAGATGTCACGATGTTACATTCTGGCAGCAATGTCGGGTATTTTGCAGCATCAGCATCAGTCTATGGCCACTGCTTCGGATATGCTCTTTAATCTCAAGGAACTTTTTGGAGATCAGAATAGAGCTGCTAGGCAAGTAGCCATGGAGGCTTTAATGAACACTCAGATGGCTGAAGGCACACCTGTAAGGGATCATGTTCTCAAGATGATGTCGTATCTGAATGAGATAGAGATCCTTGGTGCTGAACTTGACGGGGAAACCCAGATTGACATTATCCTTATGAGCTTGTCCAAGAGTTTTGAGCAGTTCCGCTTGAATTACAACATGAATAAGAGGCAGTATAGTCTCACGGAACTGCTGACAGAACTTCAGGCAGCTGAAGGATTATTTCGGCAGAGTGTTCAAGTGAATGTGGCTGAGAAAGGTTCTTCCTCTAAGCCGAAAGGTATTAAGAAGAAGAAAAAGGCTCAGACACAGAAAGCTGTGAAGGCAGTGGGAGTTTAGGGTGGTGTAAAAAAGCCTAAGGGAAAGTGCTTCAGATGCAAATAGTCAGGTCACTGGAAACAGGATTGTCCTCTTCCTAAGAAGACAAACAATACTGGTATGTCTCTTTCTCTAGTTACAGAAACATTTATAGCGGCTATATCTACGAGCACTTGGTGTGTAGATACAGGAGCCACTGATCATGTTTGTAATTCTATGCAGGGGTTCCAACTATCCAGAATGCTTAGAAATGGTGAGATATACATGTTCATGGGAGATGCTACGAAAGTAGCAGTAGTTGCAGTAGGAGTTATTCATTTATCTTTTGGTTCTGATAGGATTTTGGTTTTGAACAATTGTCTTTATGTACCTTCTTTTAGAAGGAATTTAATTTCGGTTTCTAAACTTGCTTTGGATGGTTATAATGTTTGTTTGGATCATAATGTTTCTATTATGATGAATAAACGAATTATATGTTCTGGTACATTGCAAGACAATTTGTATATAATTAATCCTAGTCAACCTACACTGCAACTGCAATTTAGGGAATTGAACAACACATCTTCTAACTCTGCTAAAAGAAAAGAACCTTCTAGTTTGAACCAAACATATCTTTGGCACTTGGGATTAGGTCATATTAACTTGAGGAGGATTCAAAGTCTGGTAGTAGACGGGCCTTTAAGCTCATTGGCAGTGGAGCCATTTCCAATTTGTGAATCCTGCTTGGAAGGTAAAATGACTAATAGGCCTTTCAAGGCAAAAGGGAATAGAGCCAAACAACTGTTAGAATTGGTTCACTCTGATTTATGTGGACCCATGAATATTCAAGCAAGAGGTGGTTATGAATATTTCGTCTCTTTCATTGATGATTATTCTAGATATGGGTACGTTTATATGTTGCGCCGTAAGTCTGAGTGCTTTGATAAGTTCAAATAGTACAAAGCTAAAATGGAGAAGCGACTTAATAAAAGTATCAAGTCACTACGATCAGATCGTGGTGGCGAATACTTGCTTGGAGAATTTAGGGAATATTTATCAGAAAATGGGATAGAATCCCAGTTAACTGCACCAGGCACACCACAGCAGAATGGTGTAGCAGAGAGAAGGAACCGGACTCTTTTAGAGAGTGTTAGATCGATGATGAGTTATTCGGATTTACCCAAGTCGTTTTGGGGACATGCCTTAGAGACAGCAGCTTATCTTCTGAACTTAGTACCTTCTAAGTCTGTTCCTAAAACCCCCTTAGAATTGTGGACCGGGGATAAACCGAGTCTATGACATATTTGAATATGGGGTTGTCCAACACATGTGCTGAACAAGAACGCGACTAAGTTAGAATCTCGTACAGAAGTAAGGTTATTTGTAGGCTACCCCATGGGAACGAAAGGATATTTATTTTATAGTCTGAAGAATCGGGATGTCATTGTTAGCACCAATGCAAGATTCTTAGAGGAGGAATATATAATGAATCACAAACCCATGAGTAGTGTCGTTTTAGAGGAACTAGTGGGAGGGACAAATAATACCCATGAAGCTGTAGTACAAGTAGAACAACCGCAACATAATGTACAACCTGTCACTAATACCGCACCCGTGCCTCGTCGTAGTGGGAGGGTTGTTCAACAGCCTGATAGATTCATGTTTTTGGGAGAGTCTTCAGACTTGGTCTCTGGTGAACATGATGATGATCCCCGTACATACGAAGAGGCAACACAAGACAAAGATGCAGATCTTTGGCCAAAGGTGATGGAATCTGAGATAGAATCAATGTATTCTAATCAGGTCTAGGAGCTCGTGGAACCACCCAAAGGTATAAAACCTATTGGATGTAAGTGGATCTACAAGAAAAAGAGGGGATTAGATAAAAAGGTGAAAGCCTGGAAAGCAAGACTTGTTGCGAAATGGTATACTCAGAAAGAAGGTATCGATTATGAGGAAACCTTTTCATCGGTAGTCATACTTAAGTCAATCCGTATTATTTTATCTATAGCAGCTCATCTCGATTATGAGATTTGGCAAATGGATGTCAAGACAAATTTTCTTAATGGAAGTCTTGAAGAAACCATCTATATGCAGCAACCAAAAGGATTCATTAAGGAAGGCCAAGAGCATCTAGTATGTAAGCTTAAGAGGTCTATTTATGGACTTAAACAAGCTTCTAGAATATTCGTTTTAATCAGGCAGTCCAGTCATATGGATTTGATCAAAGTCCAAGCGAATCGTGCGTGTATAAGAGAAGTGAAGGTAATGCAGTGGTTTTTCTAGTACTATATGTAGATGATATTTTACTCATTGGAAACAATATTGAGATGTTGTCATCAGTAAAGGCATGGTTGTTCAAACAATTTGAAATGAAGGACTTAGGTGAAGCGGCATACATCCTTGGGATCAAAGTTATAAGGGATCGCAAGAAAAGGATGTTGGCTTTATCTCAAGAGCCCTATATTGATGAAGTATAAGCTCGTTTTAACATGCAGAACTCCAAGAAAGGTTTTCTACCTTTTAAGCATGGAGTTGCTCTATCTAAGAAGCAGTGTCCTTCGACACCTAAGGATATAGAGAGCATGAAAGCAGTTCCTTATGCTTCGGCATGTGGAAGCTTAATGTATGCTATGTTATGTATGAGGCCTGACATCTGCTTTGCTGTAGGCATGGTTAGTAAATATCAGTCGAACCCAGGTCAAGAACATTGGAGTGCAGTAAAAACTATACTCAAGTACCTGTGAAGGACTAAGGAGTATATGTTAATTTACAAGGCCTCAGATCTATTTCCTTTGGGATATACTGATTCAGATTTCCAATCAAATAGTGGATTAAATAAACACTGATGTACACATAGAATATTTTGAGTATAAGTGGGAGATTGTTAGTGTATACTGAAAATATTTATTTGAAGTATATACATTTATTTCTGGCCAGTTTATTTGAGAATCATTTGAATGTTTACATGTTGTCTAATATTATATATTGTGAACAATCTAGTATCAAATGGGATACATAATATTAGATTGTTAAATACGGTTATATAATATAATAAGGTTCACAGCACAGATGGTGTTGGACAATCCACTGGTATGGCTGTAGTATTATTTAGATTAGTTTATATTGACTAATAAATAATACTAGTATACTTTGTGTATATTGAACATGATCAAATTTAGAATTGTTCCCTTAATACTGATTAAGAAGGAGAACTAAGATTCTATGTTATTATTAATGCTTAGGTTCTTAATCCGGAAATAGTAATTGACACGTGTATATTATTTACATGCTTTGATTTATATATGAAATAATTCTTTTGAATTATATTGTTATATTTTGGGTGATGGAATTATATACATGGTGGATATTATTTATTGAAGGAATCCATGTCCTGATAATATTCGGATTAATGATGTCCCTTTGAAAGCTCAATAAGATTTAATTATGTGAAAACCCTGCAGGTGGAATTTATTCTGGCATAATTAAATAAAGGTTGAGTGGATGATCAAGGATAAAAGATATTAATTAAATAAATTATCAGTAATTTATTTAATTAATGGACATATGATATTTTAAACATGGGGAATTTAATAAGCAAATAATATTGGAACCGAATTAATTAAATTACGGTATTAGGAAAGGTAGTGCAAATATTAATTCTTTAGTGGATTGAATTAATATTTAATTATATTGGGCTAGGCTCAAGATGTAATTAGAAGGCCCAACCTAATTATCCATGGTCCCTATTGTAGCCTATATATATTCTTATTCTCTTCTTGCTTGGAATTGGGTGAAAACATATTGTAGCCACCAAGGAGCAAGAAAAGAGGATAACTTGAGAAGACGGAGGCCACACTTCGCTCAAGGGAATTTGGGAATACAATAGAAGAGCGTGGAATCAACCATTAATAGGATAATCCTCTTTTCATAATCTTTATCATAAAACGTAGTAACACCCTAAGTCCGTGGTTCCCAACACTGACAAGGGGTTTGGATATACTTTTGACGATGTAGAGGGTGACCGGCCGGTTTTTGCCGTGCCTACAGAGGGTTCTTCTCATGTGCAATAGGTAGTTGATAGGACTGGTATTGGTGATGCATAGTATAGAAGATTGACTAGGCGTATGGAGGCCATGCATGTCATTCACCATCATTTTGCTGAAGATTTGACACACGCTTTCAGTACTGTTGTCCGAGACACTGGTGGCGAAGTTGATTGGCCACATGATCCTCCACCCGAAGAGGGTGATCTTTCCGATGACTAGGTATGCCTGAAATCCTTATTATTACCTTCAACGAGGACATTGAAAATTTTAAGTTTGGGGGTGATAATGTAAGGATTAGTTTGTGTGTGTCCATATAGATTCGTATAGATTCATATTGAATGTTTAGTTGTAGTTCATTTATACTTTTGCATGATTGTTCATTTAGGACATATTTGTTTATTTTTATGTGATTTCATATAGTTGCATTTGCATGCATATTTAGCATGATCCCTTAAGATGAACTATGATATTTGATAAGTTGATGTTGATTTCAGTGTGGTGATGAGGAATAGAGGGATGTTTAAGTCTTAATGAATTGATTTGCATGCTAGAAACAAATATTTTCACAAAGTCTTATAGGGTTGCTTTTGATCTAGATCATGATCATACTTGTTTGTAGTTGTGATTTAATCACTTGGTTATATTTAGAATTTGTGATATTCTCGTAATGACGTAAAAACACTAATTTTTTTATCTAGAGAAAAACTTGGATTTCATTGCTAGTTGTTGTAAGGTTAGGCGTCAAATGGCTAGTAGCCGGCTCATATTTTTATGAGTAGTCTAGGATTGAATGAGATGGAGCGAAACACACTCATTCAGAAATTATTGAAAAGAAAAAAAAAGAAAAAAAAGAAAGAAAAAAAGTATATGTTTATGCATAATTGATCAAGAGTGAGCTCTTTAATACTCGAGTTATTAAGTTCTAGGGGACTTTGTGCCTAGTGACCTAAGGCTTTTATAGTCTGGGATCCGCTAACCTAACGCTCGCTATATGGGTATTATTGCATAAGTCTTTTGGGACCTCATTCATTGCAAGGTCAAATAAGCATCTTTGCTATGTGTTCAATAATAGTGTGAATCCTTGTATAACTCTAGTAGAAAGGAGGTGTTGTGAGTCATAATGCGTTTATTGTCTATCCTGTTTATAAAATTTTGATTGTTTCGATGATAGATAAGTTATGGTTATTAATCTAGTATCGAGAGTATATCTGTTCAGCATCCACACACGCACATTTCTGGTTTGTGAGTTGGTTTGTGGGATTTATTCGAACTCTGTTTCAAGTTATTGCATTCTTAGAGGCATAGGCTTATTCATTTGGTTATGGTTATACTGAAGGGATCGATTGCATTATCAATTAGTTGCATTCGTAGTTACATTCACGCATTAGGTTCATTTTGTAGTTTTGAGTCTGTTTATGCTTGAGGACAAGCATCGATTCAAGTTTGGGGGTGTGATAAGTGGATTTTATATCCACTTGGAACGCTTTATTACAAGCTTAAATTGGTGTTTTGGACTCAAGTTGTTGGTATTTTGATGTGTTTTGTGTTATTGCATTTCAGGTATCAGTTATATGAAGAAAATAGCTTTTAAAGGAAATATGATAAAAAGTGATCAGAATTGGAAGTGAAGGCCATTGTCAAGTTGTAGAGAATCTCAATAGCTTCGCGTGGGCAGTTGAATCGCCTAATTCTGACGAGTAGAACTCAAGTTATGGCCAAAACAAGATTCATGAGAAATTTTTCCAGACAGGAGCTGAGCGCTCGCCCAGGAGAGCTGAGCGGCCGCCCAGGAGCTAAGCACCCGCCCGGAGAGTTGAGCGGCCGCCCAAGACGCGGCTGGTCGCTGATTTCACTGAAAAAGTCTTTTTTGAGTGGAATTTGATGATTTTAAGGGTCTAGGTCCACTAGGGGCGTATATATACTTAAAAAAAGGGTTTTCATCATCCGGGAAGATTGGGATACCAAGGAGAAGACCTAGAAGCACAAAACAACTCCGAGAAAGAAGATCTTGTTTTCAACTTGTGATTTTTTGAATTAGTGGTAACTTTGGATGCTTGTTTTCGTTCTTGTTGAACCTAGATCTCGTTTATTCGTACTTTAATTATTATTCAGTTTATTAAGACCTTGTTTATATCATGCTTTTATTGGAACCCATGGTGACGATGAGTTCAATTATGAACTAATCATTGTCATGGGGTTCTAGCGGATTTACTTATGAATTTCAATAATTAATTTATTTTGATATCTTGGTGTGTGGTGATTGATTGATATCCTAGTATTGGTTGTGCTTATTTGTCTTATGTGCGTAGCTAACATATAAGATAGCGTGTTAATCTATATTGAAGCGACAATGAATATAGAGGTTTAGAACTTTCCATGCTAGCATAGGTTCATGTATTGTATGCATGATTAGTGGGTAACTCTAACCGTTTTACTTTCCCTGTGTAATCATTATGGATAACTTGTGCTTAAACTGTCATGTTGTCAAATTCTATAGACATATAGGGTCTCAATATAATTGATGCCTATTCAGCTTCTATCTCTTTTGTGGATGTCTGGTAGAATGGTACTCGTGCAACGAAAGTTGGCGTTTATCAGTTTCGTGTTGTTCGATTAGTGTCATCACCATCACATGCCAAGGTTAAGAACGAAAAGGCTATTGAATGAAGTAGTAATGAAGTTAGAATCCCATGTTTGTCATATATAGTAATTCAACCTCAATTGTCTTAGTTAATATTATTTAGTATAATCTCTTAGTTTAATAAAAACCCAATTTGTTATTTGTCTTAGCATTGAGCGATAACCATACATTGTTGCATAGGTGCATAAATTGAACTTAACCTAAACCAGTCTATGTGGGAACGAATCTGATTTATATCTTATACTACTTGCGAACGCGTATACTTGCGTGAATATTAGCGCGTGTTTTCACCCTAACAAGTTAGCCTCTTATATGATTGGACTAGTCCCCCTAGTCTCTTACGTCTCAATCCAATCCATCAGGAATTCATTTGGAAAACCTTGTGTTGGAAAAGAAAGGTTTGACTAAGTTCATTTTATTATTACCAAGAATATGAAATCATTCAGACTCTTTCAAGTCGAAAATCATTCTTAAGTTCAATTCAAGAATTCAAAGAAAGTGAACGTATCAAAGGTAAGCAAAGATCAATACTAAGGATCTTGATTAAATGATAAACAAGGTATACAAGTTAGGGAATCAAAACAGTTCTAAGGATCATTACAGAGTAAGGTATATAAAAGAATGAAGGATCATTACGCAAGGGAGTTCATAAGTGTTCTTATAGGGTTTACAAGAATTCAAGGTATCAACAAGTGATAAGGATATGAATAAAGAGGTTACTATAAAGGTTTGAACAATAATCTTATTAATTTATTACAAGAACAATATTAGGGTGTTTCAAGGGATCAATGATAAATATAGCACAAGTATCAACATCAGGGTTCAAGAATTACATGTTATCACAGGTGTTATAAAAGATCATTACTCTATCATGGCATCATCAATATCCTCTCTATAATCAATTTATACAAGTAGGCAGAGTTACTTTCTTGAATTCACTTTTCTGCTTTACGGGGTTTGAGCTGATGCCACCTAGAATACCTTTCCCTTTCCTAGCCTGAATGCCTTCACGATCCGGATCTACAATCCAAAATCAAAACCCTAATTAGATTCCCACTCGACGTTCCCGGAACGTTTAATAATTACCCTAATTCGCTCTAACTCTTAACTTAACTTTACGAGTATAATCGCAATTATATACACATAGCATTTAATACAATATACTTCCATACTTGTACTCCACACTTTAGCAAATAATCACCATTCATATGACTCGATAACAAAACAACTCAATCCTACCCATTTTTATCCAAAAATTCGAACCAAAGTCACATAATAAACCAAATAATTCGACATGCATCCACTTAACTAGACTCTAAAATCAAATCAACCAAACACTTGAATTTATCTCTTTGAAAGCCATGATTCACTCGGCTTTTCCAACAAAACACAAGCAAGGAAATCAAATATTGTCATGCAACCCTTAGAACCTATTATGCAAGCCAACTCCATCACTAAAACCTATAATAACACCATTTCTAACATGAACCCTTTTAAACCCTTGTTCTTTCGAATAAAGCTGAACCAAAACATCACCTTGTACAAAACTTCAACATGCATAAATCAAATCAACTTCATGTTGGATCTATCGAATCTTGGCCCTGCATTTTATGATATTAATTAAAAGAGTACGAATAGAACATTAACCTTAATCGCTACGGTGCAAGTAATTCAAATCTACTTCTTCTACTGTATTCCCTGATTCTCCTTGGACGAAGTGTGGGCTTCGATCTCCCAAGGTGTACCTCTGCCAAAGCTCCGAAATTCTAAAACCCTAGTTGGCTCCTTGATAAAAATGGCTGCCTCTCTCAAACCCTAGGATGTGATTTCATTTTTTTGTGTGTTTACTCTAGCTTTAGGAGAGTGAGAATATTTATAGGCTACAGTAGGGATCATGGACCATTAGGCCAAGCCTTCTAATGACATTCCGTATGCCAAGCCCAATGTCATTAAATATTAATTCAATCCACTAAAAAAATTAATATTTGCACTACCTTTCCTAATTCCGTAAATTAATTATTTAATTCGGCTCCCATATTAATTGCTTATAAATTCCCCATGTTTAAGATATCGCATGTCCATTAATTAAATTAATTTCTGACAATTAATTTAATCAATATCTTTTATCCTTGATCATCCACTCAACCTTATAATTATGCAAGAACAAATCTGCCTGCAGGACTAAAGCATAATTATCTTTATGAGCTTTCAAGATGACATCATCACCCGAATATATTTTTCGGACACGGTTTTCTTTTATAGTTTATATCCCACTCTGTATATAATGTCATTGCCCAATACATAAATTTTGTAATTTAAAATAAATTACTTAATGTATGAATCAAGGCATGTGCATTAAATACAAGTGTCAATTACTACCTCCGGATTAAGAACCTAACCAATAATAATATCGTAGAATCTTAGTTCTTCTTTGTTGTCAGAATAAAAGAAATAATTATTCTACTATTTTGATCCCGTTCAATATACACAAAGTATACAAGTATTATTCAATAGTCAAGATAAACTATTTCTAAATAATACTTCATCCGTTCCAGTGGTTTCTCTAATACCACTAAGACTGTGAACTTTTATTATATTATATAAGGAGTTTGACAATCTAATCTTCTGATATCCCATTTGATACAAGATTGTCTACAATATATAATATACAGACTGTATGAAAACATGTATTCAAGATTCTTAAATAATTTATTATTAAAGTATATACTTCAAACGAATATTTCAGTATAAACCCTAACAATCTGCCACTTATACTCAAGATATTCTTTGAGTATATCAGTGTTTATTACAAGCAATCCACTACCAACTATATAACTATGTGGCCAAGTATCTGACTCCTATCGCTTCCACATGCTCCTGAAAAGCCTTAGCTGGTAAGCTCTTCGTGAAAGAATTTGCCCGGTTATCCTTTGATGCTATATTAGCCACAATGATATCTTCTCGCTTAACGAACTGCCGTATGAGGTGATACTTACGCTCTATGTGTTTTGCTGACTTATGGGCCCATGGTTCCTTGGTATTTGCCATAGCACCAGTATTATCATAATAAATCGTGATTTGCCGTGGCAAATTAGGAACCACATCCAAATCCAGCAGGAAGTTTCGGAACCATATAGCCTCTTTGGCTGCCTCAGAGGCTGCCACATATTCAGCTTCCATGGTTGAGTCTGCAATGCATTTCTGCTTCACACTCCTCCATATTACGGCTCTACCTCCCAAAGTAAAAACACATCCCGAGGTGGATTTTCTCTTATCCTTATCTGTCTGGAAATCTGAATCAGTATATCCTAGAGGCAATAAATCAGAGGACTTGTAAACTAACATATACTCCTTAGTCCTTCGCAAGTACTTGAGTATTATTTTTACTGCACTCCAATATTCTTATCCTGGGTTTGACTGGTATCGGCTAACCATGCCCACGGCAAAGCAGATATCAGGCCTCGTATATAATATAGCATATATTAGGCTTCCACATGCCGAAGCATAAGGAACTGCCTTCATGTTCTCTATCTCCTTAGGTGTCGAAGGGCACTGACTCTTAAATAGAGAAATTCTATGTCTGAAAGGTAAATTACCCTTCTTGGAGTCCTGCATGTTAAAACGAGCTAATACGTCATCTATATAGGGCTCCTGAGATAAAGCCAACATCCTTTTCTTGCGATCCCTTATAACTTTGATCCCAAGGATGTATGCTGCTTCACCTAAGTCCTTCATTTCAAATTGTTTGAACAACCATGCCTTTATTGAAGACAACATCTTAACATTGTTTCCAATGAGTAAAATGTCATCAACATATAGTACTAGAAAAACCACTGCATTTCCCTCACATCTCTTATACACGCATGCTTCACTTGGACTTTGATTAAATCCATACGACTGGATTGCCTGATCAAAATGAATGTTCCAATACCTAGAAGCTTGTTTAAGTCCATAAATAGACCTCTTAAGCTTACATACAAGATGCTCTTGGCCTTCTTTAATGAATCCCTCTGGTTGCTACATATAGATGGTTTCTTCAAGGCTTCCATTAAGAAAAGCTGTCTTGACATCCATTTGCCAAATCTCATAATCGAGATGAGCTGCAATAGATAAAAGAATACGGATTGACTTAAGCATGACTACCGGCGAAAAGGTTTCCTCATAATCGATACCTTCTTTCTGCGTATACCCTTTCACAACAAGTCTTGCTTTCCAGGCTTTCACCTTTTTATCTAATCCCCTTTTTTTCTTGTAGATCTACTTACATCCAATAGGTTTTATACCTTTGGGTGGTTCCACGAGCTCCCAGACCTGATTAGAATACATTGATTCTATCTCAGATTCCATCGCCTTTTGCCAAAGACTGCATCTATGTCTTTTACTGCCTCTTCGTATGTACGGGGATCATCATCATGTTCACCAGAGACCAAGTCTGAAGACTCTCCCAAAAACATGAATCTATCAGGCTGTTGAACAACCCTCCCACTACGACGAGGTACTGGTGCGGTATTAGTGACAGGTTGTACATTTTATTGTGGTTGTTCTACTTGTACTACAGCTTCATGGGTATTATCTGTCCCTCCCACTAGTTCCTCTAAAACGACACTACTCATGGGTTTGTGATTCATTATATAGTCCTCCTCTAAGAATCTTGTATTGGTGCTAACAATGACATCCCGATTCTTTGGACTATAAAATAAATAACCTTTCGTTCCCATGGGGTAGCCTACAAACAACTTTACTTCTGTACGAGATTCTAACTTAGTCACACTCTTGTTCAGCACATGTGCTAGACAACCCCATATCTGAATGTGTAACACCCCCAGATTCGGGGTCGGGGATCCGGGTCGCCACGGTCTTTCTTTCCACAATATCACTTCACTTAATTAATAATAATTAACCTTATGTTGTGACCCCACACTAACATACACCACAACCCGTTATAGTCTCAGAGATAAAATTGAAATAAGTACAAGTCTTTGAATCCACAATTTAAAAGTTATTACAACCCAAAATGATTACTTAATAAGTTTACAATTAATTGCCATTATCTGCCACAAGTTATAATTATACATAATTGATTCTCAAAAGTAGAAGGTCTGATCTACAGATAGATCTACCTCTGCAGCTATAGCAGCTATGATCTCAACGGGAAGGCGCGGGGCGCTTCCCACGCTCTTGCGCTGGGTCTGCATGAGTCTGGCCATCTTTCCTAACTGTTGTTGTGTGATGAAGGAATAAAGCAAGAGTGAGCATTACAGCTCGCAAGATAATATATAGTGTAAACAATAACGCAAGCACCTAATGGATAACTTGATGGAAACCTTTATCAGGTGAAAGATAATTACTTACTGGATATAAGTAAAAACAAGGGATGAAGTTATCAAATACTTCACTATACTTATATCATTTATAAAGCTACTTGAACTACCACTGTTCAAAGTATTATAGGTTTCAAAAGGTCCTCCCATAGATGAGACCACAAGTTAAGACTTGAATAGATTCAATCTTTAAAATATTATTGAATGAAATAAAGTTACGAGATACTTTATTTAGTCCCGATATATATGTATATATCCACATATATATCTCTTAAACATTTTCTGGAACCTCTGTTATGTAAAGTATGAACAGAGTTTGAAACATCCAATGAATTTTGGAAAGGAAAAGAATTTTGGCATAAACCCGATATCTTGCTGATCAGGCAAAGATACCAATAAGTAACCTTTTCTACTAGTAGATGGATGAATCCCCCACCGGTCATCACCCTGGCCACATAAGGACCTTGTGCTGGACCGCCACCCGGCCTCTTACGCATTGATGGACTGCCACCTAGCCACTTACACTTTGATAGACCGTACCCCGGCCTGTCGCTTATGCCGACTCAATTAGAGGGACTTACTTCCCGAATGTTGGACAAGTAATCAAATTGTTTTCTCAAAACAGCAACCACGTTGCGAATGTAAAATACACCACAGAGCCGGATCCCCAGGTTTTGAGCTAGTATTTAAATCCCCTTTGAAAGGAAGATCTTAAATATAAAAATGAGTTTTGGGGTCCACTCTAACTTTAAAAATCATTTTGAAGACTCGAAAACATTTTTAAGAATGTTTGGAGTACTGCTGATTTATTAAAATAAATCAGTCCCGATATATTAGAAATATCTGAATATTATTATTTAAATAATATTCTCATAAAGATAATCCTTATAAAAATAATCGAAGTAGAAGTTTTAAAACTCATACTTGAAATGGATATTAAATAACCAAAGATATACTTATACGAAAGTACTATCTTTATTTGAATAATCGAAAATAAGTTTAATTATCGAAACATTATTCTTTAATAAAATAAAGAATATTATTAAATAATAAGCGGAGTCATAATACCTCGAATGAATATTATAAATAATATTCATTAAATAAAATAAACGGAGTCATACATCCTCAAATGAATATCCAATTAATGATCATTAAATAGAATAAACAGAGTCATAAGTCTTCGAATGAATATTCAAATAATATTCATTAAATACAATAAATTTATCGAATAAACCTTATTCGATCAATAGTTTTGAAAACTATATCCATATATATATATATATATAATATACTTGGGAACATCGACTCCCGGTTTAGAAATATGTTCACCTTTGGGTCCCCTATACTAAGGGTATACTCAAATACCGCTTATCTCTAGCATAGGTATTATGCAACTAATAAGCATTTGAACCAACTGATATATAAATCAAGAATACGAAACAGGCATGCATATATACCATGTCACATGCTCCAATATATCGCAAAAATTTGCTAATAACAAATATGCATTTATCACAAGATCATGCATATACACATATACATCACAACAACAGTTTATACGGGTAGAAAACTTGCCTGAGCGACTGGGGGTTATAAATGGCTTGGGACGAGTCTGGTAACCTATAAACAACATGTGAGTTGGAATTAAACCAAAGTCACTTGTAAATCTATACTTTAACCAAAACAGACTCTAACGCTCGCTTTGCACTTACTGATTCTCTTAAGTCACTCGAGTACCCTCGGCTCTACCATATTTAATAAATTAACCATTACGAGTTTTAAGGCGATTCTTTCGCGAGTGTCTTACCAAGTGCCTAACACACTTAACATAATTGTTTCATACTCCAATTAGTCTGTTAAGGTCTTTAACCAAGGTTTCAAAGTAAGGCGAGGGGTAATGATTCGTTCGCGAAACGTCGTTACTTAAAACGGCCGTTTCTCCTAAACCGTACATCGGAATCAAACGAACCACATATCAAAACGAAGCTCGTAACATGAACTATCTAAATATGGCAATGGCCAAAACCTATCAGGGAGTTCTAGGGTCCTAATGTTATGAACAAAATCAGTCTAAAGTAAATCGGACATTACGACGGCTATGTTTACGCGATTTCCCAATTTTATACCATTCCAATTCAACCACCAATCAATCCCAATTCATTCATACAACCAACATCCATCCACACTACATCATAACATCCCCAATCAACTCAATATTAACAATTTATACTTATTCTTAAACTTGAATTTAAACTATACTTAAATCCTTTAACCAAACCATAAGATTTCAACATTCAATTCACTACCATTCCAACCCAAACTCTAAACCTACAAGCATTAAGCTACTCTTTTACCATAACAACCAAAATCATCCTAATATACAAAGTAAAGCTAGGGTTTGGAGATGATATACCTTCCTTGAAGTGATATGAGTAGCTAGGAAGCCTTAAGAAGCCTTGAGATGACTTAGGGATGCTTGGATCTTAAAGGAAAAACAAGAAAAATCAAGTTAAAAATCTTGAAATCACTATTAATTATCTTCTTCATTGATTTCTTGGAAGAGATTGAGAATGAATTGGAGGCTTAAACTTACAAGATAGCCATAACTATGCATAAGGAGTACTAGATAATTATCTTACCAATTTAGGAAGCTTGGAACTTGAATTTTGAAAATTCTTCTCCTTGAAATGAGAAAAAGCCGAGAGCAATGTGGAAGAATTGAAATGATTTTGTGTTTTTGATTTGTTTAGCTTAGCTTGGTTGTTTTTGTTTTGTTTTTGGTTAATTACCTTTCTAACCTTGAACTTTGTGTGGTTTTAAATCAACCACACCTCCTTCCCCTTATGTCATGCTTATGTCATGCTTATGATGTCATCATCACTTAATTGCCCTCTTCTTATTGGTTGGATGACCTCATCATCCCTAACCTCCTTGATTAACTTCCTAATTATTTGCCTAATGACCGTTCATCTGTTATACAGTTCGCTTAACTTTCGTTCTCGTTTCTCGTTTGAGGGATCATACCCGGGATCTTATTACTTGGGTTTCCTTAGCCTTTCTCAATACATTATATCCCTTTTATGATCCTCTCTTATAATCCTTTTATTTAAATCCTTTTTTATCCTGTTACCTTATACTCAATTCTTTCCGTATCTAGTGGATTTCCGGGAAAAATCAAAGTGTCCGGAATTGGATTCTGACGATCTTTACATACACTTATATACCGTATAGAGTACTAATAAAATCTCAGAACATCCATAACAGAACCCCTACATAGTGTGGCATGAAAAGTTTTCTCATTCAGCAAAAACACTATTCATAAGGGTTACAAAAAGTTCAAAATTTTGGGGGTTATTACAGTCTCCCCTCCTTAAAAGGATTCCGTCCCGAAATCAAATAGAAAACAAATGGGGGTACTTTTCTAGCATTGCGCCCTCTAGTTCCCAAGTTGATTCTTCCATATTATGATTCTGCCATAGCACTATGACTAGCTTGATCACTTTGTTCCGAAGCACCTGCTCTTTCTTATCTATAATCCTTACTGGTTTCTCCACGTAAGTCAGATCTGGTTGCATATCCACATGCTCGTACTCCACTATGTGTCTGGCATCCCGATGATACTTCCTTAGCATTGACACATGGAACACATTATGAACTTGTTGTAGGTTCGGGGGTAAGGCTAGCTCGTAAGCCAACTTCCCAATCCGTCGTAGTATCTCAAAAGGTCCAATGTATCTTGGGCTTAGTTTTCCTTTCTTTCCAAATCTCATTAATCCCTTCCAAGGGGATACCTTCAGCAGTACTAAGTCCCCTACTTCATACTCCTTGTCCTTTCGAGCTAGGTCTGCATATTTCTTCTATTTGTCTTGGGCTGCTACCAGTCGTCCTCTGATGAGATCCACTATGTCTTTGGTCCTTTGGACCACTTCGGGTCTGAGCATCTTCCGCTCCCCTACTTCATCCCAGTATAAGGGAGATCGACACCTTCTTCCGTACAGGGCCTCATAAGACGGCATTCCGATGCTAGCATGAAAGCTATTGTTATAAGAAAACTCGATCAACGGCAAGTGATCATCCCAACTTCCTTTAAAGTCTATTGCACAGACTCTTAACATATCCTCTAGTGTCTGGATGGCCCTTTCACTCTGCTCATCCGTCTGGGGATGGTACGCGGTACTCATATTTAACTTGGTCCCCGCACATTCTTGAAAGCTCTTCCAAAATCTGGAGTTGAATCTGAGGTCTCGGTCTGAGACAATGGACGCTGGGACTCCATGTCGCGTCACTATTTCCTTAAGGTAAATGTCCACCAGTCTATCGATTGTGTATCTCTCATTGATAGGAATGAAATGAGCTGACTTTGTCAGTCGGTCTATGATCACCCATATGGCATCATGGTTGGCTTTCGTCCTTGGTAAACTGACAACAAAATCCATGGCTATCTGTTCCCATTTCCATTCGGGAATCTCCAGGGGTCGTAAAAGTCCACTGGGTCTCTGGTGCTCTGCCTTTACTCTTTGGCAAGTCAAACATTTGCTTACCCATTCTGCTACATCCCTCTTCATGTTGGGCCACCAGTAATATTCCTTCAAATCCCTATACATCTTGGTGCTTCCCGGGTGAATGGAATACCTTGAACTATGGCTTTCATCCAAAATATCATCTTTAAGCTCTTGAACGTTCGGAACCCAAATCCGGTAGGAGTACCTCATTATCCCTTTATCATCTTTCTCAGTATGGATCTCTTCTCCAGTCATTGACTCTCTGCCCTCATTCATCATTCTTTCTTGGCACAATCTAATCTTTTCTAATAACTCTGGCTGCATTGATATCTCAAACAGCTTTTCAGTTCCGGTTCCGGTTACCTTTACTTCTATTTCCATTCTTTCGAAATCCCTGATTAATTCCTCCGAAGTCATTATCATTCTGAGCCTTTCCTTCCTACTGAGGGCGTCATCCACCACATTGGCTTTCCCCGGATGATAGAGAATCTCACAATCATAGTCCTTGATTAGTTCTAACCATCTCCTCTGGCGCATGTTGAGCTCTTTTTGCGTAAATATGTACTTGAGGCTCTTATGGTCTATGAAAATCTCGTACTTCTCTCCATACAAGTAGTGCCTCCAAATTTTTAGGGCAAAAACTATTGCCGTGAGCTCAAGGTCATGAGTAGGATATCTAATCTCGTATTCCTTCAGTTGTCTCGACACATACGCAATCACTTTACCGTGCTGCATAAGCACACACCCTAATCCTTTGTGCGACGCGTCACTATATATCACAAAATCTCCTTTTCCATCTGGCAATGCCAACACCGGGGTCGTTACCAACCTTTTCTTTAATTCCTAAAAACTGTTTTCGCATTTCTCCGTCCATTCAAACTTCTCTGTCTTACGAGTAAGTCGTGTCAAAGGGGCTGCGATCTTCGCAAAGTCCTGTACAAATCTACGATAGTAGCCGGCCAATCCTATGAAACTCCTTACCTCTGTGGGTGTGGTTGGCCTTTCCCAATTTGAGACCGCCTCTATCTTGGAGGGGTCGACCAATACTCCTTCTTTATTGATCACATGTCCTAAAAATTGTACTTTATTCCGCCAGAATTCACACTTCGAGAATTTGGCATATAACTGTTCCTCTCTGAGTATTCCTAGAGCCATCCTCAAATGCTCTGCGTGTTCTGCCTCAGTCCTTGAGTAGATTAAAATATCATCGATAAAAACTATCACACACTTGTCCAAGTACTTCTTAAATACTCTGTTCATTAAATCCATGAAAGCTGCTGGGGCGTTGGTTAATCCAAAGGACATTACCAAGAACTCATAGTGCCCATACCTGGTACGGAACGCTGTCTTGGAAATATCTTCGGGTTTAATCTTTAGTTGGTGATATCCAGTTCTCAGGTCAATCTTGGAAAAATAAACAGCATCCTTTAGCTGGTCGAACAGATCGTCTATTCTAGGTAACGGGTACCTGTTCTTTATGGTTAGCTTGTTCAACTCTCGATAGTCGATGCACAGCCTCATGCTCCCATCTTTCTTCTTAACAAATAACACTGGTGCTCCCCACGGAGACACACTGGGTCTTATCATACCCTTATCCAAGAGTTCCTGCAATTGGGTAGCTAATTCCTTCATTTCTAATGGGGCTAACCGGTAAGGTGCTTTTGAAACTGGCGCCGTCCCTGGGGCCAACTCAATAGCAAATTCAATCACTCTATCGAGTGGTAATCCCGGAAGGTCTTCTGGGAATACATCTTCAAATTCGTTGACTACTGGAATATCTTGTAAGTTGGGCACCTCCTTTTGCGTGTCTACCACATAGGTTGGGTAAGCCTCATTTCCTTTTCGTAGCATCCTTCTGGCCTGGGCCATGGTCAAAAATTTCTGCATCTGCCTCTTTCCCCTAAATATGACTTCTTTCTTTCCTGGAATATTCAACTTAACTTTCTTCCCTTTACAGTCTATCTGAGCATCATTGCTAGATAACCAGTCCATTCCCAAAATTATATCAAATTCCCCTAACTTAAAAGGAATCAGATCAACACTGAAAGATTGTTCCCCTATGCCTAACTCACAGGCGGGGTGAATCAGATTAACGAGAATAACTTCATGGTTGGTTATTTTTATTGTAAGGGCTCTATCAAGGGTTCAGCTTTAAGTCTTAATTTACGCGCAAAGTCCCTTGATATAAAAGATTTAGTTGCTCCTGAATCAAATAAAACATTTGCACTGGCTGAATTTAGAGAAAGGGTACCTGCTATCACATCTGAATCTTTCATAGCATCCTGGACTGTCATGTTGAAAGTCCTTGCAGTAGGTGGCTTATTAGAAGCAGCCCTGCTTGCTCCCGAAGCTGCTGGTTTGTTCATTGGGCATTCCCTCTTCCAATGACCCGGGCGTCCACACTGATGACAAGTGGTGGTTGGGCGGGTAATGGGGGTTGGCGAAGTGCACTTGTCCGAATAGTGACCCTCTCGACCACACTTGAAGCAGATTACCGGCTTTCCTTTACACTCCCCAGAATGCATCCTTTCACAAGTGTTACAGGCTGGCAATGGGGGTCGAGACTGGTTGGAATAGGACATTCTTGACTTTTGGCCGCTCTGGCTCACATTCACGCTCATTGGCCGCTTAAACCCAGTGTTCTTTCCCGGTAGGGACACTGCTCCTTGATTAAATCTAGTTGGGAAGCTCCTTCCTGCAGAACCCCTACCCATGCTCATACTTTTCCTCTTTATTCCCTTCTTCTCTCTTTCCTTCTGCATCTGTTTACTTCTGGCTTCTACAATTGTTGCCTTTTGCACCAGAGTGGCATAATCCGTAAGCTCAAGGATTGCCACCCTATTCTGAATCCACGGTTTCAGTCCCTGCTGAAACCTCCTAGCTTTCTTTTCCTCGGTGCTCACAAACTCCGGCACAAACCTTGATAACTCAGTAAATTTCGCTTCGTACTCTGCTACAGATAAGTTATTCTGCTTTAACTCTAAGAACTTGAGCTCCATCTGGTTTTCCATAAACCTCGGGAAATATTTTCCCAGAAACAACTGACTGAATCTTTCCCAGGTTATGATAGCATCCGTCTCCATGTTTTTCTTGGCCTCCCACCAGTAGTTGGCCTCTCCTTTCAGAAGGTAGGTAGCAAATACAGTCTTTTGTGCCTCATCGGTACTCAAAATCTCAAAGGATTTCTCCATTTCCTTTAACCATGCCCTTGCCTCAACTGGGTCGGCTGATCCGTGGAACTCAGGGGGCTTAAGGGCTTAAAAGCCCTGAAAGAGTTTGCCACAACATTGTTATTTCCTTGAGGGGGTGGGTTGGGTTGACGTTCCAAGTTCTGCCTTAGTAGTTGCATGAACTGGCCCATGAGATCCATGCCTGGGTTTGGTATTGGTTGCTCAACCTCAGTTTCTCCTTCCTCAGCCTCTATCTCAAATCCCTCAACATCATATGTCTCCTCCTCCTCTTCATACAGGGAGTCATCCTGTTCAACATAATCCTCGTCTTCCTCTTCACTGTGTTCCTGGTTCCTATCGTCCTGGTTATGGCTTCCCTGGTCCTCAGATCCAGGGTTTGCCCTAGTTCCAATCTTTCTTGGCGGCATGATACTGATAATAAAAACAATTATTGGGAAATTCAACGTTAGGTCACAATCATACACAAGATTGTGCCTTGCACAGCTCTATAATGGGGAGAATGTCTCGCAATTCTAATGTTTTATGACAGTTCTAATAAGAAGTGAAGTAATAATAATGATAAAAACAGTGATCTCGTCACTAAGGAACTGAACCGAAAGGAAACAAATATATACATAATGCGAGAAATACATAGTTTGATCTGGTCAAAAGTACAACAGTGCTATAACCATCTGTCCCAAAAGTGATACACACTAGTCTATCCGTCTAGTCAGAAAAAGGGATGCTATATATACAAGTCAACTATCCCGAAAAATTGGCTCTTACTAAGGCCTCGACTAACTAGACAACTAGACTATCCCATCGTCAGTCCTGAATCACACACCGGAGCGGGTCAGCTCCCATACCCTTTCCATCGCACGACGGAAGATATAGTCGGCCTACCGCCTGGAGATCCTACCATGCCTGTCCCCCTGGAGTGATCTGAGTCTCGCTCGGGACGTGAGCTCTATCCCCGTCAGCTCCCTCCTCAAGGATCGGGGTATAGCAGCCCTGGTCTCATAAGCTCGGGTACGCCTACCCGCCCTCTCCGCATCCAACTCCCTCCTGGCCTCATCCAGTCGGGCCTCAGCAACAGCCACTCGGGTCCTCAATACATCCTGAACATAGCCGTGGGCTAACAAAGACTGCCTGTGGGCAAGGTCGAGAGGTGGTGAATCCGGAGCCGCTGGGGGTGCCTCCTCGGTCTGCCTAGTCTCGGGAGTATCAGTCTCAGAGCTGTCATCATAAGTGCTCCAGGATGGTAGTGGAGGGGTGGGAGCTCTGACCACAGGGAGTGAGGGTAAAGAGGTACCAGTGTACACTACCATAGCTCTGACATGCTCCTCAGCCACTGGGACCTCATCCGGGTCCTCCTCATCTGAAATCGCAACAACCTCTGTCTCTGACTCCTCTGAGGGGTCCTCCTCATCCTCCTCCATCTCAGGCTCCTCCTGATCCTCGACATCTAGCAGTGCCTCATCATGCTCACGCTCGAACATCTCAGGGTTCTCTATCTCATGCGCCTACACATTAAACGAGCTAAGTTACTATCATGATACTTATAAGGGTTCCCATAAGGGTTTTAACTGTCAGAGCTACTTTAAGTAGTCCGACGATGAACTTGGCAAGAGTTCTTATTATCTTTGTGAGTTTATTATTACATCGTCGCATCATCTCTGAGGTTTATAACGCTTAGCTCTGAGACCATTTCTGTAACACCCCCAGATCCGGGGTTGGGGATCCGGGTCGTCACGGTCTTTCTTTCCACAATATCACTTCACTTAATTAATAATAATTAACCTTATGTTGTGACCCCACACTAACACACACCACAACCCGTTATAGTCTCAGAGATGAAATTGAAATAAGTACAAGTCTTTGAATCCACAATTTAAAAGTTATTACAACCCAAAATAATTACTTAATAAGTTTACAATTAATTGCCATTATCTGCCACAAGTTATAATTATACATAATTGATTCTCAAAAGTAGAAGGTCTGATCTACAGATAGATCTACCTCTGCAGCTATAGCAGCTATGATCTCAACGGGAAGGCGCGGGGCGCTTCCCACGCTCTTGCGCTGGGTCTGCTTGAGTCTGGCCATCTTTCCTAACTGTTGTTGTGTGATGAAGAAATAAAGCAAGAGTGAGCATTACAGCTCGCAAGATAATATATAGTGTAAACAATAACGCAAACATCTAAATGGATAACTTGCTGGAAACCTTTATCAGGTGAAAGATAATTACTTACTGGATATAAATAAAAATAAGGGATGAAATTATCAAATACTTCACTATACTTATATCATTTATAAAGCTACTTGAACTACCACTGTTCAAAGTATTATAGGTTTCAAAAGGTCCTCCCATAGATGAGACCACAAGTTAAGACTTGAATAGATTCAATCTTAAAAATATTATTGAATGAAATAAAGTTACGAGATATTTTATTTAGTCCCGATATATATATCCACATATATATCTCTTAAACATTTCCTGGAACCTCTGTTATGTAAAGTATGAACAGAGTTTGAAACATCCAATGAATTTTGGAAAGGAAAAGAATTTTGTCATAAACCCGATATCTTGTTGATCAGGCAAAGATACCAATAAGTAACCTTTTCTACTAGTAGATAGATGAATCCCCCACCGGTCATCACCCTGGCCACATAAGGACCTTGGGCTGGACCGCCACCCGGCCTCTTACGCGTTGATGGACTGCCACCCAGCCACTTACACTTTGATAGACTGTACCCCGGCCTGTCGCTTATGCCGACTCAATTAGGGGGACTTACTTCCCGAACGTTGGACAAGTAATCAAATTGTTTTCTCAAAACAGCAACCACGTTGCGAATGTAAAATACACCACAGAGCCGGATCCCCAGGTTTTGAGCGAGTATTTAAATCCCCTTTGAAAGGAAGATCTTAAATATAAAAATGAGTTTTGGGGTCCACTTTAACTTTAAAAATCATTTTGAAGACTCGAAAACATTTTTAAGAATGTTTGGAGTACTGCTGATTTATTAAAATAAATCAGTCCCGATATATTAGAAATATCTTAATATTATTATTTAAATAATATTCTCATAAAGATAATCCTTATAAAAATAATCGAAGTAGAAGTTTTAAAACTCATACTTGAAATGGATATTAAATAACCAAAGATATACTTATACGAAAGTACTATCTTTATTTGAATAATCGAAAATAAATTTAATTATCGAAACATTATTCTTTAATAAAATAAAGAATATTATTAAATAATAAGCGGAGTCATAATACCTCGAATGAATATTATAAATAATATACATTAAATAAAATAAACGGAGTCATACATCCTCAAATGAATATCCAATTAATAATCATTAAATAGAATAAACAGAGTCATAAGTCCTCGAATGAATATTCAAATAATATTCATTAAATACAATAAAGTTATCGAATAAACCTTATTCGATCAATAGTTTTGAAAACTATATCCATATATATATATATATAAATATATATATATATATATAATATACTCGGGAACATCGACTCCCGGTTTAGAAATATGTTCACCTTTGGGTCCCCTATACTAAGGGTATACTCAAATACCGCTTATCTCTAGCATAGGTATTATGCAACTAATAAGCATTTGAACCAACAGATATATAAATCAAGAATACGAAACAGGCATGCATATATACCATATCACATGCTCCAATATATCGCAAGAATTTGCTAATAACAAATATGCATTTATCACAAGATCATGCATATACACATATACATCACAACAATAGTTTATACGGGTAGAAAACTTGCCTGAGCGACTGTGGGTTATAAATGGCTTGAGACGAGTCTGGTAACCTATAAACAACATGTGAGTTGGAATTAAACCAAAGTCACTTGTAAATCTATACTTTAACCAAAATAGACTCTAACGTTCGCTTTGCGCTTACTGATTCTCTTAAGTCACTCGAGTACCCTCGGCTCCACCATTTTTAATAAATTAACCATTACGAGTTTTAAGGCGATTCTTTCGCGAGTGTCTTACCAACTTCCTAACACACTTAACATAATTGTTTCATACTCCAATTAGTCCGTTCTTTAACTAAGGTTTCAAAGTAAGGCGAGGGGTAATGATTCGTTCGCGAAACATCGATATTTAAAACAGCCGTTTCTCCTAAACCGTACATCGGAATCAAACGAACCACATATCAAAATGAAGCTCGTAATATGAATCTAAACATAGCAGTGGTCAAAACCTAGTAGGGAGTTCTCGGGTCCTAATGTTATGAACAAAAGCAGTCTAAAGTAAATCGGACATTACGACGGCTATGTTTATGCGATTTCCCAATTTTATACCATTCCAATTCAACCACCAATCAATCCCAATTCATTCATACAACCAACATCCATCCACACTACATCATAAAAGACCCAATCAACTCAATATTAACAATTTATACTTATTCTTAAACTTGAATTTAAACTATACTTAAGTCCTTTAACCAAACCATAAGATTTCAACATTCAATTCACTACCATTCCAACCCAAACTCTAAACCTACAAGCATTAAGCTACTCTTTTACCATAACAACCAAAATCATCCTAATATACAAAGTAAAGCTAGGTTTTGGAGATGATATACCTTTCTTGAAGTGATGTGAGTAGCTAGGAAGCCTTAAGAAGCCTTGAGATGACTTAGGGATGCTTGGATCTTAAAGGAAAAACAAGAAAAATCAAGTTAAAAATCTTGAAATCACTATTCATTATCTTCTTCATTGATTTCTTGGAAGAGATTGAGAATGAATTGGAGGCTTAAACTTATAGGATAGCCATAACTATGCATAAGGAGTACTAGATAATTATCTTACCAATTTAGGAAGCTTGGAACTTGAATTTTGAAAATTCTTCTCCTTGAAATGAGAAAAAGCCGAGAGCAATGTGGGAGAAATGAAATGATTTTGTGTTTTTGATTTGTTTAGCTTAGCTTGGTTGTTTTTGTTTTGTTTTTGGTTAATTACCTTTTTAACCTTGAACTTTGTGTGGTTTTAAATCAACCACACCTCCTTCCCCTTATGGCATGCTTATGTCATGCTTATGATGTCATCATCCCTTACTTGCCCTCTCTTTATTGGTTGGATGACCTCATCATCCCTAACCTCCTTGATTAACTTTCTAATTGTTTGCCTAATGACCGCTGATCTGTTATACGGTTCGCTTAACTTTCGTTCTCGTTTCTCGTTTGAGGGATCATACCCGGGATCTTATTACTTGGGTTTCCTTAGCCTTTCTCAATACATTATATCCCTTTTATGATCCTCTCTTATAATCCTTTTATTTAAATCCTTTTTTATCCTGTTACCTTATACTCAATTCTTTCCGTATCTAGTGGATTTCCGGGAAAAATCAAAGTGTTCGGAATTGGATTCTGACGATCTTTACATACACTTATATACCATATAGAGTACTAATAAAATCTCAGAAAATCCATAACAGAACCCCTACATAGTGTGGCATGAAAAATTTTCTCATTCAGCAAAAACACTATTCATAAGGGTTACAAAAAGTTCAACATTTTGGGGGTTATTACAGAATGTGTCTTAGACTCGGTTTGTCCCCAGTCCACAATTCTAAGGGGGTTTTAGGAACCGACTTAGAAGGTACTAAGTTTAGAAGATAAGCTGCTGTCTCTAAGGCATGTCCCCAAAATGACTTGGGTAAATCCGAATAACTCATCATCGATCTAACATTCTTTAAAAGAGTCTGGTTCCTTCTCTCTGCTACACCGTTCTGCTGGGGTGTGCCTGGTGCAGTTAACTGGGATTCTATCCCATTTTCTGATAAATATTCCCTAAATTCTCCAAGCAAGTATTCGCCACCATGATCTGATCGTAGTGACTTGATACTTTTATTAAGTCGCTTCTCCGTTTTAGCTTTGTACTCTTTGAACTTATCAAAGCACTCAGACTTATGGCGCAACAAATAAACGTACCCATATATAGAATAATCATCAATGAAAGGTACGAAATACTCATAACCACCTCTTGCTTGGATATTCATGGGTCCACATAAATCAGAGTGAACCAATTCTAACACTTCTTTGGCTCTATTCCCCTTTGCCTTGAAAAGCCTATTAGTCATTTTACCTTCCAAGCAGGATTCACAAACTGGAAATGGCTCCACTGCCAATGAGCTTAAAGGCCCGTCTACTACCAGTCTTTGAATCCTCCTCAAGTTAATATGACCTAATCTCAAGTGTCAAAGATATGTTTGGTTCAAACTAGAAGGTTCCTTTCTTTTAGTAGAGGTAGAAGATGTGTTGTTCAATTCTCTATATTGCAGTTGCAGTGCAGGTTGACCAGGATTAATTATATATAAATTGTCTTGTAATGTACCAGAACATATAATTCGTTTATTCATCATAATAGAAACATTACGATCCAAACAAACATTATAACCATCCAAATCAAGTTTAGAAACTGAAATTAAATTCCTTCTAAAAGAAGGTACATAAAGACAATTGTTCAAAACCAAAATCCTATCAGAACCAAAAGATAAATGAATAACTCCTAATGCAACTACTGCTACTTTCGTAACATCTCCCATGACCACGTATATCTCACCATCTCTAAGCATTCTGGATAGCTGGAACCCCTGTATAGAATTACAAACATGATCAGTGGCTCCTGTATCTACACACCAAGTGCTCGTAGATATAGCCGCTATAAATGTTTCTATAACTAGAGAAAGAGACATACCGGTATTGTTTGTCTTCTTAGGAAGAGGACAATCCTGTTTCCAATGACCTGACTGCTTGCACCTAAAGCACTTTCCCTTAGGCTTTTTCATACCACCTTGAACTCCCACTGCCTACACAACTTTCTGTGTCTGAGCCTTTTTCTTCTTCTTAATACCTTTCGGCTTAGAGGAAGAACCTTTCTCAGCCACATTCACTTGAACACTCTGCCGAAATAATCCTTCAGCTGTCTGAAGTTCTGTCAGCAGTTTCGTGAGACTATATTGCCTCTTGTTCATGTTGTAATTCAAGCATAACTGCTCAAAACTCTTGGACAAGCTCATAAGGATAATGTCAATCCGGGTTTCCCCGTCAAGTTCAGCACCGAGGATCTCTATCTCATTCAGATGTGACATCATCTTGAGAACATGATCCCTTACAGGTGTTCCTTCAGCCATCTGAGTGTTCATTAAAGCCTTTATGGTTACTTGCCTAGCAGCCCTATTCTGATCTCCAAAAAGTTCCTTGAGATTAAAGAGCATATCCGAAGCAGTGGCCATAGACTGATGCTGATGCTGCAAAACACCCGACATTGCTGCCAGAATGTAACATCGCGACATATCATCAGCCTTAATCCACCGTTTATAATACTCTTTCTCATCTTCAGGAATATCAGCAGCAGGCTGATCAGGCTTGGGTTCATAAGTGCAAAACTTGTACTCCTCAGCAGTCAACACAATGTCCAAATTTCGTTTCCATTCAACATAGTTAGGTCCGGTAAGTTTGTTATCCTTAAGTATGGTGAATAGTGGATTAAAGCCCATTTTATCCTGAGAATCATGCATGAAAAAACATCACATTACACATAAATAAGGGTGCATTAAATATTAAGACCTATTGATTCCTCTAACAATCATTAAAATTAAATTCACTAACATTTAAACACCATAAGTTTCCGGTACGCCACGATGTGTGACATGTATACCACCTAAATTTGTTTAAATGTTACTTCGGTCCTATTACTAAACAATACGCCATATTGGGGTGGTCTATATTATTTTTCATAGCTAAGTGTATACATCATCAAATCTTAAATTATTCGAAATCTATGGAACTTGGTACGCCACGATGGGTGGCGTGTATACCTTCCAATATTAGTAATTTTTCCTTGAATAAAATACTTCAATTCAATATTCATCAATTCAATATTCAATATTCATCGATGAGCCCGTTTTTGACAAAATCGCCCCATATCAGAAATAAAGAAAATTCGTATTTATTCCGTGTTTTAATTTAAGAAGTTTGTTCTAGTAATTTCTATAACATTCTAGACACTATAAGTTACATGCCACGATGGGTGATGTATATATAATTTATATTTGTCTTTATGTTAAATTACATACAAACAATAATGGAGACCATGGGATTTAATTTCATATTAATTCCCTCTCCCACTTAGTATTTACTTTGAGGATTTTAATCTAGATGCATCGTCCTATGTTATTTCTTCGAAGTACACATGTATTATAACAACACAAAGAACACATAACATAGCAAGATACTATCATGATTAAAGCATTAATAAAAAGATCCCTATGTCCATGTCATTCTAGCATGCAAAGGGTTAGTATCACATGGCATAACAACAAAGACAAGAAACACATAGTAGCAATAATCAAGAGAAGCAGAAATTATGTAAAACATAATAAAACACATCCACTATTATGGCCCCAGAAAAATAGCTTCGAATTTATCCTTCGAAAAATTCTGGAAATCTTCAAGAGCCCGGTTGGAGGCCTTAACAGCCTCAAAACGCCTTGAAATAATGGGTCAATGGTCTTCTGACCTTTTGTTCCCTAATCGTCTCGTTCTTCCGTTTCTGAAAAGGTATCGTACGCCCAAATTGGACATCGTATGCAAAATCTGCAGGCAAAATAGCGAAGCACCCCGAAAACAGAATGCAGGAGCGGAAAATCTCTGTTTCTTGCAGCTCCGTAGATCAAACAATTACATACAAAATAATACAGATGAACCAGCCTATTCTGTTACATCAGATCATAATCTAAAACAATTACAAATTGATTTACAAGATTACAAGATCAGAATAGGAAAAAACAAAACTTTCACGATCAACCCTCGTGATTTACAACAAAACCACGATAAACCACGTGGAATCCAATCATAACAAAATAACCACGATTAAACCACGTGGGATCCAAACACATAATTAAAACATGACCATAATAGTGAATAATAACCTGCATCACAGAATCAATACAAGCATACCACTATATACATGCATATATAATCATGACATGGACAACATATCCTAAAACGCAGAACCTAGAACCAGGCTCTTGATACCAATTGTTGGATCTATCGAATCTTGGCCCTACATTTTATGATATTAATTAAAAGAGTACGGGTAGAACATTAACCTTAATCGCTACGGCGCAAGCGATTCAAATCCACGTCTTCTACTGTATTCCCCGATTCTCCTTGGACGAAGTGTGGGCTTCGATCTCCCAAGGTGTACCTCTCCCAAAGCTCCGAAATTCCAGAACCCTAGCTGGCTCCTTGAGAAAAACGGCTGCCTCTCTCAAACCCTAGGATGTGATTTCATTTTTTTGTGTGTTCACTCTAGCTTTAGGAGAATGAGAATATTTATAGGCTACAGTAGGGATCATGGACCATTAGGTCAGGCCTTCTAATGACATTCCCGGCCAAGCCCAATGTCATTAAATATTAATTCAATCCACTAAAGAATTAATATTTGCACTACTTTTCCTAATTCCGTAAATTAATTATTTAATTCGGCTCCTATATTAATTGCTTATAAATTCCCCATGTTTAAGATATCGCATGTCCATTAATTAAATTAATTTCTGACAATTAATTTAATCAATATCTTTTATCCTTGATCATCCACTCAACCTTATAATTATGCAAGAACAAATCTTCCTGCAGGACTAAAGCATAATTATCTTTATAAGCTTTCAAGAGGACATCATCACCCGAATATATTTTTCGGACACGGTTTCCTTTTATAGTTAATATCCCACTCTATATATAATGTCATTGCCCAATACATAAATTTTGTAATTTAAAATAAATTACTTAATGTATGAATCAAGGCATGTGCATTAAATACAAGTATCAATTACTACATCCCACTCTGTATATAATGTCATTGCCCAATTACTACAAAATCTCAAGTCGAATACTCAAATGGAATCAAAAGTTGAGCTCTCGGCTCAACACCAAACACAAACATACACACACACACACACCCGCATGCAAGCACACACACACACCCACATGCAAGCACACACACTTATACATATCGTTTGAAGCTCATATATAGAATGAGAGTGAAGTGTTATGGAGGAATTCAAAGAAAACGAGGGTGAAAGCGATGGTACCAGGAGAGAAAGAGAGAGAGAGAGAGAGAGAGAGAGAGAGAGAGAGAGAGGGAGAGAGAGAGAGAGAGAGAGAGAGATGAGAGATATTAAGAGAAGAGATAGAGAGTAATAGGGTGAAGAGTGAAAAAGAAAGGGGGAGGGTGAGCTTATATATTAAGGGGCAGGGGCATTTTAGTAATTAGCAAAGCCTTCTTTCTTTTATTCTCTTTTATTCTCTTTTCTTTTTTATTCTTAATTCAAAACAAATTTGGATAATATATAACTCTCTCAGAAAAGATGATAATGAAATTAATAACAATTTTAGAATATAGAACTCGACATTATCTTTCCAACCATGTTTTTAAAATAATATTTGAGCGTACGCTTTATTTTCTATGAATTTTACAAGATTGCGCTCAAAATAGATTTATAACTCGATAAAATGATTTTAAAATACATCGATCACCAACTAACTTCATCTATCATTTTTAGAAAGTCTCTAGGACTATTTCAAAGATATCAAAACAGATTTCATGCCTTGACCATACTCGGAGAATTTTATAAAAATATATAAAGGTTCAATAAACCTTATTTTAAATCAAATAAATCCCTTAAAAATCATTTAAAAAATATCCAGATAACATAATCATGCATATTATCAGGCAATAACATATACTCACATATAACGACTCATATTGTAACACATTCAATCATAAAAAATTTCCCCTTTTGTTCATATTCACTCTTCGCGTAACGGGACGCGTCTTGTCTGACGGCCCGACACTGAGCGTTTCCACTTACGCTTCACAATCATTCTTTTTTTATGTCAACTGACACATCAGCTGGAAGATAATATTCACTTAAACATTCTTGTTTCACACAAAAACACATAGTTCACATTTAAATATCTTAATCTCTTTTAAAAAACGGGTTCCGTTCAACCTCACGACCCGACATTACAGCTTATCCCCTAAGCTAACTCATCAAACTGGAATGGGTCATCTTACGTTCCCAGTTACTAGTATACAATGAAGACAATTAACCAACAAAATCATTTAACCCTTTGTTTATTCACATAATTTAGATTTACAACATAAAATTATATTTTATTCACTTAATCATGTCACAAAATTCCCAGTCGCTATATATAGGACACCCCCTTACTTGGATATAGATTGGCTTCAGGAAAGGCTGATATCTATGCCTTTTTGAGTTCATGAAGAAGCTGAGTATCCTCTGTGATGACTACATGAACCTTGTCAATCACAACATCTAGCTCAGATGCCCTTAGTGTTTTGAGATTTAAAAGGGATACTTGAAGACATCGATCCACACCACCATCATTGATATTAACAACAATCCTCTTTTGTAGATAGTTATCAACATTCATTACTACTACCCTGATAGAGTTGATAGTCTTGGCCAATACTCTTTTGTATGTGATGAAGTTATTTTGAAGAAACATCCTCAAGACTGCAAGAAGTTCACTAAATTTTGGTCTTGATTTGGTCCTTCTGCAGCCTTTAGAAGTCTTTCTTTTCCAACATCATGAGAGACTTGAGCATTAGAAGAGCTTTGACCAACCTGAATAGGCTCCTTAGATTTAGATTTAGCATCCCTGGATTGTTGAATCCTAGTCTCAATCTCTACCTCAGTTTTGGTGACAGGCATGAGTAGAGGAGTTGGTAATTTTGGCCTTATTTCTTCAGGTAGTGAGGGCAGTGGTATATTGAGCTTCCCCATGATGGCTCCCAAGGCAACAGAATTCTGCAGTTAGAGATGGTTGTGAGAGTCCATCAGGGTTTTGATATCTGTCTGTTGACTCTACACCAAGGATGTAAGAGCTTGATCTTGTGCACTAGTGAGTCATTGGAGATTTGAGAGAAGAAACTTGATGTTCCAGTTCTTGAACTTGTAGTGTGGATGAGGATTGAGATGTGGAGGAAGTAGAAACCCCAAAAGTGACTGTACACCCTTCTTGATTTCATCCATGAGCAAGGCTGAAGGAGTGTATTTGCTAGAGTGCATTTGATCCAGCTTCAGTCTTGTGTCATTGAAGTGAATGATATGATTTTGAACTTGTTCATTTAGGGCCACAAATGAGGTCTTGAGATTCTTGACACTAGTTTCCATTCCACTGAGATCATGCCTTGACATCTGGTCAGCAAAGTTTATGAATTTTTTTTTAATCTCAGTTTGAGAAGGAATGATTTGATCCATCTTTTCCCTCACCATCTTCAGTATTTTATATTGATGTCCACTCAATATGATTTAAAGGCTTTTCCAAAGTTGTGGAAAGCCTTGATTTGAGCTTTGTAGACATCATTGATGACATCATACACTTCCTGAGGAGTTAGAGATCTAGCATTGCTTCCCAGAACATTGATATACTCTTCCCTGAACTTAGCTAGCATAACATCCATTTCAATAGAAAAATCTTTATCTAGCCAAGCATCACAGTTTACATCTCGGACCAACTTCATCTACAATCTTAGCTTGATTTTCTTCAACATCTGTCTGGTAGGTGAGCATGATGGCTTGGTAGTCCTGATTTGACATGTTACAGGTGAGCATCTGTTGTGAGATTTGTGCAAGGCCTCCAATTTGGTCAACTACAAGATCTTCAATGGTTGAAGGTTGATCTTCAGTTTCTTAGAGCCATAGAGAGACTAGATGGGATTTTTGAGGTTGAGAGGTTGAACGTTGGTTTTTTGGGTGAGAAGGAGACAGTGTATCAGAACCACCTGTGACAGGAGTCACATTTTGACTCACAGTAGGTACTTTGGTTATGACAGGGTGTTGTTCCTCACTAGTTGTGGGAACCTCCATTTGAATTAGAGGGGATTTGATTGTGCCACCGTCATTTGCAACAGCCTCAAAACCTTATGTGTCTTGCACCACAATGTCACTTAAATGTGATGTACTTGCCTCTCCCATTACAGGGTCATTGACAATTGTAGTCCTAGCATCAATTGCAAATGCAATTTCTGCTAGGGTTTTGAGGGGAGTTTTTCCTTGAACAGGAACCTCCAATTAAATTGAAGAGGATTTAGATAGCTCCCCCTCAGGAGTACTACCCTCAACCTTACAGTCTGTGAAGACTGATTTGCACATGAAGGTGCATATTCAATTACCATAGGGTCTTCAGTAAAATCTGATGAATGTTTGTGATGGTGTCATCAAGGTCTACCCCAGCTAGTAGCCTCTCACCATCTAAATTTGGTGTTTGGGAGGTGAGCAAGGTTTCTTGAACCAAGTTACTTGAATGGGGTTGTACTTGAGAATTAGATTGAAGCACATTCTGAAAATAAGAAATTTGAGAAATAAGTAGAGTTTGATCATGAGTGAGTGTTGGTAGCTCCCCCTGAGTGAATGAGGGAGCTTCAATAGATGTGCTCTCACTGTATGTGCTGTCCTTATTTCTTCTTTCATACACTATAACTTGATCTAGTACAGGTGCAGACTCATTACAAGATGTATTGTGGAGAATGCTCTTTTCAATAGAAACACCCTGTTGAGAGGATGTCTTTAGAATATGTTTTGACCCCATTTGTACAATTGCATCCTTTTGGGAGGATACAGAGGTGGCTTGAGTGGTCAACTCAGTTTTCTTAGCCTTCTTTATTTTTCTGACCAAGGGTGACTCAGTTGGTATTTGTTTCTCACCACTCTCATTCATTACAGTAAGGGTTATCTCATTTCTCTTCTTTTTACTCACTTCATCCTTTCGAGAGGATGAAGTGGTTGGTTTCCTAGATGCTATTGGTTTTGAATAAGTGGTCTCATCTCATGTCAGGCATATGGTAAGGGTAAGTCTTAAACCTCTCCATCGTGAATGGAGTGATTTTCAGACTCACATTTACCTTGTTCTTTGTAGTAAGTGAACCAAATATAATTTTGGACACTTGCTTATAATTCCCTATTTTAGTGTTATCTATACCATTCAACAAATATATGTCTAATACTTTATAATTTAAAGTAGACATAAAAAATCTAGGAAAGAAAATTTCCTTACCTCTAGCAGATTGGGGCATAGTTAGCCTGGTGGCAAGTTCTTCCAGGATCAATAGACCAACATTCAAGTGTTTGTTGTGGGCTATTGAGAACACCAGCTGTAACGCCTGGGAAATTACGCTTGTATTATATCGTAATAAAGATAAATTATTTGTTTTATTATGTCATTTATGTATACTTAGCTATAAAACCCTAATTGCTACGTGTATTCTGTATTGTAAGGGTATTTTCTGGGTATTTATCGGATATTTTATTTCGTATTTAAAGCCCTCGTGTCAAAAGTTATACAACCTGAACTATGTTTTAATAGCTGATATTTCAAATAAAATAATTGGCCTTATTTTCCTTAGAACGGCTTGTACCATCGCGTTATTCTGAACATCTAGGTATTTTATAAATTTTCACGTTTCACTAAAAATGACTTTTCCAGGCCCATTAGTTGTTAAAAACCCCACAAAACTCACATTTTTATTTTTATAAAATTATAGGACTTTCAAATATACCATTTCTTTGCATTTTTAAATTATTTTTGGTAATTTTTCGTATATATATTGTATATATTAAATATTTAAAAATTAAAAATTACTACTCAAAAATTATAAAATTAGGGGCCAATTAATTTTAAAAGATGTATAATTAGAGCCTTAATTTTAATTAAGAGTATTATTTTACTTACTATAAATAGCCTAATTTTTATTTAATTAATTATAATTAATAATTAAAAATTAGAAAAATTAGATAATTCTCTGAAATTCGGGTCAATTCTTTGAATTCGGGTTGAAGAATCAAACCATGATTTCAAGCTAATTTCTGCATCAAAACGAGTGATTCAAGTACTCAAATCGAAGATTTTGATCGGTTCTTTCAGTTTCTACTATCAATTTCATGTTTTAATTCGTATATTTTGATTTTCGATTTCTAGGGTTTATGTTCGAATTGGGTCTTTTTGATTCTAGGGTTATTAGGATGATTTGATGATTCATAGCTTCCTTATGATGTTTACAGTTGATTCATGGTGTTTAATTGAATAAACGATACCAGAATAGATGAATTCAATTTCTAGGGTTTATACTTAATTTTCAATTAATCATTTTTTATTTT
Source organism: Apium graveolens (assembly GCF_009905375.1). Classification (NCBI taxonomy): domain Eukaryota; kingdom Viridiplantae; phylum Streptophyta; class Magnoliopsida; order Apiales; family Apiaceae; genus Apium; species Apium graveolens. The sequence goes on along the minus strand of NC_133650.1, from coordinate 249,685,801 downwards.
TGAGATAGCTGAGGTATATATGGATATAGGGGTTTGATTGTACGTGTTTCAGGCTTTAATTTAAGCTATTAACCTCGTAATTTCATGTACAAATCAGCCAAATCGATGTTTTGGTCGGAGTTTGGTTGAGTTTGATCGGAGAATTGATTTCAGGGATGATTCTGGTTGTTTGACGGCTGGAATTGTTAGTCGCTAAACACGCGCTAATAATACACGCAAGTATACGAGTTCGCAAGTAGTGTAGAATATTTTCTAGTTCGTTCCTACAAAGACTGTATTGGTTAATTAATTAATTCACACACTTAAGCAACAATGTATGGTTATTATTCAATGCTCAGACGATAACCCAGTGAGGTTTTTTATAACTAAGAATTAAACTAATAATTATAACTACGAGAATAAGATTGACTGAATTAATAAGTATGACAAACATGGAATTCTAACTTCATTAAATACTTCATTCAATAGCCTTATTGATCTTAACCTTAGCATGTAATGGTGATGACACTAATCAGATAACACGAAACTGATAAACGCCAACTTTCGTTGCACGAGTACCATACTACCAGACATCCACAAAAGAGATAGAAGCTGAATAGACACCAATTATATCAAGTGCGACGCCCTCAATCTCGGTGTTAGGAAATGAGGAGTCACACACCTCTAATCTAATAATTAAATATGCATAAATCCCGATTAACTCCTAACAGGATCAACAGGATAAAGTATGAGACAAGATTACAACTACCAATCATAAAATATAACTTACAAACCCAAAATATCATTAAATAAACAATATCGATTCCGGCTGGGAACCGACAGATAACCCATTGTATCTTTAAACATTTCCTTCTAGGCGCGAGCTCACTCTTAATTACCACTACCTGCTCTGGCAACCGGAAGCCCTCAACACGGTAGGGACCACCAGGAACGCTCTTACGAGCAGTGCGCCTAAGCCTGACCATCTTCTTGCTTAACTGCCATGGTTAGATTAAAATAAGACAAATGAGTATAAAACTCAGCAAGTAACTATATAGCAGTTCTACAATATCAATTCACAATATGCTTTACCAAACTCAGGGCATTCTACTTTATTTGATCTAGGTGGCAGATTCCAGCTTTTGGGTTAAGGAAAGGTTTTTGAAGGAACAATATGGAGCTTTTAAGGAACAAGGCTCAACGTGGTTCGAAAGCCAACATTCATCACAAATCAATAAAGGATCAGAATAGATCTTTCAATAGAGGAAAGCAACAGTATTTCAATATATAGACTCAATCATATGATCAACAGATTTAAGAATCAGGGTTCTCGAGCTTTAAGCTTCACATCATACTCAACTCTTTTCAAAACAATATGAACCATTTTCATTTTCAAAAAAATCAATTTACTGAACAGAAAGTTTCAGTTCCCTTTTTAAATAATCATTTAGAACCCTTGATTGGATCACTTTATCTTTCCATTTCATATTAATACGGGTGATCAGCCCGTACTGACCTCCATCCGGTCTTTAAGGTACCAATCGGCATAATTTCAGCCTTAAGTTGGACTAGCCCCGCTAGCCTCTTACCATGACTGGACTAGTCCCACTAGCCTCTTACGTCCCAATCCAATCCATCAGGAATTCATTTGGAAAACCTTGAGTTGGAAAAACAAATAGGTTTTCTAAAATTCATTTTATCATTACCAAGCATTTGAAATCATTCGGACTTATTCAAGTCGAAACTCATTCTTAATTCAGATTTTTAAGGAAACAAAGTTCAGGGAGTGATTCAAAGATAAACAAGGAACAATTCATAAGGATTCTGTATCAAGGATAACAAGGCACTAAATTAGAAGGATCAACATCTGTTTAGGGATCAATAGGGTGATCAGGAGGAACAGGGTATCATTAAACAGGGTTAACAAGGATAATCAGAGGGTTCAATATATATTTCATGGCTCAATACATAATTTGAACAGAAAGGACAGATTATCAAAGGGTTGAATCATTAAGTTTATCAATAACAGTTTATCAAGAACAAAGGCAGGGTATCTCAAATCAATATCAGGGTTTCATAATTAAACAGTTCAATACTCTACATGGTATGAACAACATTCTCTTTATAACCATTTACACAAGTAATCAGAGTTACTTGCCTGAATTTGCTTTCCTGAATGTTGAACTACTGTCACCTAGTAAATCCTTTCCTTTCCTAGCCTGAATGCCCTCACGCTCCGAATCTACAATAAAACCAAAACCCTAATCAGATTCTCAACTCTCGTTCCCGGAATGATTACTATTTACGCTAATCCTATCAAACAATTGACCTTAACTATACGAGTATAGTTACACAAATACACATATCATATAATATACTTCGTTCTTACCCTTTCCAAGTATTCAACGAACAACTTATATCTTAAAACACACTTTTAATTCGACTTTAAACCAAATCAAGCAACCACAACTCACATGAGTACACATTTCATTCAAAACTCAATTCCATAATCATAACACTACTTATAACCGTTTAGAATCAGGGCGACTAATTCTTCCTTTTTTAAAATTCTATAATTCGAACCAAAAATAGCAAATGAGCAAACATTTTCTAAATTTTTCACATGCAATCACCTAGTTATCTTCTATAATCAAATCCGTCACTTAAACTTGAATTTGACTTCTTAAAAATCATGGTCCATTCGGCCCTACTATAAATACCAATCAAAATCAATCAATTTTTCATACCAAATCCACATAAACTCATAAACAATCATTTAGTCATGTAATCCAACTTAATATTCTTATAAAACAACTATACCATTCGAATTTCTCAAGAAATACAACATACATCTTTAATTTGATCTTACAATTGACATGCAAGAGTATTTTAATGGTTTAAACCTAAATCCTAGTTGATTCAAGCAAGGATAACACACCAAGTTGCTATCTTTTTCTTTATTAAGCAAGAATTCGGACCAAACATAACACAATCCCGCATGCATACTCGATTTTAACCTTTAATTCAATTTAGGCCCTTAGTTGATCCATCAATTTCAAAAACAACTATCAAACAATCATTTTTATCAACCAAAATCAATTTATTCTTTGATAACCCAAAACCCTATTCGGATTTTACACTAATCAACACATGCATGGACAATTTCGACCCTTTACAATACCAATCACTTTAATCAAACAATAATTTCTAAGATTAAACATTAACAACTCATTTTCATCAACTAACATCAACTTAATTCTCTTAAAAATCAAAACCCATTCGGGTGTTTTCAAGATTAACACATGCAACAATCAAAAGAACAAGTTTTGGTGTAGTATAGCTCAGTGTTTATATCATCACTCACCACCGGTTCACCGGAGTTCATCACCGGTGGCGGTGGCTTCACGGTGGTGCCCTTATTTGAGGGTGTCCAACCAAGAAGCCCCCGTTTTCCATCAATTACTCAAAATAACTAACATGCACATCTTCTATATCATTCATTTACAAGGAATCATGCTTAAACAAGATGATATCAACAAGAACAACAAGAACCAAGTGGTTCTCGGGTGAACACACACACATCGAGCACACACAACACACACACATCTACATGCAAGTAGATATACACACATGCACACTCTTCTACCTACATATAGGTGTTTATCAAGAAGATTTAGCGATGATTGGTGAGATTAAACAAGGAAAAGAGAGGTATACCGAGAGAGATAGAAGAAAGCCGAGAGAGAAAGAGAGTGAGAGTGTTCGAGAGAGAGAGAGAAAAGAGAGAAGAGAAAGTGAGTGCACGGGAGGAAGAGAAATAAAAAGAAAAGGGAAGTGAGTTTATATACCACTTAAAAATAAGGGCAAATTTATAATCTACTAATTCCCTTTCTAGCTCTTTTGTTCCTTTTCTTTTTTACTCAAATGTAACAAAAATCAAATATAAAGTATATCTCTCTTGGGAATTCGAGAATTATTGAAAATGACAATTTTAATACGCAGGCCTCGAAATTAGCTTTTTATCCATTATTCATAATAGATTTTTGAGCAGACGGTTGATTTTATATGAATTTCGCAAGCTTGCTTTAATAATATCATTTTCCACATAAAATCAATATAAAAATACAAAGACCAACAAATAAATCCACTCATCATTTTTAAAAAGTCTCTGGGACTACTACGAAGATATCAGAACAAATCCCATGTTTTTATCTTACTCGAATGATTTTATAAAAATGCGCGAAGGTTAATTAAACCTTTCTTTAAATCACGTAATTCCTTTAAAATTCACAAAAACTGTCACAGAACACATAGCCATGCACGCAGACAACAATCTCACATATATAATCACATAACAACTCAAGTCTGATCATAGAATTTATCCCTCTTTAATCTTTATCCTCTTTTACGCGTACCGGGTCACGTTCAGCCTGACGGCCCGACGCTCAGCGTTTCGATTACGCTTCTCATTATCTTTACCAATCAACACGTCACTTAGGATGAAATACTTTATTTACATATTCTTTTCATTTAATCACACAAAATTCACATTTTATACTCTTTAACTCCTTATTAGGATGGGTTCCGTTCTACCTGACGGCCCAACACCACAGCTTAACTTCTAAGCTGACTCTTTAAATTGGAATGTTTTTATCTACGCTCCTATATTCTAATATACAGAAAAGTCAATTAATCAGCACTTAGTAACATAATTATAATCACATCTCATAACACATACTTTATTGACTTAATTACGTCGTAAAATCCTCAGTCATTACATCAAGACCCTATATGTCTATAGAATTTGATAACATAACGTTTTAATCACAAGTTATCTATCTTGATTACACAGGGCAAGTAAGATGGTTAAAATTACCTAAGAATCATGCATGACAATACATGAACCTATGCTAGCATGGTAAGTTCTAAATCCTTAAATTCACTTTCGCTTCATTAATAATTAACACACTATCTGATAAGTTCGCGACGCTCATAAGATAAATATGCACAACCAGTACTAAGATATCATACAATCACCACATACTAAGGCATCGAATAATTTAACTAAAGAAATCCATAAATAAGTCCGCTAGAACCCCATGATAACGATTAGCCCATAATCGGACTCATTATCAACGTGGGTTCCGATGAAAGCATGGTATATAAAGCGTAGTCTTTATAACGAATAAATAAAACCAAGTACAAACAAGAGTATAGGTTCAACAAAACAAGAAACGAGCATCTAAGATTACAACTCAAAACAAATATTCACAAGAATAAACTAGATCGTCTTCGCCTTTGTTGAATTATGCTATAAGTCTCTTATCGTCTTCTCCTTGTGCTCTGGTAAGTCTCCTTATTAAAAAACGATCTTGAGTTATCAATATATAGCAGTCCAATCAGCCCAGGAGTCCAAAAAACAGAATTGTAATATAACCAGGATTTTATTATCCCAACACAGCACGGCCGCGCGCTTCATCAGCGCGGGCGCGCTAGCTTCCTGTACTTCAGCTCGATCGCATGCTTGTTCAGCGCGGGCGCGCTAGCTTCTGTCAGATACAATTTCTTTTCTTTTTCTTGCGGATTCGAGCCAATCTTCACGAACTTTTATTCCAACACCACCTAGACACTATATTAGCACCAAAACAATGCTAATTCACCTGATTACCTAGATAACGCCTGAAATGCAAAAACACTCAAAAATACATTAAAACACTTAACAACTTGAGGACAAATGCACCAATCCAAAGCTTATTTGAGCATTATAAAGTGTCATAAACGCCACTCAACATACCCCCAAACTTGAATCGATGCTTGTCCTCAAGCATAAACAGACTCACGGAACAAGAAATAAAAATGCATGAATGCAACTAAAATGAATGCAATGATCCCCATAGAGTAACTAAACTAACCAATAAGCAATACCTCATCAAATACAATTATTCGCATAAAGATCAATCAAATCTCTCAAATCAACCTACAAACCGGAGAAGTGCGTGTGTGCAAATGCTTACAGATATACTATCACAACTAGATCGACAATCATGACTCACTACTTATCAGAACAATCACAAGTTTATAAATAGAATAAAAGCTAGACTCAAAATAACTTATAACACTTCAATCTTTACATCAAAGTTTTTATGGATTCATGCTTTTATTCATAATAACACAACACAAGTATGCTTATTTGATCGTGCAATGAGCGAGGTCCTCAAAAGACTTATACAATAGTACCCATATAGCGAGCGTTAGGTTAGCAAATCCTAGACTATAAAAGACTTAGGTCACTAGGCACAAAGTCCCCTAAGAACTTAATAACTCGAGTACTAAAGAGCCCACTCGTGATCAATTATGCATAACACTTATTCTTTTTTTTCTCCTTTTTTTTTCTTTTTTTCAACAAATTTCTGAACGAGTGTGTTTCGCTCCATCTCGTTCAACCCTAGACTACTCATATAAATATGAGCCGGCTACTAGCCATTTAACACCTAGCCACATAACTAGCAATGAAATCTAATTTCTCCAATTTTTAAATATCCATATCTTTTTTTATTAAGAGAATACCCTAAATTCCAAATATAAACAAGTGATTAAACCTCGAAAATTAAACAAATCATGACTATGATCTAGCACTCTAGCAACCTATAAGACTTAGTGAAATACAAGTATCTCTAGTATGCAAATCAATCCAATAAGACTCAACATCACCAAATATGACATCATCACACTAGCATCAATATCACAAGTTAATAGGAAAATTATCTAAGGAATCATGTTATAATGCAAATGCATGAAACTACATGAACAAAATATCATAAAACTACCAAATACATGGAAAAATATGCAACTATATGAAATAAAACTATCATGAATATGCAAACTATATGGACTCACACAAACTATATTCCTTCAACTACTACCCCTAAACTTAAAATATTCACTGTCCTCAGTGAAGGTAATAGTAAGGAATCAGGCATACCTACTGTGAATCAGAATCCTCACCCTCAACGGGTGGAGTGTCAGGCGTGTCTAGAGGCGAATACACTGAATCCTCACCAAAACTAGCCACTGGATGTCAACACAGGTGGATCTGAAAGCTATCCCAAGTGCCTGGGTGAGATTGTGTGCAAACCAACTATGGATGTCATGCATCACATCCATCCTCCTCGCGAGACGCCTATACTGCATCGAACTCAGACCAGCTCCCATCTCTGCTCCTACTGCTTCCTGCTGCTGCTGCGATGAACCAGCCCCCTCTCCATATTAAGCTCTCCAAGCTGCTCGGCTTGTCTGCTACGTATCACAAGCATACATCTGATCGCGGGGCACACCTCCTGGCAGATGATCAAACGTGTAACCAAGCACCTTAGGATTGGGTTTTTCTCCTCCCCACTCCTGCATGCTGTGCAGCATAGAACTATCAATAGGAGCACTGGGAAGCTGAAGTTGCTCATGTGCTGGCCAATGAACTCGAACTGCCACGCACAACTTCATCACAACTGACGTGTACGGAATAATATATGTAGTACCTCCCCTCAAGAATCTCAAAATTCCCTGATGTATCACTATCCCCAAGTCAATGTAATCACCCTGCAGAATACCCCACAGTAGACGAGCACGCTCCATAGTAACCTCATGCACATGTGAAGATGGCATGATGTTAGCATAAATAAAGGAGTTACAAGCCCGTGCAAACCTGTTCATGCACGATGCCGGGAATGTGGAGTAATCAGTAGTGCCCCTCTTGAACTTCTAATGAGTCTCAGGCACACAGAGAGTAGCAACGATGAGATCCAAATCAAAGTCCTTCGGAGTCTTATCGTTCCAAGTGTCCCGACCCAACTTCCTTCCAGGCTGCTCAATCACCGCCCTGATAGCATCAGCACTATACTCTACAGTCCTCCCCCTCACCACCGTGAAACCATTCTTCTCTGCCTTGGAATTTGCATAGAACTCCCACACAACACTCATGGGCACAGCAGCAGGAGCCTCACAGAAAGGTACCCAACCCATCTCGAGAATCATCTCTAACAGCTTACCATCCTTCCCTGATGGCAGAAAACCTTGCTCTTTAGCAATAGGCTTCGAGAGAAGCCTTGTGTACTCCATCTCAGCCTCAGGAGTAGAAAACATGGGCCTCACACCACCCGTAGATGAAGAATCGGTGGTGCTGCTGTCAACTTGTGTTCTTTGTCTCTTGGGTGCCATCGGGATTGAAGAAGAGAGAATAAAAGTTTAAGTGTTTAGAGAGAATTTGTGTTTGAGAGTTTGTGAATTGGTGGAGAAGTTGTATGTAAGTGAATGTATTTATAGGTGGACAGGTATAAATTCTATAAGGAAAAGAAGTGGGAATTGATTATGGGTATCGTGGGAATAATGGAATTGATTAGGAGAGGGAATTATGGGATGTGGAAGAGTAAAAATCGGGTTGGAATTGATTTTTGCTTAAAAATCCCGATTCTCTCTTAAAACTGCCGTTTTTATATTTTTTTTTGAATAGGGACCCGGCGCGGTCGCACGCTAGGACAGCGCGGGTGCGCTCACTTTCTGGAAAACTGGCGCGGCCGCGCGCTAGAACAGCGCGGACGTGCTTGGCTACTGGAAAAACGGCGCGGCCGCGCACTTGTTTAGCGTGGGCGCGCGCTTGTTCAGCGTGGGCGCGCGCTTGTTCAGCGCGGGCGCGCCCAGCTTCTGTAGTTGGCCCTGAATTTTCACGCGGCCGCGCCCAGCTTCTGTAGCTGGCCCTGAATTTTTTCTTTTTTTGGTTTTTTTGTGTTTTTCTCTTTTCTTCTTGCTTCTTCTACTTACTAATGTACAACATACTTGGGTTGCCTCCCAAGAAGTGCTTCTTTTACGTCACTAGCTCGACGTAGAATCTCGTGATCAAATGGACAATAAAACAGCACTAACCACCTCACGGTTTTCCATGTCACCATAATAATGCTTCAACCTTTGACCATTTACCTTGAATGCCTGGCCCGGATCATTCTCAAAAATTTTCACCGCTCCATGTGGGAACACAGTTTTGACAATAAACGGCCCTGACCATCTTGACTTCAACTTTCTAGGAAAAAGACGGAGACGATAGTTGAATAAAAGAACTTGTTGCCCCGGAACAAATGACTTGAGCACTAGACCCCTATCGTGCCACCTCTTGACTTTCTCCTTATACATTTTGTTGTTCTCATAAGCTTGAAGTCGAAACTCGGCAAGTTCATTCAATTGAAGCATCCTTTTCTTTTCAGCCGCATCCAAGTCTAGCTTCAACTTCTTCAAAGCTCAATATGCCTTATGCTCGAGCTCCACAGGAAAATGACACCCCTTACCATAAACCAACTGAAATGGAGACATTCCCAATGGAGTCTTATATGTTGTTCTATACACCCAAACAGCTTCATCAAGCTTCAAAGACCAATCCTTCCTTGATGGACACACCACTTTCTCCAAAATGTGCTTGATCTCTCTGTTAGATACCTCAGCTTGACCATTCGTCTGAGGATGATAAGTCGTAGCAATGCGATGATTCACATTATACCTTTTCATCATAGCAGTAAACTTGCGATTGCAAAAATGCGACCCCTCATCACTGATTATGACTCTTGGATTTCCAAACCTTGTGAATATTTGCTTATAAAGAAAATTAAGCACCACTTTCGCATCGTTCGTCGACAACACCTTAACTTTAACCCATTTCGACATGTAATCAACCGCCAACAAGATATACTGATTGTTACAAGATGAGAAAAAATGGCCCCATAAAGTCAATTCCCTAAACATCAAAGACCTCAACCTCAAGAAGCATATTAAGAGGCATCTCATCCCTTTTAGACATATTATCCGTACGTTGACATCGATCACATTTCAAAATGAACTGATGAGCATCTTTAAACAACGTCGGCCAATAAAACCTACTTGAAGAACACGAGCTGTTGTCTTTTCTCCACCATAATGTCCTCCATAAGCCGTTGAGTGGCAATCTCGCAAGATACCCCCTGTTTCGCTGTAAGGAATACATCTCCTGATAATTTGGTCAGCTCCTTGGCGAAAAAGAAATGGTTCATCCCACATATACCACTTCACCTCATATAGAAACTTCTTCCTTTGAGCATAAGATAAGTCGGGAGGCAGGATATTGCTCACAAGGTAGTTTATAATGTATGCAAACCATGGTTCTTCTTCTTGCACTCCAAATAGTTGCTCGTCGGGAAAAGACTCATTTATCAATGTCTTATCCAATGAAGTAGTATTAGGATTTTCTAAACACGAGAGATGATCAGCGACTTGATTTTCAGTTCCTTTTCTGTCCTTGATCTCTAGTTCAAATTCTTGGAGCAAAAAAACCCATCTAATCAATGTAGGCTCCGAGTCCTTTTTTAAGACGAGATATCGGATTGCGGCGTGATCAATGAAAACTGTCACCTTAGTCCCAAGTAGATAAGATCGAAATTTCTCAAAACCATAGACAATAGCCAAAAGCTCTTTCTCCGTAGTAGTATAATTCAGTTGGGCACCATTTAGGGTCTTACTAGCATAGTAGACCACATGAAATATGTTATTCTTCTGTTGCCCAAGAACTGCTCCAACTACATAGTCGTTTGCATCGCACATCATCTCAAAAGGCTCTTTCCAATCAGGTGCAGTTATGACCAGTGTCATGATTAGACTCATCTTCAATATCTCAAAAGCTGCAAGGCACTTGTTATCAAACTTGAAAGGAACATCTTTCTCTAACAGACTTCACAATGGCTTCGAAATTTTCGAGAAGTCTTTGATGAAACGCCTGTAGAAACCCGCATGACCAAGAAAACTACGAATTCCCTTAACAGAAATGGGTGGAAGAAGATTCTCAATGACCCCCACCTTGGCCTTATCCACCTCAAGGCCCATACTAGAAAATTTGTGCCCGAGAATGATTCCCTGTCGCACCATAATGTGACATTTTTCCCAATTGAGAACCAGGTTGGTCTCAACACACCTCTTGAGAACATGTCCAAGATTTTGCAAGAATTCATCAAAAGAATCGCCAAAGACTGAGAAGTCATCCATGAACACCTCCACATTCTGGCCAATCATGTCAAAAAAGATGGCCATCATACATCTCTGAAATGTGGCTGGTGCACCACACAGACCAAAAGAAACTCGTTTGAAGGCGAAAGTACCAAATGGACAAGTGAAGGTAGTTTTCTCCTTATCTTCTGGAGCGATATAAATCTGATTGTAACCCGAATATCCATCCAGAAGACAATAGTACTCATGACCGGCCAACCTGTCGAGCAACTGATCAATGAAGAGCAAAGGGAAGTGATCCTTCCTAGTGGCTTTGTTTAGCTTCTTATAGTCCATGCAAACTCTCCACCCCATGACTGTCCTTGTAGGAATAAGCTCATTCTTCTCATTTACTACCACGATAATTCCACCTTTCTTTGGCACACATTGAACCGGTCTTACCCATGAACTGTCAAAGATAGGGTAGATGATTCCTGCATCTAGCCACTTAAGAATTTATTTCTTCACTACTTCCTTCATGATAGGATTAAGTCTTCTTTGCTACTCGACCGTAGGTTTGCTACCTTCCTCTAGCAGAATTTTATGCATACAGTAAAAATGGCTGATTCCCTTGATATCTGTTATAGTCCATCCGATTACCGACTTGAACTCTCTCAGAATCCTTAACAGCTTTTCCTTATCACTACCTGAAAGGTCAGATACAATAATAATAGGCAGAGTAGATGTATCACCTAAAAATGCATACCTCAAATGTTCAGGTAAAGGCTTAAGTTCAAGAGTGGGAGCTTCTTCAATAGAAGACTTGAGGCGTTTAGGAGCTTTGTTCAATTCCTCCATTCCAAGAGATTCAAAAGGCGTATCAATTTTCCTTTTCCAGGAGAAGCATTCAAATATTGCAATTGTTCTTCCCCTTCGTCATCTTCATTATCTGAATTCCCTAATAAGGCTTTTTCTAAGGCATCAGTCCTTAGCAATTGATCAAGTTCCGAGGTGACCACCGAATCGACCAACTCCACTTTGAAGCACTCCTCATTATCAGTAGGGAATTTCATAGCATTGAACACATTAAAATTAACATCTTGATCCAGCACTCGCATGGTGAGCTCACCCTTCTACACATATATAAGGTTCGGCCAGCCACCAAGAAAGGTCTTCCCAAGATTATGGGAATCTTCTTATCCTCGTTGAAATCAAGAATTATGAAATCAGCAGGAAAGATGAGTTTATCAACCTTGACCAAGACGTCCTCCACAATACCTCGCAGATATGTAATAGAACGGTTGGCCAACTGTAAGGTCATATAAGTCGGTTTGGGATTAGGTAAATCCAACTGCTTGAAAATTGACAAAGGCATCAGATTGATGCTAGCTCCCAAGTCATATAAGCATCTGTCAAAAGACACTTTTCCAATAGTACATGGAATAGTGAAGCTTCTTGGATCTTTAAGCTTCAGAGGCAACTTCTGTTGCAGCACAGTACTGTGTTCCTCCGTGAGAATGACTGTCTCTAAATCATCTAGCTTCACCTTCCGAGAGAGAATACCTTTCATAAACTTTGCATAACTGGGAATCTGCTCGAGAGCCTCGGTGAAAGGTCTGTTGATATGAAGTTTCTTGAACACCTCCAGAAACTTCTCAAATTGCTTGTCCATCTTTTTCTTCTGCAGCCGCTTGGGAAAAGGCGGTAGATGATAGATCTGTTTCTCCCCTGTATTACCCTCAGGCGGAGTGTGCTCAACAGTAGTCTTGGTTCCACTTCTTCGTCATGCTACATTACTTCTTTATCGGCCCCAACTTCTTCAGTCAACTCTTGAGTTTGTTCGGGATTCGCAACCTTTCCAGACCTTAAAGTGATTGCCTTTACCTGCTCCTTAGCTCCCCTCTTTCCCGGAATTTCAGTGTCACTAGGTAATGTATCAGGATGGCGATTTAGCAAGGCATTGGCAATTTAACCTATTTTATTTTCCAAGGTCTTGATAAAAACAGCTTGACTCTTGCACATCAGCTTCAACTCCTCTAATTCAGATTTTTCATTGGCTTGTTCCAGCTGGAGTTGCTGTCTAGGTGCATACTGTTGTTGCTGAAAACCAGGGGGTTGTACAGTTTAGATGGGTACTGCTGATAAGGTTGTTGAATCGCGTTCTGAGCATTGCTCCAACTGAAATTAGGATGATTGCGGTTGTTGGGATGATAGGTGGCTGTCACTGGTTACTGCGATCGCTGGAAGTTGCTCACGAACTGATCTGATTCACTAGAAAGTGTGCACTGATCAGTCTCATGGGCACCAGCACAAAGCTCACATACACTAGCGATTTGATTTACTCCATAATTAGCCAACATGTCCACCTTCATCGTCAAAGCCTTAAATTGGGCAGCGATAACAGTAGTTGCATTCAACTCCAGAATTCCTGCGACTTCCCCCTGAGTCAGTCTCTGGGAATATTTCTGGTACTTATTAGCAGCCATCAGTTCCGTAAGTTCATAAGCTTCATCATAGCTCTTAGCCCACAAGGCTCCTCCTGATGCTGCATCAAGCATGGGTCTAGGACTAGCACTCAATCCATTTTAGAAGCAATTAATAATCATCCAATCAGGCATGCCATGGTGTGGGCACTTCCTTAGCATCTCCTTATATCGATCCCAAGCCTCACACAGAGATTCCCCTGTTTGCTGAGCAAATTGGGTAAGAGCATTCCTGATTGCAGCAGTCTTCGCCATGGGGAAGAATTTAGTGAGAAACTTTTGCGCAAGATCCTCCCCAGTGGTGATAGATCCTGCTGGCAGAGAGTGTAACCAGCACTTAGCCTTGTCCCTTATAGAGAATGGGAACAGGAGTAGCTTGATAGCATCATCAGTCACATCATTGAATTTGAAAGTGTCGCAGATCTCAATGAAATCCCTGATGTGCATGTTGGGGTCTTCAGTAGGAGAACCCCCAAACTGAACTGAGTTATGTATCATCTGAATCGTGCTTGACTTGATCTCAAAAGTGTTAGCCCTAATAGCCGGTATGATGATGCTTGACTGAATGTCATTAATCTTAGGCTGATAATAGTCCATCAAAGCCTTCGGATGTTCTGCTTGATCTCCCATCGCTACTACAACTGGTTCTTCAACTATCTCTTCTTCTTCTACCTTCTTTTCTTCCTCAAAAACTTTCTTACGAACTACCACAACTTCTTCCTCGGCTTTATCCAGTGCTCTCTTACGAGTACGCGAATGTGTATGCATACACCCTCACTAGGGTACCTGAAATAAGACAAGGAAACAGATAAGTAACAATGTCCGAGTCAATGAACTTTAACGACCGCTGATGGAAAGTACATAAACTATCAATTAACACTGCAGTCCCCGGCAGCGGCGCCAAAAACTAGTTAGTCTCTAAACACGCGCTAATAATACACGCAAGTATACAAGTTTGCAAGTAGTATATAATCTTTTCTAGTTCATTCCCACAGAGACTGTATTGGTTAACTAATTAGTTCACACACTTAAGTAATAATGTATGGTTATTATTCAATGCTAAGACGATAACCCAGTGAGGTTGTTTATAACTAAGAATTAAACTAATAATTATAACTACGAGAATAAGATTGATTGAATTAATAAATATGACAAACATGGAATTCTAACTTCATTAAATAATTCATTCAATAGCCTTATTGATCTTAACCTTAGCATGCAATGGTGATGACACTAATCAGATAACACGAAACTGATAAACGCCAACTTTCGTTGCACGAGTACCATACTACCAGACATCCATAAAAGAGATAGAAGCTGAATAGACACCAATTATATTAAGACCCTATATGTCTATAGAATTTGACAACATAACAGTTTAAGCACAAGTTATCTATCTTGATTACACAGGGCAAGTAAGATGGTTAAAATTACCTACGCATTATGCATGACAATACATGAACCTATACTAGCATGGCAAGTTCTAAATCCTTAAATTTACTTTCGCTTCATTAAGAATTAACACACTATCTTATAAGTTCGCGACGCTCATAAGATGAATACGCACAACCAGTACTAGGATATCATACAATCACCACATACTAAGGCATCAAACAATTTAAATAAAGAAATCCATAAATAAATCTGCTAGAACCCCACGATAACGATTAGCCCATAATCGGACTCATCATCAACGTGGGTTCCGATGAAAGCATGGTATATTAAACGTAGTCTTTATAACGAATAAATAAAACCAAGTACAAACAAGAGTATAGGTTCAACAAAATAAGAAACGAGCATCCAAGATTACAACTCAAAACAAAGATTCACAAGAATAAACTAGATCGTCTTCACCTTTATTGAATTGTGCTATAGGTCTCTTGTCGTCTTCTTCTTGTGTTATGGTAAGTCTCCTTATTAAAAAACGATCTTGAGTTATCAATATATAGCAGTCCAATCAGCCCAGGAGTCTAGAAAAAAGAATCGTAATAGAATCAAGATTTTATTATCCCGACACAGCGCGGGCGCGCGCTTCATCAGCGCGGGCGCGCTGGTTTCATGTACTTCGGCGCGGCCACACGCTTGTTCAGCGCGGGAGCGCTGGGCTTCTGCCAAATACAATTTCATTTCTTTTTCTTGCAGATTCGAGCCGATCTTCGCGAGCTTTTATTCCAACACCACCTAGACACTATATTAGCACCAAAACAATGCTAATTCACCTGGTTAGCTAGATAACGCCTGAAATGCAAAAACACTCAAAAACACGTTAAAACACTTAACAACTTGAGTACAAATGTACCAATCCAAAGCTTATTAGAGCATTATAAAGTGTCATAAATGCCACTCAACAGAAATCGAGTTGTATTTGAAAAAGGAATGAAAACCCCATGAAAACGGAGTCAAACGATGTTGTTTTGGCCGGCTTTTAGGGTCGCCGGACTCCGGGAACGTCGCCGGAATCTGGGAAGATTCCGGCGTGTTCTTGGGGACCCGACCCGTATTCCTAACCCATTTACCCGAATTAAAACCCGGATTTTAACCCGGTTTTTATCCGTTTTTGTCAGATAATCTATTCTGACAAATGTTTCTTGAAAATTATTTTTACTTTTTATTTTTATTATATATAAAATCAGTTTATATTTATTTTATAAATTGATTGATTAATTATTTAATAAATTGATTTATATTATAAATAATTCTGAAATATTTTCTAAAAATCAAAATTATTTATTTCATCAATTATTTATTATTTATTTCTTATTTTTTTGTTATTTTAATAATTAATCAAATAATTTTCAATAAATCATAATAAATTCATTTTAATTCCAAAAATTATGGAAAATTATTTTTAATTCTGATTTTTCCCAAATAATTAATTAAAAATATTATTAGGGTTCAATTATTAGGAATAATTATTTATATTGAATAATAAATTGATTTATTCTTATTTATTGACTAATAATTGAACCGTTTATCCGATTTAAGCGAAACAAAAGCCCTTCGACTTAGAAAAATGATTTATTTTCATTAAAAATAGTTTTAAATCCTAATTTTTTTTAGAGGTGAGTTGAATTTCAAAACTTATTTACTTATAGGCCTAATAATGTATAGAAACGAGTCCAATAAATGCCCAAAAATAGGAAACGAGCTAGATATTGTTCAGTAAGCGAGTAGCGAGTCGATTTCGATTCTAAAAATTATTTTAAAACCTAAAATGACTATGTGACTTATGTGCTATGTGAATTATGTGTTTAATCGAGTCTTATTTGCTAATAATTATTATATGAGTCCATAATACACGAATGAGTCGACGATAAGGGCTATGTGAAGTCGGTTTGAGACACGATTGAGGTGCGAGATGACTAAATAAGTCTATTTCTTTGATAGAAGCAAGGCCAACAAGGCAGATTGAGTCGGTGATAGAGGAAGGTGATACACTCGGAGTATATCGCGTGAAAGGCAAGTTTTCCCCCTATTCTAAATTCAGAATAGTGAATTATTCTTATCACAATTGCACAATTATAATTCCTGTTCACGAACACTGATACACGATTATTATTCCTTTGTTCATATCTTATTTTGATTCCTGATTTCTCCTAATTTGTTGAATCCTCTATTCATATTCCTATAGTTATACATAAATATACATATATCTTGATATATTCTGGTGTTGGGATATACCAAAAGCATACCAATTGTTCTGGTTGCTTCGCTATGGACTGGATGATGACGATTGGGATCAGGTATACACTTGATCCTAAGGACCAGAAATTGACCGGATCCTTGTGTTGGGCCGTAGAGCCTGGTTACCCGAATGGATCTATACATTGAGGTATGGATCTGCACTGTATCTTGGATGATCAATAGGATATAGGTGCGAACTTGTGTCTAGTTTATTTTTTTTATACTCGTCGATAATAGCCTTCGTTCTTTTCTCGCGAAGTTATATATTTGCAGATGTAACCAAATTAGCGGTTCATTTAGTTTATTATAACACTGATTATATATTGAGGAATTATTGAGCAACTTATGGCCCGCCCCCTTTTTGTTTGTATTCACCTTATTGTTTTCAGTTAAGAAGGAAAATGAAACCTATCAGGACTCGGGTGGTAAAGAAATGAGTCAAGCTGCAGGACCCTCTCATACCAAAGGTGTTGATCCCGATCCAGGAAGAAAGCTTTTAGTTGTCTGAGCAGGTGTAGTGTAGATAGCTAATGAGTGTGTTTGAATAAAGAAAAGATATAGTTAAAACTTGTTAGCCAATGGATTGTAATAAAGAGAGGTTTGTGTGAGATTTTAAAATGGACTGTAATAAAAGTAGAATGTCGTTCTTATTTTAATACTTCAACCGAAAAAGATCATGGATAGTGATAAAGGGGTTATATATATATATGTTTAATTATTATACAGGTTGTACAGGTTTTGAGATTAGCTAGTAACCCCCAGACTTATACCCCGGGTTTGGAAGGCGTTACACTAGCTTATGCACCACACTTGAGATGTTGTCATATCCTGTCTTCCTGCATATGAAGGCCCTCACTATAGAATCAAACATAAAGGGCCATTCCTTCCTTAGGTTCGTTCTGTTCAAACTTGCCAGGTTGATTCTTCCACCATAGGTGATGAAATCCATGAACTCAGCTAACTCATCCTGTGTCGGCACCTCTCCCCTAGATTAGCAGTTGGAAGACCTAAAGTTGCATTCATATCTTGCTCATTGAACTCTATTTATTAGCATCCAATTGAGCATGTTACCACCAAGGACACAGAGTTGTCATTCATAACAGTTCTCACCACAGTCGTTGTCCAGAATTCATACAGAACATCCAAGTATAGGACCGGGTTAGCAGTTAAAGCACCTGCAAGATAGGATTCAGACAAAAATTTCACAAACCCCTTGAAACTGTCAGGGGCTTCATTAGCATCAGTGAAAGCAATATAGTTGGTTCTTTTCTCTAGGATTATAGCTCTAACAATATTGAGTGCCATTGTTGTTGAGTAAGAGTGAATGGGTAAGAAAAATTAGTGAAAAAGAGCTTAAAATGAGAGAGAAATTGGTTTGGAATTGAAAAATCTAGGTCACTTAGAGTTCTCGAAGACGTAAGTATATGTATATCGAGATATCTGAGTATTTATAGTAAATGCAAATGACTTATCGAGGACTCAAAAATAGACGTTTGGAGTATACTTATCGAGAAGTCATTTTGAAAAGGAATTACATATCGAGAAGTCATTTTAATTTACTCAATTAGAGAACTAAAATTAACTTATCGAGATGTCAAATAAATACTCAGTTTGTCCTAAAAATGGACTGAATTTTTTCCAATTTATTTGAATAAATCAAAATAAAACCAGAATAATTTTTCCAAGAGTATTTGACCAAAATAATTTATTAAATTATTTCGATTCTGATTTGTTTATAAGTCTAAAATAATACTTGTAGTGAACTCTGTGAATTAACACTTATAGAGAACTCTACAATTACTTATCGATCATAATAAAGATTATCGAGAAGTCACTCGAGAAGTCAGGAAATTGAGTTATCGAGAACTCACTCGAGAAGTCTTAAATTGCTTGTCGATAACTCAATTAGACTTATTGAGAACTCAGTTCTCTATATACTTTTGATTATTTTGATTATGCCTTGCTAATTTTACACATTGAAAATGTAAATCAACATCTAGACAGTTTTCTTAGAATTTGAAAAATTCCAAGCTGAATTTTATATTTTGAAAAATTAATATGCAGAGATTTCTAAAATATTTATAATTCATATTTCAGTTAATTTCTAATTAAATCAAATCAATTTTGATTCACTAAAAATTAGTCTGTTGCAACACATTAGCTGAATGAAGAATTTAACATACCAATTTCACCTACAAGTCTGGTGAAAGTTGCTTCATCCAATGATTTGGTAAAAAAATCAGCTAATTGTTTTTCTGGTGGAACAAAAATGAGCTCAATGGTACCATTTGCAGATGTAATAAAATGGTACCTTACATCAATGTGCTTTATTCTAGAGTGATTAACTGGATTATCCACAACAGATATAGCACTAGTATTGTCACACATAATTGGAATTTTGTGTAACACTAAGCCATAGTCCATTAGCTGATTTCTAATCCAAAGCAGTTGAGCACAACAACTTCCAACAGCTATGTATTCTGCCTCAGCTGTGGAAGTTGACATAGATTGTTATTTCTTGCTATACCAGGATACAAGTCTTTGTCCAAGAAACTGATAGCTTCTACTGGTACTCTTTCGATCAACCCTGTATCTAGCAAAATCAAAATCTGTGTATCCAACAGCTTTAAAACTAGTTCCCTTAGGATACCATAATCCCAAGTTAGGAGTCCCCTTCAAGTATCTGAAAATCCTTTTCACAGCCATCAAATATGATTCTTTTGGATTGACTTGAAATCTTGCACACAGACATGTTACAAACATGATGTCTAGTCTACTTGCAGTTAAGTAAAGCAATGATCCAATCATTCCTCTATAGCTTGATCCACACTCTTGCCCTTTTATCTTCATCCAACTTTGTTGTTGTAGACATAGGTGTAGAAGCAGGTGAACAATCAACCATACCAAACTTTTTCAATAAATCTTTAACATACTTAGTTTGGCTGATAAAGATCACATCACTTCTTTGACTGACTTGAAGTCCAAGAAAGTAACTTAATTCTCCCATCATACTCATTTCATATTCACTCTGCATAAGCATAGAGAATCTTTGGCAAAGCTTTTTATTTGTAGAACCAAAGATCATTTCATCCACATAGATCTGAACTAGGATCATATCATCACCATGCTTCTTGTAGAAGAGAGTCTTGTTTATGGTACCTCTAGTAAAATTATGTTTAAGTAAGAATTCTGACAATGTATCATACCAAGCTCTAGGTGCCTGCTTTAATCCATATAGAGCCTTGAGTAGCTTGTACACAAAATCTAGAAATTTTGGGTCTTCAAAGTCAGGTGATGTTGCACATAAACCTCTTCTTCTAACTCACCATTTAAGAAGGCACTTTTGACATCCATTTGATACACTTCGAAATTTGAATGTGCAGAAAATGCTAGAAAAATCCTTATTGCTTCAAGTCTTGCAACTGGAGCAAAAGTTTCTTCATAATCAATTCCTTCTTCCTTTGAATAACCTTTTGCAACCAACCTTTCCTTGTTTCTGGTAACTGTACCATTCTCATTGATCTTGATCCTGAACACCCATTTTATTCCAATTATACTTCTGTTCTTTGGTGCATGAACTAACTCTCAAACTTTGTTATTTTCAAACTGATTAAGCTCTTCTTGCATGGTAGATATCCAATTAGGATCCATAAGAGCTTCTTCAGTTTTCTTAGGCTCTACTTGAGACAAAAAATATGCATGTAGGCACTCATTAGCAGTTGCACTTCTAGTGCTTACACCAGTATTGGGATCACCAATTATTGCATTTGGATTGTGACTCATGTCCCATTTTATGGTGTGTGTTTGTTGGCCGGTGCCTTCATCATTTTCTTCATTACTGGTATGACTAGTAGATCTTTCTTCTCTTTTCCCCCCTGAGTTTAAGCTATCAAATTCAGGTTTATGAGATGAGCTTCTATTTTAATGATTTTCCTGTTCAATAGTCTCTTTATTTATCATCTGTTGTGTATTGACTTCAGCCTGTTCATCAAAATCACTGTCAATATTGAGATTTTCAAATACAAGGGCTTCAGCTTCATTATCATCAAGGCATTCCAAGCCTGTACACTTGTCATCATCAAAAGTCACATATGTGCTCTCCATGATTTTATTTTGATCAATAACAGAGACCTTATAGGTAGTTTTTCCAATGAATATCCCACAAAATTGCTTCAAAAACTTTTGAGTCAAATTTTCCCACATATTCAGAGTTGTCTTTTAAAATGTAACACTTGCTTCTAAACACATGAATATGCTTTACAGTAGGCTTTCTCTTAGACATGATTGAGTAAGGTGATTTTCCATGAATCTTGTTAATGAGATATTTCTTTCGATTATAGCATACAGTATTAATAGCTTCTTCCCAAAAACTAGTTGGCAGCTTGGCATCTTGCAGCATTGTCCTTGCAGCTTCTACTAATGTTATGTTCTTTCTCTCAACTACCCCATTTTGTTGAGGTATTCTAGCAGCAGAGAATTCTTAAACAATGCCTTTGTTTTTGCAGAATTCACTCAATGTTGCATTTCTGAATTCTGTTCCATTATCACATCTCAATCTTTTCACACAGTTTTGATCTTCATCCTATTTCTCTATCTTCTTTATGTGCTCAATTATAATGTGTAGAGTCTCATCTTTAGAATACCTAAATTTTAGCCATGTGTATCTTGAGTAGTCATCCACAATCACAAGTGCATATTTGTTTCTTGAAATTGATAAGACATCTACTGTCCCAAACAAGTCCATGTGGATAAGTTGCAAAGGTGCACTTATAGAATTCACAATTTTTAACTTGTGACTTGATCTTTTTATTTTTCCTTTCTGACAGGCTTCACAGACTTCAATTTGAGCAAACTCTAATTTTGGCATGTCTCTCATCAGCTCTTTCTTGACCAGAGTGTTGATTGCCTTGTAGTTTAGATGTGAGAGTTTCTTATGCCATAACTTACTTTGCTCTATATATGCCTTGGTGTAGAAGCAACAAATTTTATCATCATTTGTTGAGTCCAAGTCTGCAACAAACAAGCTTCCTTTCCTTGCTCCTTTCAGAGCAACTTCATTGGTTTTCTTGCTAATGAAGATACATTCTTCCTTGTCAAATAGAACTTTAAAACCTTTATCTATAAACTAGCTGACACTGAGAAGATTTACTTCAAGACCAGCTACCTTTGTTTGTAAAACCTTTCTTGAACTGAATTAGCAAAAGTAGAGTTAGAATTCTCAGAAAGAATAGCATTCATAGATGTTTGTGCATTTTCCCTTGCAGTTGTAGATCCAATATTGATTTCTTTGAGATCTACTCTCAGCTTGTGGTAACTTTTCATTACTTTTAAGTTACAGGGAATGCAGTCAAACTTATTATAAAATGAATATGGATCATTTACCTTGGCTTCATTATACTTGCAGGCTCCTTCAACTGGCTTGCTAACAATCTTTTTACAAAGGTAAATTAGGTGATTCACAGAGCCACACTTTTCACATTTCTTTCTTGAAGCATCTGCAACATAAGCAAAATTGTTGCTTTTGTTTATCCTAATCTTCCCATTTCTATTCTTCTTCTTTTTCTTCTTTCTTGCATCTTCATTTTTTATTTCCTTGACAGGTGCCTTGGAATCTTGGTTGACCATGGGCTTCTTTTCAGCTTTGGGAGTTGGAGTTGTTTCTGCATTCTTCTTCTCATTATCTTCATCAGCAATTTCCTGCTTTATGATCAACTCTTCTTCACTGAAATCTACTTCACATGCTTTGAACATAGGTGAACCAACCTTTTTCAGCATAGCTGGAACATCATCATTTTCATTTGCTTTCCCTTTTTCACCTACAGCTTTCTTCTTATTGTTCAAGGCATCATAATCAAGACCAATAGCAATATTTGCACATGGCTTGTTCTTCTCATGGTATTGTCTAACCAACTCAGATGCATTCCTGAAAGATTTCAACTTGACTTCATTATTTTCTAGCTTCTCCCTTAACACTGCTTCAATTTTATTTGCACACTTGAGCTTGTTCTTCAGATATACATTTTCTTATTTCACAACTTCAAGCTCTACCAGCAAAAACTCAGTTTCTTGTTTCTCATTTTGAAGTTTCTCATTTATCTTTGCCAATCTGTTAACCTCTTCATTAGCAGCAACCATACTTCTATGAATGTGAAACATTTTTGTACCCATCTTTTCAACAGTTTCCTTATATTGACTCACATTTAAATCAATGGTGGTAAGAGTTGGTACTTGTGTTTTTGATGAGGATGACTCTCCTTGCTCCAAGGCCATAAATGCATAATTTCTAACTTCCTCATCTTCATCATTATCAGAATCATCCCAAGTTTTTCCCTCTACAATATAGGCTTTGCTTTGTTGTTTCTTCAGAAGAGCTTCATACTTTGCTTCTAGTTCAAGATAAGCTTTGTCTTTCTTTGCTTTCTTGGTTTTCATGCATGTTGGGGTTAAACCCAATATGTGATATGGGCTTGGTGATACAAGACATAGTTGGATTGGGTAATAATTTTATTTGTTGACAATTATTATCATAATGGGAATGGGTAATAATTGTTTAGGCAGACAATTATTATTGTAATCAGATTAGATATGTTTTGTTTGCTAAGTTTGTGATGGCTATATATACATAGTCATGTTATTGTTTTGAGGTATGCTTAAGAGACGTAGTCGTCTTAGGTATCGTATGTGAGATGTTTGAGCATTGGTATCAGTTTGGGACACCATTGAGGTGTTATGTATTGATGTATTATTGATAATTATTTTGATTAATAATACAAGTTGGGACGTGAGTTTTCCACGTCAAATATATTGTTATGTGTTTGTGTGCATACTATGTATTGGTAGAATTAAATCTCGAATATGTGTGTGTGTTTCCTCCTAAAACTGCATTTTGTAGCAAAATAGCCTAGCTCATCACAGTTATAGCATCTTATCTTTGATCTGTCAACAGATCCAGTTTTGTATCCATTTTTGCTATCAGGTGTGTACTTCCCCTTTCCTTTCCAACTGCTGTCTTTGTTGAATGATTATCCTTTCCCCTTGAAGAATCTTGGATTTTTTACTCTTTATGTTAGAGAACTTTCTTTCCATATAGGCCGTTGACTGATCTAGCTCATCAAGTTCATCTAAGATGTAGAACTCATCTTTTTCCAATTTCGGTATGACTCGTTCTTGTGAATCATTGTATCTCTGCTCACTTGTTGAAACACTTGGATTCTAAAATCTTGGCTCATCATTAGAGATATGGCTTTCATTAACAATAAGAGCACTTGAACCATCTACAACATGCTCTTGACCAGCACTTAATGATTTCCATTGAATCATTTCCAATTCATATGTTCTTAAAATTCTATATAAAACTTCCAAAGTTAATCTACTCAAGTCTCTCCTTTCTTTAATTGCTGAAATTTTCTGTTCCAAATGGTCAGGGAGTGTGAGCAAAAACTTCAGGTTCACTTATTCAGCTTCATAATATTTATCATGCAGCTGCAAGTCATTAATCAGCTTGTTGAACTTTTTAAACACATCAGTGATACTTTCCTTTGGCTTAGCCATGAAACCCTCATACTGTGAGATCAGTATCCTTCTTTGATTTGACCCAACTTCCTCTGTTCCTGCACAAAGTATCTCTATCTTCTCCCAGATCTGCTTAGCAGTGTCACAATTGACAATGTTATTGTACATTACATTGTCAAGTGACTTTATCAAGATTAGCTGCAAGCCACTATCTAGGAAGACTTTTTCTTTCTTAGGCTCAGTGTATTCTCAAGGATCTTTAGGAGTATAATGAGCTGGAATGACCATGTCTCCATCTGTAGATTCCTTAACTCTTACTATATTAATGAAAGGCCCATTCTTCAGGATCTGAATGTATAATGGATTGGTCATCCTGATAAACAATAACATTTTCTTCTTCCATAGAGTGTAGTTAGCCTTATCAAAAGTAGGGATTTTGATGATACTGATTTTCAGTGTATTCATTCTTCCAAGATCTTGAATCTGTTTACTTTGAGATTTTGTTCTGATACCACTTGTTAGGTAATGAATCACACACAGGGGGTGAATGTTTATTTGTGTTTTTCTGCTTTTCTTGAAGTATTTATGGTGATGAACAAAGTAAATTAAAATCTTGTAGTGAAATGTGCTAGTACTGAATTTAGACAAATAAAACAGTGAACACAAATCTTTCAAAACTCACTTAAAATTATATTAAAACTAAGAATGTCCTGCTACAAAATTTCTAGGCTCTTTGTTGATAAAGAGCTTAGCTTCTTCCTTGAGAGTATACAAGATTTATGATCTGAATTGTTACTTATAAAACAAAGCATCCAGTGTTTACTTTATAGAACAGTTGACACTGGTTATTACACAGTATGCAGTAACATGTACTAACCCCTATTTTGGATAAACAAATCTTTCTAATTCTGGCTTAGTGTATCTTTGCTAATCTTGCACGCCTGTGACTTTACTTTGCCAGTTAATCTTGGCCTTTGATCTTGTTCTCTTCAAGCTGCTTTTGTAGACTTGTCAATCCAACTGATTGGATTATTTTTTGATTGATAATCTTGGATATTTAATTAGTTTGCACTTTGTACTTTGAGTTTTACCTCGAGATCTCCAGTTTGGTATATAGAGAACTTTACATCTTGAGAAATATATTGGCTTATCGAGATCTCTCATCACTCTATAGTTATTTTGACTTATCGAAGTCTCCTAGTTCTCTATCAGAGAATTTGGCTTGTCGAGATCTCTTATCTTCATGTCTTCACTTTGGCTTATCGATATCTCTGAGTTCTCTAGTGACAGATTGGCTTATCGATATCTCAGAGATCTCTAGTGATATTTTGACTTATCGATATCTCGGAGATCTCTAGTGATATTTTGACTTGTCGATAACTCATCGTTCTCTAGTGAAGAAATGACTTGTCGATATCTCCATTCTTTATGTCTTCAATTTTTCTTGTCGATATCTCTAAGTTCTCTAGTAGCTTTTCTTAACTTCTCGATAAGTCATTCTGGAGTTCTCGAATGACTTCTCTATAACAAAAAATATGTGACTTGTAGACTTCTTGACTTAGAATATTTTTTATAAAACAGATTTATTCAACTCCAAGCTTCTTGATACTTTCTATGAGGCATGATCTTCATGATCTTCTACTAGAACTTATTCTTAGGCTTAAGACTGTCTACTAGAAAAATACTCCAGTCTAGTCTATTTACATTTTAACAGACTTAAGTGTTACAGTACACAATGCAACCATAGATTACCATACAACTTACTTAGGGTTGTCAATTTGACTTAGTCTTGTTATAGTACAGGCATGTCTTGCACAATAGCATGTACGAATTTTTTTCTTTTAATAAATTTTATCCCTTGATTTCTTTTCCTTTAATGGATAATTATTATTTATTGATGCAAAATTATCAGTATAATTATCTTGTTCAAGTTTTTTTTTCTCCCTTTCCAAGCATCTTCACAGAAAGATTCAATACCTTCAAGATATGTGAATTTGCTTGCTACATCCCTAGATTCCTTCCGTTTGACAATTATTTCTCGTTGAAGATTTAATTGCCTTTTCAGAATTTTTCATCTCTTCAATATCCTCAGCAAATCATCTTTGGAAGTTAGGCAATCTTTTTTAGCATTCTCATAATCAAGAAACCGAGTCTCTAGTAAATTATTTCTATGGCGCCCTCCAAACCCGGGTCAGAAGTTTGGGGTCCACAACACATACACAATATATAAACCTGTATACGAAATTTTATTTGCAATGACCCTGCTACATAACCACGGATCGCAACAGGTTAAAGTATGAAAACAAGCCACAACCTTAACTTATTTTACAACGTACCAAATCCCAACTAATTTAATTTACAACTAATAAGGAAATTATTCTTACAAATTACTATTTTACTACCAGAGGAAGCTCCTGATAGCTCGATCCAACTCAATCTGGAACCCTAGCTCGTACTCTGGACTGAGGAACCTCGCTATCAACCATATCCTTTTTTTAACTATAGAATACATAAAAATATTCGCAAGAGTGAGCTAACTAGCTCAGTAAGTCACAATAACAGTAACTGAGGTTAAACAATGATCAAACGAGATGATTCGGAGGAATCAAGTTTCTTGTTAAACAATCATTAGAATTGGATATTCATTTTAAATTTTAAAACCAAGGTTAGGCTGCTGATCAGTCACGCACTAACCCCGAGCAAGGCACACGGCTCTGCTCTATAAACTGGATCCAAGGCACACATTGGCTTAATTTGACCACGAATCTGGTCTGACCACGAATCTGGTCCACATAAAGAAAACTATCCAATTCTAAAGTAGTTCAATATGATAAACAATATAACTCAATAAAACAAGATCATAATCAACGGTAATAAAACATTTACATATGAGCATGGTGCAATTCATGGGTACCACGAGGGTATATCAAAGTATGTACTAGAAATGGCCTCTAGCCTGTAAGGGAATCAGGTATTAGATGAACAAGGATTTTTCAAGGTTTAGTTCTTTGATGGTATACAAAATGGTTGGGGTATAAGAGTTTCTGTATGTTCAAATAATTCGGTTCCAGTGTTTGGCGTTTGGTAACTATATATTTGGAGAGTAGTATCATATTTGTGTGGTGTAGTATCTGGAAATTAACAAGGGATGGTTTACAAAGAATAAGGCTTATGGCTCAAAGATTAAATAATGTTATCCGGGTTCAAGGCTGTATGATTCAAAGTACTCACAATATAAAAAATAATTATTTTGAATGCTTAACAACAATATATCACAAGAGAATTTAGAAATATTTGTATTGTATCTCAAGAAAGGTTTAGAAGTACTTGTCTTGCAGGGCTTTACAATTATTACTGATCGACTCTGAACTGACTCTTCCGCTCAGGCTTTATTGTCTATTCACTAAATCACCCTGGATCCGATCTCACACTTAAGTCCTTTGATTGGAACCTTACTGAGCTTTTTTACTGATAACCAAACTATCTTTCGTCCAATGCCAATTCTCGGGCCTTCCGACTAGAACCTACAGAGTCGAAATACCCTAATTTAGACTTCCGATTATTCTTGACATATCCTCGCTAACAGTCTACCCATGCGTTAACAAAACCCGACTCGTAACACATACATTATTATAATACAGGCATCAGTTAGGGTTCACGTTCTCGAAAAGCGATTTGGTGTTCGTTTTCAGAAAATACGTATACTGGTCATTGTATGAAATAAGGGTTATTGGTTTTGGCAAAACATTTCACTACAACATACAATCAGGTTTCGCATAAAGCATACGTATATGTATTTACTTATACTCGCTCGACGTCCCGATAATTATCAGATATGCTCCCGTATTTCCGTAGTTCGATTTCCCGGAAATCGGGCAGCACTTCCTTTATTTATCGGCTAACCCGTCGAAGCAATCCGATGTCAATCACAACAATCAATCCATCCAAACAATTAATCCAATAACCACCATTTATAATCCAAACCATTCAACAACAACCGCAATCAAATACGCAACCAAATCTCGATACAATCTTTACATACCTGATAGATATTTTTCGTTTTGAAAATTACTTTCTGAACTAAATTAATATTTTAAAATTTTAGGACTCAGAATAAACATC
Organism: Apium graveolens; assembly: GCF_009905375.1. Taxonomy (NCBI): domain Eukaryota; kingdom Viridiplantae; phylum Streptophyta; class Magnoliopsida; order Apiales; family Apiaceae; genus Apium; species Apium graveolens. Next base: position 249,657,032 of record NC_133650.1, on the reverse strand, counting down.
ACAGTCCACCGTCCGCTCGCAAAAAGTCATCGCGGACGGCGGCAAAATTTATTGGTGCCCGATAATATTCGGGTTTCCAAAAAAACTTCGTCGATAAATTTAATTATTTTTGCACGATTAAATTCATTTCATGAAACCTAACTCATATAATCTGTAAGATTAAAAGTTCAGTCATTAAATAAAATAAATAGTCAAACCAACACGGCACACGCGCCACGTGCGTAAGCAAATGAAGAGATACAACCACGACCGGAAATGCACCGCACAGGCGGCGATAAACACAGGGCACCGCACAGGCGGCGATAAACTCACACACCCGCACCTACAAACTCACACTAACGCACACACACAGTTTACATACACTAACACAGATATATACACGGCTGCACACACGGAAACAGATGACACGGGCCACTACAGCCACCTCGCTAGAAAGCGAGGGACGGCGACGATCGTAAAAGCAAGAAACAGGCGGTCCAGACTTACCAGAATAAACAGAATGAACCGGGGAAATAAAAGGGAAAGAGGAATAGAGACATAAGAGGAGATATTTCAGAGAGTTTGAGACAAGAAATAGTCGAATTAGAAAGAAATTGAGATGGCCGAGATGCACACACAGAGATTTTATGTTTACATATGTATTTGTTTTTCAACTCTTTCTGTTAAACAGGAAAACAAACAACACGTGGCAGTACATATTCTATAAAACTGACACGTTACATTCGGGATAATTACGAAGATTTAAAGGTCTATTTTGCCCCAAAATTCGAAATTAACGGAACAAGGTGCGAATAAAACAGCCTCCGAAATTTACGAAAATAGTTTTAAAATATCATAAATATCCCGGAGTTTACAAAAACATAAATTTCAAAATTTAAGAGTAACGTTTAAAACGCAATTTTATACCACTTTTAACAATTAAAAGAAACAACGCGCAGTTGAAATTAATCCCAAAAATTTTCAAAATAATTTTAAAATTCCCGGAATATTCCCAACTTCAATAAATATGAGTTTCGTAATTTTTGAAGAATTCTAGAATTAAATACGAATTTTATAAGTAGAAGAAATCAGGAAATCATTTAAAGATAAATAATTAATAAAATATTGATTTCTCAATTTTATAAAATCCTAAAAATAATTATTGTAATTATAAAACCATAAAAACAATTTTAGAGACATTCCAAATATTCATGCGAATAAATTTGTATTAAATCCACTTTTAACAGTGAAAACAATTCAATACCACTCCATAATTAGTTACGCGAACAACCCGGTACACAATAAATCACACATAGATAATAATCAAACAACTCATAGCGGTCAAAACCAATACACATATTTTATTTATTTAATATTTCCACAATTACATATTTAAATAATTCAAAAATATACGAGTCGTTATATCCTTCCCCCTTAAAAAGATTATGTCCTCAGAATCTGATCTAACTAAACAAGTGAGGATATTTGTCAAGCATATCTGACTCTAATTTCCCAAGTAGACTTTTCTACTCGAGAATTTCAAACGTACTTGCTATAGGTATACACTCATTTACAAGGACTCGCCTTTAACGATTAAAAAATTTGAATCGATCACTATATGTAGAACAAACTTGGAAAAGAGCCCATTGGCTCCTAATCAATCACTTGATTCGAATCAGATACTTATCTCCTTAACATTGACATGCAGAATACATTATATGTACATACTATTATAACGGTAACATCAACTCATGAACAACTTTATCTATATTTATCAATACCTCGAATGGTTCACTAAATTTAGGACTCAACTTGTCCCTTTTATTCAGACTTATCCAATCTCTTTCAAGGTGAACCTTTTACTAACACTACTGGTCCTATTTCTATATTCATACTCACTCTCGATACAATTCCACATTCTTTCTTTGTCTACTCCGAGATGTCAGTCAATATCACTACGCCCTTGGTGTGCTAAATTAACTTAGGATTTGAAACTTTCTTTCTCCCACTTTATCTCAATAAAGTGGGGACCTACACTTGCGTGCACATAAGGCTTGGTAAAGTGGCATTCTAAAGCTGACATTGATGATAAATGATCATCCCAGTTTTCCTTAAAATTCAACCTCTCAACATACCTTATATTTCCTGAATCGCTTCCTCACTTTGACCCTTTGTTTAAGGATGATAGGCGGGGCTCATTTTCAACTTAGTATCCAAACATTTAAACATCTCTTACTCTTTTCCATCAATTAAGGCTGAAAAGTAATCTCATATATTCACTTCTTATCACCTTTAGGTATTTGAACTTCATATTCCACTCTTTCCGATTCTTTTATTAACTCCTCAGGGGTCTTAATTACATCAAATCCTTTCTTTCGGCACAAGGCATCTGTTACCATACGACTTTGTTTAGGTAGTTGTTAACGGATTAATCAGAATCTTTTATTAACCTCGGTCAAAATTACATACTTGAAAACTCAACGTATAGCTGCTTTCCTTCTAACCTTTTGGGGAAAATCCTTGGGCATTCCACACAGACTCTCTCATTCTCTGAATAGCTGAAGATGTTATCAATAAATACAATTCGCTTATCCGAGTACTCTTTATACAACATGTTCCTTAATTCCTTATAGACAACTGATACACTTGTTATTTCACATTGTTAGGTCACACACACTGTATAAGGGGGTTGAATATAGTGTTTAGCACAATCAAATCGATTATAAGAACTCAAGTAACAGAAAATAGATTTTATTTAACACAATAAACTCTATTATAATATGGAACTGTCCTCTCTCAGTGATGAACAAATTATCACGAGAGTTGCTAGAGTTACAGAATAATAACTTCAATAATCGTAACACTTATAGTGTAAACTCTATGCCTGTGTTTATATACTACACAGTTACAAGATAAGCTTCTAATTGATATGGAATATAATACTGCTTCCTAAAATTTATCAACTAGTTATCTTTGCTTCCAAGTATTCTATTCTTCATAGAATTCCTTCTTCATGCACAATTCTTTCTGTCTTAGTCTCGATTTTCTTTCCTTTCAATCAGCCGCCTGCCTTATCTGAAAGTCATCTTAAGTCCTGATATTATCTCCTGATAAATATCTTCTGATCACTTAAGTTCTGATAACTTAAGTTCTGATATCTTAAGTTATGTCTTCAGTATAAGTGATGATTTCCAGTTAAGTACTGATTTGTCCTGTTTAAGTAAGATCTGAAAACTAAACACAAATCATATTACACAAGACATTATCAAATATATCTAAAAATCTCCCCCAACTTGTAAATTAGTATAATATACAAGTTCAACAGATATTTGATGATGTCAAAAACATTAAGTACAAATGCATGATAATTTCACTAGATAACTACAACTTACAGTCCTTTCAGCTTTAGCATCTTAAGCTTCTGATAACAACTTCAGTCTGTATATATTTCAGAATTTAAGTAGTTGTAGATCTTTGACTTGACTTTAATTTCAATTTCTGATCTCTTTGATATCAGGAGTTGTCCTGAGATAGTTCTTCAACAAACATCTCTCAGCATATTCAAGTTCATTGACCATCCTCCTTTTAGCATTTATCAATTCAGCTGTATCTTTTCCAGTTTGAAAAATAGCTGCTATGAGATCATTTAACTTAGCTTTTCTTATCTCCTGATATAGTCTTATCAGATATGCCTTGTCAGACTCTAGATTGAATTCCACAGCCTTATAACCCAGAAAAGTAGTTATAATCTTAGCAGAGTTAGGCTTCAAATCGATAATATACCTTTGTGATCTCTGTACTTGGGACAGTATGTGCTGTCAGACTTTACAGAATAAAGCTTCTTCTGTCTTTGAATTTGAGACTTTAAATATCCTGCAGCACTATCTGTTAATATGTCTTTCACTTGAAGTAGGAATAGAACATGTTCCAGTTCCTCAAAATACTTAAGTGGTATAGCATTCTACTTAATCTGGTATACCCTTCCATCTGTCATAAAATATAACAAGATATGTTCTTTCAAGAAGGTATGGTAAACCATTTGTACAGATTCAAGTCGATTCAATCTTTCAGGAGTTGCTCCAACACCTGGTTCACTTAAGGAAGTTGGATCATTGGTAGTGTTATGTACTCTTCTTTAATCAGAACTACCCAACCCAGATTTATCTCTTGCTTCCTTTTCTGTAACAACTCTTGCTTCAAAACCACTAGTTGCAGTCTTCAAAGGTTGAGCCTGTTTAGCTTTGGTGAATCCTGGTAGGAGTATCTTTGAAGGTTTAACATGAGCAATATGAGAGGTTTCCTAAGTCAGAGGTTGCTTGCTTCACTGTCATATCAGAACTTACTACATCTTGACTCTGAACAATATGAGCCATGTCAGAGGTTATTTGAAAAATCTTCTTATGCATCAGAGTAAGATTAGCATCTTCTTCATCATTAATTATTTCTTCATCCATAACTGGCATATAAACCTTTACAGGTTCATCAACTTTTTTTTGCCCTTGGACCTTGGATCAATTTCCGTTTGTGATTTGGCTTTGATTTCCTCAGAACTTGTTCTTTCCTTTATCACAATACCCTTAGGTTTTGGAAATTTCTTTTCAACAACAGAAGTTTTAGATTTTGTCTTGACACCTTCTGCTTTGAGTCTAGCTTCTTCTTCCTTTAGACTCTCAAAGTCCATTCCTAGATTTTCTTTAAGAAATAACTTCTTTGAAATTTCTTCATCAAGTTCAGATGTTCACCAGAACTTATCATTTTACCAGTATCAGAACTTGTTCTTCTCCCAGTATCAGAACTTGTTCCTTGACTTGTAATTCTAGCTTTACTTGATGAAAATCCTTTGCCTTGACCTTGACCTCTACCCTTATCGGAGTTTCCCTGGTCATCATTTCCATCATCCTTTCCTTTCAGTGTCTGAATAGATTTGCATTTGGACTTAATTACTTTCTCCCCCTTTTTGGCATCAGCAGGTAAAAGAAGAGAGACAAGCAATTCCACTGAGGATTGGATCTCATTGAGTTGACTTTGGTGAGAAGCTTGATTCTTCAGAATTTCTTCAATTTGAGTTTGTTGCTTCTCCTGAGTTTTCTCAATATAGGCAATTCTGTCAAAGACTGGCTTGAAAAATATGTTCTTTTCAAGTTTCACATTCATATCTTGCTGGATCAGAGCTTCCTGAATTTTGTTCACCTTGTCATGAGTTATTGAGTGTTGACCTTGAAGGTGCCTTGTACTCAATGCAGTAACTCTCAGTTGTGCCTTGAAATCATGATTTATCAGCATTTCATCAGCTTTTGCAAGATGCTCAGCAAGAATCTTTTTAGAAGGAACAAAACTAATTGAGTTCCATTCTTTAGTCCACTCCTTTCCTCTAGGAGTTTCACTCCAAGGTACTGGTGCTTCCCCTGTAACAAACTTCTTAACTAAATCAGCTTTAGTAATTGTTTGTTGAGGTGCATGTCCTGATGGACCAGCTACAGCAGCATGTAAATTGGCAGCAGCTTTACCAGTAATTTCTTCATTGGCAGCATCCGAACTTGTAGATCCTGCAGTATCAGCATCCTCTGGTAAAACAGCAGTGTGTGAGGCTATAGAGACTTCAACATCATCCTCTAAATTATGATCTGCAGCCAGGTTCTGATCAACATCCAAAATTGATGTTGTTGGTGGAGTGAGTTGAATTTGTGGAGCTTCCAAGTACAAAACCTCAGGCACAATCAAGTTATGAATATTAATTTCAGCATTTGTACCTGGTTCTTCAGTATGTACTGGATCAACTATAGGTGACATAGGAGGTGTATCAATTTTGTCTTGAGCAGTTTCATATTGTGCAGAAGGAAGTGATTCAATAACAATAGGTTTTGTTGAGATCAGAGATTCCTGATCCCCTTCCTTAGTTGCTTCCACTACATCTGAATCTGACTCAACTATGTCCCTGTGAGCTCTCTGTTTCTTTAACTTCTTCAAAGGTGGAGACACTGTAGGAGATTTATCATCACAATTTAACTTTCTAAGCCTTTTGAGGGGCCTAAAACTCCCAGTTATAGTATCTTTCTGAGAAGTAACCTTCTCAGCTTCTACAATAACAAGTTCTGATATTGGAACCTGTTCCTCAGCATCTGATTCATCTCACAGAATAATTCTCCTTCTCTTCTGTTGAGTCTGAGGTACTTTCTTAGTTCTCTTGGGTTTGGAAGATGAAGGCTGCACTGTAGGATCTGAAGGTTGAGGTTGAGAAGTTTGAGGTGTTTGTGTAGAGGTGGTAGGTGCTGATGGATGAGGTTCTGATGATTGGACATCAGGATATAATTCAGTGTATTTAACTGGATCATAGGTTATTAAGGCTTGTTTGACAGATAAAGGAACTAAGAGGGGTCATAATACAACCTTCTTATTATCAGTAGATAATAAGTCATTAAAAGCTCTTTTAGCCAGTCTGAATGATGGAATTAATTCACTAGCTGATTGGGGCTTATCATCACAACAAAAACTATAGATAAGCTGACAGAATCTAGCAAAGTAAACAGTATTTCTATCTTCTGTCATTCTATCCCCAATAAAACCTAAGACAGCACTTGCATAATTCAAATCAGTTTGATTAATGAGAGCATACCCGATTTGTTGGCTGAATATGGGGATTGCATCAAAATTAGAGCATTTGTTTACAAAAGCCTTGGTTATGCAGTCAAAGAAGAAACTCCATTCCCTCCTTATGAAAGATCTCTTCAACTGACCCAGCTTTGCCAATATCCTCTCATACCCCAGACTGGCCATCATGTTTCGAAGAACTAGCTCTTCAACAGTAAAATAAACACAGTTCTCAGGCAGCTGCAGTGGTTGTCGAACCGTAGCCAATGTCACGACATGCTCATCCTCCCCTGATGAAAAAATAATACTTGGGGACCCTTGAGCACCACCATCATCATATACTCTGCTTCTCCAGAACTTCAGTACTTGAGTACCAGAGACTGCTTCAGGTTCGGTTAGAGCGTACCCAATATCAGAACTAGCAAGAAAGTTCTGAATGAAATGAAGTTCTAATGGGGCTTCTGAGTTGCTAAGAATAATGGAGAAGTTATTAGGAACAAACTTAGCTCCATCAAAAAGTTTTGTCTTTTGGTGTCATCTCTGTAAGAAATTAAGTGAATAAGAGAATGTTTACAAAGTGTTTGTAAAAAGCCCTGAGACAAAAACAGCTTCAGAAAATAAAAGAGAGAGAGAGAGAGAGAGAGAAGTAAAAGAGATTCAGAATAGAAAAGTAAGTAAAAGATTAGAAAATCTTTTATCTCTCATATATATACTCCCTCCACTCAATAGTCATATTTTTGAAGCATGGGATACACTTTACACCTGGCACCATTTGAACAGTCAGTAAACGGTTAGAATGAGAGTTAATGGGCACGTAAAATAAGTAGTATTTATCGTGCACATGCAGTTTTTCCAGGACATACACGTTAACCACTAAACCACAATGATTATGAGTGTTTTATCTCACATTAACCAATATTCTGTAAAAATATTATCGTTCAAGTAATGACCAAAAATAAACCAAGTAAATAAATACTGTCACGTCAGCATCAGAACTTGATTATTATCAGGATTTCAAAAGTCATCAGAATATAGTTCCTTAACTCGAAAAGTGAATGTGTATTCCTGTAATTCTTCACACAAATACTGAAATGGTTTCATCAGAACTTAATCATCAGAACTTCCATCAGAACTTGTCCTCAGAATTTATGTAATCTGACACATAGACTGTTCATCTAAAATAACATTGATCACCACAGTAATTTTCATCATTCATATGGAGTGTAAGTGTGTGCATTAAGCTAAATATCAGACAAAGAGTAAAGTCTGATTCACTTCAGTACATCTTAGAAATAAGGCATAACTAAGAATTTTGCTCAAAATCTGTCATTATTCTGAAGTCTACTTTAGAATGAGTTCATACATGAGTCCACCTCAACTGTTTTGTGCTCATTTTATGCATCTTTTGAAATTCTATTTTACAGTGGCTTCTCAGTATAAGTGAGTCACGACTGCTTATCAGAATTTATGCTATTATCAGAGTATTCTCCAGTAATCATAGAGTGTGAAAAGTCACCAAGAAAATTTTATTTTTCTTTTTTAATGCATATTACTTAATACCAGCAATGCACTTGGGTCTTCCCTTCCACATTTTTACTCTAGATCTCAAAGGAGTACCTGATTTTTATTTCTTTTCTTTTCTTTTTCTTTTGATAAGTGAGGCTTATCAGCACTTAGTACATCCACCAGATTTACTAACATCAGAACTCAACAGATAAGAAGCACTATTCTAGTTTTTGACTTAGTAATAAGATACACAAAGTAAACTTAACTAAGCTCAATATCAGAATTTGCTTGTGTTAAAAGATTTCCACATAAACAATTACTTCAAACATACGATCTTTAGTATATTAAATACTACTAGTTCAGCATCTAGCACGGTTATCCTCATTGGATTGAATAGTCACAGAAATTCATATCACTATCAGAGTTTAGAAATTCACATCAGACAACAATCAGCACTTAAGCAAATTTTCAATTTAAGCACAGAATACACAAAGATAGTAATATCTGTAAATACTGATCATAAAGTCTGATGTATCAGAACATAAACTAAGTAGATTTAGAGAAAGAACCTGAAACCATTCCAAGTTCATTTACCAATCTTGTAATAAATAGCTTCACACAATGGTTTTGTGAAGATATCTGCTAGTTGTTGATCTGTGGGAACAAAATGCAATTCCACTATACCTTCATCCATGTGTTCCCGTATGAAGTGGTACCTTATGTTGATGTGCTTTGTCATTGAGTGTTGAACTGGATTACCTGTCATAGCAATAACACTTTGATTATCACAGTAAATAGGGATTTTAGAAAATTCTAACCCATAATCCAGTACCTGATTCTTCATCTAAAGAATCTGTGCACAACAGCTTCCTGCAGCAATGTATTATGCTTCTGCAGTTGATGTGGAAATTAACTTATGTTTCTTGCTAAACCAAGAAACCAATCTGCCTCCAAGAAATTGGCAGCTTCCACTTGTGCTTTTCCTGTCAATTTTGCATCCTGCAAAATCTACATCTGAGTAACCTATTAGCTTAAAGTCTGTTTCTCTAGGATACCACAATCCCAGATCAGCTATACCCTTAAGGTACTTGAAAATTCTTTTCACAACTATTAAGTGAGGTTCTCTTGGATCTGCTTGAAATCTTGCACGAAGACAGGTAGCATACATGATATCAGGTCTACTTGCAGTTAGATAGGATAGTGAACCAATCATACCTCTGTAATCAGTAATATCTACTGATTTACCAGTATCTTTATCCAATTTTGTTGCAGTGGCCATATGAGTGGATGCACTTGAACAATCCTGCATTCCAAATTTCTTCAACAAATTTATGGTGTACTTAGATTGACAAATAAAAGTTCCTTCTTCATTCTGCTTGACTTGAAGGCCCAGAAAATAGTTAAGTTCTCCCATCATACTCATTTGATATTTTGACTACATCAGTTTGGAAAACTTATTACAAAGTCTGTCATTTGTAGAACCAAAAATGATATCATCAACATATATTTGCACCAAAAGTAAGTCCTTTCCATGGTTGAGGTAGAATAATGTTTTGTCAATAGTCCCTCTGTTAAATCCACTTTCCAGAAGAAACTGAGCCAAAGTCTCATACCATGCTCTTGGAGCTTGCTTAAGGCCATAAAGTGCTTTATCAAGCCTGTAGACATGATTGGAAAATTTGGGATCTACAAAGCCTGGAGGTTGTTCAACATATACCTCTTTTTCCAATTCTCCATTGAGAAAAGCACTTTTCACATCCATTTGAAAGACTTAAACTTCTTGTGAGCAGCATAAGCCAAAAATATCCTTATGGCTTCCAATCTAGCAACTGGTACAAATGTTTCATCATAATCAATTCCCTCATATTGAGAGTATCCTTTCGCAACCAGCCTTGTTTTGTTCCTTGTAATTATGCCATCATTGTCAGTTTTGTTTCTGAACACCCACTTTGTACCAACAACAAACCTGTTCCTTGGTCTTGGCACTAGGGTCCAGACTTTATTTCTTTCAAATTTAACTCTTCATGCATTGCTCGCACCCAATCAGCATCTTGAAGAGCTTCTTCCATTTTCTTTGGTTCAGTCTGAGAAAGAAAAGAATGATAAAGACATTCATTTAATGTAGTTGGTCTAGTTCTGACACCTGCATCAGGATTTCCAATAATTAAGTCAAGTGTATGTGCTTTAGTCCACTTCCTTGCAGATGGAAGGTTTTCTCTAGAACTGGAAGCTCCCCCATAATCCATGCTGTCTCTATCAACATTTTCTAATGCTCCCCCTGAAATTATGCTCTCTGAGTTGGATCCTTCAAAATTTGAGTTTCCAGAAATATCAGAACTTGAGTTTCCAGAATTATCAGAACTTGGCCCATCAGAACTTGAAGAGCCTGTTGTAGGTTATGATGCTTCTTGAGATGTGGTTAGATCTTCAGTATGCTCCCCCTGCACAAGTGCATTTTCCTTAGGCGTAGTCACCACAGTTTCAATAACATCAGAGTTTAATCCATCACAGTTTGTAGTATCAGGATTTACAGAATCAGAATTTAAAACTTCATTTTTGAATCTCAGCTGATCATGATCATTGAAATCTTCAAGTCCAGTAATCTTCTTATCATCAAAACAGACATTGATAGATTCCATGACAACCCTTATTCTTAAATTGTAGATCTGAAGGTTTTTGTAGAAAGTGGATATCCAACAAAAATTCCTTCATCAGCTTTTAGATCAAATTTAGATAGTTGTTCGGGATGAGTCTTAAGAACAAAACACTTACATCCAAATACATGAAAATACTTCAGATTTGGCTTCTTTTTCTTCACCATCTCATATGGTGTCTCTCCATGCTTGTTAATGAGTGTTGCATTCTGATTTAAACAAGCAGTCTGCACAGCTTCAGCCCAAAAGTAGGTTGGCAACTTTGCTTCATCAAGCATAGTTCGTGCAGCTTCAATAAGAGTTCTATTCTTTCTTTCAACAACTCCATTTTGCTGAGGAGTTCCAGGAGCAGAAAATTCCCGCTTGATTCCTTGGTCTTTGAAGAACTCTTCCATGATCAAATTCTTGAACTCAGTGCCATTATCACTTCTTATGTTCTTTACAGAATCTTTGACCAATTTATCCAGTTGCTTGACATGATCAATCAAGATAGATGCAGTTTCACTTTTTGTGTGCAAGAAATACACCCATGTGTATCTGGTGAACTCATCCACTATGACCATAGCATATTTCTTCTTTGCAATAGACATGACATTCACTGGACCAAATAGATTAACATGTGGTAGGTGATAAGGCTCAAGAATTGATGATTCAGTCTTGCTCTTGAATGAAGATTTTCTTTGTTTTGCCTTCTAACATGAATCACAAAGGCCATCAGGAGAAAATACTGACTTTGGCAGTCCTCTCACAAGATCTTTCTTGACTAGTTCATTTATATTGTTAAAATTTAAATGAGAGAGTTTCTTGTGCCAATCCCAGCTTTCTTCAATTGATGTTCTACTCAACAGACAGATTGCAAAACCATCAGTACTTGTTAAAAGCTTGGCTTCATAAATGTTACCATGCATGTATCCTTTCAGAACAACTTTGCCTGTAGATTTGCTTACAACTTCACAGTGTTCTTCAAAGAAATCCACATGATAACCTCTGTCACATATTTGACTAACACTCAGCAGATTGTGTTTAAGTCCTGAGACCAGAGCTACTTTTTCAATGATGACATTCCCAAGATTGATATTGCCATATCCCAGAGTTTTTCCAATGTTGCCATCTCCATAAGAAACACCTGGGCCAGCTTTCTCCACAAAGTCTGATAACAGGGCATTATTTCCAGTCATATGTCCTGAATATCCACTGTCCAAAACTAGGATGTTCTTCCTGTTGCCCTGCAATCACAAAGACCACTAATGATTAGTTTTAAGGACCCGGACTTGCTTGGATCCTTTGGCCTTTTTAAGTTTGTTAACATTTACAGCGGATTTAGCATCAGAGTTTATGTTAATAGTTTTCTTATCAGAATTCGCAATATCAGACTTTGCATCAGAACTTATACTAGAAGGAATAATGCTATCTTTCTTTACAGAAGGTTTTATTTTATAATAATCATAGTACAAACTATGATAATCCTTACAAGTATAAATGGAATGACATAAACTACTATAATAAAAACAAGGATTTTGTGGCTTATATCTAATAGACTGACTCTTAACTCCTAATTTTGAAGGTAAGGAGTTTATATTCTTATTTTTCCTGCAAAAAGAAGCCAGATGGTTAGAATTTCTAAAATTATGACATGTTTTTCTAAGAGCATTAGGAACAGGCTTATAATTGTTACTTTTGTTCACACCTTCCTTTCCATTCCTATTTTTCCTAGGTGGCTTTACCTTGTTTGCATTCTTAACATCTTTCAGCTTATGCTTAAGCTACTTCTTAGTCATTAAGCCTATGTTAACTTCAGTTGGCTTATCCTGTTTAGGTTTGTCAGAAGTTACTTTCTCCTTAACTTCTGATTTCTCAATATCAGACTTTGCAGTTACAAACTAACAGGATTTACCTTTGGTTTTTGTTTAACAACTATAGGCTCAGTTTCTACAGGTCCCTTACTGTTCTTATCATCTCCATAACCTAAGCCCTCTTTCCAGTTTCCACTACTAAGAATATGCTGAGTTGCTTTACCAGAGTTAGTCCAAGTCCTGATAATCTCTCTTTCCTTTTCTAACTCAGTTTTTAGAGATTAATTCATTTTTAACACTTCATCCCTAACATAAAAGGCATCATCTCTATCTTTCTGAGTTTGATGGAACATGACTAACTCTTTTTCTAAATAAGCATTCCTTTTTTTATAAGCAAGATTTTCAGAGGTTAATCTTTCACATGTTAAAGTTTGATCTTTATAACTAATGAACATGGTTTTAAGATATCCTCTCAACTCAGTAATATCATCAGTATGAAAGGCATAAGTAGTTTGAGGTACCTTTAAGTCGGCAGTATCAGAACTACTATCAGCATTTGCCATCAAGGCATAGTTTTCCTCATCCTCAGAATCTGAAGCATCTGACCAGCTTTTCTTCTTTGTAACAAGATCCTTGCCTTTGTCACTCTTCCCTTTTCTGCAATCAGGAGATATGTGGCCTTTCTCACCACATTTATAGCATTTAACATTTGAGTAATCTCCTTTGTCGGACTTTCCTCCTTTACCTTCAGATTTTCTGAAACCTTTCTTTTCAGAACTTGCACCTTTCCTGGAAAACTTCTTTCCTCTCTTGAATTTCTTGTATGCAATCTTTGTGATCCCTTTCACCATAAGAGCACACAGCTTCATCATCTCCTCATTGGGGTCTATCTCTGATATACTTTCAGTTTCTGAGTCATCATCACTATCAGAACTTGATGACTCAGTATCAGACTTTGTGATGAGAGCCTTGCCCTTGCCTTTCTTTGAGGCAGCTTCTTTGGGAATTTCCTCCTCAGCCACAAAGGCAATTGTCCTTGACTTTCTTCCATTCCTCTTGCTTCTTTGTTCCATCTCAAGTTCATGAGTCTTGAGCATCCCATAAATTTCATCAAGAGTTATTTCGTCAAGATTATAGTTGTCTCTTATTAGTATGGCCTTCAAATCCCATCTTTCAGGAAGTGCTAACAGGAATTTAAGATTTGAATCTTCAATATCATACTCTTTGTCAAGTAGTGACAAATCATTCAAGAGTTTGACAAATCTGTCATATAAATCAGTTAATGACTCATCAGGCTTTGAGTTAAAGTGCTCATACTCTTGAGTGAGTATCGTCTTCCTGTTCTTCTTGATTGAATCAGTTCCCTGACACCTTGTTTCCAAAGCATCCCATATCTCTTTTGCAGTCTTGCATTGAATTACCCTGTTTGACATGACATTATCAATGTCACTATGCAACAAGTGTCTTACCTTTGCATCCTTTGCAATCGATGAGATATCTTCAGCAGTGTAATCATTTTTCTCCTTTGGTACAGACTTTGCTGGCTGACCTACAACTTCCACAGAGAGTTTGGCTGGCATATGTGGTCCTTTATAAATCCTGTCGAGATATTCTGGATCTGTAGCTTCCAGAAACATAGCCATCTTCACTTTCCATATGGAATCCTCCGAAGGTTTCAACATGGGAACTCTTATAGTCTCATATTGACTATGGGTTATGGTTTTTGGAGGTTCTTTAGTTTTGGTGGGCTTGGTTGGAGTTTCTTCTTCAGACATGATTGTTTTTGGATCTTAAACTGTTTGTGTGTTAACAGATTGCTCTGATACCACTTGTTAGGTCACATACACTGTAGAAGGGGGTTGAATACAGTGTTTATCACAATCAAATTGATTATAAGAACTCAAGTAACAGAAAACAGATTTTATTCAACACAATAAACTCTGTTACATTATGGAACTGTCCTCTCTCAGTGATGAACAAATTATCATGAGAGCTGCTAGAGTTACAAAGAATAATAACTACGATAATCGTAACACTTATAGTATAAACTCTATGCCTGTGTTTATATACTACACATTTACAAGATAATCTTCTAATTGATATGGTATAATACTGCTTCCTAAAATATATCAACTAGTTATCTTTTCTTCCAAGTATTCTATTCTTCATATAATTCCTTCTGCATGCACAATTCTTTCTGTCTTAGTCTCGATCTTCTTTCCTTTCAATCAGCCGCCTGACTTATCTGAAAGTCATCTTAAGTCCTGATATTATCTCCTGATAAATATCTTCCGATCACTTAAGTTCTGATAACTTAAGCTCTGATATCTTAAGTTCTGTCTTCAGTATAAGTGTTGATTTCCAGTTAAGTACTGATTTGTCCTGTTTAAGTAAGATCTGAAAACTAAACAGAAATCATATTACACATGACATTATCAAATATATCTAACACACATAATATCATCAGAGTTTGTAATGCTCATAACTCATTTGATTCGTAAAGTTTGATATGTTCTCAGGTCGGATCTTAAGTTAATTCCCCGAGACATAACATACTTCTTGAATTAGGTCTCATAAGTAATCAATCCTTTATAGGGGTCACTTATTCTTATTCGTTGTTTGTTAAACTCCCGATAATCAGTACACAATCTCATAATTTCATCCCTTTTCTCCAACAACATCACTGGTACACTTTATGATTCGCTTCTTGTAAAACCACTCCTTGGTCTACCTTGTCCACTAGGCCTCCGATACTTTATCTTAATTCTTTGACATGTCTAAACTTCCTAATCTATTTTAAAATTTTCTTCTTATACCTGGTTCTCACTATTTTTCTTTAAATTTCCGTATATATTGGCATTTCTTAAATAAATTAAATGCTTTATATTAAGAATTCTCTGTAGGATCTCATTTCTTAATTCTTTTACTTGTAGCATCCAAGTGCTGGAAGAAAACCTGAGAATATCGTGATCGTTCTCCTGGGCGCATAAATTTCCTCTTACTAACTGCTAACATCGTGATCCATTATCATCTCTTGACATCTCCTTATCTTTCCCTTAACAACTCGACCGAAAGGTCATACTATCCATTTTTGCTCCTTTTGGATTATGAACTTTGACTTCCAATTCCAACTTCTAAAATTCTATAGATAATTCTTCTGGTGCAGTCTTTATGTTCGTTCTCTCCTTTTTGCTTATCGCTTGCCACTGCATTTGCATCAACACACATCTTATTCTCTTATGAGAAGTATCACTATAAACTACCAAATCTCCTTGATACTTTCAAAGTGATAAAACAGGTGTTGTAACCATTCTTTCATTTAACTCCGCAAAACTTTCTTCACCCTTCTCCACTTCATATAAACTTCTTGCGTTTCCTGGTTAGCTTCGTCAAAGGTATTGCAACTTTCAAGAAATCTTGCACAAATTTTCGATAATAACCGGCCCATGGTAAAACTTCCGACTTTTGTTGGTGCTTTTGATCTTTCTTCATTTATAGTAACTTTAATTTCTACTGGATCTCCTTTGGTCTCCTCCTCACTGACTATTTATGCTTTCTACCATCAAAACTTTCACCTTGTAAACTTTTCATACAACTTCTCTCTTCTTCGACTTCCCAGCTATCATTAAATACTTGCATGGTCCTCCTTTGACTTTAAGTAACATAAATACAACTTATTCGGATCTTCCTTTAAAATTCTATTCATCAAGTTTAAATATTACTAGTATATCGGTTAATCCAAATGACAATACTAGAATTTTATAGCAGCAATACTTAGTTTTGAAAATTATCCTTGATATGTCCATATGTTCAATCTCCAATTGGTAACACCCAAAGCTTAAATTATCTTAAAAAATAATCTGCTTCTTTCATTTGATCAAACAAATCATTAGTTCGAGGTAACAGATACTTCCTCTTGATGGTAAACTTGTTGAGCTTGTTAGGGCGAGAACACGCGCTAAAATACACGCAAGTATACGCGTTCACAAGTAGTATAAGATATAAATCAGATTCGTGCCCACAGAGACTGTTTTAGGTTAAGTTCAATTTATGCACCTATGCAACAATGTATGGTTATCGCTCAATGTTAAGACAAATAACAAATTGGGTTTTTATTAAACTAAGAGATTATACTAAATAACATTAACTAAGAGAATTGAGGTTGAATTACTATATATGACAAACATGGGATTCTAACTTCATTACTACTTCACTCAATAGCCTTATTGTTCTTAACCTTAGCATGTGATGCTGATGACACTAATCAGATAACACGAAACTGATAAACGCTAACTTTCGTTGCACGAGCACCATTCTACCAGACATCCACAAAAGAGATAGAAGCTGAATAGGCACCAATTATATTGAGACCCTACATGTCTATAGAATTTGATAAAATAACGGTTTAAGCACAAGTTATCCAAATTTGATCATATAGGGCAAGTAAAACGGTTAGAGTTACCTACGAATCATGCATACACATACATGAACCTATGCTAGCATGGCAAGTTCTAAACCTCTATATTCACTGTCGCTTCAATAGAGATTAACACGCTATCTTATATGTTAGCTACGCACATAAGATGAATAAGCACAACCAATACTAGGATATCATACAGTCACCACACACCAAGATATCAAAACAATTAACTATTGAAATCCAAAAGTAAATCCGCTAGAATCCCATGATAACGATTAGCCCATGATTGAACTCATCGTCACCATGGGTTCCAATGAAAGCATGGTATAAACAAGGTCTTAATAAATTGAATAATAATTAAAGTACGAATAAATGAGATCTAGGTTCAACAAGAACAAAAACGAGCATCCAAAGTTACAACTAATTTAAAGAATCACAAGTTGAAAACAAGATCTTCTTTTTCGGAGTTGTTCTGTGCTTCTAGGTCTTCTCCTTGGTATCCCAATCTTCCCGGATGATGAAAACCCTTTTTTTTAAGTATATATATGCCCCTAGTGGATCTAGACCCTTGAAATCGTCAAATTCCACTAAAAAAAAGCTTTTTCAGCGAAATCAGCGACCAGCCGCGCCTTGGGCGGCCGCTCAGCTCTCCGGACGGCCGCTCAGCTCCCGGGCGGCCGCTTAGCTCTCCGGGCAGGCGCCTGGAGCCTGTCTGGAAAAATTTATGATGAATCTTGTTTTGGCCATAACTTGAGTTCTACTCCTCAGAATTAGGCGATTCAACTGCCCACGCGAAGCTAACGAGATTCTCTATAACTTAAAAATGGCCTTGGCTTCCAATTCTGATCACTTTTTATCATATTTCCTTTAAAATCTCTTTTCTTCATATAACTGATACATGAAATGCAATAACACAAAAACACATCAAAATACCAACAACTTGAGTCCAAAATACCAATATTTAAGCTTGTAATAAAGCGTTCCAAGTGGATATAAAATCCATTTATCAGAGCTTCCGCTAGTCGACACATAATCTCATACTTCCATCTTTCTTATTAACAAGTAATACAGGTGCACCTTATGGGGTACACTTGGTCTAATCGCTCTTTTTCCTAACATCTCTTGCATCTGCTTTGCTAACTTCCTCATTTTAACTAGTGTCATTTTGTACAAGGCCTTGGTTACTGGCTTCATCTCAGGTGCTAAATCAATCGCGAACTTTATTTCTCTATCTAGAGGAAATGTTGATAACTCATCTGGAAACATAGCTTGAAACTCCTTAATTGCTATAAAATCTTCAAATTTTGTTTGCTTCTGACTTTTACTTATCACATAATCACCATAATGCTCATAACTTGATCACCGTAATCATCGTTAACAAATTCTCTACCTTCCTTCTTCCTCTATACCTCATCATATTCTTAGTTGATGTCTTCAGAATTATCTTTTCATCAAGACAGTATATCTGGGCATCACGCTTAAATAGTTAGTCCATTTCTTAGAATAATGTCAAATTCTCCTATCTTAAATAGTATCAAATCCTCACAAACTTATTGCCATAAATCTCAATCCCATCATTGGTACTCACTTATTTAACAATTACACGTTCTTGACTTGCTAGTCCTTTAATCATAATCTTATCAATTCAACATGGTAATTCATTTTATCAACAAAACCTTGGGAGATAAATAATCAAGTTTCTCCCACATCTTTCAACACTTTAACGCATAAGATATCCACAATAATCATTCACGTCACCACATCCGTATTCTGAGTAACATATTTCACAGACAAATCATAAACTCTCGCTCTTGGAGACGTATTCCTTATTGGAGTAGATTCCCTTGGCTCTTAGTGCATCCCTGACTGGGGCTAGTGATTTGCAATCCTCGCCATATGCCCTTGTTTTCTTTCCATGCATGAGAGGTATAAGGAACTTCGTCCGCTTTATTCAGGATACGTTGATTTTTGTTTGAAAAACTCTAGCAAAGAATGATAGTACGACAAAACAATTAGAAGGATTCACAATTTAATAAACTTAGAGTTGAATAGAAAGAAGTAATGGTTTGAATATGAACGAGACAACCACATTGGTACTTAAGATGGTCAGTCTTTCGTACCATATGGCATACAACATATGATTAGGTGGCGTCCCACCCGACTCTTTGTCATTCCGACAAAGTGTCTCACCATAACACTGTTTGTCCCAATCAGAAAGCAAAACTTGAGGAAAAATTAAATTTGAAAGGAATGCAATATCCTCCTTTTCGATCTCATCGCAAAGAGTTTATAAAAAAAAGGTTCATACATATTTAGGAATCAAAAAGGAATATATGCGATAAAATTGGAGACAAGAATGATACCATTGGGCACCATCCACATTTCACTTGTATTCATCTTTCGAGCTTGTTCAATCATATTCCAATTGCGTCATATAACAACTTTGAAAGCTACGCTGAAATGGCTTTTCAAATTAAGCATTAAGGTAGATTCTTACTTGTTAAGTCTTGCGTCTGTAACATCACGCCTACACGTATAATACTTTAATAATTCGATCATAATGGCGTTATTACCAGATAACCTCAAGTGTCCTCCTTTTTAATTTAGAATAACCATGAATCATTCAACATAGCGATCCTTTTGTCAATAATATTCTTCTTTTGGAAAATTCTGGAAATCTTTCCAATCTCCTTCAGTCATGCTCAGGCTTCTGCTAAATCAATGAATTATTTGAACTCTGATAGTCCTAGTAGTTGGATGAATAGTTGTTCTGTACACTGATTCTGTTGTTAATCTTATCAAACAATATTTGCATCTTACTGTTAGGAATAATCAACTTCTTCATAATCGCGTGTTATTTTGTTCTCTGAATTAACAATACTAAGTCTTAAACAAGCATCCTTCCAGGTAATCCGGGTCTTTTAACAAACAAGAAACTCAAGTAGTAACTTGATAACCAATGTTTAAAACTCATTTTATTCAAAAAGGCTTTTAGAAATTTTGTAAGGGAAAATCTTTTTCGAAAACTTATTTAAGAATTTCGAAAATCACAAATCTGGTTGTCCTTACTGTATGAGTTGGTTGTTGTCCTTCCTATAACAAGATACCAAGTTAAAGAAATGATCACACAAAGGTCCATTCACTTCCATTTATCTTCTCTCCTTCATTGGGTCTATTACCTTCCTTAATCGACAAAAACTTCAGCTATCATTGCATATCATCTTATTCGTGGCTTCATTTCAAAGCTTCCACACTGGTAGTACTCCCATCATCATCTTTGCATTCATTAAGTGGAACAGTTCTATCCAACAGCCAACAAGTCTATTTCATAGAACAAAATTTGCTTATACCACATCACATCACTACTTTACATATCACATTTATCATGGCACCATCATCTAATTTTACGAAAATTCCAGATCTATACTTTTCTCTCTATCTTTTTCAAAAATTATCTAGTCCATCCCACAAGCTAATCACGGGTGCTCTATTCACTAGTGGCTTTATTTAATCCGGTAGAAACTATCCTCCGAAACACGTAAATCTTCTTTCTAAACTCCTTCTCACCTTTATTAATATCTTATGCACTTACCATTTACTGTAGCTATCGAATCCATCCTCGTAAGTACTGTTGCTTCATATGACAAGTTTTAAACTGGTGGTATAGAACATGGTGTAGAGTAAACTGAAAAAAATACATTCATAGTTGAATGTACAGTAGAAAAAGAATAAGCAGATGGAGGTTTTTAAATAAGTGGTCTCACATCAGAAGGTGGTATAATACCGTAGAATAGCTTGAAGGGGTAAAGCTGTTATAGCAGAAGGTAATACCAGTAATACTGATGAAAGAACAAGGTGCGAATCAAATCTGGGAGAAGATGACGATCCTCGAACGGAAGGCTCCGAATGATCAGATGATACAGGGAAAACAGGATCTGCCATTGCCGTTATCTGGAAATCACGTCGCAAGCTAAGAATCCCGAATCGCAACACGAACCGTGCCGGAGACCTAGTACATAGTCGCACTCAACCTCACAATGTCTTATCTTTCTATTTCCTATTCCTAATCCTAACCCTCTACCCAATCCCGACAATCTAGGCTTGTTTCAGTGACTTATAACCTGTAGCTCTGATACCAACCTGTGGCACCCTCCAAACCCGGGTCAGAAGTTTGGGGTCCATAACACATACACAATATATAAACCTGTATAAGAAATATTATTTGAAATGACCCTGCTTTACATAACCACGGATCGCAACAGGTTAAAGTATGAAAACAAGCCACAACCTTAACTTATTTTACAACGTACCAAATCCCAACTAATTTAATTTACAACAAATAAGGAAATTATTCTTACAACCTTACTATTTCACTACCAGAGGAAGCTCCTGATAGCTCGATCCAACTCAATCTGGAACCCTAGCTCGTACTCTGGACTGAGGAACCTCGCTATCAACCATATCCTTTTTTTTAACTGTAGAATACATAAAAAGATTCGCAAGAGTGAGCTAACTAGCTCAGCAAGTCACAATAACAGTAACTGAGGTTAAACAATGATCAAACGAGATGATTCATAGGAATCAAGTTTCTTGTTAAACAATCATTAGAATTGGATATTCATTTTAAATTTTAAAACCAAGGTTGGGCTACTGATCAGTCACGCACTAACCCCGAGTAAGGCACACGACTCTGCTTAATAAACTGGATCCAAGGCACACATTAGCTTAATTTGACCATGAATCTGGTCTGACCACGAATCTGGTCCACATAAAGAAAACTATTCAATTCTAAAGCAGTTCAATATGATAAACAATATAACTCAATAAAACAAGGTCATAATCAACGATAATAAAACATTTGCATACGAGCATGGTGCAATTCATGGGTACCACGAGGGTATATCAAAGTATGTATTAGAAATGGCCTCCAGCCTGTAAGGGAATCAGGTATTAGATGAACAAGGATTTTTCAAGGTTTAGTTCTTTGATGGTATACAAAATGGTTGGGGTATAAAAGTTTTTGTATGTTCAAATAATTCGGTTCCAGTGTTTGGTGTTTGGTAACTATATATTTGGAGAGTAGTATCATATTTGTGTGGTTTAGTATCTGGAAATCAACAAGGGATGGTTTATAAAAAATAAGGCTTACGGCTCAAAGATTAAATGATGTGATCTGGGTTCAAGGCTGTATGATTCAAAGTACTCACAATATAAAACAGAATTATTTTGAATGCTTAACAACAATATGTCATAAGAGAATTTAGAAATATTTGTATTGTATCTTAAGAAAGGTTTAGAAGTACTTGCCTTGCAGGGCTTTACAATTATTACTAATCGACTCTGAACCGACTCTGCCGCTCAGGCTTTATTGTCTATTCACTAAATCACCCTGGATCCGACCTTACACTTAAGTCCTTTGATTGGAACGTTACTGAGCTTTTTTACTGATCACCAAACTATCTTTCGTCCAATGCCAATTCTCGGGCCTTCCGACTAGAACCTATAGAGTCGAAATACCCTAATTTAGACTTCCGATTATGCTTGACATATCATCGCTAACAGTCTACACATGCATTTACAAAACCCGACTCGTAACACATACATTATTGTAATACAGGCATCAGTTAGGGTTCACGTTCTCGAAAATCGATTTGGTGTTCGTTTTCAGAAAATACGTATACCCGTCATTGTATGAAATTAGGGTAATTGGTTTTGGAAAAATATTTCACTACAATATACAATTAGGTTTCTCATAAAGCATACGTATATGTATTTACTTATACTCGCTCGACGTCCCGATAATTATCGGATACACTCCCGTATTTTCGTAGTTCGATTTCCCGGAAATCGGGCAACACTTCCTTTATTTATTGGCTAACCCGTCGAAGCAATCCGACGTCAATCACAACAATCAATCCATCCAAACAATTAATCCAACAACCACCATTTATAATCCAAACCATTTATAATCCAAACCATTCAACAACAACCGCAATCACTTACGCAACCAAATCTCGATACAATCTTTATATACCTGATAGATATTTTTCATTTTAAAAATTACTTTACGAACTAAATTAATATTTTAAAATTTTAGGACTCAAAATAAACATCACAGCCCATCGTTTGCTTGCAAAAAGTCATCGGGACGGCGGCAAAATATATTGGTGCCCGATAATATTCGGTTTTCCAAGTAAACTTCGCCGATAAATTTAATTATTTTCGCACGACTAAATTCATTTCACGAAACCTAACTCATATAATCTGCAAGATTAAAAGTTTAGTCATTAAATAAAATAAATAGTCAAACCAACACGGCACACGAGCCACATGCGTAAGCAAATGAGATATACAACCACGGCCGGAAAAGCACTGCTCAGGCGGTGATAAACACAGGGCTCCGCACAGGCGGCGATAAACTCACACACCCGCACCTACAAACTCACACTAACGCACACACACAGATTACACACACTAACACAGATAATACACGGTTGCACACACGTAAACAGATCACACGCGCCACCACAGCCACCTCGCTGGAAAGCAAGAAACAGGCGGTCCAGACTTACCAGAATAAACGGAATGAACCGGGGAAATAAAATGGACAGAGGAATAGAGACACAAGAGGAGAGATTTCGGAGAGTTTGAGAAAAGAAATAGTCGAATTAGAAAGAAATAGAGAGGGCTGAGATGCACACACAGAGATTGTGTGTTTACATATGTATTTGTTTTTCTACTCTTTCTGTTAAACAGGAAAACAAAAAACACGTGGCAGTACATATTCTATAAAACTGACACGTTACATTCGGGATAATTACAAAGATTTAAAGGTCTATTTTGCCCCGAAATTCAAAATTAACGGAACAAAGTGCGAATAAAACAGCCTCCGAAATTTACAAAAATAGTTTTAAAATATCATAAATATCCCGGAGTTTACAAAAACATAAATTTTGAAATTTAAGAATAACGTTTGAAACACAATTTTATACCGCTTTTAACAATTAAACGAAACAACGCGCGGTTGAAATTAATCCCAAAAATTTCCAAAATAATTTTAAAATTCCCGGAATATTCCCAACTTAAATAAATATGAGTTTTGTAATTTTTGAAGAATTTTAGAATTAAATACGAATTTTACAAGTGAAAGAAATCAGGAAATCATTTAAAGATAAATAATTAATAAAATATTGATTTCTCAATTTTATAAAATCCTAAAAATAATTATTGTAATTATAAAACCATAAAAACAATTTTAGAGACATTCCAAATATTCATGCGAATAAATTTGCATTAAATTCACTTTTAAAAGTGAAAACAATTCAATACCACTTCATAATTAATTACGTGAACAACCCGGTACACAATAAATCACACATAGATAATAATCAAAAAATATATAGCGGTCAAAACCAATATACATATTTTATTTATTTAATATTTCCACAATTACATATTTAAATAATTCAAAAATACACGAGTCGTTATAATTTCTCTCAAATAACAAGAAATTTGCATTTCTAATTCTAACATTCTCTCTTTTAAGATATTTAAGAGTGACATGCAAGTTGTATAATTCAGAAGATATGTCATTGATAGTTTAGTTTCAAAATATGATTTAATATATATTAAGATTAAACTTTCAAAATATATTTTATATAAAATTATAATATAATCGGGTATCTACCCGAGAACTAATCTAGTAAAACTATACTACATGTGTATATATAACTATTAACTACTACAAATCTCCTCCTACATCTAAACACAAAATTCAACATATAGAAAACCTAGTTCGTCTTCAAATCAACAAGCTACCAAGTTTTAAATTGTGCCAAGAATATCAAAATAAAAACGTGTATAATTTAAATCGATGAAATCAAAATAAAAAGAACTCTGTAAGGTTATAAATTTAAAGATTACATATTATATCGATATATAATAAGGCTTCTGGAAAGTGGAGTTGCCAGCGTCGAGGGACAGCTTGAAAGAGGTTTTCTCAGGGGAAAGGCGGTCTCGAGAGAGAACGCTTTGCATTTTTTACATAAAGCGAGTGTTTAACTTAATCTTGTAACATAAATAGATATTTTTAGGGCTGTAATTCGATTCGGGCAGCTAAAAATTCACCCGCCTCGAACTCGTTTTACTAGGCTCAGCTCTCCTCCTTTAGTTAAACGAGCTCGAGTTCGGGTTAAGATTTCGGCTCATTTGATTAAACGAGCCGACTCGACTCGACTCGACTCGTGAAATTAAATAAGCCGAGTTCGGATAGCGTTAGGGCTCGATTTAATGTAAAATTAAATGAGCCGACTTGCTCGACTCGTTAAAATCGGCTCGTTTAGCTAAACAATCCGGCTCGACTCGTTTGCTCGAATTGTTAAAATCGGCTCGTTTAGCTAAACGATCCGACTCGACTCGACTCGTTACTCGACTCGTGAAAATAAACGAGTCGAGTTCGATCAGAGGTTTAGACTCGATTCGTTAAACAAGCCGACCCGGCTCGACTCAATTAAACTCGACTCGAATTACGTCCGGCTCGCCGGGATGAATTACAACCCTGGATACTCTCCTTTACACATTGGTTGAATAAGTTCAAGTAAAGGACCGAAAAATATAGTTCAAAGATTCATTAGGAAAAGAACAGAACCGAAATACAGATTTGTAGTTTTATTCTAAAAGACAAGTACACTAACTTGAATATAAAAAAAATGTTAATGTGAAAAAGAAAAAAGAAAACCCTTTATCAATGCAGAACAGCAAAATTAGTCCTCAGACTACAATATCTGAACCAATAACTGGAGAAAACACAAAATCTTTGGTCTGCTTGTCTAACGGGGGGAGCTCCAGCTAATATGCTAGATAAGAACTAATGCTTGATAAATGAATGAATATTTGAGTTCTCTCCGCAGATTTGAAACCATTGTTTCCTCAACTGAACACCAGAATGGAACACAGAGAACTGTTTGGATTTATAGGGACATTGTCCCCATTCCAGCTTCCAGAGCACCTTTTTTGACAACATTACTAGTTGCTGGACCGTTTGAAGTCGGATAGTGATTCGGAAAAGGTGCACATGCAGCAAAACTTGTCGCTGCCCCATTTGGAGATGGATACTGATTAGGAAAAGATGCACAAGCAGCAAAATTAGTTGGTGGACCTGTTACAGGCTGATAATAATTTGGAAGCGACGCAGAAGTAGCAAAACTTCCGCCAGCTGGAGTTGCTGGACGTCCTTGAGATGTTACATAAAGTGGGGGATAAGGCTGAAGAAAGACACCATTTGACTTCTGATTCATGAATGCCGCAGGGATATTTCCATGACCGCTTGGGACATAGTAATAATTGGGGTACTGTGGAACTGTATGATTCATCATTTGATATAATTCCGCCTGTGGCATAACAGGGGCTGCAGCAAAGCTCTGTCCAGGAGCTCCAGCCTACATATCAATAGAATGTTTACTCAACTATGGCTTCAATAATAATTTTAATTGGCATTATTAAGAATATTTTCAAAATAGAACACAATATGTATTATTACGTGTCCTGATACGCATCCTATCATCTTATTAAGAAAATGCAGAGCTTTAGACAATAAACAAAGCTCAAAATTAACGTGATGGAAGATTAGTTGGCAGTTGGAAATAGACATTTAAGTTAAACTCTTAGCAAGATTATCTAGCAAAAAAATTAACGTGAAGGTAATGGTATGTCTATGCACATATGTTACATTCACTTACCATGTATGTCAGATGACCATCCTGAACAAAATTTCTACTCATGGGTGAAAGTGGGGGCTTTTTCTCAGAAGCTGCAGTATGAGCTGATGACCACTCCTATTAGATTAGAAAATAAAAATTAAAAATGGTCGTGGTCACAGTAATCATGAACTTAAGGAAATATTTGACTGACCAGTCCACGGATTTCATTAGTCCTCTTGAGAGGAGCAACAGCAGCTTGATTAACCTGTAGATAATCTTTATTAAAATTCTGAACTACTAAGGAGAACGTAAGCTTGTTTTCTTCATACGGGTGTGAAAACATTACCTGTTGGGAACCTACTGGAGCATTGACAGGTGCACCAGGAGTGTAGGGAGGTAAATTCTGTAAAATCACAAATATCAAGTCAGATTATTTTCTTTTTTTAGGGGGGGGGGTCTATCATTATTAAGGAGGTATGAATCAAAACAGATGGTATACTGATTCTTTGAATGGAATGTCGAAAAGGCTTGCTCGACGGTTCTTCTTCTCTGCTGTTGTCATCCTAATGAAATACTTCTGTGCATGGCTAGCCACTTGAGTTGGTGTCCTAGTGGGCACATAGTTCTTTGATATTCCTTTCCAATCTCCTTTTCCTAGCTTTGTTAGACCAACCAAGAATGACCTATGCTCATTTGCGGTCCATGGTGTTCCTGATATATGAAATAAGAATAAGTATTTTCAAAGTCACCAAAACTGTCAATTCCAGTGAACAAGTTACAAATAGAAGCAAAAATGTCATAGAAATAGTATCAATTCAAGTTAAGCCAATGTTCAGTAACAAAATACAAGATAGGTTATCATTCATATCATTCTACAAGTGAAATAACATAAAGTGAAAAATAAAACAAGTCATAGGACCAAAATTTTCTAAAGATAAATGTGCTTACATATAAACAAATATTTCTCCTCATTATAAAACAAACTTTTTTCTTCGATTTGAAAGAAGATAGATTTCATTAACGATCACATCTCAAGACATGGAGAAGAAACGGAGGAGGGACAGAACCCCGTTCTCCGTGATCAGCATTATTAACCAAACTTAAGAACTAGACATTGTAACCACTTCTACAACAAAACAAAACACTAAAAATCACTAGCGCATGTAATTCCACATCGAAATAAATTTGTTAAGGAGATTTCAAAGTACTTGTGACCAGAATCATCATAACTATCGGACACACATATACGATATCTTAAGTAATTAAACCCGAAACAATCAAACAAAACAATCCTCCATTCATAATATTATATTCAAAATTATCCAAAACCAAAAAATTAATCATGATCTTATAAAACACATATCATAACAAAAAAAAACTAATACCTTTCCTCCGCATATGATCAGCTCTTCGAGAATTAACATGAAGAACACCGTCAGAATGATACCCCGAATCATCAACATCAACAATAGCAGTAGCACTCTGATTACACATCTCATGTAAATTCCCCATGCTCTTAGTCTTCCTCAAACGATCTTCATCAGCCCCATCATCCTCATGACTCCTCTTCTTCTGAAGATTCAAATTTTCAGAAGAAGATTTATCAGACAAATCATCAGCCACATTTATCTCAACCCCGAAAAGCTTAAACCCCACACTCTCTTTTCCAGAACCATCATCCCCTCCTTGGGCCATCTGAATCAGGGCCCCTATTTTTTAGTATATAAATCGACACAAGAAGAAAAAGAAAATCCGCAACAAAACACACTTCTTAAAATGTGACGAGGTTGTGTTGTTTATATAGGAGACTCTCTTGCGTTTATATAGTGTTTTCTTGGAGACTGATACATACAAATGCTTGTTTTGCGAGACAGCTATGTTTGGGTCCTACCAAATATATCACATTTTTGGTATTAGTTTTGAGGTAATTAGGTGTACTCATTTATTATTTGGAATGTGCCAAATTTCTTTTCTGGATACTTGTCATAAAATTTGTTTATTTTTATAATCAAAACTCTTGTACAGTACTATTATTATGGTTTTAGAAATCGACCAATTTTTTAAAATCGTCTATAAATTTATCAAAAATTATCAAAAATATTTGTACAATTTGATCAATTCTTGATAAGTTGTAAATCGATATCTCAACCGAATAGTTTCGATTTTCAAAATGTGTAATTACCTTTAATATGTATATCTATGTGTTTGTAAATTAAAAATCTATGAACTTAAACTTTAAAAAATAAGAGATTTTTAACATTACTTTTTTTATTTATAACATTTAATGTGATTTATTTCAAAAAAATATCTAATGTGATAAATTCTTAATAAAATCCAACACCGGAATTTTATCTGTCAAATTTATTGGAATAATTAAAATTAGAAAAGTTAAATTATCTATTGAATTGGATTATGAGGGTTTGAGTATTAAAATAGACCTAATTATTTTCATAATGCATGTAGACGTTTTTATTCATGAGATTTGTATTAATAAATACGAGTTTCATTATATTTATAAAGTTTTAAAGAAATGAAAACTGATTTTTGGAAAAAAAATTGAAAAAGATTTTGGAGCTTTATTTAATTTTAATTTATAGTTTGTGCAAGGATTTTAATTTTTTAAGTTTAAATTTCATTTACATTTTTCTAATTTAATTGAAAATTTTTAATTCTTAATCTACAAATAGTAATTACATTGACTAGGCCCCACGTATGATATATACTGATTAGAGATATTTATGGTTGATAGTTGCAGTAATGGGGTCACAATATAATAATGAGTTATAATTGTAATCTTATAGATAAGGGGTAATTTGGAAATGAGTTTCCAAATATTATTTATTCATTTTATATTTGGATTAAATATCCGCTGAGGAAGGTGCTATCCTGTTTTTAATTTCTTACTTTTCGTATGTACACAGCTGTCAGCGGGAGTAAAAAAGATAGAATTCAGAAATAATAGGAATAAAGATTATGTTAACATTAATAAAACAAAGATTAAATTCAGAAATAATGGCTTTCCTTGTGCACAAAGGAACAGATAAGATAGCATACGTTGTTCCTCACTATAATTACGTCCCCGATTATTGGGTGGTTTCATTATTTACTCGTGTGTTTCTATCAATTTTGCGCACCTACGATTTTTTTCATACACTTGTAATTTACTAAGATATATCATCTTTTTAATAATACTAGCATAAATCCTGTAAATTCTGTGCGATGCACGGGTTTCTATTAATATTTTAAATTTTTATTTATCAAGTTATATTATATTTTTAAAATATTTATATAAATATATAATGATTATAAATTTATAATAAAAATAATAGAATAACATGTGGTCGTAATTTAGTAGAATAAATAGACTATTTCTAGTAGTTTTTAAAATATTTAATAATAGGATAAGTTGTATTCGTAATTTAGTATGATAAGTATATTATATTTAGTAGTAGTTTAATAATTTAGTAGTTTATTAGATATATAACACTATTTATCTATTTTTGTAATAATCAAAATTAGAGAATTATCGTTGAACCAAATTATCTCTATTCCGGCTATTATAATATAGTATAGTATAGTATAGATAATCGACTTTTTATAGTTACGGAAAACATGTTTACGAGGGAAGCATATTAGGAAATTTATCAAAAACAAGAAAGATGTTTCTAAATACGTAATTCAGACATTATCTAAGTACATAGTATTTTTTTTATCGTACATAACCCGCAGCCGCTATATTCGGGTGCGCACTGGATAAACCCTACAGGCTCACACAATAGCCTGTAAATCACGTGAATCAAGGTAAACCGCATTTAAGCGATTGTGTAATTACAATAATACCCCTCGTGCATTCTTGTTAAAAAATTATTTGTACTTACTTAAATTACGTGAGTACGTATTTAAAAGTATCAAGCTCAAAAAAAATTTATAAAATTATTTACGATTTTACCAACTTATGAAAAGATTTACAAAATTACTATTTCACTTTAAAAATATTCACAAAAATATGATGTTTATAATATGTTAGATTTTAGTTTGAATTGTGCAGCTGTTTTAGGGTGTTTTAGGGTTACATCATAGGTTGAATGTTATGTTGCAAATATGGTTATAAATTACAAAACCTATTTTCACAAATATTTTTATAAATTCAAGTTGCAAACGTGGTTGTAAAATAGTTTCACAGTTGCAAAACCTATTTTTGCAAATTATATTATATCCTTTATTTATAATAAGAGTAAGGGACTTCTTGTTCAAAATTTTTGTCTTATATGGTCAGAACAATCTAAATCGTTGATATGATCTAATTAAAAATAAATGGTTAAGATTATATCTTATTAGAATAAGTAACTTTCTAGGTAGAATATTATTATATATATTGTACTATATATAACTCTATTTCAATTCATCATTCGTATATTTCTCAATAGATGCATATTTGCTGCAATAATATTACAATAAATTATCAAAAATTAAAACAATATTGCAACGTAAGAAATAATGATATATATGTACATTAAAAAATTAAAAAATAAATTTTGAATTTTTTAAATAAAAAAGATTTTTTTAAAAAAATATATGAATTTTAAAAAACCGTGAATCGCCCAGGCTATAAACTAGTATATATAATATGCGTAAGGGACTTCTGATCCAAAATTTTGGTCATGTACCGAGAAAATAATCTGAGTCGTTGATATGATATTTTAAAAAATAGACGATCAAGATTAGATCTAATTAGAAAAAATAAGACCTCTAAAATCAATTGAAAAAATTCTTAAAAAAATCATAAATAAAAAATGTTTCCATTATTCTATTACTAATCAAACACCAGAATGCGATATAATGTCTTAATGCAATCCTAAATGGAATATAATTAACGGTTCAATCGATCATAAATATAAGAAGATTAGATTGTTTTACTACTATTCAAACACCAAAATATGATACAATGATAGAACCGTTGATATAATATAATTTATTATTCTACTTATATAGTTATATACTATATGTTAGGATCCTAGCGCTTACTACTATGTCAAAAACTACTTGTGTAGAAGGCGCAACTATAACCTTTATAGTGTAGCAGTCAGCGTCACGTCTCGATATAGGGAGATACTGGACACCCCAACAATCCCTCCAGCATCCGCCAACACTACCAAGTCCACGTATGAGAAATGGCTATCCTCGTCTGAGACCATGGATGCACAACATGCATTTGGCATAAATTTCATAATTATGCACGATAGTGGGAATCGAATCCGTGACCTGCTCTGATACCACTTATTAGGATCCTAGGGCTCACCATTACGCCAAAAGTAGCCACTTGTGGAAAAGGCGCAACTATAACCTTTATAGTGTAGCTGCCAGCACCACGTTTCGATTTAGGGAGATGTTGGACACCCCGACAATATATATCACCAAAAAAGTAATTCAATTTAATATTTGTATATTTCTCCGTATTTACATATAACAATATTAAAATAAACATCAGAAATAATAATATAAGTACTTTAAAAAATTTAAAATTTTTAAAAATAAAAATAAGTAAATTTTAGAAAACTGTGCATCGTACAGGCTATAATCTAGCATTTTAAAAATTGATAGTATTTTGCAAAAAAGTTTTGAAACATAAGTATTTAAGAAAACCTCATATTATCAGTGTTATTGTGCAAAATAACATCAAATTTATGAGAAAAACGTCTTTAACTACATAATTGACAAAGTTCTATGAATACGTAATGCAAATTGAAAGTATAAATTCTTCTTTTACGAAAATAACTTGCGTTTATTGATATAAAAAAACTCTTTGTATCTCAACTAAAAAAAAGAATAATATTACTATGGTTTTTACATTTTTAAATATCTACACTAATTAAACTACCATCAAATAATAATATTTAATTCAACATAAAAACTAGGTAAGGCGCGACCAACTAGCTTAAATTATTAATTTTTAAGCAAATTATATACTATCAATGTTACTTAGAGAAATTTATAATTTGGAAACTAGCACGAGTACCGATAACATTCATAATAATCTTTAATCTTGTTGTTGTGGATCATATGATAAAATTGGAGTTTTACGTGGGTGTTATTTAGGGTTGAGAAAAATAAAATCGAAATCATTTTTCATATAAATTCTTATTTGTATTTAATTTTATGTAAATACTACTAATTTAAGGAAGATCGCATCAAAAATAATCAAACAGCAAAAGCAACTACTGTCAGATATCTATCTTTCCGATCTGGCAAGTCAAGGAGAAGATGATAGATGAGAGAGATGCTCCTGCTGAATTTGAACCCAGGTTTCAGTATAATGCGGAAATTAGGGTCACTGAAGAGGAGGAATTTGAAAATGAAGACGCTTTCACAGATGACTGCTTGCTTGTTTGTTGGCTCAACAATCATTAACATCACTTATGTTCAATCTCAAAATGCAATTGTAAAGACAAAAGAAAGAATACAGAGAGCATTAGTGAGGAAGTCAGCAAGACAAGCAAGGGAGAAAACTCTGAAGGAAAGTAGGCAAGGTAAGAAGTGGGAAGGAGTGAAAAACAAGATGGACAAACCAGCAATATAAATATAGAATGACAAAGGGGACAAATTTCTTCTAGACGTCTTAGTGGACTTGAGGAAACGGTTTGACGATATTCATGAATTCTATAATGAGTTCAGTCAAGTGATCACCAATGGCAGCGACTTGTTGTTAGGAATATGTTGTGAACTTGATGATAAGTTAAACAAAACACCTTAGTAGTTTAACTTAGTGAAATTTGTAGCTCTCGACGGATGATCTAATATAGTCCCGACGGATAAACTTTATAGTCCCGACGGATGAAAATTTGACATCCATCGAGAGTGTATTTTATGTAACAAATAAGTACTGTAGCACATTTCTGCAAACAACATGTTTTAATCTAGTAAATTGTATAGGGTTATCTAAGTCATGTTGACTACTAGATTGATATGCATAATAGGTTGACCAATTATAAATATGAGATGTCTTGTAATTCTGTATAAGTGAAATAGAGTCAAGTGACAGATAAACTCCCGATGGATGATCTACAAGACTCCCGGCGGATGATCAACAAAGCTCCCTACAGATAATCATCAAGTTTCCTGACAGATGAAAAATATAGTCCCGACGGATGATCAAATTCAAAATAGTTATTGATAGTTACAACACAGTCACATGCGTTGGGTGTTTGCAAAAGGAATGTGGCAGCCTGTTGAGCAGGATTTTGAGAACAAAGAAGCATTACCATTTCCATGCAAATATGAAGATATTCAAAGATGCTGTAATAGAGTAGTGAAGTAGCATGGAGTTAGAATAGATATGTTTTATTTTATTATCTTGTCTTACTTTCATGTAAACTTGGTGATATATAAATCAAGTGTAGCAAGTAGAATATTTAACTAAGCAAATACATTTTTCAGATAAACATATCAAGTTGTATTCTGTAGGAATTTCTCTGTAGTCTGTTTGTTCTACTTGAAAAGCAGTTGTGAGCTATTCAAAACTTCACAAAGTTCTCATTCATATATATATATCTGGTGGATACATTCAAATCCACCAGAAAGTTTTAAAGCCTTTTGTTTTATTACTTAGTGTATTGATTTCAATTATCTTTCTGCTCCGCACTTTAGCAAATCAAACACTATTATATGTATTAAGTTAGAACTGTTTGAAAATCTCAAAAAGGAATCAGAATTACATTCAACCCCCCTTTGTAATTCTTTTTGTATTGTTAGGGAATAACAATTGGTATTAGAGCAAGCTCTTGAAGTACAAAGAGTGTAAAGATCACAATAAAGAACAAAATGAACAAAAAGGATATAGGAGTTAAAATTCCATTTATGGACAAAGATAATTATTACCACTGGAAGGTGAAGATGCACCTACATCTTATTTCCCACAATGAGGCCTATGTGGACTGCATAGAGAGAGGTCCTCATGTACCAATGAGAGCTGCAACTGGCAATGAGCCATCTGTTCCAAAACCTAGGCATGAATGGTCAGACCCTGATATTAAGCAAGTCAGGAAGGATAAGAATGCCATGAACATATTGTTCAATGGAGTTGATGGTGATATGTTTGATAACATCATTAACTGTAAAACAGCCAAAGAGGTTTGGGACACAATACCGATTATTTGTGATGGTACTGAACAAGTAAGGGAGAACAAGATGCAGCTCCTAATTCAGCAATATGAGCATTTCCACTGTGAAGATAGCGAGTCACTCACTGATATATTTAGTAGATTTCAAAAACTACTAAATGCTCTGAAACTGCATGGAAGTGTCTATCAAACAAAAGACTCTAACCTCAAGTTCCTTAGATCTCTCCCAAAAGAGTGGAAGCCAATGACAGTCTCGTTGAGAAATTCACAAGATTACAAGGAGTTCACCTTGGAGAGACTATATGGCATCCTGAAAATCTATGAGCTTGAAATAGAGTAAGATGAAAGGATGGAGAAAGGAAGGAAGAAAGGAGGGTCCATAGCTCTGGTTTCTGAGTTAGAGAATGAGAAAGAGATAAAGGTAGAAGCTGTTGAATCTACTTCAAAGGTCTGTGAAAGCAAGGGTAAAGGGCTGGTAGCTGAAAATGAAGATTAGTTGAGCCAAGATGACATTGATGATTTTGATGAACATTTAGCATTCTTATCCAGGAGGTTTTCCAAGATCAAATTCAAGAAGAATTTTGGAGCAGCTAAGCCAAACAGAAACATGGTTGATAAGTCAAAATTCAAGTGTTTCAAATGTGGCTTGGCGGGTCAATTTGCAAGTGAATGTAGAAAGTCTGATTCCAGCAAAAAGAAGTGTTAGGTCACACACACTGTAGAGGGGGTGAATACAGTGTATAATACAATCAAATCGAACTTTAATATATTAAGTAACAGAAAACAAGCTTTATTGAAACAATAAACTCTGTTACAGTATGGAACTGTTACCTCTCAGTGATGAACAAATATCACGAGAGCTACTAGGGTTACAATAAATAATCTTCTTGAATATGATAACACTTATAGTGTAAACCCTATGTCTGTGTTTATATACTACACAGTTACAAGATAATCGCTAATTGATATGGAATATAATTCTGCTTCCTAAAATATATCAATCGGATATCTTTTCTTCCAAGTATTCCATTCTTCACAGAATTCTTTCTTCATGCATATCTCTTCTTATGTTTATCTCGATCTTCTTTCCTTTAATCAGCTACTGTCCTTATCTGAACGTCCTTCAGCACTTAAGTTCTGATATCTAACTTCTGATGATTATCTCCTGATAATATAAGTACTGATATCCTTAAGTCCTGACTTCCAGTATAAGTACTGATTAATGGTTAAGTACTGATTTGTCCTGTTAAGTAAGATCTGAAATCTAAACATAAATTATATTAGCCATGACATTATCAAATATATCTAACAATCTCCCCCAACTTGTAAATTAGCATAATATACAAGTTTAACAGATATTTGATGATGTCAAAAACATTAAGTACAAATGCATGAGAATTATACTAGATAACTACAACTTACAGTCCTTAAAGCTTTACCAATATTCAACTTCTGATAACAACTTCAGTCTGTACAAATATCAGAATTTAAGCAGTTGTAGATCTTTGACTTGGCTTCATCATCTGATCTCTCTGATGTCAGGAGTTGTTCTGAGATAGTTCTTCAACAAACATTTCTCAGCATATCTGAGTTCATCAATCATTCTCCTTTTGGCATCTTTAAGCTCTGCAGTATCTTCACCAATTTGAAAGATTGCAGCTCTGAGATCATTTATCTTTGCTTTTCTTATATCCTGATCCAGTCTGATCAAATAAGCTTTATCAGACTCAAGATTGAATTCAACAGCCCTGTACCCCAGAAAGGTAGTTATAATCTTAGCAGTGTTGGGCTTCATTTCAACTATATCACCATTGTTATCTCTGTACTTTGGAACGTATGTGCTGTCAAACTTAACAGAATAAAGCCTTTTCTGTCTCTAAATCTGTTCTTTTAAATAGTTTGCAATAGTTCCTGTTATTCTGTCATCCACTTGAAGTAAGAAAAGTACATGCTCCAATTCTTCAAAATACTTCAATGGAATGGCATTTTGTCTTATATGATAAACCCTACCATCTGTCATGAAGTACAACAAGATGTATTCTTTCAAGTAGGTATGGTAAACCATTTGTACAGATTCCAGTTGATTCAATCTCTCAGGAGTTGCTCCAATACCTGGTTCACTCAAGAAAGTTGGATCATTGGTAGTGTTATGTATTTTTCTTTCATCAGCACTTCCCAATCCAATTTTATCTCTTGCTTCCTTTCCAGTAACTACTCTTGCTTCAAAACCACTTGCAGTAGTCTTCAAAGGTTGAGTCTGTTTTGCTTTAGTGAATCCTGGTAGGAGTGTCTTTGGTCTATCTTCTGATATCAAGTTAACTTGAGCTATGTCAGAGGTTACTTGCTTCTTCTGAATATTAGAACTTACAATTTCTTGACTCTGAACAACTTGAGCCATGTCAGAGGTTGTTTTAAGAACTTTTCTTGAAGTCAGAGCAAGATCATCTTTTTCATCAGTAATTTCTTCATCCTCAGGAGGCACATAAACCTTGATAGGTTCACCAATCTTTTCTTTACCCTTGGATCTTGGATCTATCTGCGGTTGTGATCTAGCCAATTTTGCTTCAGTATGTGTCCTTTCTTTGATCACAATGCCTTTGATTTCTGGAAGTGGCTTTTTACTAGAAGCTTCAGATTTAGATGTGACTTTCTCTGATTTAAGCCTGGCTTCTTCTTTCATTAAACTCTCCAAGTCCATTCCTGAATTTTCCTGAAGAAATAACTGTCTTGACATTTCCTCATCAAGATCTAAAAGTTCATCAGAACTTATCCTTTTACCAGTAGCAGAACTTATTCTTTTCCCGATATCAGAACTTGTCCTGTGACTAGCTTGTCTTGATGTGAATCCTCTATCTTGACTATGACCTCTACCCATTCCAGGGTTTCCTTGATCATCTTTTTCATCATCCTTTCCTGTCAGTGTCCTATCAGTCTTGCATTTGGACTTAATTACTTTCTCCCCCTTTTTGGCATCAGCAGGTAGTAGAAGAGAGATAAACAATTCCACTGAGGATTGGATTTCAGTCAGTTGTGATTGCTGAGAAGCTTGATTTTTCAGAATATCATCAATCTGAGCTTGTTGATGATCTTGAGTCTTCTCGATATAAGCAATCCTGTCAATGGTAGGTTGGAAGAACTTTTTCTTATTAATTTTCCAAACTTGTTCCTGTTTGATAAAGTTTTCCTGAATCTTGTGTAGCTCTGCATGAGTAGTTAAGTGAAGACCTTGTAGATGTTTAGTACTCAATGCAGTGACTCTAAGCTGGGTTTTGAAATCATCAGAATTTAACATTTCATCAGCTTTAGTCAAGTGCTCAGCAAGATGCTTTTCAGTTGGAACACATGAAACTGAGTTCCATTCCTTAGTCCACTCCTGACCTGCAGGAGTTTCACTCCAAGGTACTGGTGCTTCTCTGGTAACAAACTTCTTAACCAGTTCAAACTTTAGAATAGTCTGTTGAGGAGCATGTCCTGAAGGACCTGCTGTATCAGCATCTGCAGTTGGAGCAGCATCACCAGTATCTCCAGCATTTGCAGCATCAGAACTTACAGAATCAGTATCCTCTGATAAAATAACAGTGTGAGTAGCAATTGAGGCTTCAGCATCCTCTAATTGCTGATCTTGTTCTAAGTTCTGATCAACAGCCATATCCTGATGCTCACCTAAAGTCTGATCATCAGCATCTTGATGCAGAGAAGGTGTTGTTGATAACTCTGGAGTTTGAACAGCATCAGTAACAGGTGTTGTGGAAGGATTATTTGCTGTTGGAGCTTCTAAGAGAATTACTTCAGGCACAACCAAGTTTTGAACATCAATATCAACACTTGTGCCTGGATCAACAGGAGACACAGATGGTGTGTTAGCCTTTTCAGAAACAGCTTCCTCAGATGGAGTTGATGGAGAAGAAGTGACTGGAGCAAATTCCTTGTCTTGTGAGATCAGAGATTCCTGATCCCCTTCCTTAGCTGCTTCCTCTTCAACATCTGAAACTGGCTTTTTTGCCCTCTGTTTCTTGTATCTCTTTGTTGATTTGGATTCCTTGGGAGTTTCAGGAACTGTCATTCTTCTAAGCCTTTTGAGAAGCCTAGATCCCCCAATTCCAGAATCCTTCTGAGAAGTCTCTTTCTCAGCTTCACCTATAACAGGTTCTGAAGAAGGAACCTGTTCCTCAGTATCAGATTCATCTCTCAAGGCAATCCTCCTTCTCTTTTGAGGTGTTTGAGGAACAGTCTTTGTCCTCTTTGGCTTGGAGGATGAAGGCTTCACAGTAGGTGCTGAGGATGAGGGTTGAACAGTCTGTGAAGTGGAGAGATAGGATTTGAGATATGTTCTGAGGGTAGGTTGAGTAGAATGAGTGGTAGGTGCTGAGGATGATGGTTTTTGGGTGTTTGTTGTTGGTTGGACATCAGAGTAAACATATCTATAAGTATCAGGATCAGCATTTACTAGGATCTATTTTACAGACTGAGGAATCTGTAATGGTCTAACCACTGATTTCTTAGTGTCAGCATTTACCAGGTCATTAAAGTAGCGTTTTGCAACTTTAAAAGGTGGGGTTGAGGAACTGACTAATTGAGGTTCATCAGTACAAAAAGTATAAATAAGTTGACAGAATCTAGCAAAATAGACAACATTCCTATCCTCTGTCATCCTATCCCCAATAAAACCAATTATACCAGTTGCAAAATCAAAATGAGTTTGATTGATAATAGCATACCCGATATGCTGACTCAGAATTGGAATAACATCAAAATTTGAACATTTGTTCCCAAAAGCTTTGGTGATGCAGTCGAAGAAGAAGCTCCATTCTCTTCTGATATGAGCCCGTTTCAACTGCCCAAGTTTTGCCAAACTCCGTTCATACCCCAAATTTGCCATTAACTCCTGAAGAGCTGATTCTTCTGGAACTGAAAAAATACAACCTTCTGGAAGATGTAGAGCCTTGCGTATTGTACCAGGAGTGACTGCATAAGAAGAATCACCCACTTCGAAAACAATACTTGGAGTGCCATGTTTACCACCATCATCAAAGTGCCCAGTCCGCCAAAACGTTAGAACTTGTTGGCTCGAAAAGACTAAAGGCTGGGTCAGTGCATACCCAATATCACCGTGTGCAAGAAGATCTTGCATAAAATGCAATTCAGATGGAGCTTCAGCATGATCAAGAATTGCAGCATAGTTGTTTGGAACAAACTTAGCTCCATCAATGATTAAATCCTTAGGTGCCATGTGAAAAATTGAGATTTAAAAGTGCCTGTTAGGTGTTTGATAAAATGTCTGTATGAAAAACCAACGTGAGAGAAAGAGAGAGTAAAAGCAAGTAGAGAGAAAAAGTATGAAGGAAATAAAAGATTAAAGAAATCCTTTCTATGTCGTACTTATACTCTGGAAAAAAAATGTTACCGTTGGACACCTGTTAGACATGTAGTAATAACGGATAGTTACTGGGCGCGAGAAAACAGTAATCATTACTTGCCCACTTGCCTGTTTTCAAGGAAAAACCATTCCACTTACCTAGATATTCCATTAATCAAGGTGAAACAGTTTTAATTCAAAATTGAAACCATTCCCACTGATTGAATTAATTGTCACTGCAACATTAATATTCTGAAAAGAAAAGTGAAAGTGACCAAGATAAATTATATGAGTAAGTACTGATAAAGGAAAATCAGAACTTAAATTAAATCAGAATTTATATGGTCATCAGAATATGAATAATTATCAGGATTTATCAATGCATTACAAAATAACTTAGAGACAAAATCTTGAAACAAAAACAAATTTCATTAATATATCAAGAGAATACATTTATGAAATGGAAATTACATCAGTACTTATACAAGATTTCCCTAAGCTACTAAACCTAACATCAACAGCCTTAGTCCTTGCTCAAGAAGCATGGCGAGTCGGATGATACGCTCTTGCTGGCGGAGAGCTTCTAGCCTTTCCTCCTCCAATCGCTCCAGATGGCGATGGTAGTCCATATAGAAGAACAGGAGGTGGGTCAGTACCTCCTGTGGGACAGAGTCCCATATCTCCTCAGGAATGGCCGTGACGTGCCATTCCTGCTGCCAATCGGCACAGCTTAGCTCCATATTGAAGTTTTGGTAGTTCAAAAACATGTTGTATCTGACCATTGTGGTTTTGAAAGAAAAAGTATGAAGATAAGGTTGTGAGAAAGAATTTGATGGGAAGGCTGATGTGAAGAGGCTGTTTATATAGGCAAGAGAATGCCAGGAGACGTAAAGGTTTTTAATGCTGACAGGTAGAATTAATTCTACCTCGTCTCCCCATACTTGGAAAAAGAATAACATTCATTGGAAAGAGAAAACATGGTTGAATGTGCACAAGACACAAGTAAAAGTTGACTGTTCAAGTACGAGTACCATTAATCCTAACCATAGTGACTATTAATCTTCCACTTCACATGTTCTAGTTTGTACCGAGACTGTTAGCAAATTTTATCCACAGATAAGTCAAGTAAAGAATTTAGAATGTAATATCAGAACTTAGACTTATTTCAGAACTTAACAGTCATCAGAACATAACTTCTTAACTCGAAAAAAAATGCTTATCTGAGTAAATCCTCATACAAGTTCTGAGTTATACTCTTCAGAACTTAATCTTCAGAATACATAACCAGAACTTGTCCTCAGAATTAGTGCAAGGTGACACAATGACTGTTTATCTAAAATAACATAGACCACCACAGTAATTTTCATCATTCAGATGGAGTGATTAGTGTGTGCATCAAGCTAAATAGCAGACAAAGAGTAAAGTCTTATTCACTTCAGTACATCTTAGAAATAAGGAATAACTAAAATTTTGCTAAAGAGCTGTCATTATCCTGAAACCTACTGATGAATGAGTTCATGCTTGAGTCCACCTCAACTGTTTTGTGCTAATTTTATGCATCTTTTTAAATTCTATTTTACAGCGGCTTCTCAGTGTAAGTGAGTCACGACTGCTTATCAGAATTTATGCTATTATCAGAGTATTTCTCCAGTAATCATAGAGTGTGAAAAGTCACCAAGAAAATATTTTGCTTTTCTAATGCATATTTACTTAATACCAGCAATGCACTTGGGTCTTCCCTTCCACATTTTTACTCTAGATCTCAAAGGAGTACCTGATTTTATTCTTTGATCCTTTTGATTTTTCTTTTTATAAGTGAGGTTTATCAGCACTTAGTACATTCAGCAGTTTTACTAGTATCAGAACTTAACAGATGAGTAGCATTATTCTAATTTGTGACTTAGTAATAAGATAAACAAAGTAAACTCAACTAAGCTCAATTATCAGAATTTGCTTGTGTCATAAAATTTCCATAGAAATAATTACTTCTTACATGGGATCATTTGTTTATTGAAGACTACTAGGTCAGTATCTAGCACAGTTATCCTCATAGGACTGAATGGTTATTTAGACAGACATATCACTTATCAGAGTTTAGAAACATATATCAGAAAACAGTCAGTACTTAAAAACATTTATCAATTAATCACAGAATACACAAAGAGATTAAATTATGTAAATACTGATCATAAAGTCTGATAATACAGAACAAGACTAAGCAGATTTAGAGAAAGAACCTGAAATCATTCCAAGTTCATTTACCAATCTTGTAAAAGTGGCTTCACACAGTGGTTTTGTGAAGATATTGGCTAGTTGTTGATCTGTTGGAACAAAGTGCAATTCCACTGTACCTTCATCCACACGTTCCCTTATGAAGTGGTACCTGATGCTGATGTGCTTTGTCATAGAGTGTTGAACTGGATTACCTGTCATAGCAATAGCACTTTGATTATCACAGTAAATAGGGATTTTGAAATATGTTAACCCATAATCCAGTAACTGATTCTTCATCCAAAGAATCTGTGCACAACAGCTTCCTGCAGCAATATACTCTGCTTCTGCAGTTGATGTGGAAATTGACTTTTGTTTCTTGCTGAACCAAGAAACCAATCTGCCTCCAAGGAATTGGCAGCTTCCACTTGTGCTTTTCCTGTCAATTTTACAACCTGCAAAGTCTGCATCTGAGTAACCTATTAGTTTAAAATCTGATTATCTAGGATACCACAATCCCAGATCAGCTGTTCCTTTAAGATACTTAAAGATTCTTTTCACAGCTGTTAAGTGAGGTTCTCTTAGATCTGCTTGAAATCTTGCACAAAGACAGGTAGCATACATGATATCAGGTCTACTAGCAGTTAGATAGAGTAGAGAGCCAATCATACCTCTGTAATCAGTAATATCTACTGATTTACCAGTATCCTTATCCAGTTTTGTTGCAGTGGCCATGGGAGTGGATGCACTTGAACAATCTTGCATTCTGAATTTCTTTAGCAAGTTTCTGGTGTACTTAGTTTGACAAATAAAAGTGCCTTCTTCATTCTGCTTGACTTGAAGGCCCAAAAAATAGCTAAGTTCCCCCATCATACTCATCTGATATCTTGACTGCATCAGTTTGGCAAACTTCTTACAAAGTCTGTCATTTGTAGACCCAAAAATGATATCATCAACATAAATCTGGACGAGAAGTAAGTCCTTTCCTTGGTTGAGGTAGAACAGTGTTTTGTCTATTGTTCCTCTGTTGAATCCACTTTCCAGAAAAAACTGAGCTAAAGTCTCATACCATGCTCTAGGAGCTTGCTTAAGTCCATAAAGTGCTTTATCAAGCCTGTAGACATAATCTGGATGTTTGGAATCTACAAAGCCTGGAGGTTGTTCAACATATACTTTCTCCTCCAATTCTCCATTGAGAAAAGCACTTTTCACATCCATTTGAAAGACAGTAAACTTTTTGTGAGCAGCATAAGCCAAAAATATCCTTATGGCTTCTAACCTAGCAACGGGTGTAAATGTTTCATCATAATCAATTTCCTCCTGTTGAGAATATCCTTTTGCAACCAGCCTTGCCTTATTCCTTGTAATTATGCCATCACTGTCAGTTTTATTTCTGAACACCCACTTTGTACCAACAACAGATCTATTCTTTGGTCTTGGCACTAGGGTCCAGACTTTGTTTCTTTCAAATTCATTTAACTCTTCCTGCATTGCTTGCACCCAATCAGCATCTTGAAGAGCTTCTTCCACTTTCTTTGGCTCAGTCTGAGAAAGAAAAGAATTATAAAGACATTCATTTGAAGTACCTGTTCTAGTTCTGACACCTGCATCAGGATTTCCAATTATCAAATCAGATGTATGTGACTTTGTCCACTTCCTTGCAGATGGAAGGTTTTCTCTAGAACTGGATGCTCCCCCATGATCCATGTTGTCTTCATCTTCATTTTCTGATGCTCCCCTGAAACTATGCTCTCTGAGTTGGATTCTTCAGAATTTAGATTTTCAGCACTATCAGAATTTGGCTTATCAGAACTTGACGAATCAGAACTTGAAGAGCCAGATGTATGTTCTGATGTTTCTTGAGATGTGGTAGGATCTTGAGTATGCTCCCCCTGCATAGGTGCATCTTCCTTTGACGTAGTCACCACAGTTTCAATAACATCAGAGTCTAATCCATCAGAGTTTACAGTATCAGGACTTAGACTGTCAGGATTTTTAATATCAGAATTTAAGTCTT
Organism: Apium graveolens; assembly: GCF_009905375.1. Taxonomy (NCBI): domain Eukaryota; kingdom Viridiplantae; phylum Streptophyta; class Magnoliopsida; order Apiales; family Apiaceae; genus Apium; species Apium graveolens. The sequence continues at coordinate 249,612,693 of NC_133650.1, read as the reverse complement.
CATTTTCAAATCTCAGCTGATCATGGTCAATGAAATCTTCAAGACCAGTAATCTTCTTGTCATCAAAAGAGACATTGATAGATTCCATGACCGCTTTTGTTCTCAAATTATAGACTCTGAAGGCTTTTGTGGAAAGTGGATATCCAACAAAGATTCCTTCATCAGCTTTTAGATCAAACTTGGATAACTGTTCAGGATGAGTCTTGAGAACAAAACACTTGCATCCAAATACATGAAAGTACTTCAGATTTGGCTTCTTTTTCTTCACCATCTCATATGGTGTTTTTCCATGCTTGTTAATGAGTGTTGCATTTTGAGTAAAACAAGCAGTCTGCACAGCTTCAGCCCAGAAATAGGTTGGAAGCTTTGCTTCTTCAAGCATTGTACGTGCAGCTTCAATGAGAGTTCTATTCTTCCTTTCAACAACTCCATTTTGCTGTGGAGTTCCAGGAGCAGAAAATTCCTGCTTTATTCCATGGTTTTTGCAGAACTCTTCCATCATCAAATTCTTGAAGTCGGTGCCATTATCACTCCTTAAGATTTTCACAGAATCTTTGACCAATTTATCCAGATGTTTGACATGTTCAATCAAGATAGATGCAGTTTCACTTTTTATGTGCAAGAAATACACCCATGTGTATCTGGTGAACTCATCCACTATGACCAACGCATACTTCTTCTTTGCAATAGACATGACATTCACTGGACCAAATAGATCAACATGTAGTAGATGATAAGGCTCAAGAATTGATGATTCAGTCTTGCTCTTGAATGGAGATTTTCTTTGTTTGGCCTTCTGAAATGAATCACAAAGACCATCAGGAGCAAATACTGACTTTGGCAATCCTCTCACAAGATCTTTCTTGACCAGTTCATTTATATTATTGAAATTTAAATGAGAGAGTTTCTTGTGCCAATTCCAGCTTTCTTCAATTGATGCTCTACTCATCAGACAAATTGCAGAACCATCAGTACTTGTTGAAAGCTTAGCTTCATAAATGTTACCACGCCTGCATCCTTTCAGAACAACTTTGCCTTTAGATTTACTCACAATTTCACAATGTTCTTCAAAGAAATCAACATGATAACCTCTGTCACAGATTTGACTTATACTCAGCAGATTGTGTTTAAGTCCTGAGACCAGAGCTACTTCTTTAATTATGACATTTCCAAGATTGATATTGCCATATCCCAATGTTTTTCCAATGTTGCCATCTCCATAAGAAACACTTGGGCCAACTTTCTCCATAAAGTCTGATAGCAGGGCCTTATTTCCAGTCATATGTCCTGAACATCCACTGTCCAGAACTAGAATATTTTTCCTGTTGCCCTGCAATCATAAAGACCACTAATTATTAGTTTTAAGGACCCAGACTTGCTTGGATCCTTTGGCCTTATTAAGTTTGTTAACATTTGCAGCGGATTTAGCATCAGAGTTTATGTTAACATTTTTCTTATCAGAACTTACACTATCAGACTTTGAATCAGAATTTACACTAGAAGGAACAATGGAAACTTTCTTCAAAGAAGGTTTTATTTGATAATAATCATAGTACAAACTATGATATTCCTTACAAGTATAAATGGAATGCCATAAACTACCACAATGAAAACAAGGATTCTGTGGTTTGTATCTAACAGACTGACTCTTAACTCCTGATTTGGAAGGTAAGGATTTAACATTTTTATTCTTCCTGCAAAAAGAAGCCAGATGGTTAGAACTTCCACAGTTATGACATGTTTTCCTAGGAACATCAGGAACAGGTTTATAATCATTGCTTTTATTCACACCTTCCTTTCCATTCCTATTTTTCCTAGGTGATTTTACCTTGTTTGCATTCTTAACATCTTTCAGCTTATGCTTAAGCTGCTTCTTTGTCATTAAGCCTATGTTCACTTCAGCTGTCTTTTCCTGTTTTAGTTTGTCAGAAGTTAATTCCTCTTTAACTTCTGATTTCTCATTTTCAGACTTTACAGTTACAAACTTAACAGGTTTTAACTTTGGCTTTTGCTTAACAACAGGCTTAATTTCTTCAGTTCCTTTATCATTCTTATCTTCTCCATAACCTAAGCCCTCTTTCCAGTTTCCACTACTTAGAAAATTTTGAGTTGTTTTGCCAGAGTTAGTCCAAGTCCTGATAATCTCTCTTTCCTTTTCTAACTCAGTTTTTAGAGATTCATTCATTTTTAGCACTTCATCCCTAACATAAAAAGCATCATCTCTATCCTTCTGAGTTTGATGGAACATGACTAACTTTTTTTCTAAGAAATCATTTCTTTTCTTAAAAGCAAGATTTTCAGAAGTTAATCTTTCACATGTTAAAGTTTGATCTCTATAACTAACAAACATGGTTTTAAGATATCTTCTCAACTCATTAATATCATCAGTATGAAAAGCATAAGTAGTCTGAGGTACCTTTGTTTCAGCAGCTTCAGAACTGCTCTCAGCACTTTCTTTATCAGCATTTGCCATCAATGCATAGTTCTCCTCACTTTCAGAGTCTGAGGTGTCTGTCCAGCTTTTCTGCTTTGTGACAAGAGCCTTGCCTTTGTCACCCTTTGCCTTCTTGCAATCAGGAGATATGTGGCCTTTCTCACCACAGTTATAGCATTTAACATTGGTATAATCTCCTCTGTCAGACTTTCCTCCTCTGCCTTCAGATCTTCTGAAATTCTTCTTATCAGAACTTATGCCTTTCCTGGAAAACTTCTTTCCCTTCCTGAACTTTCTGTATGCAATCTTTGTGATTCCTTTCACCATAAGAGCACACAGCTTCATCATCTCCTCATAAGCATCAGTCTCAGGCAAGCTTTCAGAATCTGAGTCATCATTACTTTCAGAACTTGATAACTCAGTTTCAGACTTTATGAAAAGAGGTTTACCCTTGTCTTTCCTTGAGGAAGCTGCTTTGGGGGATTCTTCTTCAGCCTTAAGAGCAACTATCCTTGACTTTCCTCCTTTCCTCTTGCTTCTTTATTCCATCTCAAGTTCATGAGTCTTGAGCATTCCATAGATTTCATCAAGAGTTGTTTCATGAAGATTATAGTTGTCTCTTATTGTCGTTGCCTTCAAATCCCAGCATTCAGGAAGAGCTAACAGGAATTTAAGGTTTGAATCTTCAAGATCATACTCTTTATCAACCAATGACAAATCATTCAAAAGTTTAACAAATCTATCATATAAATCATTCAATGACTCATTAGTCTTTGAGTCAAAATATTCATACTCTTGAGTGAGTATTGTCTTCATGTTCTTCTTAATTGTGTCAGTTCCCTGACACCTTGTTTCCAGAGCATCCCATATCTCCTTAGCAGTCTTGCAGTTGATTACCCTGTTTGACATTACATTATCAATGACACTATGCAGTAAGTGTCGTACCTTAGCATCCTTATCAATTGATGTTATATCTTTAGCAGTATAATCACTCTTCTCCTTTGGTACGGTCTTTGCTGCTTCACGTGCAACTGCAACAACGAGCTTGGTTGGTTTGTGAGGCTCTTCCTTGATTCTATCAAGGTATTCTGGATCTGTTGCTTCCAGGAACATGGTCATCCTTACCTTCCATATGGGATATTCAGATGGTCTCAGTATGGGAACTCTGATAGTCTCATACCGACTTTGAATTTGTGTCTTTGGAGGTTCTTCAGTTTTGGTAGGCTTAGTTGGAGTTTCTGTGTCAGACATGATTGTGTTTGGATCTTTAACTGTATGTGTGTTAACAGATTAGCTCTGATACCACTTGTTAGGTCACACACACTGTAGAGGGGGTGAATACAGTGTATAATACAATCAAATCGAACTTTAATATATTAAGTAACAGAAAACAAACTTTATTGAAACAATAAACTCTGTTACAGTATGGAACTGTTACCTCTCAGTGATGAACAAATATCACGAGAGCTGCTAGGGTTACAATAAATAATCTTCTCGAATATGATAACACTTATAGTGTAAACCCTATGTCTGTGTTTATATACTACACAGTTACAAGATAATCGCTAATTGATATGGAATATAATGTTGCTTCCTAAAATATATCAATCAGATATCTTTCCTTCCAAGTATTCCATTCTTCACAGAACTCCTTCTTCATGCATATCTCTTCCTATGTTTATCTCGATCTTCTTTCCTTTAATCAGCTACTGTCCTTTTCTGAACGTCTTTCAGCATTTAAGTTCTGATATCTAACTTCTGATGATTATCTCCTGATAATATAAGTACTGATATCCTTAAGTCCTGACTTCCAGTATAAGTACTGATTAATGGTTAAGTACTGATTTGTCCTGTTAAGTAAGATCTGAAATCTAAACATAAATTATATTAGCCATGACATTATCAAATATATCTAACAAGAAGTTTGAGTCTGTTGATTATAAACAGAAATACTTTGAGTTGCTCAAACAAAAGGAAAGGGCTTTCATCATACAGGAGAATAAATGGGCTGCAGATGGATTGGATGAAGATGAAGAAACAAGCTATGTTAATCTAGCCCTAATGGTCAAATCTAATGAAACAGAATCAAGTTCTTCAAGCAATCAGGTAATCACTACTAACCTAGAACATTTATCTAAAGCGGAGTGTAATGATGTAATCAATGACATGTCCACAGAATTATATCACCTGCGTGTTACACGTAAGTCCCTCACTAAGGAAAATGCTAAAATTAAAGAAAATAATTTGTTTTTAAGTGAGAGGAATAATGAGTTAGAGTCTCAATTTGTTGACTTTGAGAAATTGAGAATTGAGTGTAAGATTGATAAGGATGAATTAACTGAGTCCTTGAAGAAAGAAGAGATTTTAAAGAAGCAGCTTGAATGAGAATAGGAAGTGATTAAAGCATGGAAATCATCTAGAGATGTTCATGCTCAAATCACTAAAGTTCAAGGTACTGAGTCCTTTTGCGATGCAGCTTGGAAGAAGAGTAAAGAGAAGCTTGAGTCCAATTTGGTTGAAGGATTGTTGACAGATGTGGATTCGACGGATGATGATAATCATCCGTCGGATAATCAAAAGGATTATCCGTCGAGAGACAAAGAGCCACATCCGTCTGCTGTGAGTAAACCAGTTAGCAAAGCTAAGCTTGTTAAGTTTAATGAGAAATATGGATCAGTTTCTAAAAACTTTATTCCAGGAGAATCAAGTCAAGTCAGAAAAGAAAAGAAAGTTAATGTTGGTCATTTGTCTATCAAGCAATTGAATGACAGATTATAAAAGATTGAGGTTAAAACAGAAGCTAAAAAGAAAAACAATAGAAATGGGAAAGTAGGAATTAACAAACATAAGAACTATACACCTTGTAAATATGCACCAATGAAAATATGTGTTAAGTGTGGTAGTGTTAATCATTTGTCTGTTAATTGCAAACTTGCTATGCCTACTCCCATGTCTGCACCCTCTTCTTTTCCCAACATGACTGCCATACCTACCATGCCTATGAATACTATGCCTACTCAGAATATGAATGCATAATTTGTTAATATGCCATTTGCACCTAATCCTTATTATGCTGCATTTAGTATGCCTCAAATGCCATTTAGCCTGCCTTACTGGAATAACATGTTTGCAAATGTAAACCAAAATGTGCATGATAATTCTGTTTTAATGACTGGTTTCGAAGGTTCAACTCAAATGACTAAGGATGAATCTGAAATTCCCAAGTCAAATGAGATCAAACCCAAGAAACCAAAGAAGAAAGCTAACAAGGCAGGACCCAAGGAAACTTGGGTACCAAAATCAACTTGATTTGATTTTGATGTGTGCAGGGAAACCGAAAGAATCTTTGGTATCTGGATAGTGGTTGCTCAAGGCACATGACTGGAGATTCTACCCTTCTCACTGAGCTCAAGGAAAGAGCTGGCCCAAGTATTACTTTTGGAGATGACAACAAGGGTTATACTGTGGGATATGGCTTGATTTAAAAAAATGTCATCATTGAAGAGGTTGCCCTAGTGGATGGTCTCAAGCATAATTTGTTGAGTATAAGCCAGCTTTGTGATAAGGGCAACTCAGTTACCTTCAATTCAGAAGCCTGTGTTATGACAAACATAAAGAGCAACAAAGTGGTTCTCATTGGAGTGAGAAAAGGAAATGTATACCTAGCTGACTTCAACTCATTAAATGCAGAATCTATCACTTGTCTTCTCAATAAAGCAAGTCAAGATGAAAGTTGGCTATGGCACAAGAAGTTGTCCCATATAAACTTCAAGACCATGAATGAGCTTGTCAAGAAAGAATTGGTTAGAGGAATTCCTGAAGTGGAGTTTACTAAGGATGGATTGTGTGATGCCTACCAGAAAGAAAAGCATATTAAAGCATCATTCAGAAAGAAGCTTGATTCAACAATTGAAGAGCCTTTACAACAGTTGCATATGGATTTGTTTGGACTAGTTAATGTATTGTCTATTTCAAGAAAAAGATTTTGCCCAGTAATTGTGGATGATTTCTCAAAGTTCTCTTGGACATATTTTCTAAAGTCCAAAGATGAAGCTAGTGAAATCATCATCAATCACATAAGGCAAGTCAATAATCATCCTGACTTCAAGGTTAGAAGAATCAGGAGTGACAATGGAACTGCATTCAAGAATTCTGTGATGAGATCATTTTGTGAATAAAGTAAGATTATGCATGAGTTTTCTGCAGCAAGAACTCCACAACAAAAATGAAGTAGTGGAAAGGAAGAACAGATCTCTTATTGAAGCTGCAAGGACTATGCTTGAAGAATCGAAGTTACCAATATATTTTTGGGCTGAAGTTGTGAATACTGCCTGCTACACTCAGAATATCTCTTTGGTTAATAAAGCAAAGTGCATGACACCCTACCAATTGTTCAAGAATAGGAAGCCAACTCTAAATTTTCTTCATGTCTTTGGCTACAAATGTTATATCTTAAGGAATCAAACTGATCATCATGGAAAGTTTGATGCTAAAGCAGGTGAAGGAATCTTTGTTGGATATGCTGCTGGCAAAGCATATAAAGTCTACAATCTAAGAACCAACATTGTTATGGAATCCATACATGTTGTGTTTGATGATAAAAAGATTGAAGGACTGCAAGATGGAGATTTCCATGAAAGCCTCAAGTTTGATAATGTGGAGATGGTTAGTGATGACAGTGATGATGAAAGTGATCAAGAAACATTGACTAAGGATAATGTAGAAAAATCTAAAACTAATGAAGCACATAATTCAACATCTGTCGAGTTACAAAATGCTTCATCCATTAGTAGACAATCTGCTTCATCCGTTGGGAGACAATCAGCTTCATCCGTCGAGATACAAAGTGCATCATCCGTCGGAACAATGAGAGAAGCTGAGAGTCAGAATAGATCACCTACACGAAGTACCCATTTCTCAAATCAAAGATTCACAAACTCAGGGGGAGTTTCTCATAATCAAAACTCAGTCACACATCAAGACAACAATGAGGCCTCTTCATCTAGAGCTAATCTACCTCAACAAAGAAATTGGACTAGAGATCACCCTTTTGAGCTCATCATTGATGATGCATCTTCTAGAGTTCAAACAAGGAAAGAAACTCAAGAAGAATGTCTATATATCATTAACCTTTCTAAGGAAGAACCAAATAAGGTAGAAGAAGTTTGTTGGATCCTGATTGGGTTTTAGCTATGCAGGAAGAGCTAAACCAATTTGAAAGGAACAAGGTATGGAAGCTGGTACCCAAACCTAAAGGAAAGAATCCAATTGACACCAAGTGGGTATTCAGAAACAAGATGGATAAAAATGGCATAGCGGTCAGGAACAAAGCTAGATTGGTTGCTAAGGGCTACTGTCAACAAGAAGGAATAGAATTTGATGAAACTTTTGCTCCTATTACAAGACTTGAAGCCATCAAAATTTTCTTAGCCTATGCAGCCCATGCCAATTTCAAGGTCTATCAAATGGGTGTCAAAAGTGCTTTTACGAGTGGAGATTTGGAGGAGGAAGTCTATGTCAGTTAGCCTCCTGGTTTTGAAGATCCAAATTTTCCAGAATATGTCTATTATCTTTTGAAAGCACTTTATGGACTGAAGCAAGCACCTAGAGCCTGGTATGACACTTTATCAAAGTTTCTTTTGGAAAATCATTCACAAGAGGTACTGTTGATAAAACTTTATTCTTTAGAAATGTTAATGGCTCTAGCATACTTGTTCAAATTTATGTAGATGATATTATATTTGGATTTACAGATGAAAAGCTTTGCCAAAAGTTTGTCAAATTGATGCAAAGTAAATATGAAATAAGCATGATGGGAGAACTAACTTGGCATTGGTTTATAAGTTAATCAAGTTAGTGATGGAATATTCATTAGTCAAACCAAATATATTTTTGATCTCTTAAAGAAGTTTGATCTAATGGATTGCACATCTGCCAAACCTCCCATGGCCACTGCAACTAAACTTGAATTAAATACTACTGAAAAATCTGTGGATATTTCAAGCTATAGGGGCATGGTTGGCTCACTTCTATACTTAACAGCTAGTATGCCAGATATAATGTTTGCTACCTGTCTTTGTCCTAGATTTCAGGCAGATCCTAGAGAATCTCATTTAGTAGCTATTAAGAGGATTTTCAGATATCTCAAGGGAACACCAAAACTTGGCATTTGGTACCCTAGAGATTCTGGTTTTGATATAACTGGTTATTCAGATGCAGATTATGCAGGTTGTAAAATTGATATAAAAAGTACAACAGGAACCTGTCAATTTCTAGGGAACAAGCTTGTGCCCTGGTTCAGTAAAAAGCAAAATTTAGTTTCTACTTCTACGGCTGAAGCTGAATATATTGCTACTGGTAGTTGCTGTGCACATATTTTGTGGATAAAAATCCAGTTGTTGGACTATGGTCTATAATTAGACAAAATTCCTATATTCTGTTATAACACAAGTGCAATTGCCATCACTGAAAATCCAGTACAGCATTCAAGAACAAAGCACATAGATATCAAGTACCACTTCATTAGGGAACATGTGATGAATGGTGTTGTGGAACTTCATTTTGTTCCAAGTGAAAAACAGCTTGCAGATATATTTACCAAGCCACTTGATGAATCCACATTTTCCAGTTGGTAAGTGAGTTAGGTATGCTTAATTATTCTTAAATTATTTCAGATATTTTTGCAAGTTATAATGCAGCCAGAAACTTTACATCCTGACGGATGCTCATTATCCATCGAGTTTGATCATCCGTCGGAATTGAATTTATTAATAAAAATCAATTACTTTTCTGGATTATTTTATAACCTGACGGATAATTGCTTTATTCTCATCCGTCGAATTATCTCAATCTTAGTCGTTGGAACTCTGAACATTATCCATCGGATATACTTACAGCCTGTAAGTATAACACGACGGATAATTGACAGAATTTTGACAGTTTATTTATTTTAAATGGCTATGTTGGGCTATTTCATTTAGTTACTTTATTTTACTTTATTACTTTTGACAGTTTATTTTTGAGATAGTATAAAAACAAAATTCATTTTCATTCTTTTCTTTTATCATTCTCAAATTAATTGCTCTAACTCTCTTTTTCTCCAAATCAAATACTCTCTTTTACTGCAAATTCCCGTACTTTAACAATGGTACCAGTAGTCAAAATCATGTCTCAGTCTGGATTCATCTATGAAAAGAACAACTTCGGAGCTCTTGTGAACAAGGAAATTCCACAATCTGAAGATTTTCATAAAATGATGGATTTTGTGAAAGGTTGCAAACTCAGTTATGCTATGCTGGAATCACCCACAATCTACTGTGAAGTTGTGGAGGAGATATAGACAACTGTTGTGTACCAGTCTATAGACAAAAGCATATCTTTCACTCTCAAAGGTCATCAATTCTGCATTAACAGTGACAAAATTCAAGCATGCTTTAAGATTCCTGAAAACACTACTACTGTTCCACATACATATGCTAATTTAGTTACCATGCTTAATTCTGTTGGCTATGCACTCTCTACCTCTAAGTTAAGTGAGATTAGGAGGCTAGGTCTTAGAAAAGAATAAAGTTATTTGTGTGATGTAGTTATCAAGGTATTTTCTGGTAAGGTAAGTAATTTTGATTATGTCAATACTGCCATGCTTAACATACTTTATATGTTAGTTACTAATAATTATCATAATTTCAGTGACATGGTTATGTTTGCATTAGGCTATAAGTTAGGGGAAGTTAATAAGAGAGGTAAAAGTGTCTATTATGCAAGATTCTTTATGATGTTTGCTAACCATCTTATGAAGAATATTGCTATTAAGAACCCAACCAAAAAATGGAATTGTTGTGTTCAAGAAAGAAGAATCATTACAGATCTCAACAGAGCAAGTCACCACAAAGAGCCACACCATAGTTTCCCAACAAACTGTGGTAGTTAATAAGGAAATTAGCACAATTCTAGCTTCATCCTCCTAAAAGGATGTTGCTATTGAAACAAACTCCCAACCAGGAACATAGGCCAAGAGGGAAAGGGACACAAGTTCACCTCAAACCTATTCCAGAAAGAAGAGATCCAAAACCCTTGGGGAGGCACAGGGAACACACACAATATAAACTGGAGCAAAAGACTCAGCCACTGCACCATCTCAAATTCAGCTTGATGTGGCTCCAATAAATGTGGAGTCACAACCAAAATATTTAGTGATAGAAGCACCTCAAACACCAAACTCTCCCATAAATTCTCTAGATGTGCATATGATTAACACATCAATTCCTGATTCCCCTTCTTTAACTTTGTTGGGGAAGCCAAAATCTAGTGCAAGTGAGCATCATCTCTTAGATGATTTGTTGGCTCACTTGCCAATTCTTTCGGGATCTAATGAGACATATGTGCCTAAATTTTCATCAATCTACACAGAGTCTACAATAGTCTCCACTCCAAAATCATTCACTTCTTCTATTCCGATGGATATTGTTTATCCGTCGGTTAGTGATTGTATCCTGATGGATGTGCCTAACAGCAGTCATCCATCGGCTAGCCTATCTACTATCCTCTCTATACATACTGAAAATTCAACAATTGTGACAAGTGTAGATGAGTTAGTAGTTGTATAATCACTCTTAGGAATGAGGGAAGGGAGTGAAATGAGTGAGAGGCTGGGTTGCTCCTAGGAAAAAGGAGAGAAAAAGAATGAACTCATACAGGCTATTTCTTCCAGCCTGGCAAAAGAGCATGAGAGGAGTCCCACCTTAGAAGGTGAGGGTGTGAGGGTGGTGAGCCAAGGGGAGCCCTTGATGCAACAAAAGAGAGATCATGAGAGAAATGAAGGTACATGAGTTATAAGGGTGGACACCATTGCTAGTGAGTCAATGAATGTCAGTGATGCAGAAAGGAATAGACTATTTTAGCAAGAATATCAAGCTGTCATAGATTCTATCTCCCTGGATGCTGAGACATTTACTCATCCTGTTCCAGTTTATCAAACTCTAGCTAGACAGGGCAATGAAGATGCTGAGAAGATGTTGAACCTAGTGCATACAGCTGCTTCTCTACAAAGGGCAAATGATGCAATCACTGCTATGCCATCTATAGCTGGCAGTGAGTTTGAACTGGCTGAAGACTCTTTTGGGATGATGGTGGGGATGATGAGGATGATAGCATGAGCATAGGGGAAGATGCATACATTCCTTCCTAGATGCTAACCAAAGAGTGTTCATGTTTACATCTCCAATCCACATTATTCAAGCTTATTCATGACACCCAATCAGCCATTCAAGCATCCACAAGTGCCAGCACTAAAAGGTTACTTATAGCACATCTTGAAGCTCTATAGCTGCATAAGATTCAAGCTCTCCAACACAGTCAAAGTGTGGATGAAATGAAGCAAGAAATTTCTGAGATCAAACAGGATTTTATAGCAAGGTTGGATGCTAGACTTCCTGGAACCACCATGACTGAGATAGCTCAGAAATTGAGGATATAAGCTGATTTAAATAGAAAAATTGAGGCCATAGACTCTAGGTTGTCTAATATGGAGAAGTCAGTGGCCAACATACTTGCAAATCAAGAAGCTCAGACTGCTCTGCTCCAACAATTGGTGGCTACACAACTCCCTTCTTCTCAACAACTTGATGCTAATAAAAAAGGGGATAAAGGTTCATTAAGTGAGGGGGAGAAACAGTTCAACATTCAAGTCAGCAAAGTAATTGTGCCAGCAATTACTTTCACTAAACCACCAGCTATGGATAGCATTGATCTCATCAATCTAGCAGCAGCAAAACTGGAATCAAATGACAAACTGACAAAGATTGATGTATCAGTAGCTGAGAAGGAACTAGATGAAAAATGGAAGAAGATTGATGCAGACAAGACTTTTCATCACCATTCTCAAGTCAAACATATCTCAGTTCATGAAATGAGTCTAGGCAACTTGGAAAAAGGCCAAACTTCATGCATAAAATCTCGAAAAGCTAATCTGATTTTGAAGCCTAAAAGGAACTATTCAAAGTTCTCAGATAAAAATCCTGTGGATCTTATGTTTGAGACACCTAGGCCAGATGAAACGAAGCTCTTGTCAAGGTCAATTGTATTTTACAAGGATCCATCTGATTCAGTTCAAAAGAAGAGGATTGCCAAAATTTACAAGTGTGTGGTGGCTGGACACCCCCTGTTTGTAGAAGCTAAGAAGGAAGAAAAATAAAGGATTAAACAAGAAAAGAAGCAGACTGCTTTAGATTCTAAGAAGCTCAAATAAAAGAAGGAGCAAGCGGCTATCTTGGCTAAACTTCAAGCTGTCAAATCTACAACTGAGATCTCTGAAAAACCACCTGTGATTACTGAAGCTCAATATCAACAAATGCAAAATAAACCTCCATAGAAAAGAAAGTTCAGATACAAGCTTCACTCCAAAAGAAAATTGGACTTTAAGATGAGGTAATGGAGGACTACATTCCCAAAAAGTCTTCAACATCAACTCAAACATCCATGCCCTCAGTGGTGCATGAGGAATTCAAGGTGGATCCAACAAAGAACTTTCATGGTGAGCCTATTATTCCCAAGGATGAGCCATTAGACTGGGAAAGTTTGCCAATTCCTGAATTCAACTTACCTATATTCAATAAGCCAAAGAAGACAAAGATTAGAGCAACCAAGAAAGTGAAGCCCGTGACTCTTAGATCCAAGACCCTAACAAAATCTCAACTCACAGTCAACAAGGAGGATCTCTTATACATCTGTGACATCAAGGAGTTCTCTGAACTAAACCTTTACTTGGATTAATTGGAAGAAGTAAGAGGGATTGATGCTCATAGACATCTTCCTGAAAGGATGGTGTTCAAGTACTAGGGAGGAAAAGAAATCACATGGCCACTTCACATGATTCTTCAAGAAAGCCAGTCTGTTTTGATAAAAGTCTTCTCATCCTTAAGAAAAACTTTGGGTTTAATGTAATTGCAAGAAAACTGGCTCTAAAGAAGATAGAAGATCTAAGAAGTAGTAAAGCCAAGAATGCACTTCCAAGAACTCTAACAATTCCCTTCACAGGAAAGAGAGTGCATTTGAGGCCTTATTGGCTTATGGAATTCATGGATGACAAGGGAGTTAGAAGATTCTTCAAACTGGATGACCAATTGAGTATCTCTAGCAATGAAACTCTAGTGGAAATACAAGAAATGCTGGATCTATCTGAAGCTGATGAACTTTAATTCCACAGACAACTCCAGAATCAAATAGAAGAAAGGAACAGGAAGCTTGGGAAGAAATCCAGACAATCAAGGAAATGAAATCATCTGTTCAGACTAGAGGAGCACCTTGAAAATGATTGTGAGAACTCTTTGTACACTTTGCTTTGTTCAATTTTCATTAAATTTTGTAGCACTTATCAGTTGTATCTACTACTCTTTAATCTGTATTTTTAGGGTATTTTGTTATCATCAAGTTTCTCTTAATTTATGGCTACAATTCCAGTAGACATAAATTGAGGGAGATTGTTAGGAATATGTTGTGAACTTGATGATAAGTTAAACAAAACACCTTAGTAGATTTAACTTAGTGAAATTTGTAGCTCTCGACGGATGATCTAATATAGTCCCGACGGATAAACTTTATAGTCCCGATGGATGACAATTTGACATCCATTGAGAGTGTAGCTTATGTAACAAATAAATACTGTAGCATATTTCTGCAAACAATATATTTTAGTCTAGTAGATTGTATTGGATTATCTAAGTCATGTTGACTACTAGATTGATATGCAGAATAGGTTGACCAATTATAAATATGAGATGTCTAGTAATTCTATATAAGTGAAATAGAGTAAAGTGACAGATAGACTCCTGATGGATGATCTACAAGACTCCTAACGGATGATCAACAAAGCTCCCTACGGATAATCATCAAGAATCCTGACGACAAATATAGTCCCGGCGGATGATCAAATTCAAAATAGTTGTTGACAGTGACAACACAGTCACATGCGTTGGGTGTTTGCAAAAGGAATGTGGCAGCCTGTTGAGCAGGATTTTGAGAACAAAGAAGCATTACCATTTTCATGCAAATGTGAAGATATTCAAAGATGCTGGAATAGAGTAGTGAAGTAGTATGGAGTTAGACTAGATATGTTTTGTTTTATTATCTTGTCTTATGGTCATATAAACTTGGTAATATATAAACCAAGTGTAGCAAGTAGAGTATTTAACTAAGCAAATACATTTTCGAGAGAAACATATCAAGCTGTATTCTGTAGGAATTTCTCTGTAGTTTGTTTGTTCTACTTGTAAAGCAGCTGTGAGCTATTCAAAGCTTCACAGAGTTCTCATTCATATATATATATATATGTATATATATATATATATCTGGTGGATACATTCAAATCCACCAGAAAGTGTTTTAAAGCCTTATGTTTTATTACTTGGTGTGTTGATTTCAATTATCTTTCTATTCCGCACTTTAGCAAATCAAACACTATTATATGTATTAAGTTAGAACTGTTTAAAAATCTTAAAAAGGAGCCAGAATTACATTCAACCCCCTTCTGTAATTCTTGTTGTATTATTAGGGAATAACACTTGTCTCTCAAAGGGATGGAGAATTTGTGTAAATCATTCATCCGAAAATCTCCTCTAAATTTCTAAAAAAGATGAACATGGTTGAGTTGTTTGTTCTGGAAAAAAAAATTCCAACCTCTAAAACTAACTCACTTGCAAATGAATACCTCAGATATTAGATCTATCAATGTATCAGAAGTGTATCTCCTAAATCATTTTCCAAACCGTATATGATCAAGATCTTCCTCAAAAGAGCGCAGTATCAATATTTGACTTTCCCGGAATGCCATTTGAGAAGTGGAAGAGCAGAAATAACCTTTGAATGAGTAAAAAGAATCGATACATATATTTCTACTATTGAACTGCTTTATGCTTACAGGTTAAATAACAAAAATGTTGTTAGATGGAGAAAAGGATATGAGAAAGGTCACCAGAGAATACTACCAGACAGTACATGCAGGTGATGAAGTTAAGATCAACTTATTACTAGAAAGTGAACCTCTTATATGTAAGGATGAAGAAGGTCACATGGGTTTCAAGATAAAGGACATTAAAATAAGGATTTCAGACTTCAGGTTAAGCCGCTCATGAGCAATCAATCAAGTTTTGATCAAGGTCAAAATTTCAATATGTAAAGAATATAAACTTGCATTGAAGCCAATATTTACATTCCTTAAAGAAGTAGTGGAGGAAGAGAAAACAACAACACACACAGGGTGCAAGACTATCCTCAAAGAGTTACAGCCGATGTGTTGTCAAAGAAATCTTCACTATTGCTTGATCAACTTCATACAGTTTATAATGTTCAATGGTTGGAAATGTTGTTGCAGAAGCTGAAGATTACACCTCCTAGTAATCATATGGAGACCCTATCTCATGACAAAGTTAGAAAAGGACTTGACAAGATAAAAGAGTTGAGTAAGAAGGACAAGTCTGGAGCTACCTATCATCAACAACCTGCACAAGCTCCTGAGTCTAAGAAAAAAATATCAAAGATAAAGACTGTTCAGTCTCAATCAACTCAAGAAGAAGAAGGGAGTCAAGGAAAGAAGCAAAGAACTAAGTAGACATAGTTTATTTGTTCTCTCTAGAGGAACACATCTTATTCTTGTACTTGTATTTAAGAAATCTGGAATTGTATATGTGATCCAGAATGCATTTGATATTATTTTCTGCTTTCAGTGCTTATTTTTTCTTGTAATCCGGAAGACAGAATATTGGATAAATACAAAAAATCAAAACATGGGATTAAAGCCGTAATTCCATCACAGGGTCATGGAAAAAGTTCATTTCTAATGATCATGCCTCTGTGAAGAATAACATATCAAAGGAATTCCAATATTAAAGAAATAAATTGATTATGGTATTGAATATCTCAGGATTTCAGTGAAGTGAATTCATGAAGCTACAAGGAACAGACTGTTGTGCAAGACATGACACTACATAACAAGACTAAATCACTTTGACAACCCTAAGAATTAGTTGTATGATAATCTTATTATATTTTGTAATTATATTTCATGAGTCTGTAAAAGTGTTAAGGAGATTAGACTGGAGGATTTTTCTATGAACAACCATCAAGCTAAGGAATAAACTTTAGAAGAAGATCAAGCCTGATCATGCCTCAGAGAGAAGTATAGAAGCTTGAAATTGAATAATGTTAAAAAATATTCTAAGTCACATATCGATAAGTCAAAGATCAAGATGTACAGAAATGTCTGTCAAGAATTCAAAAATGACTTGTAAAGAAGTCACTATACTTGTAGAGATATCACTCTGCTTGTAGAGAAGTCCAAAAAGATATCGACAAGTCAAACTGCTTGTAGAGACTTGGAGATATCGAAAAGTAAAAAATATATGTAGAGAAGTGGAGATATCAACAAGTCAAAAGTTCATATAGAGAACTGGAGATATCGATAAGCCAAACTGCATATAGAGAACTGGAGATTTCGACAAGTCAAACTGCTTGTAAAGAACTGGAGATATCGACAAGTCATAATACTTGTAGAGAAGTGAAGATATCGATAAGTCATTCTACATATCTATATATGACATCTATATATAGTATAATAGATCTCGACAACATCTTCAAATTTCAGAATACAGACAACTTGAAGATCCAAGATTATCAGTCGATAAACTGTTTTATCACTGAAACGGAAAGTCTACAAATACGGCTTGAAGAATACAAGATCAATGGCCAAAATGATCTAGACAAAGGAGGGTCACAGACCTAGTAGATTCTACATAGATATGATGCACTAGAAATAGAAATAGACAAATTAACTTTAGAAAATGTGTTAGTCTATTTTAGTGCAAGTTCTGTAAAACTGTGCATGTTGATCTATAAAACATGTCACGGGTCCTTTTTTAGGGTAATGAAAAACAGATCTAGAAATCTTGTATTCTCTTAAGAGAAATAGTTGAGTTTTTATTATTCAAGAATACAGATTTATAGCACAACTAATTTTATTTGATATAAATCAAGTGAGTTTTGATAATTACATGTGTATTTTGCATTGAGTTATTTATCACTACAAATTCATAACTAGTTGTTTAATTCATAACTAGCTGTTTAAGTTCTATAGCCTAAACACAATCTGATTTTCAAGATAGTAAAAACCAGGAAAATCAAGAAAACACATGCACCCCCCTATGTGTTACATTTCATACCTAACAAGAGGTTTTAGAGTAAAATATGAAAGTAAACATATTAGATCTTGGAAATATAATGTACGGAAACTTAGCAGTATCAAGATCCATGTATTTGACAAAGTGAACTACACTTTATGGAAGAATAAAATGATATTGTTCATCAGGATGACTCATCCACTATATCTTAAAATTCTTAAGCATGGACCATTCATTCCTATAGTGAGGATACTTGAAGTAACTGATGGTGATATGGTCATTCCTAGTCTTGGTCCTAAATATCCATCTACATACACTGAACCAGAAAAGGAGAAAGTTTTACTTGATAGCAGTCTGTAACTTATTTTGATTGAATATCTTGATAATGTTATATACAACAACATTATCAACTGTGAATCAACAAAGTGGATCTGGGAATAAATAGAGATTTTGTGTGAAGGTATTAAGGAAGTCAGGTCAAACTAAAGAAGAATTATGGTCTCATAATATGAGGGTTTCATGGATAAACCTAAAGAAGGCATTACTAAGGTTTTTAAAAGGTTCAACAAATTGATAAATGACTTGCAACTGTATGATAAGTTTTATGAAGCTGAGGAAGTCAACTTAAAATTCTTGCTCACTCTTCTTGACCATTTAGAACAAAAGATCTCTGCAATAAGAGAATGGAGAGATCTAGGGAAAATAAATTTGAAGGTTTTATATGGTATTCTTAAAACCTATGAGCTGGAGATGATGCAAAGAAAATCATTAAAGCTAAGTCAAGGACATGTTGTGGATGTGTCAAGTGCCTTGATAGCTAATGAAAAGAAAATAAATGAAGCTGAAATTGAATCCCAGACTCAAGTTTTATAATCTGTTGAGCAGAAGAATAAGGAACCTCAAAAGCAAGTCATTCTGGAGTTGGAAGAGGATGAGTATTACACTCCTGATGAGTTGGATGAAATGTACCAGTCAATGGCCTACCTGGCAAGGAAGTTTTCAAACATAAGAGTCAAAAATCCCAGGTACTTCAAGGATAAAAGTCAAACATCCTACAACAACAACTGAAAGGAAAAAACTCAGACAAATGCAACTGGCAAAGGTGGATATAAATCAACATCTATAGACAGATCTAAGATTAGATGCTATAATTGTGATGAGCTTGGTCACTTTGCCATATAATACAGAAAGCCAAAGAATGTGAAGAAAGACAAGGCATATTTGGAGCTTGAAGCTAAGTATGAACCACTTCTAAAGAAGTAACAAAGAAAAGCTTATATTGCTGAGGAAAAAAGTTGGGATGATATATATGATGAAGATGAAAGTAAAGAATATGAAAACAATGCTCTCATGGCCTTGGAGGAAGGAGAATCATCTGCATCAAAATCTGAGGTACCTATCCTTACCACCATTAATTTGAATGCATCAAATATAAGGAAACTGTTGAAAAGATGAGTTTAGAAATCAAGCATAGTGGTTTCCACTGAGGAGATGATTAGATTATCTAAAGTGAATGAGAATACTTAAAATTGAGAAATAATAACTAGAGCTGCGGCTTATAAGCCTAGAGTCAGTCAGAAAAAAAATGAATATCTCAAAAACAAGATTAAATGTGCAGAGGAAGTAAAACCTGTATTGAGAGATAAAATTGAGAAAAATGAACTTAAACTTAAGTCATTTAAAAATTCCTTCAACTGGTTGGTCAATACCATGAAAAGAACAAGCCATGTGCTAACATAGATATTAGACTGACTATGAGGTTGGTTCATCTCAGAAGAAAAGTCAAATTAATAAGGGAAAGGAAAGTGCAAATAAAGAAGTTCATGTTGTGCTTCAAAAGGTAAATGCACCCTTATTCAAAGTCTGAGGTGAATTTCAGTGATGAAGAGCTTATCATCAAGCAAGAAATTACAGATGAAGATGAAGAAAAGAAAAATCCAAATCAACTGCCTACACTGAAAGTGAGAAAAAGCACGAGACTAGTCCAGTCATCAAAACACCAATAACTGAAGCCAAAAATGAAAGCAAAGTGAAGAAAAAGAAGAACATAAATAGAAAAATAGGAGTCAACAAAAGCAACAACTATGCATGTGTTGCAGATGCCCCCAGAAAGCAGTGTCAAAGATGTGGCTCAACAAATCACCTAACTCATCTTTGTAAAAAGATTGTTAGTGAGACAAAGTATGGGGAGTGCAAGTATATTGAAGCTAAAATATATGACCTATACTCTTTCTATGACAAGTTTGATTGCATCCCATACAATATAAAAGTTATGACCAACTGCCACAAGATTAAAAAAGGATCTAAAAGAAGTTAACTTTATATCTGTCATAAAAATGATAATGTTAATCAAACTAAGAAAGCTATCTCTTTTGATTGTTCTACTTCTACTCATGTTAACTCTTCCAAGAAGAAGAATGTACCCAACACTGCTTGGGTAGCTAAAAATACTTAAACATCATAGTTTATAGGGCAAGAAGAATAAAGTCATGTGGATCATTGACATTGGATGTTCCAGTCATATGATAGGTGATAGAGTCCTTCTATCACAGTTTGAGGAGATGGATGGCCCTTTGGTGACCTTCGGAGACAACAATAAATGATTCACAATGGGATATGGTAGTTTGATCTGTGGAAATATTATCATTCAGGATGTAACACTGGTTGGAGGTCTTGAAGTCAATCTTCTAAGTGTTAATCAATTTACAAATAAGGGGTTCAAGGTTACTTTTGACAAAGAAGATTTCGGTTAGGCACAAAGCATGCGCTAAATAAATCACGCAAGTATACGCGTTCGCAAGTAATATAGAATGATTTCTAGTTCGTTCCCACAGAGACTCTGATTAATTATATTTAATTAACACTTACTCACCAATGTATGATTATTCTTCAATGCCAAGACAATAACAATTAAGGTTGGTTAACTAATATTAACTACGAGAATTAAACACTTGAATTAAAAATATTAAACACACATGAGATCCTAACTTCATTACTACTTCATTCAATAGTTATTGTCATTAACCTTAGCATGTAATGGTGATGATATTAATCGAACAACACGAAACTGATAAATGCCAACTTTCGTTGTACGAATACCCTTCTACCAAGCATCCACAATTAAGATAGAAGTTGAATATGCATCAATTATGTTGAGACCCTATATGTCTACAGAATTTGACAACATAACAATTTAAGCGCAAGTTATTCATGATGATTAAAAAGGGAAAGTAAAACGGTTAGAGTTACCCACTAATCATGCATACAATACATGAACCTATGCTAGCATGGCAAGTTCTAAATCTCAAGATTCACCGTCGCTTCACAAGAGATTAACAGGCTATCTTACATGTTCGTGACGCATATAAGAAGAATAAGCACAACCTATACTAGATATCATACAATCACCACATACCAAGGTATTAAACAATTAACTAAAGAAATCCATTGTAAATCCGCTTGAATCCCATTATTACGATTAGCCCATAATAGAACTCATCGTCACCATGGGTTCGTATGAAAGCATGATAATAACACAACAATATAAGGCTAATAAAAATACTTAATAAATAATGAAGTACGTCACAAGAGTATTAAGGTTCAAAGCATAAAGAAAACTATCATCCACAGTTACAACGAATTAAAAGAATCACAAGATAAACATATGTTTCCTCTTCTTCGTTGTTGCGTGCTAAAACGGTCTTCTCAATCTTCTTGCCCTTGCTCTTGATTTCTTGATGAAGAAAACGTCTTCCCATAAGGTTTATGCAATAGCCCAAGAGAACCAGCGCCAACAAAAAGCCCAATCGTACTCGAATTAATAAAATCCAGATTCTAAAAATCAGCCTGCACGCGGTCTCCTGCATCTTCCACGCGGCCGCCTGCTAGTACGCAGTCGCCTGCTCCTAGCGCGCGGCCGCCTACTACCCTTCTGGAAAATTCCTTATTCTGCTTCTGGTTTTGCTGATTTCTTCACTCATCATTCCTAGACTGATTCCAAGCACTTCCTTAAGCTTTATTTGATGAAAACCACCTATCTAAGCAAGTTATACCCTGAAATGCAAAAACACTAGAAAATGCGTCAAATACACAAAATACTTAAGTTCAAGACACCAATTCAAACCGTTATGAGACACTCTAAGTGGTATAAAATGCAACTTATCACACCCCCAAACTTGAATCGATGTTTATCCTCAAGCATCACAGACTCAAATTTAGAATAAAACATGCATGAATGAAACTATATGAATGCAGCGATCCCCTCGTGATGACTAAACCAACCAACACATGACATATCAACAAATGCAATTAGGTGACTAAAGATCAATCAAATCACGCAAGCTAACATACAACTTGAAACGTGGTATGTGCGAATGTTTAACAGATATGCTTAAAACTAGATCAATCACCATACTTAATTATCCTCAAGGCAATCAAAAGCTTATACGAAGAATATATTCTAGACACAAAATGACTTATAACACTTCAAGATTATTGGAGTTTATTACGGAATCATGCTTTATTCAATACATAAAACAAATGCTTATTTGATCGTGCAATAAGTGAGGTCCACAAAAGACTTATGCAATGGTACCCATTTAGAGAGCGTTAGGTTAGCGGATCCCAGACTATAAAAGCCTTAGGTCACTAGGCACAAAGTCCCCTAAGAAATTAATAACTCGAATACCAAAGAGCCCACTCGTGATCAATTGTGCATTAACTATATTTTTTTCTTTCTTTTTTTCTCTTTTTTTTCTTTTTTTCCTTTTTTTCAATTTCTGAGCAAGTGCGTTTCGCTCCATCTTGCTCAACCCTAGACTACTCGTATACAATACGAGTCGACTACTAGCCAATTGACGCCTAGCCACAACTAGCAATGAATTCCAATTGTTTTTTCTCCAAATTTTATCTTTTCATGTCTTTTATCATTAAGAGCCTAGCATGCATTCTAAGTATAAGCAATAGATTAATCTCAAAAACCATCAAACCATGACAACAATCTAGTCCTTAAGCATACTCCAAGACTTAGTAAAATTACAAGTGTTTCTAGCATGTATATCAACCTAACAAGATTCAACATCACTCTAACGCTATTAGTATACTCGCATCAATATCACATATTAATCGGTAAAGCAACACAAAGGGATCAAGGTATATGCATGAGCTATATGACATGATAAATAAAGCTATAAATAAAATAATAAAAAAAACTATATGGAAAAAATATGCAACTATATGGACTAAACTATCATGAATATGTAACTACATGACACACACACAAATATGTTCCTTAACTACCACCCCCAAACTTAAAATCTTCACTGTCCCCAGTGAAGGTAATAGAAAGGAACACAGGGTATACGTACTCAGACGAATCATCATCATCACCCTCAGAGGGTGGAGTGTCAGGAGGTGGATAAGCAAAATCCTCACCATAAACGGGCCACTGGATGTTAGCTCCAAGGCCTCTAAATGCAGTCCCAAGTGCTTGGGTGAGCTCCTGCACAAACCGACTATGCGACTCATACATCACATCCATCCTCCTGGAAAGCCTCCTGTACTGGACATCAGCCAATCTCGAACCATCTCCTCCCTGAGCTCTCGAAGAGCCTGCCTCTCCCTGAGCCTGACTGGGCCTAGCCATGGCAGCACCAGCTACTGGAACTCCTCCCGGAAGGTGATACCCCAAACCATGTGACTCGGGCTCTCCACCCGTCCACTCCTGCATCGCATTGAAAGTCGATGAATCAATAGTAGCGTCCGACATCTACAACTGCTCACAAGAAGGCCACTGGACTCCAACTTCCACGCAAAGCTTCGTGACAATAGAGGCATGCGGGATAGAGTATTGTGATTTCCCCTCAAAAACTTCAAAATCCCTTGGTAGATGTACTCACCAAGGTCCACATAGTATTCATCATTCAGAATTCCCTATAACAACCTCGCCCTCTCCACTGTAACCTCATGTGCCTGCAAAGAAGGAAGAATATTATCACATATAAATGCATTCCAAGCACGAGCATACATGTTCATCACGACAGCAGGGAAACTACGATAATCATTGGACCCCATTTTGAACTTCCACACTGTGCCCGACTGACAGAGAGTAGTAATAATCAAGTCCAAATCAAAGTCCTCAGGGGCCTTTGAATTATAGTTCTCCTTCTATGGTTTCCTTTGTCGCTGTCCAATCATACGGCGAATCGCCTCGGGTTGATAATCAACAATAAGCCCACAAACAATAAAAAACCCATTCCTGTCGGCCTTGGCGTTCGCATAGAACTCGCGAACACTCATCGGTACCGCCTCAGGTGACTCGCAGAATGTAATCCATCCCTTCTCAGCAATCATCGGTAGCAACTCACCATCCCTCCCTGATGGTAAAAACCATCTCTCCCTCATAATAGGCTTAGTCAGAAGCTTGGTGTACTCTTCTTCAGCAGCCATATCCAACAATCAGGGCCTCGCAGCAGTATTCCTCAAAGAATCAGTAGCAGTCGGGTTGGTGCTGCTGTTACCCACAGTTCGTGATCTCTTTGGGGCCATGAAAACTGAGAATAAGAGTTAGAGAGTTTGTGTTTGTGTGTAGGAGAGATTTTGTAGAGTTGAAAGTGTGTGGAATGTGTATGTAGTATGGCTTCTGTGAATTTTGTTTTTGTTTTTATATATATATAGGCTGGAAAATGATTTTTCAAAAGTCAGGGTCGCACGCGGCCGCCTGGCACCAGCAGGCGGGCGGTTGCGCGCTCCTAGCACGCGGCCGCCTGCTAGGCTTCTGGAAAAAAAATTCTGCAACCTTTTTTTCTGATTTTTTTAGATTTTTTGGATAAAGTACTATATTCTAAGGGTTCCTATGGTCTCATATCTTGGGTTGCCTCCCAAGAAGCGCTTCTTTTACGTTATTAGCTTGACATGGAGTTATGCGATCAAGTTGACAATAAAACGACACTAACCACTTCACGGTTTGCCGTATCCCCATAATAAATAGTGCTTCAATCTCTGACCATTTACTTTGAATGCTTGGCCCGGATCATTCTCAAAAATCTCCACCGCTCCATGTGGAAACACAATTTTGACAATAAATGGTCTAGACTACCTTGATTTTAACTTTCCAGGAAAAAGTCGGAGACGAGAATTGAATAGAAGGACTTGTTACCCCGGCATGAATGACTTAGGTGATAGCTTCCTATCATGCCACCTTTTTACCTTTTCCTTGTACATTTTGTTATTTTCGTACGCTTGAAGTCGAAATTCATCAAGTTCATTTAACTAAAGCATTTGCTTCTTCCCAACTGCATCTAGATCAAGGTTTAACTTCTTCAATACCCAATAAGCCTTATGCTCAAGCTCCGCAGGTAAATGACATCCCTTACCATAGATTAGTTGAAATGGGGACATCCCAAGTGGAGTCTTGTATGCTGTTCTATAAGCCAAAACATCTTGATCGAGCTTCAAAGACCAATCTTTCCTTGACGGAAAAATGACTTTCTCTATAATACACTTGATCTCTCTATTAGACACTTCAGCCTGACCATTAGTTTGCGGATGATAGGCAGTAGCAATGCGATGATTCACATTATAGCATTGCATCATAGAAGTGAACTTACGATTGTAGAAATGCGACCCTTCGTCACTTATGATAACTCGTCACGTTCCAAACCTTGTGAATATCTGCTTATGAAGAAAACTCAACACTACTTTTGCATCATTAGTCAGTAGAGCTTTGACTTCTACCCATTTCGAGACATAATCGACTGCCAGCAAGATGTATTGATTATTGCAGGACGAGATAAATGGTCCCATGAAATCGATTCCCCAAACATCGAAGACCTCAACTTCAAGTAGCACATTTAAAGGCATCTCATCCTTTCTGGAAAGATTCCCAACTCTTTGGCAACGATCACACCTTAAAACGAACTGATGTGCATCCTTAAACAACGTAGGCCAGAAAAAACCTGCTTGAAGAATACGAGCTACTGTATTTTCACCACCATAATGTCCACCATAAACTGTGGAATGAAAGTCTCGTAATATCCCCTCCGTCTCACAGAATGGGATACATCTCCTGATGATCTGGTCAGCTCCTTGTCTAAACAAATATGGTTCATCCCACATGTACCACTTCACCTCATATAGAAATTTCTTCTCTTGAGCCGCATTCATATTAGGAGGCATTATATTTCTAACAAGATAGTTCACAATGTCTGCGAACCATGGCTCTTCCTCTTGAATTACGAACAACTTCTCATCCGGAAAAGATTCGTTGATCAATGTCTTATCATGTGAAGTAGAATTGGGATTCTCCAATCTAGAGAGATGGTCAGCCACTTGATTTTCAGAACCTTTTTGATCCTTGATCTTTAACTCGAATTCCTGTAGTAAGAAAACCCAATGAATAAGTCTAGGCTTCGAATTCTTCTTTGAGACCAGATAGCGGATGGCAGCATGATCAGTGAACACTGTCACCTTTGTCCCCAATAGATAAGATCGAAATTTTTCAAAACCAAAAACTATAGCCAAGAGCTCCTTCTCAGTAATAGTGTAGTTCAGTTGGGCTCCATTTAGCATCTTACTAGCATAGTATACCACATGAAAGATATTAGTCTTTCGCTGCCCAAGAACTGCTCCCACTGCATAATCACTTGCATCACACATCATCTCAAAAGGTTCTCTCCAATCAGGTGCCGTAAAAACTGGTGCGGTGATTAAACTCTTCTTGAGAGTCTCAAATGCTGCAAAGCATTCATCATCAAATTTGAAAGGCACATCTTTCTCGAGCAAATTGCACAACGACTTAGATATCTTAGAGAAGTCCTTGATGAAACGCTGATAAAAACCCGCATGACCGAGAAAGCTACGGATTCCTTTCACATAAATAGGTGGCGGAAGATTTTCAATGACGCCCATCTTGGCTTTATCCACCTCAAGACCTTTACTAGAGACCTTATGCCCAAGAATGATACCTTGTTGCACCAATAAGTGACATTTTTCCCAATTAAGCACCAGATTGGTCTCAACATACTTTTTGAGCACCAAACGGAGATTATTCAAGCATTCATCATACGAATGTCCAAAGACGAAGAAGTCGTCCATGAATCCTTCGATATTATTTCCAATCATATCAGAGAATATGGCCATCATGCATCTCTGAAAAGTGGCAGGTGCACCACATAAGCCAAAAGAAACTCTGCGAAAAGCAAACATGCCAAATGGACAAGTGAAGGTAGTCTTCTCTTGATCTTCTGGTGCAATGCAAATCTGATTGTAGCCCGAATAGCCATCCAGAAGATAATAATACTCATGACCAGCCAACCTGTCAAGCATCTGATCAATGAATGGAAGAGGGAAGTGATCCTTCCTCGTGGCTTTATTCAACTTCCTGTATTCCATGCATACCCTCTATCCTGTGACTGTTCGAATGGGGATGAGCTCGTTCTTCTCATTTGCTACCACAGTAATACCTCCTTTCTTAGGTACACATTGCATGGGGCTCACCCAAGAACTATCAGAAATAGGATATATGATTCCTGCATCCAGCCATTTTAGAATTTCTTTCTTCACCACTTCTTTCATTATAGGATTACTTCACTATTGCTCAATAGTTGGCTTGCTACCTTCCTCTAGCAGAATTTTATGCATGCAGTACGAAGGGCTGATCCCTTTTATATCTGCTATAGTCCATCTGATGGCCGATTTGAATTCTCTCAGAATCCTCATGAGCTTGTCCTCATCACTACCTGAAATGTCAGATGCAATAATAACAGGCAAAGTAGATGCATCACCTAAAAAAGCATACCTCAAGTGTTCAGGCAATGGTTTAAGCTCCAAAGTAGGTGCTTCCTCAATAGATAGTTTGAGCTTTCCTTCAGCATTCTTGAGATCAGTACTACCAAGAGATTCAAATGGCATGTCTAAATTCCGTTTCTAAGGAGAAGCATTCAAATATTGTAACTGTTCATTGCCTTCATCATCTTCACTGTCAAAATCCACCAATAAGGCTTTTTCAAAGGTGTCAGACCTTAGCACATGATCAAGTTCTGAAATAACTGCAGAATCGACCAAATCCACCTTGAAGCACTCCTCATCTTCCGTAGGGAATTTTATCGCATTGAATACATTGAATGTCATATCTTGATCTTGCACCCTCATAATGAGTTCACCTTTTTTCACATCTATCAAGGTACGGCTTGTGGCCAAGAAAGGTCTTCCCAAGATTATGGGAATCTTCTTATCTTCCTCGAAATCCAGAATGACAAAATCTGCAAGAAAGATGAGCTTGTCCACGTTTACTAGCACGTCCTCCACAATGCCTCGTGGGTATGTAATCGAACGATCAGCCAATTGTAGAGACATGTAGGTGGGCTTCGGATCAGGAAAATTCAGCTTTTTGAAGATAGACAACGGCATCAGATAGATGCTTGCTCCCAAATCGCAAAGGCACTTGTCAAATGACAACTTGCCAATGGTGCAAGGAATGGTGAAGCTACCTGGATCCTTAAGCTTTGGAGGTAACTTTTGTTACAGCACGACACTGCACTCTTTCGTTAGAGCAATGGTGTCAAGATCATCTAGTTTCACCTTCCTCGAAAGAATACCTTTCATGAATTTCGCATAACTATGAATTTGCTCAAGAGCCTCAGCGAAAGGTATGTTAATGTGAAGTTTCTTGAATACCTCCAAAAACTTAACAAATTATTTGTCCAGCTTTTATTTTTGCAATCGCTTAGGAAAATGTGGTGGAGGATAGAGCTGTTTCTCCCCTGTATTACCCTCAAGCAGAGTGTGTTCAACAGTAGTCTTCCTTGGTTCCCCCTCTTTCTCCTTTTTCTTTCCTTCTTCATCTACAACTTCAACTTCTAAATCTTTTGCTTTTTCAGCATCAGTAACTTTTCCAGACCTTAAGGTGACAACTTTGACTTGCTCTTTAGCTTCCTTCCTGCCTGGCACTTCAGTATCGCTGGGAAGTGTGTCAGGTTGACGATTGAGCAAGGTATTGGCTATTTGTCCAATTTGATTTTCCAAGGTCTTGATAGAAACAACCTGACTTTTGCACAACAGCTTTAACTCTTCGAAATCAGCACTAGAAGGTGGAGCAACACCTCCTTGTTGAGAATACGTTTGCCTTTGAGAAAATTGCTAATGTTTCTGGAATCCAGGTGGATTAAACTGTTTATTTGCAGCTTGCTGATATGGTTGTTGAATAACATTCCGATTATTGCTCCAGCTAAAATTAGGATGATTTCTGTTATTAGGATGATAAGTAGCTGGCACAGGCTGCTGCGGTCACTGATAATTGTTCACATATTGAACAGATTCATTAAAAAGAGAACACTGATCCGTAGCATGAGAGCCTGCACAAAGCTCACAGACAATAGCTATCTGATTGACTCCATAGTTGGCTAAAGAATCGACCTTCATAGACAGCGCTTGGAGCTACGCTGCAATAGCTGTAGCTGCCTCAACTTCCAGAATACCTGCTACCTTCCCAGGCATCATCCTTTGAGTTGGGTTTTGATACTCGTTGCAGCCATAGTTTCAATGAGATTATAGGCCTCAGTATAGCTTTTGGCCCACGAGGCACCTCCTGAAGCTGCATCGAGCATGGGTCGAGATTGGACCCCCAAACCATTGTAGAAACCAGTGATCACCATCCAGTCAGGCATACCATAATATGGACACTTTCTCAACATCTCCTTGTAGTGCTCCCAAGCTTCGCACATAGTTTCTTCTGGTTGCTATGCAAACTGAGTGAGAGCACTCCTCATAGTTGCAGTTTTGGCCATTGGATAGAACTTTACCAGAAACTTTTGCGCAAGATCTTCCCAAGTAGTGATGGACCCACCTGGTAAAGAATGTAACCAGTCCTTAGCTTTGTCCCTCAGAGATAATGGAAAAAGCCTTAGCTTGATAGCCTCATCACTGACACCATTATATTTGAAAGTACTACAGATCTCGATAAAATTCCTGATATGCATGTTGGGATCTTCAGTCGCAACCCCTGCGAAAGAAACAAAATTCTACACCATCTGAATAGTGCTCGGCTTGATTTCAAAAATTATTGGCCTCAATAGCCGGATGAATGATGCTTGACTGAATGTCATCAATTTTAGGCCGAGAAAAGTCCATAAGATCTGGATCAACTTGAGCTAGACGATCACCCATTGTTTCAGGTTCTTTCTTTTCACTCTCTTTATCCGAATCTTCAAAAACTATCTTTTCCTGAGAGTCAAGAGCTTTATTTGTTTCCTCAGCTTTATCCAGATTTCTCTTGCGAGTGCGAGAACGTGTTTGCATAAACGCTCGCTAGAGTACCTGAAACAAAACTGAAAGCAGTAAGTAACAAGTCTTAATCAATGAATCCTAATGACCACTATTGGCAAGTACATAAACTAAACAAATTGACACCGAGTCCCCGGCAGCGGCGCCAAAAACTTGTTAGGCACAAAGCATGCGCTAAATAAATCAAGCAAGTATACGCGTTCGCAAGTAATATAGAATGATTTCTAGTTCGTTCCCACAGAGACTCTGATTAATTATATTTAATTAACACTTGCTCACCAATGTATGATTATTCTTCAATGCCAAGACAATAACAATTAAGGTTGGTTAACTAATATTAACTACGAGAATTAAACACTTGAATTTATAATATTAAACACACATGAGACCTAACTTCATTAATACTTCATTCAATAGTTATTGTCATTAACCTTAACATGTAATGGTGATGATATTAATCGAACAACATGAAACTGATAAACGGCAACTTTCGTTGTACGAATACCATTCTACCAAGCATCCACAATTAAGATAGAAGTTGAATAGGCATCAATTATGTTGAGACCCTATATGTCTACAGAATTTGACAACATAATGATTTAAGTGCAAGTTATTCATGATGATTACACAGGGCAAGTAAAATGGTTAGAGTTACCCACTAATCATGCATACAATACATGAACCTATTCTAGCATGACATGTTCTAAATCTCAAGATTCACTGTTAATTCAGAAGAGATTAACAGGCTATCTTACATGTTCGCGACGCATATAAGACGAATAATCACAACCTATACTAGATATCATACAATCACCACATACCAAGGTATTAAACAATTAACTAAAGAAATCCATAGTAAATCAGCTAGAATCCCATTATTACGATTAGCCCATGATAGAACTCATCGTCGCCATGGGTTCATATGAAAGCATGATAATAACACAACAATATAAGGCTAATAAAAATACTTAATAAATAATGAAGTACGTCACAAGAGTATTAAGGTTCAAAGCATAAAGAAAACTAGCATCCACAGTTACAACGAATTAAAAGAATCACAAGATAAACATGTGCTTCCTCTTCTTCATTGTTGCGTGCTAAAACGGTCTTCTCAATCTTCTTGCCCTTGCTCTTGATTTCTTGATGAAGAAAACGTCTTCCCATAAGGTTTATATAATAGCCCAAGAGAACCAGCGCCAACAGAAGCCCAATTGTACTCGAATTAATAAAATCCAGATTCTAAAAATTTTCCCGCACGCGGTTGCCTGCATCTTCCACGCGGCCGCCTGCTAGCACGTAGTCGCCTGCTCCTAGCACGCGGCCGCCTGCTACCTTTCTGGAAAATTCCTTATTCTGCTTCTGTTTTTGCTGATTTCTTCGCTCATCACCCCTAGACTGATTCCAAGCACTTCCTTAAGCTTTATTTGATGAAAACCACCTATCTAGGCAAGTTATACCCTGAAATGCAAAAACACTAGAAAACGCGTCAAATACACAAAATACTTAAGTCCAAGACACCAATTCAAGCCGTTATGAGACGCTCTAACTGGTATAAAATGCCACTTATCAATTTCTCAATCGCAAGTAAGAAGACTGGTGAAATTACCCTAAAAGGAGTAAGAAAAGGTAGCCTGTTTGTTGCAGACATGTACTCAACAAACAAGGACAAAGTTGCTTCCACACTAAGGCATCCAGTGAACAAAGCAAACTCTGGCACAAGAAGCTCTCTCACTTAAACTACAAGGCAATCAACACTCTTGTGAAAACAGAATTGGTGAGAGACATGTCAGCTTTGGACTTTTTTAGAATGAAGTTTGTGAAGCTTGTCAGAAAGGTAAAATGAAGAGATCAAGTCACAAAATAAAGTTGTGAATTCCATCAATGCTCCATATGGATTTTTTTGGTCCTGTAAATGTTATGTTCATTTCTAAGAAGAGATATGCACTGGTAATGGTTGATGATTATTCAAGATATACTTGGGTGGAATTTATGCATTCAAAAGATGAAACTCCACACATTATCATTGATTGCATAAAGAAGATTGAGAAACACGCTGAAGATCAAAATTATGTGAATAGATTGAGAAGTGATAATGGTACTGAATTCAGAAATTTTATATTAAATGAATTATGTAAAGATAAAGGCATCACTCAAGAGTTCTCTACTTCAAGAACACCTCAACAAAATGGTGTGGTTGAAAAAAAGAATAGAACTCTAGTTGAAGTTGCAAGGAAAATATTGCAGGATGCCAAGATGTCAACCATTTTTTGGGAAGAAGCTGTCAACACAGCAAGTTATACTCAAAATAGATACTTGGTGAAAAAAATATTGGCAAGTCACCATACTCAATCATATCTAAGAAGAAGCCTACAGTTAAGCATCTTCATATGTTGGGAAGCAAGTGCTTTGTGTTAAAAGACAACTCTGAATATGTTGGAAAATTTGACTCAAAAATATTTGAAGCTATCTTTCTTGGATATTTATTGGAAAGGACTGATTACAGAGTTTATATGCTAGAGCAAAAGAAGATAATGGAGAGCACATATGTGACATTTGATGATGACAAATATCCTGTGTTAGGTCACACACACTGTAGAAGGGGGTTGAATACAGTGTATAGCACAATCAAATCAATTTCAAAGAACACAAGTAACAGAAAACAAACTTTATTAAATTCTGTTACAATGTAGTATGTCCTCTCTCAGTGATGAACAAATATCACGAGAGCTGCTAGGGTTACAATGAATAATATTCTCATTAATGGTAACACTTATAGTGTAAACCCTATGTCTGTGTTTATATATCACACAGTTACAAGATAATTGCTAATTGATATGGAATATAATTCTGCTTCCTAAAATATATCAATCAGTTATCTTTTCTTCCAAGTATTCCATTCTTCACAGAATTCCTTCTTCATGCATATCTCTTCTTACGTTTGTCTTGATCTTCTTTCCTTTCAATCAACAGCCTTCCTTATCTGAAAGTTTCCTTTAAGTCCTGATATTATCTCCTGATAAATATCTCCTGAATCTTAAGTACTGATAACTTAAGTTCTGACTTCAGTATAAGTGCTGATTTCAGTTAAGTACTGATTTGTCCTGTTTAAGTAAGATCTGAAAACTAAACATAAATCATATTAGACATGACATTATCAAATATATCTAACAATCTCCCCCAACTTGTAAATTAGCATAATATACAATTTTAACAGATATTTGATGATGTCAAAAATATTAAGTACAAATGCATGAGAATTTGACTAGATAACTACAACTTACAGTCCTTAAAGCTTTACCAACTTTAACTTCTGATAACAACTTTAGTCTGTATAAATATCAGAATTTGAGCAGTTGTAGATCTTGACTTGGCTTCACTTTCTGATCTCTTTGATATCAGAAGTGGTTCTGAGATAGTTCTTTAACAAACATCTCTCATCATATCTGAGTTCATCAATCATCCTCCATTTTGCATCTTTGAGTTCTGCAGTATCTTCACCAGTTTGGAAGATAGCATATCTGAGATCATTAATTTTTGCTTTTCTCAACTCCTGATCTAGTCTTATGACATAGGCTTTGTCAGACTCTAGATTGAATTCAAGTCCCTTAATACCAAGATATGTTCTGATCGTTGCAGTATTAGGCTTCATATCAACAATATCACCCTTGTGATCTCTATACTTGGGATAATATGTGCTATCAGACTTTACAGAATATAGTATTTTCTGTCTCTGAATTTGAGTCTTCAAATAGTTTGCATCACTTTCTGTTATTCTGTCATTTACTTGAAGTAAGAATAAAACATGTTCTAGTTTCTCAAAATACTTCAGTGGTATAGCATTTTCCCTTATATGATAAACCCTTCCATCTATCATGAAATATAACAAGATATATTCTTTCAAGAAGGTATGGTAGACCATCTGTACAGATTCTAGTTGATTCAATCTTTCAGGAGTTGCTCCAATACCTGGTTCACTTAAGGAAGTTGTGTAACGACTGGGACTTTACGTTTATATTATATCATGATTATAATAAAATATGTGAATTAATGTGTCATTTATGTATGATTATCTGATTAACCCTAACTGTTACGTGATACGTGTATTCCATGTCATTTCTGTATTTTAAGGTATTTTTCAGATATTTTATTATGCATTTATAGGTTTTATTTCAAACGTTTTATGACCCAAAACGATGATTTTAAAGCTAGTATTTCAAATAAAATAATGGGACTTATTTTTAATCAAATGGCTTTTACAATCGCCTTGTTCTGAACATCTAGATAATTTATAAATTTTCTTGTTTTGCGAAAAAATGATTTTTCCGGGCCCCATTGGGTGTCAAAAACCCCACAAAAATCACATTTTTATTTTTATAAAATTATAGGACTTTCATTTATATTATTTCTTTGCATTTTTGCATTATTCACAATTTTTGGGAATTTTTGGCATATATATTGCATATATAAAATATTTATAAATTAAATTTTAATACTCAAAAATTATAAAAATTAGGGCCCAATATTTTTATTTAATGTATAATTAGCCCCTTAATTTTAATTAGGAGTATTATTTTTACTATTATAAATAGCCTAATTTTTATTTAATTAATTATAATTAATCATTAAAATCTGCAAAATTACCAAAAATTCTCTGAAATCGGGTCAGGAACAACAGGTTCGGGTCGAAGAATCAAGTCGTGATTTCTCACTGATTACATCATCAAATCGTGTGATTCAAGTACTCAAATCGAAGGTTTTGATCCGTTCTTTCTGTTTCTTGCATCAATTTCACGTTTTATTGCTTCGTTTTTGATTTTTGATTTCTAGGGTTTATGTTTGAATTAGGGCTTTTTGATTCTGGGGTTATTGTGATGTTTTGATGATTGATATAGCTTTGTTAGATGATTTACAGTCGATTCATGGTGTTTAATTGAACAAACGATGCTTGGATAATGATTCACGATTTCTAGGGTTTAGGTCGAATTTTCAAAACACAACTCGATGATTTCTGTGAATATTTGGTTCTTGTAATGTTAGGGCTTTGATTGTATATGTTCTTAGCTTCATTTTGCACTATATAACGTTTGATGTTATGTACAAATGAGTGATTTGGATTTTTGGCCGGAGTTCTTGATGATTTTGATCGGAGAATGATATCCAGGGATGTTTCTGGTCGATTTTGGCCTGAAACAGATTGGGGAAGTAGTTTGGGATGTTTTGGGATCAAAAACGGAACCAAACGGTGTCCGTTTGGCCAGGAATTGGACTCGCCGGAGTCCGGTGAAGTCGCCAGATTCTGGGTTTAAACCCAGATTCCGGTGGTGTTCTTCACAGACCCGGAATCCAACCCGGTTGACCCGTTTCCAGAACCCGGTTTTGATCCACCTTGTCAGATGTCTGTTTTCTGACATATGTTTCTGGAAATTATTTTTTTACTTTTTATTTTTATTAATTAAAAAATCAGTTTTATTTATTTTGTAAATTGATTAATTAATTAATTAATTAATTAATTTATATTATAAATAATTCTGAATTATTTTCTAAAAATTAGATTGAATTATTTTCTTAATTATTTATTATTTATTTATTACTTATTAATTACTTAAACGTGATTAATTATTTTGATAATTAATCAAATAATTTTCAGTAAATCATAATAAATTCATTTTAATTTCAAAAATTATAGAAAAATTATTTTTAATTATGATTTTCTTAAATAATGATTTAAAAATTATTTTTGGATTTTAAAAATTAGTAATAATTATTTATAATGATTAATAAATGGAATTATCAGTATTTAATTAATAATAATTCAACCGTTAGTCCGTTTTGCGTGAAACGAAAGCCTGTTAACTCAGAAAAATGAATCCTTTTCATTAAAAATAATATCAAAGCTTAGTTTTTTTAGAAGTTAGTTGATTTTGTGACTTGTTTGATTATCAGTCAAGTAACGTGCCGAGACGAGTCCGAAAAATTCCGGAAAAATGGGAAACGAGTCAGATAACGATCAGTTGAGCGATCAGCGAGTCGATTTTAGTTTTTAAAAATTATTTTAACCATAGAAATGATTATGTGCTTATGTGCTTATGTGTATTACGTGGTTAATCGAGTCTTACTTGCTTATATGTAATACATGAGTCAGTCATAAGCGCATGGGTAGATGTTAGGATCAGTTTGAAGTCGATTCAAGATGCAAATAAAGTATGACGTGACTTAACCAGTCTGTTTTGCCAACAGAAGCTAAGCCAGCCAGGCCAGTTGAGTCGGTAATAGTCCAATGTGATAGACATAAGTGATTCAATTGCAGTAAGTCGCGCAGAAGGCAAGTTTTTCCTCTATTCTACTTTCGGAATAGTGATATTGATTCAAATATTTATCACATTTACATTCTCTTGATTATTGTTCTTGATCACTAATATGCAATCCCTATTCCTTTATTCATATTTCATTTCAATTCTTGATTTCTCCGTTTCTTTGGATTCTTGATTCATATTCTGTTGGTAACACATGGAGATTGATATATTCTAGTGTTTGGAATATATCAAAGCATACCGATTGTCCCCGTTGCTAAGCGATGGACTGGATAAGGATATTTTGAGATTGAGTGTGTCTTAATCCTGAGGACCAGGATGACTGGTGCCTCGACGTGGGCCGTAGTGCCTGGGTACCCGACTGGATCTATATACTGAGATATGGATCTGCATTATATTCTGACTGATCAGCAGAATATAGATGCGAACTTGTGTCCATTTTAGTTTATTTGTACTCGCCAGTAATGGCCTTCTTTCTATTCTCGTGAGGTTATATCTTGGCAGATATACCTGGGATGGCGGATTCATTTAAAATGCTTTAACACTGTTTATATGTTTGTGGACTTGTTGAGCAACTTTTGGCTCACCCATTTTGTTGTTATTCACCTTATTATTTTCAGTTAAGAAGGAATATGAAACCAATCAGGACTCGAGTGGTAAAGAAGCGAGTCAAGTCTCGGGATCCTCTTATACCCAAGGTGTTGATCCCAATCCAGGAAGAAAGCTTTGAGTTGCCCGAGCAGGTGGAGTGTTAATCGATAGTAGGTGTGTGTGTTTGAATAAAAGTTGAACTCAGCTTAAAATGAATTAGACAATGGTTTGTAATAAAGAGAGTTTGTGAGACTTTGAATGTTGGTTTGTAATAAAAGTAGTTAGTGGTTCTTGTTTTCATACTTCAACCTAAAAAGATCCTGGTTAGTGTTAAAGGGGTTTAATTTCATTTCTTTATTAATTGTTAATCAAATTGTACAGGTTTGGTGATTAGCTAGTAACCCCCAGACTTATATCCCGGGTCTGGAGGGCGTTACAGGTTTGGCATCAGAACTGTAGGTTTGGTCCCTGAAAACAAGAACATTAGGATTAAGATAGGATAAGGAGATCACATAAGATAGGGATAGTCAAATTAGGATGAATAGTGTTAGGATTTAGGTCAGATTAGAATATGGAAATAATCTTAGGATTGTTAATGACCTTTTCTTTTCTTTGGTATATTATCAGATGGCATCTTCTGGTTATTCTGCATCTTCCGAGAGGACAGTCACTGGGCCAGTAGTACCTCCAGTATCTGAGCATATGTTTCCTCCTCTACCACCTCCACCACCATTGCCACAGGAGCCGGTACCACCAGTACAGGGGATAGTGCATGATCCCATAGAGATGTTTGATCCATTTGAGTTCTTCGAGCCGATGGTTCCTTTACCTATTGAGCACCAGTTTATACTAGGTATTGAGCAGGAGTTACCACCACCACCATTGTTACCTCCTATACCAGTGCATGCCCCAGAGCCGGACATAGTTCAGATGATTCCAGTAGAGGGGATGGGAGAGCATGATGTGGATCTACAGTTAGGTTTACCCCAGCAGGGTGCAGGTATTCCGAGGGTTCCTTCTCAGGAGTCAGTAGGTCAGGTTGCTCAGCCGCATATGGTACCATACCATGAGTATAGAGTTATGAGGGATGATGTGGAGTATTAGCGGGCACATTGTCGGGAGATTATGCATCTGTTTGATCAGAGGGACAGAGGACCGTTAGCGGCCCTACAGCCGGATTATTATATGAGACAGCGATTACAGTCAGTATTGATGAGTGCTACTTGGGAGCTGGATGATTTGACTCATGATGGACCTCCTTCTTTTGCAGAGTTCTACAGGGTTTTTCGCTTTACACAGACTTTGGTCCAGGCACTTAGAGAGGAGCTTAGGCGTATTCCGCCTGGGTTCTGAGAGGGTTTGAGACGGTGACTCCAGAGTGCATGTGTATATAGAGGCAGCATAGTATAACCTAGTGAGTAGTGTGTATGTGTGTATCAGTAATTTAACTTGTAGTAGTAGTTTAACTTGTAGCGATAGTGTGACTTGTAGCCGTAGTGATGACCAGTAGCCCGAGACTTTATGTATCAAGCATTTACACCTGAAGCTGGTGTCACATATATATAAGATGAACTTTTTCAATTTTTTTTTATTTAAATTTTAGTCTTTACAGTTTTATAGCATTTACTTTCACTTTACAGTTTTTCATATTATAATTCCTGTTAAAAAAAAAATTATTTTATTTAACTGTTTACATTTCCAGTCTGTACACTCAGCAACTGTTTTCTTTAAATAAACCATGTTATGAATACAGGATAAATTGTTTTCCATACATATTGTCGATTGTTTATTAAACTGTTAAATAAATATCACCTGTTTTATTATCAGAAGAAGATGACACCAAAAAGAAAGACTAGGGCTGAGACCTCTAACAGCAATTCTGAAAATCAGACTAATGAGACCATGAACCAAATGTTCCATCTGATGCAACAATAGATGATAATGATGCAGTAGCAGATGCAGCATCAGCAACAGCAGATACAACAACAAATGTTACAACAGCCACCTCGTTCTGAGCTTCAATTACCACCAGTATTACCTGTTGTTACTTTTAAGCAGTTTCAGTCAGTTAAACCTCCAGAGTTTGAAGGGACTACTGATCCTATTAAAGCTATCACCTGGTTAAAAGAAGTAGAGAAAGCGTTCGCACTAGTGAAGGTAGGTGAGGACCAGAAGACTGATTTTGCTAGTTACTTGTTGAAAGGAGAGGCAAATTATTGGTGGGAATCTAAAAAGGCCTTAGAGGGTGAAGAATTTATTGCATGGGATAGGTTTAAAGAGTTGTTTTTAGAAAAGCATTTTCCTCGCTATGTGAAGAATCAAATGCAGATTAAGTTTCTAGAACTGAAGCAGGGAAATATGTCCGTGGCAGAATATGAAGCCAAATTTACTGAGTTGGCTAGGTTTGTTCCAGAACAGGTTGACACTGAAGAAAAACTAGTTCAAAGGTTTCAAGAAGGATTAAGACCATGGATTCGTGGCCAAGTTGCAGTTTTCGAATTAACGACGTATACCGCCATAGTTCAGAAAGCTTTGATTATAGAAGGGGAAAGTGAAAGATCTCAGCAAGACAAGGGACAGGGAAGTTTCCCAGATCGCTCCAGCAGAAAGCCGGGATTCCAAGCCCGGGCAAATTTGAATTTTAAAAGGATAGGACAAGGTTCACAGAAGGCAGGTAATCATTTCCAAACCTCCAGTCAGCAGGGAATGGTCAGAGTTCCAGTACCATACTGCAAGACATGTAATCGAAAGCATACTGGTGTATGTATCAAAAGGGATGTAACGTGTTATCGGTGTAAGCAGAAAGGGCATTATTCTAACGAATGTCCAACAGGTAGAACAGCAGAGATGACTTGTTTCCAGTGTGGAAAGAAAGGGCATATCGCCAGAAATTGCAAAGGATCAGCTATGGCAGCCAGTGTTCCGAGAATGTTAGCATTACCTCCGCCGCCGCCTAATCAACCCAAAGCAAGAACTTTTAACATGACCATGAAAGAAGCGGTGCAGAGTCCGAGTATTATTGCAGGTACACTTTTGGTGAATTCTGTAATTTCAAAAGTATTAATTGATTCTGTGTAACACCCCCAAATCTGGGGTTGGGGATCCGGGTTGTCACGAGTTCCATTTCCCTTAATAACACCCAATCTTAATAAACAATCAACTACTCTGTACTGTGACCCCACAATATACACACACACACCACAAGTTATAGTCTCAGAGATGAATACCAAAAATAACATAAGTCATGTTATTCCACAATTATAAGTCATTACACCTTAAAAGGGTTTCTGAATAAATTTACATTTCTTTGCCATTATTACAATTCATATTATACATAAGTCTGGTTTATCAATAGTTGAAAACCTAGCCTATTGGTAGCTCCTACCTCAGCTACGGCGGCATCAACGCTTCCAGAAAACTGCGGAACATTTTCTAACCGCTTGCGAATTGGAAGCTTGGTCCTGTTCATCTTTTCTATCTGTTGTTGTGTGATGAAAGAAGAAAGCAAGGGTGAGCAGCAAGCCCACCAAAATAATATGTATAATGATTTACAATATGCGAGCCTTCTCATAGTACTCATGAAAGTCTTGGTCAAAAGAAATGAACCAAGTTTGATATCTTAATGCGATGAAGTCGCAAAATATTCAGTATATATACATATATACTTTTCAAAATCTTGGAAGTCCTCTTCCATGTATAATATACACAAAGTTCCAGTTTATAACTGTATAAAAATATCGTTGCAAGGTGATCTCATATATCTAACCTTGTCTCAACGTTTTTCTGAAAGTCTTTGATATGCATAAGATAATCATTTACTAGATATAAGTTTAAAAGATGAAGTTACAAGATACTCCAATATACTTATATATTTTCCGAATACTACTTGAACTACCACCGTTCAAGTTATAATTAGTTTCAAAAGTTCATCACACTGATGAGACTACAAGATAAGACTTGAATAGATTCAATCTTTGAAATATTTTGAAGGAATGAAGTTATGATATACTTCATTAAGTCCTGATATATATATACACCTATATATATACATACGTTTCCTGAAAGCCTCTGTCATGTAAAGTATGAACAGAATTGCAATATCCAATAAATTTGGAAAGGAAAGAATTTTGGCATAAACCTGATATCTTGTTGATCAGGCAAAGATACCAATAAGTAACCTTTTCTACTAGTAGATGGACGAATTCCCTACTGGTCATCACCCTGGTCGCAATAGGACCTTATGCTGGACTGCCACTCAGCCACTTATGCATTTGATGGACTCCCACTGAGCCACTTAAACTATCATGGACGCCCACTCAGCCCATGTTGCTTATGCCGACTCGATAGATGGACTTACTTCCCGAACGTTGGGTAAGTAATCAATTCATTTACCAAAACTGAAACCTTGTTGCGAATATAAAATACACCACAGAGCCGGATCCCTCTGGTTTTTAGCGAGTATTTAAATCCCCTTTAAAAAGGAAGATCATAAATATAAAAATGAGTTTTGGGATCCGCTCTAACTTTTAAAAATCATTTTGAAGACTCGAAAATACTTTAAGGAGTGGTTGGAGCAATGCTGATTTAATAAAATAAATCAGTCCCAATGTATTTAGAAAATATCTGAATATTATTATTTAAATAATATTCCCATAAAGAATAATTGAGGTAGGAGTTGGAAAACTTATACTTGAAATGATTAGTAAATAATCAAAGATATACTTATACGAAAGTAATATCTTTATTTGAATAATCAAAAGTAAGTTTGATTATCGAACATTATTCTTTAATAAAATAAAGAATATTAAATAATACGCGGAGTCATAATACCTCGAATGAATAGTATAAATAATATTCATTAAATAAATAAAGGAGTCATACATCCTCAAATGAATATCTAAATAATAATCATTAAATAATATAAACTGAGTCTTAAGCCCTCGAATGAATATTCGAAATAATATTCAATTAATACAATCAAAGGAGTCATAAGTCCTCGGATGAATATTCGAAATAATATTCAATAAATAAAATAAAGTTAAAGTTATCGAATAAACCTTATTCGATTAATAGTTTTGAAAACTATAACCATATATATATAAAATATATATAATATTCTCGGGAACATCGACTCCCGGTTTAGAAATATGTTCACCTTTTTATCCCCTATACTAAGGGTAAACTCAAATACCGCTTATCTCTAGCATAGGTATTATGCAACTATAAGCATTTGAACCAACAGATATATAAATCAAGAATATGAAACAGGCATGCATATATACCATATCATATGCTACAATATATCGCAAGAATTTGCTAATAACAAATATGCATTTATCACAAGATCATGCATATACAGATATACATCACAACAATAGTATAACGGGTAGAAAACTTGCCTACACAGTGCTCCCGGATAGACTTAAGCTTAGAGTGGGTCCGATAACCTATGAACAACAACATAAGTCGGAATTAAACCCCGGTCGCTTAAGAAACTAGACTTTAACCATTTAGAGTCCTAACGTTCGCTTTCGCGCTTAACGATTCACTTAAGTCGCTCGAGTACTCTCGGCTCCACCATTTTTAATAAATTAACCATTAAGGGTTTTAAGGAGATTCTTTCGCGAGTACCTTACCAACTTCCTAATCCACTTAACATAATTGTTTCATACCCCAATTAGTCCTTTAAGGTCCTTAACCAAGGTTTCAAAGTAAGGCGAGGGGTAATGGTTCGGTTGCGAAATGCCGTTACTTAAAACGGTCGTTTCTCCTAAACCGTACATCGGAATCAAACGAACTACATATTAAAACGAAGCTTGTAACATGAACTATCTAATCATGGCAATGATCAAAACCTAACAGGGAGTTCTCGGGTCCTGATGTTAAGAGCAAAAACAGTCTAAAGTAAATCGGACATTACGACGGCTATGTTTACGCGATTTCCCAAAATTTTACCATTCCAAATCATATAAATCCAACTACCAATCAATAACAACTCAAGATACACATCAATGCTACTGATTTCAGTCATAATAAGCTCAAGGATCTCAATCCAATCATATATTATAAGATTCTCCAAATTCAACTAAACTACTTAATAATTAAGCTCGAATCATGCTTATCATTCAAATTACTACTCATCCATCCAAACCATCTCCAAACTTCAATATTCAAACTTATTACTAAAGGGTGTGAAGATTTATACCTTTCTTGGAGGGTTTAAAGTTACTAGGAAGCCTTATAGAGCCTCCTACAATCTTGATCTTTCCAAAGAAATCAAGAACACAAAGTTAGGCTTTAAAGTTTCTAAAAGTTCGATTGAAAGAACTGTAAAAATGAGGGTCTTACCATGCTTATTTGGACGAGACTTGTGAACAAGAGTTGTAGGCCATCTCAATACCTTTCCAACGAGTTATAGAACACAACATTTGAGTGAGTATTGAAGGAGATATGGCAGTTTGAAGTTGCTGTGTTTATTTTGGCCGAGAGCTTGATGAAGAAAAGGAAAGAGCTTTTGTGTTTTTTGAGATTTGTTTTGATTTGCCTTGGTTGGTTGACTTTGTTTTGTTTTAATCATTTTTAACCATGAAAAATTGTGTGGTTATAAATCAACCACACTTCTTTCCCTTATGTCATGCTTTGGTCATCATGTGATGTCACCCTCCACACTTGTCCTCTTCTTGTTGGTTTGATGACATTATCATCCCTAACCTCCTTGATTAACTCTTAATTGCTTGCCTAATGACCGCTGATCTGTTATACGGTTCGCTTAACTTTCGTTTTCGTTTATCGTTTGAGGGATCATACCCGGGATCTTATTACTTAGGTTTCTTTAACCTTTCTCAATACATTATGTTCCTTTCATGATCCTCTCTTTTAATCCTTGAATTTAAATCATTTTTATTCTGTTACCTTATACTCAATTCTTTCTGTATCTGGTAGATTTTCGGGAAAAATCAAAGTGTTCGAATTTGGATTCTGACGATCTTTACATACACTTATTTATCATATAGAGTACTAATAATATCTCAGAATATCCATAAAAGAACCCCTACCTAGTGTGGCATGAAAAGTTTTCTCATTCAGCAAAAATACTATTCATAAGGGTTTCAAAAATTTTCCAAAAATTGGGGTTATTACAGTCTCCCCTCCTTAAAAGGATTCCGTCCCGGAATCAGATAGAAAATGAATAGGGATACTTTCTTAACATTGC
Source organism: Apium graveolens (assembly GCF_009905375.1). NCBI lineage: Eukaryota > Viridiplantae > Streptophyta > Magnoliopsida > Apiales > Apiaceae > Apium > Apium graveolens. The sequence continues at coordinate 249,568,698 of NC_133650.1, read as the reverse complement.
ACTTTCTAACTCTCGAGTAAATTTTCCCACATTGTGGTTCTTCCATCAAACTCTGACTAGTTTGATAACCCTTCTCCTAAGCACTTGTTCCTTTTCGATCTATAACCCTTTCTGGTTGCTCCCTATAGGTTATGTCTGGTCGCATGCCTATGCGCTCATATGCCCCTATTTATCTGGCATCCGAATTACGCTTCCTTAACATTGATACGTGAAACACATTATGAACTTGCTACATGTTCGGGGGTAGGGCTAGCTCATATGCTAACTTCCCAAACGTCTTGATATATCCAAGTGTAACACCCCCAGATCCGGGGTCGGGGATCCGGGTCGTCACGGTCTTTCTTTCCACAATAACACTTCACTTAATTAATAATAAACAACCTTATGCTGTGACCCCACACTAACACACACCACAACCCGTTATAGTCTCAGAGATGAAATTCAAATAAGTACAAGTCTTTGAATCCACAATTTAAAAGTTATTACAACCCAAAACGATTACTTGATAAATTTACAGTTAATTGCCATTATCTGCCACAAGTTATAATTATACATAATTGATTCTCAAAAGTAGATGGTCTGATCTACAATAGATCTACCTCTGCAGCTATAGCAGCTACGACATCATCGGGAAGACGAGGGACGCTTCCCACGCGCTTGCGCTGGGTCTGCTGGAGTCTGGCCATCCTTCCTAACTGTTGTTGTGTGATGAAGAAATAAAGCAAGAGTGAGCCTTACAGCTCGCAAGATAATACATAGTGATAACAATAATATAAGTATCTAAATGGATACTTACTAGAATCTTTATCGTGAGTAAGGTAATTACTTACTGGATATAAGTTTTAAAACAAGGGATGAAGTTACCAAATACTTCACTATACTTATATCATTTATAAAGCTACTTGAACTACCACTGTTCAAAGTATAATAAAATTCACGAGGTCATCCCATAGATGAGACCACAAATAAAACTTGAAAATATTTGATCTTTGAAATATTTTGAAAAGAGATGAAGTTACGAGATACTTCATTCAATGGATACACCAATAAAAATGTTTGACCCTGTCAATGCTTCGGCAACCACCTATTAGTAGCCTTTCGATAGAAATGCTACGGGTAGTGTTGCAGAATTATCCAAATGGATGATGAACTCATTACGGGAGTTTACCGCGCCAGGAAGACCACTTACGATGATCAGTCGTAGTAGTACAACCCCACCATTTTCTACATGTAGAGGAGAACCTGCCGGATTTACTTGTCAACCGAACACTGAACTCCTAAGGAATGGACCGCCTTAGCGGAACTTCCAGGCCATTTGGGCCAATATAATAAGGCTGGGCCGGCGCTACTCGACCACTTACGCCACTCCTAGTTCAGATGAAATCCATGACTCTGAAACGTAAAGCTCGTTTCCCCCTTTCCCCAAGTAGAAACTTGTTGATACGGCTCCACCAAGAAGTCGTATCTAGTTGGAAAGGAAAACTCACCGATATTTCCCAGGCGATGCCTGTTAATGGATTAACTTGTTCCAAGAATTTTACTTCCCGAATATTGGGTAAGTAATCAAAAACTCTTTTACCAAGACAGCAACCTTGTTGCGAATATAAAACACACCACCGAGCCGGATCCCCCATGTTTTGAGCGAGTATTTAAATCCCCTTTTTAAAAGGAAGATCTTAAATATAAAAATAGTTTTGGGATCCGCTCTAACTTTTGAAAATCTTTTTAAAGACTCGAAAACACTTTAAAGAGTGTTTGGAGTAAAACTGATTTAATGAAGTAAATCAGTCCCCAGAATATTTAGAAAATGACTGAATATTAATATTTAAATAATATTCCCATAAAGAATAATCTTTATAAAAATAATTGAAGTAGAAGTATTAAAACTTATACTTGAAACGAGTACTAAATAATCAAAGATATACTTATATGAAAGTATTATCTTTAGTTGAATAATCAAAAATAAGTTTGATTATTGACACCTTATTCTTTAATAAAATAAAGAATATACCTCAGCAAATACTCGGAGTCATAGATCCTCAAATGAATATTCAAATAATATTCAATAAATAAAATAAGCTGAGTAATAAGCCCTCAAATGAATATTCGAAATAATATTCATTAAATAATAAGCCGAGTCATAATACCTCGAATGAATATTATAAATAATATTCATTAAATAAAATAAAGGAGTCATACATCCTCAAATGAATATCCAAGTAATATTCAATAAATAATATAAAGGAGTCATAAGTCCTCGAATGAATATTCAAGATAATATTCATTAATAAAATAAAGTTATCGAATAAACCTTATTCGATTAATAGTTTGGAAACTATAACCATATATATATATATATATCCATATCCATATATACAAAATTACTCGGGATCCTCGACTCCCGGTTTTAGAAAATATTTTCACCTTTGGGTCCCTATACTAAGGGTATATGCAAGTTACCGCTATCCTCTAGCATAGGTATTATCAACTGAACCAACAGATATATATTCCAAGAATATGAAACAGGCATGCATATATACCATATCACATGCTACAATATATCGCATCATTTGCTAATTATCCAACATGCATCTATCGCAAGATAATGCAAATACATATATTCATCACAACAACAGTATAACGGATAGAATACTTGCCTGAGCGACTTGGGGGTGAGAAAGGCTCGGGACGAGTCTGATAACCTATAAACAACAAGTAAGTTGGAATTAAACCAAAATCACTTGTAAATCTATACTTTAACTAACTTAGACTCTAACGCTTGTTTTGCGCTCACTGATTTGCTTAAGTCACTCGGGTACCCTCGGCTCCACCATTTTTAATAATTTAACATTTACGAGTTTTAAAGCGATTCCTTCGCGAATGTCTTACCAACTGCCTAACACACTTACCATAAATGTTTCATACATTAATTAACCCTTTTTGGTCTTTAACCTACATTTCAAAGTAAGGCGAGGGAAAAAGTTTCGTTCGCGAAACGCCGTTACTTGAAACGGTCGTTTCTCCTAAACCGTGCATCGGATTCGAACGAACTACATATCAAAACGAAGCTCGTAACATGAGCTATCTAAACATGGCAGTGGTCATAATCTAGCAGGGGGTTCTCGGGTCCTAATGCTATGCACAAAAACAGTCCAAAGAAAATCGGACGTTACGACGGCTATGTTTACGCGATTTCCCAATTTTAACCATTCAACACCAACCACAAACCAACCTCAAATCCAACATACAACCAACATCCATCCTCATCATATCATAACAACCCCAACCAATTCAATTTAATCATTCATACTTATGCCTAAACTTAACTTTAATCATACTTAAGTTCCTTTAAATCAAAACCACAACAATTACCATTCCATTTCACTACCATTCCAAATCCCAAACTCTAAATCATAACAACAAGCTACAATATCAACCCACTAATCAAAATCATCTTATAATATATAGGAATCTAGGGTTTGGAGATGGTATACCTTCCTTGAAGTGGTGGGTGGAGCTAGGAAGCCTTAAGAAGCTTTGAGAAGTCTTAAGAATGCTTGGATCTTCAAGAAAACAAGAAAAAGTTCAAGTTAAAAACTTGAAAACACTATTCATTGTCTTCTTCTTTGATTAAATGAAGAAGATTGAGAAGGAATTAATGGCTTAAACTCATGATATAGTCCTAACTAAGCATGAAGATGATTAGGGAATTATCTTACCAATTTAGGAAGCTTGGATCTTGGATTTTGAATTTCTCTTGCCTTTTGAATAGTGAAAAGCCGTGAGCAATGAAGAACAAAGCCTTGGTTGCTTTTGATTTTTGATGAAAATGATTTTACTTGGCTTGGTTGATTGGTTTTTGTGCTTGCTTTAGTCAATTACCTTCTTGCCCTTGGATTTGTGTGGTTACAAAGCCACCACACCTCCTTCCTTCCCATATCATGCTTATGTCATCCTCATGATGTCATCCTCACTTCCTTGTCCTCTTTCTATTGGTTGGATGACATCATTCCCACTAATCCCTTTGATTAACTTCCTAATCGTTTGCCTAATGACCGCTGATCTGTTATACGGTTCGCTTAACTTTCGTTCTCGTTTATCGTTTAAAGGATCATACCCGGGATCTTATTACTTAGGTTCCCTTAACCTTTCTCAATACATTATATTCCTTTTTATGATCCTCTATTATAATCCTTTAATTTAAATCCTTTTTATCCTGTTACCTTATACTCAATTCTCTCCGTATCTTGTGGATTTCCGGGAAAAACCAAAGTGTTCGGAATTGGATTCTGACGATCTTTACATACACTTATATACTTCATAGAGTACTAATAATATCCCATAAGATCAATAACAGAACCCCTACATAGCGTGGCATGAAAAGTTTTCTCGTTCAGCAAAAACACTATTCATAAGGGTTTCAAAATTTCTCAAAAATTGGTGTTATTACAGTCTCCCCTCCTTAAAAGGATTCCGTCCCGGAATCAGATAGAAAACAAATGGGGATACTTTCTTAGCATTACACTTTCTAACTCTCGAGTCAATTTTCCCACATTGTGGTTCTACCACCAAACTCTGCCTAGTTTGATAATCCTTCTCCTAAGCACTTGTTCCTTTTTACTCTATAACCCTTCCTGGTTGCTCCATATAGGTTATGTCGGGTTGCATATCTATGCGCTCATATGCCTCTATTTATCTGGCATCTGAATTACACTTCCTTAACATTGATACGTGAAACACGTTACGACCTGCTACATGTTCGGGGTTAGGGCTAGCTCATATGCTAACTTCCCAAACGTCTTAATATATCCAAGGGTCCAACGAATTGTAGACTTAGCTTTCCTTTCTTTCCGAACCTCATCAATCCTTTCCAAGGGATACCTATATCATTACTAGGTCCCCTATTTCATACTCTTTATCCTTTCGTGTCAAATCAACATACTTATCATGTCCATCTTGGGCTACTACCAGCCGTCCTCTGATTAGATCTATCATATCCTTGGTCCTTTGGACTACTGCGGGTCCTAGCATCTTGCGCTCTACAACTTCATCCTAACATAAGGGAGATCGACATTGTCTTCCCTCAAGGATCTCATAAGGCGACATCTCGATAATGATATATGATCTATTGTCGTAAGATAACTCAATCCGCGTTATGTGATCATTCCAATTTCTTTCAAGTCTATTGCACAAACTCTCATTATAGCTTCTAGCATTATAGCTTTTGCTTCTTAATACCCATTCTTTTCCAGTTCGTTATCGCTATCACCTTCGGTTCCTAATATTATACTGGTTATACTTTTGCTCGTTAGCGTTCTATAACCTTTTAATAACCACGTCAACCTTAGTATCACGAATGTGTTTCCATTCCACATACTACCACCACTTTATTACTCCTTTTTCAGTTGTTTCTATTTTCCAAAATTTGATCAATCAAATAGAAGTAAAGGAATTTGTTGAGAGATCACTATGATCATGAACACTTGTTATATCGCATAGTTAGTACAGAAGGTGGCCAGCCTTTAGTACTTGACAAGCAACTAAACAATAGATGGTATCCTACTAGGCTTCTATCACAAAGATAGATAGTCATTCGGCAATACCTCCCCTTCTGGAAGGGTTGTTCTTCTCAGCTTACATGAAATGAAAAGAAGAGAAAAGAATGAATTGAAGAGAATTGTATATATGAAAAAAATATACAGCCATAAAATATCTGGCTTGGAACCTACCTCTGAACTATAGAGGTTTGTCATAGGAGAACAAAACATATATGTATTTATATCAATATCAAGTATTATAGCATCGCATTTCACGTGCCTAAATATTTTCTTTATCCCGTCCATCATTCTATGGACCCATGCTCTTCCTCGAGCTTATACACAATCACCTTTGAAACTCCCTCGACATCGAAAATCGAATCTGGGATCTCATTCTATATATCACCGTTACTAGGATTCTATGCTCGCATCGCAACCTTCCTCGTATAATAATACGGCTCTCTATTGATAAGAAAGAATAAATATTCAATAGGTAGATACTCTACTTAATTAGTCTATCAATGATAACTTATACACTACCACTACCCGATTAGTGGTATTCAATCTCAATATCCATTCCAATACAACTCTCACGGTTATAATCAGCTCACTACTCGCAGAATCATTGCTGCCTTACTATGGTCCACCACTGACCCACTGTCATCATTCACTTTCCATGAAATCTTAATAGCTAACCATACGGAGTCCATACATCTCGTATCTAATTCTCCGAAGGAGTTAACATAACCACCAATCACAATTCATGAAGAACACTCCAAACTCTGACGTACTTTCATGACATGAAGCAGATAAAATTGCAGAAGAGTTTCAATCAAAGCAACGATAGCAGGTTAATACCATTCTTAATCATATGCCTTAAATAGAAGACTTAACTCAAAGGTTCATCTAGTCCTTTTTGAAACATGGTCCTGGCTTATCTCAAGATAGGACCTTCTAAGATAGATAGCCCGTTCATGGCGATTACACGAATTAAACCTTTACCAACTACTATTACGGTTGGGTATTGCACAGTCATCAGAAGGAATGTCAATCTTCCAAACCATAATTTAACCTTCACATTTTTAACCATCATCACTGTATTCTTTTGGCACACGCGCCTATAATTATCCTCTTACCCTTAAAGTGTCGGCCACCTCTTTGGCCTTTCCTCATAGTAAAATTTCCTTACAGTCAATGTCATTTTAACCACCTCCAAATAAATTTTCTACCTTATTTCCGATCACTGCTTGAGTGAAGATGTTTTCCTTAAAATCAGATGGGAAAAAAAATATCACCATTTTTCCATAAGTTATTGCCTCAGTCTTTAGAGGCTAATCACTCTCAAGACTGACTCTCAATCATACTTAGAACATTTTTTTTTTTCATCTTAAGTCCTAATTGCCCTGAACAATTTCGACCATTACTGGTTCGATCCATACTTTCTCGTGGTTTAACACGTGCCCCACTTGGCATCATTATAATTACGTCATATTTCCTTTATCCACATTTCTATTCTTGAGAATTTTGAATATTACCTTTTTCCTTATAAAACCTCTAAGGTTATCCTTCAATCGTTCCTCCTGTATTCCCTAGATACAGGGCATATCACAATACCATTTACTAATAGTAGAACCATTGTCTATATACTTCTGCAAAATTTCTCCACTGATTCTTAAAGGTTGTTGTTACCTTAACCCTTTCCCAATCATACTGTCAAAACTCATACTGTCCCTATTAAGGGTGACATGCCAACCTTTATGCAGTCCCCTAGGATTCATTTTAAGTTACCAATGTTCTATCCTTAATTCCACCTTTAAAAGGTACCTGCATCCTTCCACGAATAAATCAAGTCATATTTCCTTGATAGATTATCATATTCATCATTCCCACCTCGATAGTCTATACCTAACTTCATAATAGCATCCTTATTCAAATTGAGGTCAATCCATATGGCCTCCAAAAGATAACAACGGTTATCCGCTTGTCTTGCCTAATTTGGTAATGATAACAAGGATGTTTTGGAAGATATTGGACGTGTTCAACGTGAACTTCTTCTTAATAATTCCTTATTTACTTTTGTTGTTTATCTCAACAGTCATCTCAATGTTGGGATATCTTTCATACCTGGCGTCTCCCTTTCTGGGTATCAAGCCACCGGTCTTACATTTCCTTCTTGAAGGTCACTTCCTTCATCCAATTTTTCCTAATTTCTTACTTTCTTATCCCCTTAGTCTATCCGCGTCTCATTATTTATCCTTCGAATTATCTCAAGGTTTCCTCGAATCCTCCCAACTTACAGGGGATAAACTATATGTATCTCTTATGCCCTCAACCATCAATTTTAACTTATGTTGAATCACCCTCATCCTGACGAATGCATACTTTTCTATTTCTATTGCTACGAGTCGTTAGGGTTTCCTCATACCCAACTCCCTTATCATACCTCAAACTCTATTGCCGTTATATTCCTTTCCACTTCAATTTCTTTTTATTTTCCTTTCTCTTATCATTATTTCATGAACCAACACAACATAAGCACTGATTTCAAACATCCCATCATTCTGGATTCGTGTCCTCAGAACGAATCTTGATAACTTTTACAACTTAGATTCATAATTTATCATACTCGTCTGCCTTTGTTCTGGCTCTAAAGCTTTTACACTATCTCCTTATCTTTGGGAATTACTTTCCCGAAAACAATTGACTGAACTTAAATCAGTTTATTATAATCTCTTGCTCCGTGCCTTCCTTGGCCTTTTACCGGCGGGTGGTCTCTCTCTTAGGAGGGTAAGTGATAAAAACAGTCTTTTGTGATTCGTCAATCATTTAGAATCTCAAATGATTCCTATATTTCCTTTAGCCAGGCTCTTGCCTCAACTGGGTCAGCTTGTTCCTTGGAACTCTGAGAGCTTAGCGATTTAAAGGTCCTGAAAGAATTTCTCACCGCACTGTCTCCTCAGGGTGGTGGTTGGGGATAATAGTCTAAGTTCTTTCTAGATAGGTCCATGAATTGCCGTATAGGAGTACCGTCTCGGTTCTCCTTTCCTTACTCGACTTTCTGTTTCCTTAGTATGAAATGTTTCATCCTACTCCCCATAATTGGGGTCATCTTTTAATTTAAAATCCTCAGTTTCCTCTCCATTATGTCATGGGTTCCTTCTATCTTGATGGCGACCTCCCTGACTATCACGTTCAGGGTTTGCTCTAAATCTTATTCCTCAAACTATGGCTCTCATCTAAGTTCTCATCCTTACGCTCTTGAACTTTCGAAACCCAAATTCTATAGGAATACCTCATTATTCCCTTATCCTCTTTCTCGGTATTAATCTCATATTTATTTGTTGGCTCTCTGCCTTCATTCATCACCTTTCTCTGGCACAATATGCTCTTTTCCGATAATTCGGACTGTATTGCAATCTCAAACAGCTTTTCGGTACCGGCTCCGGTTACCTTCATATCTATTTCCATTTTTTTCAAAATCTCTTATCAACTTTCCCAAAGACATTAACCTCTTGAGTCTCTCCTTCTTACTAAGGGCATCAGCCACCACATTGGCTTTCCCCGAATGATAAAGAATCTCCCAATCATAATTCTTGATTAGCTCTAACCGCCTCCTCGGGCATATGTTGAGCTCTCTCTATGGGAAAATGTACTAGAGTACTTATGGTTTGTGAATCTCATACTTCTCTCCATACAAGTAGTGCCTCAAACCTTTAGGGCAAAACTATTGCCACGAGCCTAAGCTCATGGGCGGGGATATCGAATTTCATATTACCTTAATTGTCTTGACATGTACGCGATTACCTTACCGTGCTGCATAAGCACGCACCCTAAGCCTTAGTGCGAAGCGTCACTATACTTCACAAAAACTCCTTTTCCATCCGGCAACGCCAGCATAGGGGCCATCACCAATCTTTGCTTCAGTTCTTGAAAGCTGTTCTCGCATTTCTCTGTCCATTCAAACTTCTCAGTCTTACGAGTAAGCCGCGTTAAAGGGGCTACTATCTTTACAACTTGAACGAACCTCCGGTAGTGACCGGCCAATCCTACCTCTGGTAGTCGACCAAACCATGGTCATCAATTCATCAGTGGTCCTTTATCCAATCCTGTCAGGATCCTCCATGGGATCCTCCTCAACAACTATCCCTTCTAGGACAACATCCTCAACCGCTAAATCCTCAATATCAACATCATCCGGTCCTGCATTAGGACACTCTATCGGATCCACAATCCGATCTCCAATTAGTAATAAAATATCATCGCGATGTTGCTCCTCAACATCAGGGTTCGGAGTCCCGCTACCATATACGATAACGAACTACGCTCCTATCACGATATTTATAAGGGTTCCCATAAGGGTTTTAACTGTCAATACTACGTTAGGTAGCCCGACTATGAACTTGGCAAGAGTTCTTATTATCTTTGTGAACTTATTATCTTAACGTCCCATCATCTCTGAGGTTTATAACGCTTAGCTCTGATACCATTTCTGTAACACCCCCAGATCCGGGGTCGGGGATCCGGGTCGTCACGGTCTTTCTTTCCACAATAACACTTCACTTAATTAATAATAAACAACCTTATGCTGTGACCCCACACTAACACACACCACAACCCGTTATAGTCTCAGAGATGAAATTCAAATAAGTACAAGTCTTTGAATCCACAATTTAAAAGTTATTACAACCCAAAACGATTACTTGATAAATTTACAGTTAATTGCCATTATCTGCCACAAGTTATAATTATACATAATTGATTCTCAAAAGTAGATGGTCTGATCTACAATAGATCTACCTCTGCAGCTATAGCAGCTACGACATCATCGGGAAGACGAGGGACGCTTCCCACGCGCTTGCGCTGGGTCTGCTGGAGTCTGGCCATCCTTCCTAACTGTTGTTGTGTGATGAAGAAATAAAGCAAGAGTGAGCCTTACAGCTCGCAAGATAATACATAGTGATAACAATAATATAAGTATCTAAATGGATACTTACTAGAATCTTTATCGTGAGTAAGGTAATTACTTACTGGATATAAGTTTTAAAACAAGGGATGAAGTTACCAAATACTTCACTATACTTATATCATTTATAAAGCTACTTGAACTACCACTGTTCAAAGTATAATAAAATTCACGAGGTCATCCCATAGATGAGACCACAAATAAAACTTGAAAATATTTGATCTTTGAAATATTTTGAAAAGAGATGAAGTTACGAGATACTTCATTCAATGGATACACCAATAAAAATGTTTGACCCTTTCAATGCTTCGGCAACCACCTATTAGTAGCCTTTCGATAGAAATGCTACGGGTAGTGTTGCAGAATTATCCAAATGGATGATGAACTCATTACGGGAGTTTACCGCGCCAGGAAGACCACTTACGATGATCAGTCGTAGTAGTACAACCCCACCATTTTCTACATGTAGAGGAGAACCTGCCGGATTTACTTGTCAACCGAACACTGAACTCCTAAGGAATGGACCGCCTTAGCGGAACTTCCAGGCCATTTGGGCCAATATAATAAGGCTGGGCCGGCGCTACTCGACCACTTACGCCACTCCTAGTTCAGATGAAATCCATGACTCTGAAACGTAAAGCTCGTTTCCCCCTTTCCCCAAGTAGAAACTTGTTGATACGGCTCCACCAAGAAGTCGTATCTAGTTGGAAAGGAAAACTCACCGATATTTCCCAGGCGATGCCTGTTAATGGATTAACTTGTTCCAAGAATTTTACTTCCCGAATATTGGGTAAGTAATCAAAAACTCTTTTACCAAGACAGCAACCTTGTTGCGAATATAAAACACACCACCGAGCCGGATCCCCCATGTTTTGAGCGAGTATTTAAATCCCCTTTTTAAAAGGAAGATCTTAAATATAAAAATAGTTTTGGGATCCGCTCTAACTTTTGAAAATCATTTTAAAGACTCGAAAACACTTTAAAGAGTGTTTGGAGTAAAACTGATTTAATGAAGTAAATCAGTCCCCAGAATATTTAGAAAATGACTGAATATTAATATTTAAATAATATTCCCATAAAGAATAATCTTTATAAAAATAATTGAAGTAGAAGTATTAAAACTTATACTTGAAACGAGTACTAAATAATCAAAGATATACTTATATGAAAGTATTATCTTTAGTTGAATAATCGAAAATAAGTTTGATTATTGACACCTTATTCTTTAATAAAATAAAGAATATACCTCAGCAAATACTCGGAGTCATAGATCCTCAAATGAATATTCAAATAATATTCAATAAATAAAATAAGCTGAGTAATAAGCCCTCAAATGAATATTCGAAATAATATTCATTAAATAATAAGCCGAGTCATAATACCTCGAATGAATATTATAAATAATATTCATTAAATAAAATAAAGGAGTCATACATCCTCAAATGAATATCCAAGTAATATTCAATAAATAATATAAAGGAGTCATAAGTCCTCGAATGAATATTCAAGATAATATTCATTAATAAAATAAAGTTATCGAATAAACCTTATTCGATTAATAGTTTGGAAACTATAACCATATATATATATATATATCCATATCCATATATACAAAATTACTCGGGATCCTCGACTCCCGGTTTTAGAAAATATTTTCACCTTTGGGTCCCTATACTAAGGGTATATGCAAGTTACCGCTATCCTCTAGCATAGGTATTATCAACTGAACCAACAGATATATATTCCAAGAATATGAAACAGGCATGCATATATACCATATCACATGCTACAATATATCGCATCATTTGCTAATTATCCAACATGCATCTATCGCAAGATAATGCAAATACATATATTCATCACAGCAACAGTATAACGGATAGAATACTTGCCTGAGCGACTTGGGGGTGAGAAAGGCTCGGGACGAGTCTGATAACCTATAAACAACAAGTAAGTTGGAATTAAACCAAAATCACTTGTAAATCTATACTTTAACTAACTTAGACTCTAACGCTTGTTTTGCGCTCACTGATTTGCTTAAGTCACTCGGGTACCCTCGGCTCCACCATTTTTAATAATTTAACCTTTACGAGTTTTAAAGCGATTCCTTCGCGAATGTCTTACCAACTGCCTAACACACTTACCATAAATGTTTCATACATTAATTAACCCTTTTTGGTCTTTAACCTACATTTCAAAGTAAGGCGAGGGAAAAAGTTTCGTTCGCGAAACGCCGTTACTTGAAACGGTCGTTTCTCCTAAACCGTGCATCGGAATCGAACGAACTACATATCAAAACGAAGCTCGTAACATGAGCTATCTAAACATGGCAGTGGTCATAATCTAGCAGGGGGTTCTCGGGTCCTAATGCTATGCACAAAAACAGTCCAAAGAAAATCGGACGTTACGACGGCTATGTTTACGCGATTTCCCAATTTTAACCATTCAACACCAACCACAAACCAACCTCAAATCCAACATACAACCAACATCCATCCTCATCATATCATAACAACCCCAACCAATTCAATTTAATCATTCATACTTATGCCTAAACTTAACTTTAATCATACTTAAGTTCCTTTAAATCAAAACCACAACAATTACCATTCCATTTCACTACCATTCCAAATCTCAAACTCTAAATCATAACAACAAGCTACAATATCAACCCACTAATCAAAATCATCTTATAATATATAGGAATCTAGGGTTTGGAGATGGTATACCTTCCTTGAAGTGGTGGGTGGAGCTAGGAAGCCTTAAGAAGCTTTGAGAAGTCTTAAGAATGCTTGGATCTTCAAGAAAACAAGAAAAAGTTCAAGTTAAAAACTTGAAAACACTATTCATTGTCTTCTTCTTTGATTAAATGAAGAAGATTGAGAAGGAATTAATGGCTTAAACTCATGATATAGTCCTAACTAAGCATGAAGATGATTAGGGAATTATCTTACCAATTTAGGAAGCTTGGATCTTGGATTTTGAATTTCTCTTGCCTTTTGAATAGTGAAAAGCCGTGAGCAATGAAGAACAAAGCCTTGGTTACTTTTGATTTTTGATGAAAATGATTTTACTTGGCTTGGTTGATTGGTTTTTGTGCTTGCTTTAGTCAATTACCTTCTTGCCCTTGGATTTGTGTGGTTACAAAGCCACCACACCTCCTTCCTTCCCATATCATGCTTATGTCATCCTCATGATGTCATCCTCACTTCCTTGTCCTCTTTCTATTGGTTGGATGACATCATTCCCACTAATCCCTTTGATTAACTTCCTAATCGTTTGCCTAATGACCGCTGATCTGTTATACGGTTCGCTTAACTTTCGTTCTCGTTTATCGTTTAAAGGATCATACCCGGGATCTTATTACTTAGGTTCCCTTAACCTTTCTCAATACATTATATTCCTTTTTATGATCCTCTATTATAATCCTTTAATTTAAATCCTTTTTATCCTGTTACCTTATACTCAATTCTCTCCGTATCTTGTGGATTTCCGGGAAAAACCAAAGTGTTCGGAATTGGATTCTGACGATCTTTACATACACTTATATACTTCATAGAGTACTAATAATATCCCATAAGATCAATAACAGAACCCCTACATAGCGTGGCATGAAAAGTTTTCTCGTTCAGCAAAAACACTATTCATAAGGGTTTCAAAATTTCTCAAAAATTGGGGTTATTACACCAAGGGTCCAACAAATTGTAGACTTAGCTTTCCTTTCTTTCCGAACCTCATCAATCCTTTCCAAGGGATACCTATAACATTACTAGGTCCCCTATTTCATACTCTTTGTCCTTTCGTGTCAAATCAACATACTTATCATGTCCATCTTGGGCTACTACCAGCCGTCCTCTGATTAGATCTATCATATCCTTGGTCCTTTGGACCACTGCTGGTCCGAGCATCTTGCGCTCTACAACTTCATCCTAACATAAGGGAGATCGATATTGTCTTCCCTCAAGGATCTCATAAGGCGATATCTCAATACTGACATATGATCTATTGTCGTAAGAAAACTCAATCCGTGTTAAGTGATCATTCCAATTTCTTTCAAGTCTATTGCACAGACTCTTATTATAGCTTTTAGCATTAGAGCTTTTGCTTCTTAATACCCATTCTTTTCCAGTTCGTAATCGCTACTACCTTCCGTTCCTAATATTATACTGGTTATACTTTTGCTCGTTAGCGTTCTATAAACTTGTAATAACCATGTCAACCTTAGTATCACGAATGTGTTTCAATTCCGATTACTACCACAACTTTATTACTCCTTTTTCAGCTGTTTCTATTTCCCAAAGTTTGATCAATCATATAGAAGTAAAGGAATTTGTTGAGAGATCACTATGATCATGAACACTTGTTTCATTGCATAGTTAGTATAGAAGGTGGCCGGCCTTTAGTACTTGACAAGCAATTAAACAACAGGTGGTATCCTACTAGGCTTCTATCACACAGATAGATAGTCATTCGGCAATACCTCCCCTTCTGGAAGGGTTGTTCTTCTCAGCTTACATGAAATGAAAAGAAGAGAAAAGGATGAACTGAAGATAATTGTATATATAAAATATACTACCACAAAATATCTGGCTTGGAATCTACCTCTGAACTATAGAGGTTTGTCATAGGAGAACAAAACATATATGTATTTATATCAACATCAAGTATTATAGCATCGTATTTCACATGCCTAAATATTTTTGCTATTCCGTCCATCATTCTATGGACCCATGCTCTTCCTCGAGCTTATACACAATCACCTTTGAAACTCTCTCGATATCGAAAATCGAATCTGGGATCTCATTCTAGACATCATCGTTACTAGAATTCTATGCTTGCACCGCAACCTTTCTTATATAGTAATACGACTCTCTTTTCATAAGAAGGAATAAATATTCAATAGGTAGATACTCTACTTAATTAGTCTATCAATGATAACTTATACATTACCACGACCCGATTAGTGGTACTCAATCTCAACATCCATTCCAATACAACTCTCACGGTTGTAATCAGCTCATTACTCGCAGAATCATTGCTGCATTACTATGGTCCACCACTGACCTACTATCGTCATTCACTTTCCATGAAATCTTAATATCTAACCATACGGAGTCCATACATGTCGTATCAAATCCTTCTAAGGAGGTAACATATTCACCATTCATGACTCATGAAGAACACTCCTGATCCTGCCATACATACATGACATGAAGCAGATAAAATTGCAGAAGAGTTTCAATCAAAGCAACGATAGCAAGTTAATACCATTCTTAATCATATGCCTTCGATAGAAGACTTAACTCAAAGGTTCGTTTAGTCCTTTTGAAACATGGTCCAGGCTCATTCTCAAGATAGTACCTTCTAAGATAGATAGCCCGCTCATGGCGATTACACGAATTAAACCTTTACCAACTACTATTACGGTTGGGTATTGCACAGTCATCAGAAGGAATGTCAATCTTCCAAACCATAATACAACCTTCACAGCTTTAACCATCATCACTGTATTCTTTTGGCACAAGCGCTTATAATTATCCTCTTACCTTTAAAGTGTCGGCCACCTCTTTGGCCTTTCCTGATAGTAAAATTTCCTTACAGTCAATGTCATTTTAACAACCTCCAAATAATTTTCTACCTCATTTCAATCACAGCTTATGTGAAGATGTTTTCCTTAAAATCTAATGAGTAAAAAAAAATATCACCATCTTTTTCCATAAGTTATTGCCTCAGTCTTTAGAGGTTAATCACTGTCACGACTGACTTTCAATCATACTTAGAACATCTTTTATCTTAGGCTCTAATTGCCCTGAACAATTTCGACCTTTACTGGTTCGATCCATACTCTCTCGTGGTTTAACACGTGCCCCACTTGGCATCATTATAATTACGTCATATTCCCTTTATCAACATTTCTATTCTTGAGAATTTTGAATATTACCTTTCTCCTTGTAAAACCTCTAAGGTTATCCTTGAATCGTTCCTCCTGTATTCCCTAGATACAGGGCATATCAAGATACCATTTATTAATACCAGAATCATTGTCTATATACTTCTGAAAAATTTCTCCACTGATCCTTAAAGGTTGTTATTACCTTAATCCTTTCCAATTCATACTGTCAAAACTCATACTATCCCTATTAAGGATGAAATGCCAACCTTTATGCATTCCCCTAGGATTCGTTTTAAGTTACCGATGTTCTATCCTTAATTCCACCTTTAAAAAGGGTACATGCATCCTTCCATGGATAAATCAAGTCATACATCCCTGATAGGGGTGTCTTATTCAATCATTCCCACCTCGATAGTATATGCCTAATTTTCACAATAACATTTGTATTCAAAATGAGGTCAATCAATATGGCCTCCAAAAGATAACAACGGTTATCCGCTTTTCTTGCCTAATTTGGTAACGATAACAAGGATGTTCTGGAAGATATTGGTCGTGTTCAACGTGAACCTCTTCTTAATAATTCCTTATTTACTTTTGTTGTTTAATTCAACAGTCATCTCAATGTTGGGATATCTCTCATTCCTAGTGTCTCCCTTCCTGGGTATCATGCCACCGGTCTTACATATACTTCATATTCTTGAAGGTCACTTCCTTCATCCAATTTTCCTAATTTCTTACTTCCTTGTCTCCTCAGTCTATCCGCATCTCAATATTTATCCTTCGAACTATCTCAAGGTTTCCTCAAATCCTCCCAACTTACAGGGGATAAAATATATGTATCTCTTATTCCTTCAATCATCAACTTTAACTCATGGTGAATCACCCTCATCCTGACAATTACATACTTTTCTATTTCTATTGCTACGAGTCTTTAGGGTTTCCTCATACCCAACTCCCTTATCATTCCTCAAACTCTATTGCCTTTATATTCCTTTCCACTTCAGTTTCTTTTTATTTTCCTTTCTCTTATCATTATTTCATGAACCCACTAATCATTAACTTCAAGCATCACATCGTTCTGGGATTCTTGTCATCAGAACGAATCTTGACAACTTTTACAACTTAGCTTCATATTTCATCATACTCGTCCGCCTTTGTTCTGACTCTAAAGCTTTTACACTATCTCCATAACCTTGGGAATTACTTTCCCGAAAACAATTGACTGAACTTTAATCAGTTTATTCTAACCTCTGGCTCCGTGCCTTTCTTGGTCTTTCACCAGTGGTAGCCCTTCTCTTAGGAGGGTAAGTGACAAAAACAGTCTTTTGTGATTCGTCCATCACTTAGAATCTCAAATGATTCCTATATTTCCTTTAGCAAGGTTCTTGCCTCGACTGGTTCAGCTTGTTCCTTGGAACTCTAAGGGCTTAGCGACTTAAAGGCCCTGAAAGAATTTCTCACCGCATTGTTTCCTCAAGGTGGTGGTTGGGGATAGTAGTCTAAGTTCTTTTTAGACAGGTCCATGAATTGCCATATAGGAGTACCGTCTCGGGTCTCCTTTCCTTACTCGTCTTTCTGTTTCCTTAGTATGAAATATTTCATCCTTCTCCCATACTTGGGGTTATCTTATACGTTAAAATCCTCATTTTCCACTTCATTATGTTATGGGTTCCTTCTATCTTGATGGCGTCCTCCCTGACTATCACATTCAGGGTTTGCCCTAAATCTTATTCCTCAAACTAGCTTTCATCTAAGATCTCGTCTTTAAGCTCTTGAACATTTGGAACCCAAATTCTGTAGGAATACCTCATTATTCCCTTATCATCTTTCTCGGTATTAATCTTTTATCTAATTGTTAGCTCTCTGCCTTCATTCATCACTTTTTCTGGCACAATATGTTCTCTTCCGATAATTCGGACTGTATTGCAATCTCAAACATCTTTTCGGTACCGGCTCCGGTTACCTTCACTTCTATTTCCATTTTCTCAAAATCTCTTATAAACTCTCTCAAAGACATGATCATCTTGAGTCTCTCCTTTTTACTAAGGGCATCAGCCACCACATGGGCTTTCCCCGAATGATACAGAATCTCCCAATCATAATTCTTAATTAGCTCTAACCGCCTCCTCGGGCGTATGTTGAGCTCTTTCTACGTAAAAATGTACTAGAGCTCCTATGGTTTGTGAATCTCACACTTCTCTCCATACAAGTAGTGCCTCAAATCTTTAGGGCAAAACTATTGCCATGAGCCCAAGCTCATGGGTGGGGATATCGAATTTTAAATTCCCTTAATTGTCTTGACGCGTACGCGATTACCTTGTTGTGCTGTATAAGAAGCACCCTAATTCCTTATGAGAAGCGTCAATACAAATCACAAAATCTCCTTTTTCCATCCGACAATGCCAACATAGGGGCCGTCACCAACCTTTGCTTTAGTTGTTAAAAGCTTTTCTCGTATTTCTCTGTCCATTCAAACTTCTCAGTATTACGAGTAAGCCGCGTTAAAGGGGCTACTATCTTTACAAACTTGAACGAACCTCCGGTAGTGACCGGCCAATCCTACCTCTGGTAGTTTCCCTAACCATGGTCATCAATTCCTCAATGGTCCTTTATTCATTCTTGTTAGGATCTTCCACGAGATCCTCCTCAGCAACAATCCCATCTAGGACAACATCCTCAACCATTACATCCTCAATATGAACATCATCCGGTCCTGCGTTAGGACGCTCTATCGGATCCACAATCCGATCTCCAATTAGTAATAAAACATCATCGCGCTGTCACTTCTCAACCTCAGGGTTCGGAGTCCCGCTACCATATACGATAACGAACTACGCTACTATCACGATATTTATAAGGGTTCCCATAAGGGTTTTAACTGTCAGTACTACGTTAGGTAGTCCGACTATGAACTTGGCAAGAGTTCTTATTATCTTAGTGAACTTATTATCTTAACGTCACATCATCTCTGAGGTTTATAACGCTTAGCTCTGATACCACTTCTGTAACACCCCCAAATCTGGGGTCGGGGATCCGGGTTGTCACGAGTTCCATTTCCCTTAATAACACCCAATCTTAATAAACAATCAACTACTCTGTACTGTGACCCCACAATATACACACACACACCACAAGTTATAGTCTCAGAGATGAATACCAAAAATAACATAAGTCATGTTATTCCACAATTATAAGTCATTACACCTCAAAAGGGTTTCTGAATAAATTTACATTTCTTTGCCATTATTACAATTCATATTATACATAAGTCTGGTTTATCAATAGTTGAAAACCTAGCCTATTGGTAGCTCCTACCTCAGCTACGGCGGCATCAACGCTTCCAGAAAACTGCGGAACATTTTCTAACCGCTTACGAATTGGAAGCTTGGTCCTGTTCATCTTTTCTATCTGTTGTTGTGTGATGAAAGAAGACAGCAAGGGTGAGCAGCAAGCCCACCAAAATAATATGTATAATGATTTACAATATGCGAGCCTTCTCATAGTACTCATGAAAGTCTTGGTCAAAAGAAATGAACCAAGTTTGATATCTTAATGCGATGAAGTCGCAAAATATTCAGTATATATACATATATACTTTTCAAAATCTTGGAAGTCCTCTTCCATGTATAATATACACAAAGTTCTAGTTTATAACTGTATAAAAATATCGTTGCAAGGTGATCTCATATATCTAACCTTGTCTCAACGTTTTTCTGAAAGTCTTTGATATGCATAAGATAATCATTTACTAGATATAAGTTTAAAAGATGAAGTTACAAGATACTCCAATATACTTATATCTTTTCCGAATACTACTTGAACTACCACCGTTCAAGTTATAATTAGTTTCAAAAGTTCATCACACTGATGAGACTACAAGATAAGACTTGAATAGATTCAATCTTTGAAATATTTTGAAGGAAATGAAGTTATGATATACTTCATTAAGTCCTGATATATATATACACCTATATATATACATACGTTTCCTGAAAACCTCTGTCATGTAAAGTATGAACAGAATTGCAATATCCAATAAATTTGGAAAGGAAAGAATTTTGGCATAAACCTGATATCTTGCTGATCAGGCAAAGATACCAATAAGTAACCTTTTCTACTAGTAGATGGACGAATTCCCTACTGGTCATCACCCTGGTCGCAATAGGACCTTATGTTGGACTGCCACTCAACCACTTATGCATTTGATGGACTCCCACTGAGCCACTTACACTATCATGGACGCCCACTGAGCTCATGTTGCTTATGCCGACTCGATAGATGGACTTACTTCCCGAACGTTGGGTAAGTAATCAATTCATTTACCAAAACTGAAACCTTGTTGCGAATATAAAATACACCACAGAGCCGGATCCCTCTGGTTTTGAGCGAGTATTTAAATCCCCTTTAAAAAGGAAGATCATAAATATAAAAATGAGTTTTGGGATCCGCTCTAACTTTTAAAAATCATTTTGAAGACTCGAAAATACTTTAAGGAGTGGTTGGAGCAATGCTGATTTAATAAAATAAATCAGTCCCAATGTATTTAGAAAATATCTGAATATTATTATTTAAATAATATTCCCATAAAGAATAATTGAGGTAGAAGTTGGAAAACTTATACTTGAAATGATTAGTAAATAATCAAAGATATACTTATACGAAAGTAATATCTTTATTTGAATAATCAAAAGTAAGTTTGATTATCGAACATTATTCTTTAATAAAATAAAGAATATTAAATAATACGTGGAGTCATAATACCTCGAATGAATAGTATAAATAATATTCATTAAATAAATAAAGGAGTCATACATCCTCAAATGAATATCCAAATAATAATCATTAAATAATATAAACTGAGTCTTAAGCCCTCGAATGAATATTCGAAATAATATTCAATTAATACAATCAAAGGAGTCATAAGTCCTCGGATGAATATTCAAAATAATATTCAATAAATAAAATAAAGTTAAAGTTATCAAATAAACCTTATTCGATTAATAGTTTTGAAAACTATAACCATATATATATAAAATATATATAATATTCTCGGGAACATCGACTCCCGGTTTAGAAATATGTTCACCTTTTTATCCCCTATACTAAGGGTAAACTCAAATACCGCTTATCTCTAGCATAGGTATTATGCAACTATAAGCATTTGAACCAACAGATATATAAATCAAGAATATGAAACAGGCATGCATATATACCATATCACATGCTACAATATATCGCAAGAATTTGCTAATAACAAATATGCATTTATCACAAGATCATGCATATACAGATATACATCACAACAACAGTATAACGGGTAGAAAACTTGCCTGAGTGCTCCCGGATAGACTTAAGCTTAGAGTGGGTCCGATAACCTATGAACAACAACATAAGTCGGAATTAAACCCCGGTCGCTTAAGAAACTAGACTTTAACCATTTAGAGTCCTAACGTTCGCTTTCGCGCTTAACGATTCACTTAAGTCGCTCGAGTACTCTCGGCTCCACCATTTTTAATAAATTAACCATTAAGGGTTTTAAGGAGATTCTTTCGCGCGTACCTTACCAACTGCCTAATCCACTTAACATAATTGTTTCATACCCCAATTACTCCTTTAAGGTCCTTAACCAAGGTTTCAAAGTAAGGCGAGGGGTAATGGTTCGGTCGCGAAACGCCGTTACTTAAAACGGTCGTTTCTCCTAAACCGTACATCGGAATCAAACGAACTACATATTAAAACGAAGCTTGTAACATGAACTATCTAATCATGGCAATGGTCAAAACCTAACAGGGAGTTCTCGGGTCCTGATGTTAAGAGCAAAAACAGTCTAAAGTAAATCGGACATTACGACGGCTATGTTTACGCGATTTCCCAAATTTTTACCATTCCAAATCATATCAATCCAACTACCAATCAACAACAACTCAAGATACACATCAATGCTACTGATTTCAGTCATAATAAGCTCAAGGATCTCAATCCAATCATATATTATAAGATTCTCCAAATTCAACTAAACTACTTAACAATTAAGCTCGAATCATGCTTATCATTCAAATTACTACTCATCCATCCAAACCATCTCCAAACTTCAACATTCAAACTTATTACTAAAGGGTGTGAAGATTTATACCTTTCTTGGAGGGTGGAAAGTTACTAGGAAGCCTTATGGAGCCTCCTACAATCTTGATCTTTCCAAAGAAATCAAGAACACAAAGTTAGGCTTTAAAGTTTCTAAAAGTTCGATTGAAAAAACTGTACAAATGAGGGTCTTACCTTGCTTATTTGGACAAGACTTGTAAACAAGAGTTGTAGGCCATCTCAATACCTTTCCAACGAGCTATAGAACACAACATTTGAGTGAGTATTGAAGGAGATATGGCAGTTTGAAGTTGCTGTGTTTATTTTGGCCGAGAGCTTGATGAAGAAAAGGGAAGAGCTTTTGTGTTTTTTGAGATTTGTTTTGATTTGCCTTGGTTGGTTGACTTTGTTTTGTTTTAATCATTTTTAACCATGAAAAATTGTGTGGTTATAAATCAACCACACTTCTTTCCCTTATGTCATGCTTTGGTCATCATGTGATGTCACCCTCCACACTTGTCCTCTTCTTGTTGGTTTGATGACATCATCATCCCTAACCTCCTTGATTAACTCTTAATTGCTTGCCTAATGACCGCTGATCTGTTATACGGTTCGCTTAACTTTCATTTTCGTTTATCGTTTGAGGGATCATACCCGGGATCTTATTACTTAGGTTTCTTTAACCTTTCTCAATACATTATGTTCCTTTCATGATCCTCTCTTTTAATCCTTGAATTTAAATCATTTTTATTATGTTACCTTATACTCAATTCTTTCTGTATCTGGTAGATTTTCGGAAAAAATCAAAGTGTTCGAATTTGGATTCTGACGATCTTTACATACATTTATTTATCATATAGAGTACTAATAATATCTCAGAATATCCATAAAAGAACCCCTACCTAGTGTGGCATGAAAAGTTTTCTCATTCAGCAAAAACACTATTCATAAGGGTTTCAAAAATTTTCCAAAAATTGGGGTTATTACATTCTGGAGCTACTCGTTCATTTGTTTCTGAAGAATTTCTTGGTAAGTTACATTGTGAAATCGAATGGTTGGGCGAAACGTTAATTATAAAATTAGCAAATGACGACCAAGTTCCGGTAGATCGAGTATGTCCTGCGTGTGATATAGAAATAGCCGGACATCATTTTTCGGTAGATTTAATTCCTTTTAAGCTAGGAGAATTCGATATTATCTTGGGAATGGATTGGTTAGCATGTCATAACGCTCAGATAGATTGTGCGAATAAGAGAGTCAATGTAATAACCCCAATTTTTGAGAAATTTTGAAACCCTTATGAATAGTGTTTTTGCTGAATGAGAAAACTGTTCATGCCACGCTATGTAGGGGTTCTGTTATTGATCTTATGGGATATTATTAGTACTCTATGTGGTATATAAGTGTATGTAAAGATCGTCAGAATCCAATTCTGAACACTTGGATTTTTCCCGGAAATACACTAGATACGGAAAGATTTGAGAAAAAGGTAACAGGATAAAAAGGATTTAAATAAAAGGATTATAGGAGAGGATCATAAAAGGAATATAATATATTGAGAAAGGTTAAGGGAACCTAAGTAATAAGATCCCGGGTATGATCCCTCAAACGATAAACGAAAACGAAAGTTAAGCGAACCGTATAACAGATCAGCGGTCATTAGGCAAACGATTAGGAAGTTAATCAAAGGGATTAGTGGGAATGATGTCATCCAACCAATAGAAAGAGGACAAGGAAGTGAGGATGACATCATGAGGATGACATAAGCATGACATGGGAAGGAAGGAGGTGTGGTGGCTTTGTAACCACACAAATCCAAGGGCAAGAAGGTAATTGACTAAAGCAAGCACAAAAACCAATCAACCAAGCCAAGTAAAATCATTTTCATCAAAAATCAAAAGCAACCAAGGCTTTGTTCTTCATTGCTCACGGCTTTTCACTATTCAAAAGGCAAGAGAAATTCAAAATCCAAGATCCAAGCTTCCTAAATTGGTAAGATAATTCCCTAATCATCTTCATGCTTAGTTAGGACTATATCATGAGTTTAAGCCATTAATTCCTTCTCAATCTTCTTCATTTAATCAAAGAAGAAGACTATGAATAGTGTTTTCAAGTTTTTTTAACTTGAAGTTTTCTTGTTTTCTTGAAGATCCAAGCATTCTTAAGACTTCTCAAAGCTTCTTAAGGCTTCCTAGCTCCTCCCACCTCTCCAAGGAAGGTATAAACTACAAACCCTAGCTTTAGTTTTGAGTAATTAGGATTGAATGTGTTTGATATAGCATATGTGAAGCATGATGCTTGATTGGTTGAAGTTTGGTTGAGTTTGTAGAGATTAGTTGGTTTTGTTGCATTGTTGGAGTTGTAAATCTTGGTAATTAGTTAAAGAACCTAAGTAAAGCTTTTAGTTCATGTGAGGAATAAGTATAAATGGTTAATGTGGATTTGTTGGGTCTGTTATGATGTGGTTTGGAGGGATATTGGTTGTATGATTGATTTGGGGTTGATTTGTGGTTGGTATTGAATGGTTTAAAATTTGGGAAATCGCGTAAACATAGCCGTCGTAACGTCCGATTTTCTTTGGACTGTTTTTGTGCATAACATTAGGACCCGAGAACCCCCTGCTAGATTATGACCACTGCCATGTTTAGATAGCTCATGTTATGAGCTTCGTTTTGATATGTAGTTCGTTCGATTCCGATGAACGGTTTAGGAGAAACGGCCGTTTTAAGTAACGACGTTTCGCGAACGAACCCTTACCCCTCGCCTTACTTTGAAACATAGGTTAAAGACCAAAAAGGGTTAATTAATGTATGAAACATTTATGGTAAGTGTGTTAGGCAGTTGGTAAGACACTCGCGAAGGAATCGCTTTAAAACTCGTAAAGGTTAAATTATTAAAAATGGTGGAGCCGAGGGTACCCGAGTGACTTAAGCAAATCAGTGAGCGCAAAACAAGCGTTAGAGTCTAAGTTAGTTAAAGTATAGATTTACAAGTGATTTTGGTTTAATTCCAACTTACTTGTTGTTTATAGGTTATCAGACTCGTCCCGAGCCTTTCTCACCCCCAAGTCGCTCAGGCAAGTATTCTATCCGTTATACTGTTGTTGTGATGTATACATTTGTATATGCATGATCTTGCGATAAATGCATATTGGTTATTTAGCAAATTCTTGCGATATATTGTAGCATGTGATATGGTATATATGCATGCCTGTTTCATATTCTTTCCATATATATCTGTTGATTCAGTTGATAATACCTATGCTAGAGGATAGCGGTAATTTGCATATACCCTTAGTACAGGGACCCAAAGGTGAAAATATTTTCTAAAACCGGGAGTCGAGGATCCCGAGTAGATTTTGTATATATGGATATAAATATATATATATATATATACTTATATATATATATGGTCATAGTTTTCAAAACTATTAATCGGATAAGGTTTATTCGATAACTTTAACTTTATTTTATTATTGAATATTATTTCGAATATTATTCGAAGACGTATGACTCCTTTATATTAAATGAATATTATTTTGAATATTCATTCGAGGACTTATGACTCCTTTTATTTTATTAATGAATATTATTTTGAATATTCATTCGGGGACTTATGACCCTTTTATTTATTTATCTGAATATTATTTGAATATTCATTCGAGGGCTTATGACTCAGCTTATATTATTTATTGAATATTATTTGAATATTCATTTGAGGATCTATGACTCCGATTATTTGCTGAGGTATATTCTTTATTTTATTAAAGAATAAGGTGTCAATAATCAAACTTATTTTCGATTATTCAAATAAAGATAGTACTTTCATATAAGTATATCTTTGGTTATTTAATATTCATTTCAAGTATAAGTTTCAAAACTTCTACTTCAATTATTTTTATAAAGATTATTCTTTATGGGAAGATTATTTTAAATATTAACATTCAGTCATTTTCTAAATATTCTGGGGACTGATTTACTTCATTAAATCAGTTTTACTCCAAACACTCTTTAAAGTGTTTTCGAGTCTTTAAAATGATTTTCAAAAGATAGAGCGGATCCCAAAACTATTTTTATATTTAAGATCTTCCTTTTAAAAAGGGGATTTAAATACTCGCTCAAAACATGGGGGATCCGGCTCGGTGGTGTGTTTTATATTCGCAACAAGGTTGCTGTCTTGGTAAAAGAGTTTTTGATTACTTACCCAATATTCGGGAAGTAAAAATTCTTGGAACAAGTTAATCCATTAACAGGCATCGCCTGGGAAATATCGGTGAGTTTTCCTTTCCAACTAGATACGACTTCTTGGTGGAGCCGTATCAACAAGTTTCTACTTGGGGAAAGGGGGAAACGAGCTTTACGTTTCAGAGTCATGGATTTCATCTGAACTAGGAGTGGCGTAAGTGGTCGAGTAGCGCCGGCCCAGCCTTATTATATTGGCCCAAATGGCCTGGAAGTTCCGCTAAGGCGGTCCATTCCTTAGGAGTTCAGTGTTCGGTTGACAAGTAAATCCGACAGGTTCTCCTCTACATGTAGAAAATGGTGGGGTTGTACTACTACGACTGATCATCGTAAGTGGTCTTCCTGGCGCGGTAAACTCCCGTAATGAGTTCATCATCCATTTGGATAATTCTGCAACACTACCCGTAGCATTTCGATTGAAAGGCTACTAATGGGTGGTTGCCGAAGCATTGACAGGGTCAAACATTTTTACTGGTGTATCCATTGAATGAAGTATCTCGTAACTTCATCTCTTTTCAAAATATTTCAAAGATCAAATATTTTCAAGTTTTATTTGTGGTCTCATCTATGGGATGACCTCGTGAATCTTATTATACTTCGAACAGTAGTAGTTCAAGTAGATTTCTAAATATGGTATAAGTATAGTGAAGTAATTGGTAACTTCATCTTCTTTTAAAACTTATATCCAGTAAGTAATTACCTTACTCACGATAAAGATTCTAGTATGTATCCATTTAGATACTTATATTATTGTTATCACTATGTATTATCTTGCGAGCTATAAGGCTCACTCTTGCTTTATTTCTTCATCACACAACAACAGTTAGGAAAGATGGCCAGACTCCAGCAGACCCAGCGCAAGCGCGTGAGAAGCGTCCCGCGTCTTCTCGATGATGTTGTGGCTGCTATAGCTGCAGAGGTAGATCTATTGGTAGATCAGGCATTCTACTTTTGAGAATCAATTATGTATAATTATAACTTGTGGCAGATAATGGCAATTAACTGTAAATTTATCAAGTAATCGTTTTGGGTTGTAATAACTTTTAAATTGTGGATTCAAAGACTTGTACTTATTTGAATTTCATCTCTGAGACTATAACGGGTTGTGGTGTGTGTTAGTGTGGGGTCACAGCTTAAGGTTATTATTATTAATTAAGTGAAGTGATATTGTGGAAAGAAAGACCGTGACGACCCGGATCCCCGACCCCGGATCTGGGGGTGTTACAGAAATGGTATCAGAGCTAAGCGTTATAAACCTCAGAGATGATGGGACGTTAAGATAATAAGTTAACTAAGATAATAAGAACTCTTGCCAAGTTCATAGTCGGACTACCTAACGTAGTACTGACAGTTAAAACCCTTATGGGAACCCTTATAAATATCGTGATAGGAGCGTAGTTCGTTATCGTATATGGTAGCGGGACTCCGAACCCTGAGGTTGAGGAGCAACATCGCGATGATATTTTATTACTAGTTGGAGATCGGATTGTGGATCCGATAGAGTGTCCTAATGCAGGACCGGATGATGTTGATATTGAGGATTTAGCGGTTGAGGATGTTGTCCTAGAAGGGATAGTTGTTGAGGAGGATCACATGGAGGATCCTGACAGGATTGGATAAAGGACCACTGATGAATTGATGACCATGGTTTGGTCGACTACCAGAGGTAGGATTGGCCGGTCACTACCGGAGGTTCGTTCAAGTTGTAAAGATAGTAGCCCCTTTAACGCGGCTTACTCATAAGACTGAGAAGTTCGAATAGGCAGAGAAATGCGAGAGCAGCTTTTAAGAACTGAAGCAAAGGTTGGTGACGGCCCCTATGTTGGCGTTGCCGGAGGGAAAAAGGAGATTTTGTGATTTGTAAGTGACGCTTCACATAAGGAATTAGGGTGCTTCTTATATAGCACAGCAAGATAATCGCGTCTGCGTCAAGACAATTAAGGGAATTTAAAATTCGATATCCCCACCCATGAGCTTGGGCTCGTGGCAATAGTTTTGCCCTAAAGATTGGAGGCACTACTTGTATGGAGAGAAGTGCGAGATTTACCTAAGCCATAAGTACTCTAGTACATTTTCCCGTAGAGAGAGCTCAACATACGCCCGAGGAGGCGGTTAGAGCTAATCAAGAATAATGATTGGGAGATTCTTTATCATTCGGGGAAAGCCAATATGGTGGCTGATGCCCTTAGTAAAAAGGAGAGACTCAAGATGATAATGTCTTTTGGAGAGTTTATAAGAGATTTTGGAAATAGTAGTGAAGGTAACCGGAGCCGGTACCGAAAAGCTGTTTGAGATTGCAATAGAGACCGAATTATTGGAAAAGAGCATACGGTGCCAGAGAAAGGTGATGAATGAAGGCAGAGAGCCAAAAAAATAAATATGAGATTAATACCGAGAAAGATGATAAGGGAATAATGAAGTATTCCTATAGAATTTGGGTTCCGAAAGTTCAAGAGCGTAAGGATGAGAACTTAGATGAGAGCCATAGTTTGAGGAATAAGATTTAGAGCAAACCCTGAACGTGATAGTCAGGGAGGTCGCCATCAAGATAGAAGGAACCCATGACATAATGGAGTGGAAAATGAGGATTTTAAATTAAAAGATGACCCCAATTATGGGGAGTAGGATGAAACATTTCATACTAAGGAAATAGAAAGTCGAGTAAGGAAAGGAGACCCGAGACGGTACTCCTATACGGCAATTCATGGACCTGTATAAAAAGAACTTAGACTATTATCCCCAACCACCACCCTGAGGAGACAGTGCGGTGGGAAATTCTTTCATGACCTTTAAGTCGCTAAGCTCTCAGAGTTCCCAGGGAACAGGTTGACCTAGTCGAGGCAAGAGCCTGGCTAAAGGAAATAAAGGAATCATTTGAGATTCTGAATGATTGACGAACCACAAAAGACTGTTTTTGTCACTTACCCTCCTAAGAAAGAGACCATCCGCTGGTGAAAGACCAAGAAAGGCACGGAGCCAGAGGTTAGAATAAACTGATTTAAGTTCAGTCAATTGTTTTCGGGAAAGTAATTCCCAAGGTTATGGAGATAGTGTAAAAGCTTTAGAGCCAGAACAAAGGCAGACGAGTATGATGAATTATGAATCTAAGATGTAAAAGTTGTCAAGATTCGTTCTGTAGACACGAATCCAGAATGACGGGATGTTTGAAATCAATGCTTATATTGTGTTGGTTCATGAAATAATGATAAGAGAAAGGAATATAACGGCAATAGAGTTTGAGGAATGATAAGGGAGTTGGGTATGAGGAAACCCTAAAGACTCGTAGCAATAGAAATAGAAAAGTATATGATCGTCAGGATGAGGGTGATTCACCATGAGTTAAAGTTGACGGTTGAAGGCATAAGAGATGCATATATTTTATCCCCTTTAAGTTGGGAGGATTCGAGGAAACATTGAGATAGTTCGAAGGATAAACAATGAGACGCGGATAGACTGAGGAGACAAGGAAGTAAGAAACTAGGAAAATTGGATGAAGGAAGTGACCTTCAAGAATGTGAAGTGTAAGACCGGTGGCATGATACCCAGAAAGGGAGACGCCAGGTATGAAAGATATCCCAACATTGAGGTGACTGTTGAGATAAACAACAAAAGTAAATAAGGAATTATTAAGAAGAAGTTCACATTGAACACGACCAATATCTTCCAGAACATCCTTGTTATCGTTACCAAATTAGGCAAGAAAAGCGGATAACCGTTGTTATCTTTTGGAGGCCATATGGATTGACCTCAATTTGAATAAGGATGCTATTATGAAGTTAGGTATAGACTATCGAGGTGGAA
Source organism: Apium graveolens (assembly GCF_009905375.1). Classification (NCBI taxonomy): domain Eukaryota; kingdom Viridiplantae; phylum Streptophyta; class Magnoliopsida; order Apiales; family Apiaceae; genus Apium; species Apium graveolens. The sequence goes on along the minus strand of NC_133650.1, from coordinate 249,538,182 downwards.
ATGATTGAACAAGATACCCTTATCAGGGATATATGACTTTATTTATCCATGGAAGGATGCTTGTACCTTTTTAGAGGTGGAATTAAGGATAGAACATCGGTAACTTAAAACGAATCCTAGGGGAATGCATAAAGGTTGGCATTTCACCCTTAATAGGGATAGTATGAGTTTTGACAGTATGAATTGGAAAGGATTAAGGTAACAATAACCTTTAAGAATTAGTGGAGAAATTTTTCAGATGTATATAGACAATGGTTCTAGTAATAATGAATGGTATTTTGATATGCCCTGTATCTAGGGAATACAGGAGGAACGATTGAAGGATAACCTTAGAGGTTTTACAAGGAGAAAGGTAATATTCAAAATTCTCAAGAATAAAAATGTTGATAAAGGAAATATGACATAAGTATAATGATGCCAAGTGGGGCACGTGTTAAACCACGAGAAAGTATGGATCGAACCAGTAAAGGTCGAAATTGTTCAGGGCAATTAGGACCTAAGATAAAAGATGTTCTAAGTATGATTGAGAGTCAGTCGTGACAGTGATTAACCTCTAAAGATTGAGGCAATAACTTATGGAAAAATGGTGATATTTTTTTTCCCATCTGATTTTAAGGAAAACATCTTCACTCAAGCAGTGATCGGAAATAAGGTAGAAAATTTATTTGGAGGTGGTTAAAATGACATTGACTGTAAGGAAATTTTACTATCAGGAAAGGCCAAAGAGGTGGCCGACACTTTAAGGGTAAGTGGATAATTATAGGCGCGTGTGCCAAAAGAATACAGTGATGATGGTTAAAACTGTGAAGGTTGTATTATGGTTTGGAAGATTGACATTCCTTCTGATGACTGTGCAATACCCAACCGTAATAGTAGTTGGTAAAGGTTTAATTCGTGTAATCGCCATGATCGGGCTATCTATCTTAGAAGGTCCTATCTTGAGAATAATCCAGGACCATGTTTCAAAAAGGACTAGATGAACCCTTGAGTTAATTCTTCTATTTAGGGCGTATGATTAAGAATGGTATTAACCTGCTATTGTTGCTTTGATTGAAACTCTTCTGCACTTTTATCTGCTTCATGTCATGAAAGTACGTCAGAGTTTGGAGTGTTCTTCATGAATTGTGATTGGTGGTTATGTTAACTCCTTAGGAGAATTTGATACGACATGTATGGACTCCGTATGGTTAGCTATTAAGACTTCATGGAAAATGAATGACTACAGTAGGTTAGTAGTGGACCATAGTAATGCAGCAATGATTCTGCGAGTGGTGAGCTGATTACAACCGTGAGAGTTGTATTGGAATGGATGTTGAGGTTGAGTACCACTAATCGGGTCGTGGTAGTGTATAAGTTATCATTAATAGACTAATTAAGTAGAGTATCTACATAGTGAATTATTATTCTTTCTTATCAATAGAGAGTCGTATTATTATTATACGAGGAAGGTTGCGGTGCAAGCATAGAATTCTAGTAACGATGATGTCTAGAATGAGATCCCAGGTTCGATTTTCGATGTCGAGGGAGTTTCAAAGGTAATTGTGTATAAGCTCGAGGAAGGGCATGGGTCCATAGAATGATGGACGGGATAGCGAAAATATTTAGGCACGTGAAATACGATGCTATAATACTTGATGTTGATATAAATACATATATGTTTTGTTCTCCTATGACAAACCTCTATAGTTCAGAGGTAGATTCCAAGCCAGATATTTTGTGGCAGTATATTTTTTTTTTCATATATACAATTTTCTTCAGTTCGTTCTTTTCTCTTCTTTTCATTTCATGTAAGCTGAGAAGAACAACCCTTCCAGAAAGGGGAGGTATTGCCGAATGACTATCTATCTGTGTGATAGAAGCCGAGTAGGATACCAGCTATTGTTTAATTGCTTGTCAAGTACTAAAGGCTGGCCACCTTCTGTACTAACTATGCGATATAACAAGTGTTCATGATCATAGTGATCTCTCAACAAATTCCTTTACTTCTATATGATTAATCAAACTTTGGAAAATAGAAACAACTGAAAAAGGAGTAATAAAGTGGTGGTAGTATACGGAATGGAAACACATTCGTGATACTAAGGTTGACGTGGTTATTAAAAGGTTATAGAGCGCTAACAAGCAAAAGTATAACCAGTATAATATTAGGAACGGAAGGTAGTAGTGATTACGAGCTGGAAAAGAATAGGTATTAAGAAGCAAAAGCTCTAATGCTAAAAGCTATAATAAGAGTCTGTGCAATAGACTTGAAAGAATTTGGAATGATCACTTAACACGGATTGAGTTATCTTACGACAATAGATCATATGTCATTATCGAGGTGTCACCTTATGAGATCCTTGAGGGAAGATAATGTCGATCTCCCTTATGTTAGGATGAAGTTGTAGAGCGCAAGATGCTCGGACCCGCAGTAGTCCAAAGGACCAGGGATATAATAGATCTAATCAGAGGACGGCTGGTAGTAACCCAAGATGGACATAAGAGGTATGCTGATTTGACTCAAAAAGGACAAAGAGTATGAAATAGGGGGCCTAGTAATGTTATAGGTATCCCCTTGGAAACCCTTGAAAAAGGATTGATGAGGTTCGGAAAGAAAGGAAAGCTAAGTCTACAATTTGTTGGACCCTTGGATATATTAAGACGTTTGGGAAGTTAGCATATGAGCTAGCCCTACCCCCGAACCTGTAGCAAGTTCATAACGTGTTCCACGTATCAATGTTAAGGAAGTGTAATTCGGATGCCAGACAAATAGGGGCATATGAGCGCATAGACATGCAACCAGACGTAACCTATATGGAGCAACCAGGAAGGTTATAGAGTGAAAAGGAACAAGTGCTTAGGAGAAGGATTATCAAACTAGGCAGAGTTTGGTGGTAGAACCACAATGTGGAAAAATTGACTCGAGAGTTAGAAAGTGTAATGCTAAGAAAGTATCCCCATTTGTTTTCTATCTGATTCCGGGACGGAATCCTTTTAAGGAGGGGAGACTGTAATAACCCCAATTTTTGAGAAATTTTGAAACCCTTATGAATAGTGTTTTTGCTGAATGAGAAAACTGTTCATGCCACGCTATGTAGGGGTTCTGTTATTGATCTTATGGGATATTATTAGTACTCTATGTGGTATATAAGTGTATGTAAAGATCGTCAGAATCCAATTCTGAACACTTGGATTTTTCCCGGAAATACACTAGATACGGAAAGATTTGAGAAAAAGGTAACAGGATAAAAAGGATTTAAATAAAAGGATTATAGGAGAGGATCATAAAAGGAATATAATATATTGAGAAAGGTTAAGGGAACCTAAGTAATAAGATCCCGGGTATGATCCCTCAAACGATAAACGAAAACGAAAGTTAAGCGAACCGTATAACAGATCAGCGGTCATTAGGCAAACGATTAGGAAGTTAATCAAAGGGATTAGTGGGAATGATGTCATCCAACCAATAGAAAGAGGACAAGGAAGTGAGGATGACATCATGAGGATGACATAAGCATGACATGGGAAGGAAGGAGGTGTGGTGGCTTTGTAACCACACAAATCCAAGGGCAAGAAGGTAATTGACTAAAGCAAGCACAAAAACCAATCAACCAAGCCAAGTAAAATCATTTTCATCAAAAATCAAAAGCAACCAAGGCTTTGTTCTTCATTGCTCACGGCTTTTCACTATTCAAAAGGCAAGAGAAATTCAAAATCCAAGATCCAAGCTTCCTAAATTGGTAAGATAATTCCCTAATCATCTTCATGCTTAGTTAGGACTATATCATGAGTTTAAGCCATTAATTCCTTCTCAATCTTCTTCATTTAATCAAAGAAGAAGACTATGAATAGTGTTTTCAAGTTTTTTTAACTTGAAGTTTTCTTGTTTTCTTGAAGATCCAAGCATTCTTAAGACTTCTCAAAGCTTCTTAAGGCTTCCTAGCTCCTCCCACCTCTCCAAGGAAGGTATAAACTACAAACCCTAGCTTTAGTTTTGAGTAATTAGGATTGAATGTGTTTGATATAGCATATGTGAAGCATGATGCTTGATTGGTTGAAGTTTGGTTGAGTTTGTAGAGATTAGTTGGTTTTGTTGCATTGTTGGAGTTGTAAATCTTGGTAATTAGTTAAAGAACCTAAGTAAAGCTTTTAGTTCATGTGAGGAATAAGTATAAATGGTTAATGTGGATTTGTTGGGTCTGTTATGATGTGGTTTGGAGGGATATTGGTTGTATGATTGATTTGGGGTTGATTTGTGGTTGGTATTGAATGGTTTAAAATTTGGGAAATCGCGTAAACATAGCCGTCGTAACGTCCGATTTTCTTTGGACTGTTTTTGTGCATAACATTAGGACCCGAGAACCCCCTGCTAGATTATGACCACTGCCATGTTTAGATAGCTCATGTTATGAGCTTCGTTTTGATATGTAGTTCGTTCGATTCCGATGAACGGTTTAGGAGAAACGGCCGTTTTAAGTAACGACGTTTCGCGAACGAACCCTTACCCCTCGCCTTACTTTGAAACATAGGTTAAAGACCAAAAAGGGTTAATTAATGTATGAAACATTTATGGTAAGTGTGTTAGGCAGTTGGTAAGACACTCGCGAAGGAATCGCTTTAAAACTCGTAAAGGTTAAATTATTAAAAATGGTGGAGCCGAGGGTACCCGAGTGACTTAAGCAAATCAGTGAGCGCAAAACAAGCGTTAGAGTCTAAGTTAGTTAAAGTATAGATTTACAAGTGATTTTGGTTTAATTCCAACTTACTTGTTGTTTATAGGTTATCAGACTCGTCCCGAGCCTTTCTCACCCCCAAGTCGCTCAGGCAAGTATTCTATCCGTTATACTGTTGTTGTGATGTATACATTTGTATATGCATGATCTTGCGATAAATGCATATTGGTTATTTAGCAAATTCTTGCGATATATTGTAGCATGTGATATGGTATATATGCATGCCTGTTTCATATTCTTTCCATATATATCTGTTGATTCAGTTGATAATACCTATGCTAGAGGATAGCGGTAATTTGCATATACCCTTAGTACAGGGACCCAAAGGTGAAAATATTTTCTAAAACCGGGAGTCGAGGATCCCGAGTAGATTTTGTATATATGGATATAAATATATATATATATATATACTTATATATATATATGGTCATAGTTTTCAAAACTATTAATCGGATAAGGTTTATTCGATAACTTTAACTTTATTTTATTATTGAATATTATTTCGAATATTATTCGAAGACGTATGACTCCTTTATATTAAATGAATATTATTTTGAATATTCATTCGAGGACTTATGACTCCTTTTATTTTATTAATGAATATTATTTTGAATATTCATTCGGGGACTTATGACCCTTTTATTTATTTATCTGAATATTATTTGAATATTCATTCGAGGGCTTATGACTCAGCTTATATTATTTATTGAATATTATTTGAATATTCATTTGAGGATCTATGACTCCGATTATTTGCTGAGGTATATTCTTTATTTTATTAAAGAATAAGGTGTCAATAATCAAACTTATTTTCGATTATTCAAATAAAGATAGTACTTTCATATAAGTATATCTTTGGTTATTTAATATTCATTTCAAGTATAAGTTTCAAAACTTCTACTTCAATTATTTTTATAAAGATTATTCTTTATGGGAAGATTATTTTAAATATTAACATTCAGTCATTTTCTAAATATTCTGGGGACTGATTTACTTCATTAAATCAGTTTTACTCCAAACACTCTTTAAAGTGTTTTCGAGTCTTTAAAATGATTTTCAAAAGATAGAGCGGATCCCAAAACTATTTTTATATTTAAGATCTTCCTTTTAAAAAGGGGATTTAAATACTCGCTCAAAACATGGGGGATCCGGCTCGGTGGTGTGTTTTATATTCGCAACAAGGTTGCTGTCTTGGTAAAAGAGTTTTTGATTACTTACCCAATATTCGGGAAGTAAAATTCTTGGAACAAGTTAATCCATTAACAGGCATCGCCTGGGAAATATCGGTGAGTTTTCCTTTCCAACTAGATACGACTTCTTGGTGGAGCCGTATCAACAAGTTTCTACTTGGGGAAAGGGGGAAACGAGCTTTACGTTTCAGAGTCATGGATTTCATCTGAACTAGGAGTGGCGTAAGTGGTCGAGTAGCGCCGGCCCAGCCTTATTATATTGGCCCAAATGGCCTGGAAGTTCCGCTAAGGCGGTCCATTCCTTAGGAGTTCAGTGTTCGGTTGACAAGTAAATCCGACAGGTTCTCCTCTACATGTAGAAAATGGTGGGGTTGTACTACTACGACTGATCATCGTAAGTGGTCTTCCTGGCGCGGTAAACTCCCGTAATGAGTTCATCATCCATTTGGATAATTCTGCAACACTACCCGTAGCATTTCGATTGAAAGGCTACTAATGGGTGGTTGCCGAAGCATTGACAGGGTCAAACATTTTTACTGGTGTATCCATTGAATGAAGTATCTCGTAACTTCATCTCTTTTCAAAATATTTCAAAGATCAAATATTTTCAAGTTTTATTTGTGGTCTCATCTATGGGATGACCTCGTGAATCTTATTATACTTCGAACAGTAGTAGTTCAAGTAGATTTCTAAATATGGTATAAGTATAGTGAAGTAATTGGTAACTTCATCTTCTTTTAAAACTTATATCCAGTAAGTAATTACCTTACTCACGATAAAGATTCTAGTAAGTATCCATTTAGATACTTATATTATTGTTATCACTATGTATTATCTTGCGAGCTGTAAGGCTCACTCTTGCTTTATTTCTTCATCACACAACAACAGTTAGGAAAGATGGCCAGACTCCAGCAGACCCAGCGCAAGCGCGTGAGAAGCGTCCCGCGTCTTCTCGATGATGTTGTGGCTGCTATAGCTGCAGAGGTAGATCTATTGGTAGATCAGGCATTCTACTTTTGAGAATCAATTATGTATAATTATAACTTGTGGCAGATAATGGCAATTAACTGTAAATTTATCAAGTAATCGTTTTGGGTTGTAATAACTTTTAAATTGTGGATTCAAAGACTTGTACTTATTTGAATTTCATCTCTGAGACTATAACGGGTTGTGGTGTGTGTTAGTGTGGGGTCACAGCTTAAGGTTATTATTATTAATTAAGTGAAGTGATATTGTGGAAAGAAAGACCGTGACGACCCGGATCCCCGACCCCGGATCTGGGGGTGTTACAGTCAAATTGCGAACTGCGGAGAATGCAACAGTAATATTCAAAGGCGAAAAACAGCAGAAGAAATTTCTTACTGTGATGCAGACTAAACGATTGCTTCGACAAGGATGTGAGGCATACATAGCTTACGTGTTAGATACCGAAAGAGGAAGTCCTAGAATAGAAGACATTCCAATTGTGTGCGAGTTCCAGACGTCTTTCCAGACGAACTTCCAAGGTTACCACCAGATCGAGAAATTGAGTTCACAATTGATCTAGCACCAGGTACAGAACCAGTTTCGAAAGCTCCATATCGGATGGCTCCAGTCGAAATGAAGGAATTGTCAACGCAACTGCAAGATCTTCTAGACCGAGGCATTATACGACCTAGTATATCCCCATGGGGTGCACCGGTGTTATTTGTGAAGAAGAAGGACGGCAGCATGCGATTATGCATTGACTATAGGGAATTGAAGAAACTCACTATCAAGAACAAGTATCCCTTACCGAGAATCGACGATTTGTTCGATCAGCTAAAAGGAGCAGCATGGTTTTAAAAGATAGATTTGCGATCAGGCTATCATCAATTGAAGATTAAAGCTGAAGATATTCCAAAGACTGCGTTTCGTACAAGATATGGGCATTACGAGTTTTTGGTAATGGCATTCGGTCTGACAAACGCGCCAGCAGCATTCATGGATTTGATGAACAGAGTAATTAAGAAATATTTGGATAAATTCGTGATTGTATTCATTGATGACATCTTGATTTACTCCAAGTCAGAAGAAGAGCATGCAGAACACTTGAGAATAACTTTGAAAATTCTGAGGAAAGAGCAACTATACGCAAAATTTTCGAAATGTGAATTATGGTTAATAGAAGTACAATTTCTACGGCATATTATCAGTAGAGAAGGCATCCAAGTCGATCCAGCGAAGATTGAAGCTGTGTTAAATTGGGAAAGACCAAGGACGCCGACAGAAGTTAGAAGTTTCTTGGGATTGGCAGGATATTATCGAAGGTTTGTCAAAGATTTTGCGAAAATAGCAACGCCGCTGACCAAGTTAACTCAAAAAAGTGAAAAGTTTGAATGGAGTGATAAGTGTGAAGAAAGTTTTCAAGAGCTGAAAAATCGGTTAGTAACCGCACCAGTACTTGTATTGCCAGACGAGCTAGGAAATTTCGTCATTTTCAGCGACGCTTCGTATCGCGGGTTAGGATGTGTACTGATGCAGCACGGTAACGTCATTGCATATGCTTCGAGACAACTTAAACCTCATGAACAAAAATATCCCACTCATGATCTGGAATTGGCATCGATCGTATTTGCGTTGAAGCTTTGGAGACATTATCTCTACGGTGAAAAATGTGAAATTTACATAGATCATAAAAGTCTAAAGTATATATTTACGCAAAAGGAGCTGAACATGCGACAACGTCGATGGATGGAATTGATAAAGGATTACGAAGTCACTATTAGTTATCATCCAGGGAAAGCAAATGTTGTAGCAGATGCGCTGAGCAGGAAAGAAAGATTGAATCGGTTAACTTCGTATGAAGACTTAATCAAGGAATTCGACAAATTGGAAATTGAGATTCGTATTCCCAATGAATCTGCCAAAGCTATCTACACTATGACTTTCCAACCGGAATTGTTAGAAAAGATTCGCTGCTGTCAAAATGAAGTGATGAGTCAAGATGACGACCTGACGGGAGAAGAAATCACAACTCAGAAAGATAATGAAGGAATTTTACACTTTGCGTCGAGAATCTGGATCCCTAACGTAGTAGAATTAAAAGAAGAAATAATGCGAGATGCGCACAATTCGAAGTATTCCATTCATCCAGGAAGTACAAAAATGTATCGTGATCTGAAAGAAAACTTCTGGTGGCCGAACATGAAGAAGGAAATAGCTGAATGGATAAGTAAGTGCTACACATGCCAGCGAGTTAAAGCGGAACATCAACGTCCGAGTGGATTATTGCAACCATTAGACATTCCAGAATGGAAATGGGAACATCTAGCGATGGATTTTGTGGTAGGACTACCAAGGACAAAGGCAAATCATGATGCGATAAGGGTAATCATTGACAGACTCACGAAGTCGGCACATTTTCTACCAATCAATGAAAGATTTTCACTCGACAAGCTAGTGCACATATATCTCAAAGAAATTGTGATACGACATGGAGTTCCAGTATCTATCGTGTCTGATCGAGATCCTCGTTTCAACTCAAGATTTTGGAGACAATTTCAAGAATGTCTTGGAACTAAATTGAACATGAGTACCGCTTATCATCCGCAAACCGATGGGCAAAGTGAAAGAACTATCCAAACGATTGAAGACATGCTACGAGTTTGTGCGATCGATTTTGAAGGCAGTTGGGATGAACATCTACCCCTAGTGGAATTTTCTTATAATAACAGTTATCACGCCAGCATTGGAATGCCACCGTATGAAGCATTGTACGGGAGAAAATGCAGATCACCAGTATATTGGGATGAAGTTGGAGAACGCAAAATTTTGGGTCCAGAACTAATTCAACAGATGAAAGAAAAGATTGAACTCATTCGAAAACGACTCGATGCAGCGCAAAACAGGCAACGCAAATATGCAGATCAAGCCAGGAAAGATATAGACTATCAGGAAGGAGAAAACGTACTACTCAAAATATCGCCATGGAAAGGATTAACCAGATTTAGCAATAAGGGTAAATTGAAACCACGTTACGTTGGACCGTTTGAAATTTTGAAGAAAGTGGGAAAAGTTGCATACGAATTAGCTTTACCGCCTCATATGCAGCATATTCATAATGTGTTTCACGTGTCCATGTTTAAGCGATATAATCCTGATTCTAGGCATGTAATCGAGTATGAGCCGATAGAAATCCAACCTGATTTGTCTTTTATAGAACAGCCGGTAAGAATTTTAGATCGGCGAGAGAAAGTGTTGAGAAATAAGTCTGTATATTTAGTGCGAGTGCTGTGGAGAAATCCTATGGTTGAAGAATCAACCTGGGAACTCGAAAGTGAAATATTAGAGAAATACCCTCATTTGTTTTCATAAAAGATTCTGAGGACAGAATCCTTTTAAGGGGGGAGGATGTAACGACTGGGAACTTTACGTTTATATTATAGCATGATTATAATAAAATATGTGAATTAATGTGTCATTTATGTATGATTATCTGATAAACTCTAATTGTTACGTGATACGTGTATTCCATGTCATTTCTGTATTTTAAGGTATTTTTAAGATATTTTATTATGCATTTATAGGTTTTATTTCAAACGTTTTATGACCCAAACGATGATTTTAAAGCCAGTATTTCAAATAAAATAATGGGCCTTATTTTTCATCAAATGGCTTTTACAATCGCCTTGTTCTGAACATCTAGATAATTTATAAATTTTCTCGTTTTGCGAAAAAATGATTTTTCCGGGCCCCATTGGGTGTCAAAAACCCCACAAAAATCACATTTTTATTTTTATAAAATTATAGGACTTTCATTTATATTATTTCTTTGCATTTTTGCATTATTCACAATTTTTGGGAATTTTTGGCATATATATTGCATATATAAAATATTTATAAATTAAATTTTAATACTCAAAAATTATAAAAATTAGGGCCCAATATTTTTATTTAATGTATAATTAGCCCCTTAATTTTAATTAGGAGTATTATTTTTACTACTATAAATAGCCTAATTTTTATTTAATTAATTATAATTAATCATTAAAATCTGCAAAATTACCAAAAATTCTTTGAAATCGGGTCGGGAAGAACAGGTTCGGGTCGAAGAATCAAGTTGTGATTTCTCACTGATTACAGCATCAAATCGTGTGATTCAAGTACTCAAATCGAAGGTTTTGATCCGTTCTTTCTGTTTCTTGCATCAATTTCACGTTTTATTGCATCATTTTTGATTTTTGATTTCTAGGGTTTATGTTCGAATTAGGGCTTTTTGATTCTGGGGTTATTGTGATGTTTTGATGATTGATATAGCTTTGTTAGATGATTTACAGTCGATTCATGGTGTTTAATTGAACAAACGATGCTTGGATAATGATTCACGATTTCTAGGATTTAGGTCGAATTTTCAAAACACAACTCGATGATTTCTGTGAATATTTGGTTCTTGTAATGTTAGGGCTTTGATTGTATATGTTCTTAGCTTCATTTTGCACTATATAACGTTTGATGTTATGTACAAATGAGTGATTTGGATTTTTCGCCGGAGTTCTTGATGATTTTGATCGGAGAATGATATCCAGGGATGTTTCTGGTCGATTTTGGCCTGAACCAGATTGGGGAAGTAGTTTGGGATGTTTTGGGATCAAAAACGGAACCAAACGGTGTCCGTTTGGCCAGGAATTGGACTCGCCGGAGTCCGGTGAAGTCGCCGGATTCTGGGTTTAAACCCAGATTCCGGTGGTGTTCTTCACAGACCCGGAATCAAACCCGGTTGACCTGTTTCCAGAACCCGGTTTTGATCCACCTTGTCAGATGTCTGTTTTCTGACATATGTTTCTGGAAATTATTTTTTTACTTTTTATTTTTATTAATTTTAAAAATCAGTTTTATTTATTTTGTAAATTGATTAATTAATTATTTAATTAATTAATTTATATTATAAATAATTCTGAATTATTTTCTAAAAATCAGATTGAATTATTTTCTTAATTATTTATTATTTATTTATTACTTATTAATTACTTAAAAGTGATTAATTATTTTGATAATTAATCAAATAATTTTCAGTAAATCATAATAAATTCATTTTAATTTCAAAAATTATAGAAAAATTATTTTTAATTCTGATTTTCTTAAATAATGATTTAAAAATTATTTTTGGGTTTTAAAAATTAGTAATAATTATTTATAATGATTAATAAATGGAATTATCAGTATTTAATTAATAATAATTCAACCGTTAGTCCGTTTTGCGTGAAACGAAAGCCTGTTAACTCAGAAAAATGAATCCTTTTCATTAAAAATAATATAAAAGCTTAGTTTTTTTAGAAGTTAGTTGATTTTGTGACTTGTTTGATTATCAGTCAAGTTACGTGCCGAGACGAGTCCGAAAAATTCCGGAAAAATGGGAAACGAGTCAGATAATGATCAGTTGAGCGATCAGCGAGTCGATTTTAGTTTTTAAAAATTATTTTAACCATAAAAATGATTATGTGCTTATGTGCTTATGTGTATTACGTGGTTAATCGAGTCTTACTCGCTTATATGTAATACATGAGTCAGTCATAAGCGCATGGGTAGATGTTAGGATCAGTTTGAAGTCGATTCAAGATGCAAATAAAGTACGACGTGACTTAACCAGTCTGTTTTGCCAACAGAAGCTAAGCCAGCCAGGCCAGTTGAGTCGGTAATAGTCCAAGATGATAGACATAAGTAATTCAATTGCAGTAAGTCGCGCAGAAGGCAAGTTTTTCCTCTATTCTACTTTCGGAATAGTGATATTGATTCAAATATTTATCACATTTACATTCTCTTGATTATTGTTCTTGATCACTAATATACAATCCCTATTCCTTTGTTCATATTTCATTTCAATTCTTGATTTCTCCGTTTCTTTGGATTCTTGATTCATATTCTGTTGGTAACACATGGAGATTGATATATTCTAGTGTTTGGAATATATCAAAGCATACCGATTGTCCCGGTTGCTAAGCGATGGACTGGATAAGGATATTTTGGGATTGAGTATATCTTAATCCTGAGGACCAGGATGACTGGTGCCTCGACATGGGCCGTAGTGCCTGGGTACCCGACTGGATCTATACTGAGATATGGATCTGTATTATATTCTGACTGATCAGCAGAATATAGATGCGAACTTGTGTCCAGTTTAGTTTATTTGTACTCGCCAGTAATGGCCTTCTTTCTATTCTCGTGAGGTTATATCTTGGCAGATATACCTGGGATGGCGGATTCATTTAAAATGCTTTAACACTGTTTATATGTTTGTGGACTTGTTGAGCAACTTTTGGCTCACCCCTTTTGTTGTTATTCACCTTATTGTTTTCAGTTAAGAAGGAATATGAAACCAATCAGGACTCGAGTGGTAAAGAAGCGAGTCAAGCCTCGGGATCCTCTTATACCCAAGGTGTTGATCCCAATCCAGGAAGAAAGCTTTGAGTTGCCCGAGCAGGTGGAGTGTTGATAGATAGTAGGTGTGTGTGTTTGAATAAAAGTTGAACTTAGCTTAAAATGAATTAGACAATGGTTTGTAATAAAGAGAGTTTGTGAAGCTTTGAATGTTGGTTTGTAATAAAAGTAGTTAGTGGTTCTTGTTTTCATACTTCAACCTAAAAAGATCCTGGTTAGTGTTAAAGGGGTTTAATTTCATTTCTTTATTAATTGTTAATCAAATTGTACAGGGTTGGTGATTAGCTAGTAACCCCCAGACTTATACCCCGGGTCTGGAGGGCGTTACAAGTTGGATCATTGGTTGTGTTTTGCACTCTTCTTTCATCAGCACTACCCAATCCAGATTTATCTCTTGCTTCCTTCCCAGTAACCACTCTTGCTTCAAAACCACTTATTGCAGTCTTCAAAGGTTGAGTCTGTTTGGCTTTAGTGAATCCTGGTAGGAGTAACTTTGAGGATTTAACATGAGCAATGTCAGAGGTTTCCTTTGACTTATCTTCTGATATCAAACCAACTTGAGCTATGTCAGAGGTTGCTTGCTTCATTGTTATATCAGAACTAACTATATCTTGACTCTAAACAACTTGAGCCATGTTAGAGGTTGTTTTAGAAATCTTCCTTGAAGTCAGAGTAAGATCAGCATCTTCAACAGAAATTTCTTCATCCATAGGAGGCACATAAACCTTTACAGGTTCACCAACTTTTTCTTTGCCCTTGGACCTTGGATCTATCTGCAATTATGATTTGGCCTTTGTTGCCACATGATTTGTCCTTTCTTTTATCACAATGCCTTTAGCCGTAGGAAGTTTCTTTTTAACAACAGAAGCTTCAGATTTGGAGTTGACCTTTTCTAACTTAAGTCTAGCTTCTTCTTCCATTAGACTCTCAAAGTCCATTCCTGGATTTTCTTTGAGAAATAACTGTCTTGAAATTTCTTCATCAAGATCCAAAAGTTCATCAGAACTTATCCTTTTACCAGTATCAGAAGTTATTCTTCTCCCAGTATCAGAACTTGTTCTATAACTTGTAGTTCCAGCTCTATTTGATGAGAGACCTCCACCTAGACCACGACCTCCACCCATTCTAGAGTTTCCTGGGTCATTACCATCATCCTTTTTTCAGTGTCTTATCAGGTTTGCATTTGGACTTAATTACTTTCTCCCCCTTTTTGGCATCAGCAGGTAAAAGAAGAGAGAGAAGCAATTCCACTGAGGATTGGATCTCATTGAGTTGAGATTGCTGAGAAGCTTGATTTTTCAAAATTTCATCAATCTGAGACTGTTGCTTCTCTTGGGTTTTCTCAATGCTGGTAATTTGGTCAAAGGAAGGTTTGAAAAACCTTTTCTTGTCCAGCTTGACAAGTGTATCTTGTTGTATTAAGGATTCTTGAATCTTGTCCAATTTGGCCTGAGTTACAGACTGTTGACCTTGAAGGTGCCTTGTAGTAAGTGTAGTAACTCTTAGCTGTGTCTTGAAATCTTCATTGAATAACAACTCATCAGCTTTTGCCAAATGATCAGCAAGAATCTTTTCAGAAGGAACAAAGGTAACTGTGTTCCATTCCTTAGTCCACTCCTGTCCTCTAGGAGTTTCAATCCAAGGTACTGGTGCTTCCCCTGTAACAAACTTCTTGACTATCTCAGCTTTTAAAGGAGCTTGTAGAGGTGCATGTCCAGAAGGACCAGCTGCATCATCATCTAAATTTGTAGCAGCATTACCAGTAGCATCAACATTTGCAGCATCAGAACTTACAGAGTCATCAGCTTCAGCATCTTCTGATACAAGAATAGTATAAGAAGCTATGGATGCTTGAACATCATCCTCTATGTGCTGATCTGCTTCCAAGTTCTGATCAACAGCCATATTCTGATGCTCACCTATAGTCTGATCTTCAATATCTAGATGTAGAGAAGGTGTTGTAGGCAATTCTGGAGTAATATCAACATCAGGAATTGGTGTTGTTGATGGATTAATTGGAGCTGGTGGAGCTTCTAAGTAGAGAACCTCAGGCACAATTAGGTTGTGAATATCAATCTCAACACTTGTGCCTGGGTCTGCAGTAGATACTGGTTCAGTTATAGGAGACACAGGTGGTGTAGATACTTTATCTTGAGCAGTTTCCTAAGTTGGTGACAATGGAGGTGTAGATGCAGTAACTTCAACAAATTCTGGCTCTTTTGAGATCAGAGATTCCTGATCTCCTTCCTGAGTTGCTGCTTCCTCATCCTCTGAAACTGGCTTAGCCCTGTTCCCGTGTGCTCTCTGTTTCTTGTATCTCTTTGAAGGTGGAGATACCTTGGGAGTTTCATCAGAATACATCCTTCTAAGCCTTTTGAGAAGCTTAGAATCCCCAATTCCAATATCCTTTTGAGAAGAGACCTTCTCAGCTTCTTTAACAATAGGTGCTGACACAGGAACCTGTTCCCCACTTTCTGACTCATCTCTCAGAACAATCCTCCTTCTCTTCTGTTGTGTCTGAGGTACAGTCTTTGTCCTCTTGGGCTTTGAAGATGAAGGCCTCACAGTATGTGCTGATGATGAAGGTTGAGATATCTGTGAAGGTTTGAAATATGTTCTGATGGAGGGTTGAGTTGGTTGAGGTGTATGTGTGTTGTGTTCTGATGGTTGTTGTGATGTCTGGGATGTGCTGGTGGGTTGAACATCAGGGTAAACAGATCTGTAGGTGTGAGGATCAGCATTTACCAGGATTTGTTTTACAGACTGAGGTATCTGTAAGGGTCTAACCACCTTCTTCTTAAGGTCAGCATTTACCAAGTCATTAAAAGCCCGTTTTGTACGCTTAAAGGGTGAAATTAAATCAGTGGTAGGTTGGGGTTCATCAGCACAATAGAAGGTATATATAAGCTGACAGAATCGAGAAAAGTACACTATATTCCTATCTTCTGTCATCCTATCCCCTATAAAACCTAGCACAACACTTGCAAAATCAAAGTGAGTTTGGTGAATAATGGCATACCCGATGTGCTGACTCATAATTGGAATGGCAATAAAGTTGGAACACTTATTGGCGAATGCCTTAGTGATGCAGTCGAAGAAAAAGCTCCATTCCTTCATGATATGTGCCCTTTTCAACTGTCCAAGCTTGGCCAAACTCTTCTCATAACCCAAATTGGCCATGAGCTGCTGTAGAACAGGGTCCTCCACTGTTGAAAAAATGCAGCCTTCTGGTAAGTGGAGAGCTTTACGAACTGCTCCAGGAGTTACCACATGCTCAACATCATTCACTTCAAAAATAATGCTTGGAGTACCAGTAGCACCACCATTATCAAAATGCCCAGTTCTCCAGAATGTCAGAACTTGTTGGCTTGAAATGACTTGAGGTTGGGTCAACGGATACCCAATCTCACTATGTGCTAGAAGATCTTGCACAAAGTGCAAATCAAATGGAGCTTCAGCCTTGTTCAAGATTGCAGCATAGTTATTGGGTACAAACTTGGCTCCATCTATAATCAAATCCTTAGGTACCATGAGAAAAATTGAGAAATTAGGTTGCCTGTAAGGTGTTTGATAAAATGTCTGTATGAAAAAGCGTCAGTAGATGAGAGAGAATAAAAGTAAAGAGAAAGAGATAAAATATGAAAGTAAATAAAATAGTTTACAATCTTTTCTCTCTTTTACTTATACACGGTAGAAAAAGTAACCGTTGGTACACCTGTCAGACATGCAGCAGTAAAAGATAGTTAATGGGCACGAGAATTCAATAATCATTACTTATCACATGCAGTTTTTCAAGGAAAAACCGTTTCACTTACCAAGTAATCCCATTAATCAAGGTAGTTCAGTTTTATTTTAAAATTTAAAACTGTTCCCACTTAATAAATTATTTTCACTGCGAGACCAATATTCTGTAAAAATATGACCAATGAGAGAATGACCATAAAGAGACCAAGTAAACAAATACTGCCACATCAGAATCAGAACTTGATTTGTATCAGAGCTAAAAGGTCATCAGAATATGGTTAGTATCAGGATTTAAAAATTCATCAGAATATCAAACGACTCAGAGACAAAATCTTGCATAAATATAAAATTTCATTAATATATTGAGAAAATACATTTCATGAAATTTAAACTACATGCTGAAAAGTACAAGATTGTCCTAAGCTACAAATCCTAACATCAACAGCTTTTGTCCTAAGTCTAAGAAGACTGACAAAGCTGACGATAAAGAGAAACAGGGAGCATAAATTATTTCTTCTTCCTACTCTCAACAAAAAGAACAGCGAGAAGAATGATTCGCTCCTGCTGTCGGAGATGATGGAGATGTAGATCTCTTTGGAATGTCAACAGGTCATATTTAATGATCTCTGGAAATTGAATCCAGAGATTATGAGGAATGTTGTTGATATGGTATGGAGTTGGAATTCCATTTTGGAAAATATGTACAGTCTCAGTGCCATAATTGTAAAACCAGCCAAACTCAACCGTTTGTGGTGATAAGAATAAGAAGAGAGTGAGTTTGTGAGAAAATGAGAGATGTGCTGGCTGGAATGGAGTGTTGGTTTAAATAGGCAATAGAATGCCAAGAGACGCAAAGAAAATTGAATGGTTACAGGTAGAAATAATTCTACCTCGTCTCCCTAGACTGAGGAGAATAATAACAGTCATTGGAAGTGTAAAACAGGATTTAATGCGCACAAGAAACAAGTAAAAATTACTGTGTATAGATGTGTACCACTAACCCAAATTATATTGACTGTTAATATCTCACCCAAACATATTATGATTTTAAATAAGACTGTTTCAGATTTTAACCACAAATAAGTCAAGTAAAGAATCAGAGTGTAATATCAGAACTTAGACTTATATCAGAACTTAACAGTCATCAGAACATGATTTCTTAACTCAAAAAATGAATGCCTATTTCTGTAATTCTTCACACAAATTCTGATTTCGTTTCTTCAGAACTTAATCATCAGAACTTCCATCATAACTTGTCCTCAGAATTTATGTAACTGACACTTAAACGTTCATCTAAAACACCTTTTATCACCACAGTAATTTTCATCATTCATATGGAGTGTATGTGTGTGCAGTAAGCTAAATATCAAATAAAGATTAAAGTCTGATTCACTTCAGTACATCTTAGAAATAAGGCATAACTAAGAACTTTACTCAAAATATGTCATGATTCCGAAGTCTACTTTAGAATGAGTTCATGCATGAGTCCACCTCAACTGTTTTGTACTTATTTTGTGCATCTTTTGAAATTCCATTTTATAGTGGCTTCTCAGTGTAAGTGAGTCACGACTACTTATCAGAATTTGTGCTATTATCAGAGTATTTTTCCAATAATCATAGAGTGTGAAAAGTCACCAAGAAAAATATTTATTTTTGCTTTTCTGATGCATATTACTTAATACCAGCAATTCACTTGGGTCTTCCCTTCCACAGTTTTTACTCTAGATGTCAAAGGAGTACCTGATTTTTATTTATTTTTCTTTTCTTTTGATAAGTGAGGCTTATCAGCACTTAGTACATTCACAAGATTTATTAACATCGGAACTTAACAGATGAGAAGCACTATTCTAGTTGTTGACTTAGTAATAAGATAGACAAAGTAAACTTAACTAAGCTCAATATCAGAATTTGCTTGTGTCAATAGATTTCCACATAAACAATTACTTCAAACATGGGATTTGTTAGTATATTAAAGACTACTAGGTCATCATCTAGCATATTTATCCTCATTGGATTGAATAATCACAGAAACATTCATATCACTATCAGAGTTTAGAAATTCACATCAGACAACAATCAGTACTTAAGCATTTTTCAATTAAGCACAGAATACATAAAGATAGTAATATCTGTAAATACTGATCATACAGTCTGATGCATCAGAACAAAAACTAAGCAGATTTAGAGAAAGAACCTGAAACCATTCCAAGTTCATTTACCAATCTTGTAAAAGTAGCTTCACACAGTGGTTTTGTGAAGATATCTGCTAGTTGTTGATCTGTTGGAACAAAGTGCAATTCCACTGTACCTTCATCCACATGTTCCCTTATGAAGTGGTACCTTATGCTGATGTGCTTTGTCATTGAGTGTTGAACTGGATTACCTGTCATAGCAATAGCACTTTGATTATCACAGTAAATAGGGATTTTAAAATATGTTAACCCATAATCCAGTAACTGATTCTTCATCCAAAGAATCTGTGCACAACAGCTTCCTGCAGCAATGTACTCTGCTTCTGCAGTTGATGTGGAAATTGACTTTTGTTTCTTGCTAAACCAAGAAACCAATTTGCCTCTAAGAAATTGGCAGCTTCCACTTGTGTTTTTCCTGTCTATTTTGCAACCTGCAAAATCTGCATCTCAGTAACCTATTAGCTTAAAGTCTGATTCTCTAGGATACCACAATCCCAGATCAGCTGTTCCCTTAAGATACTTGAAAATTCTTTTCACAGCTGTTAAGTGAGGTTCTCTTGGATCTGCTTGAAATCTTGCACAAAGACAGGTAGCATACATGATATCAGGTCTACTAGCAGTTAGATAGAGTAGAGAGCCAATCATACCTCTGTAATCAGTAATATCTACTGATTTACCAGTATCCTTATCCAATTTTGTTGCAGTGACCATGGGAGTGGATGAACTGGAACAATCTTGCATTCCAAATTTTTTCAGCAAATTTCTGGTGTACTTGGTTTGACAAATAAAAGTGCCTTCTTCATTCTGCTTGACTTGAAGGCCCAGAAAATAGCTAAGTTCCACCATCATACTCATTTGATATCTTGACTGCATCAGTTTGGCAAACTTATTGCAAAGTCTGTCATTTGTAGAACCAAAGATGATATCATCAACATATATCTGAACCAAAAGTAAGTCCTTTCCATGGTTGAGGTAGAACATAGTTTTGTCAATAGTTCCTCTGTTAAATCCACTTCCCAGAAGAAACTGAACTAAAGTCTCATACCATGCTCTTGGAGCTTGCTTAAGGCCATAAAGTGCTTTATCAAGACTGTAGACATGATTTGGAAATTTGGAATCTACAAAGCATGGCGGTTGTTCAACATATACTTCCTCTTCCAACTCTCCATTGAGAAAAGCACTTTTCACATCCATTTGAAAGACAGTAAACTTTTTGTGAGCAGCATAAGCCAAAGATATCCTTATGGCTTCCAATCTAGCAACTGGTGCAAATGTTTCATCATAATCAATTCCCTCCTATTGAGAAAGTCCTTTTGCAACCAGCCTTGCTTTATTCCTTGTAATTATGCCATCACTATCAGTTTTATTTCTGAACACCCACTTTGTACCAACAACAGATCTGTTCTTTGGTCTTGGCACTAGAGTCCAGACTTTGTTGCTTTTAAATTCATTTAACTCTTCCTGCATTGCTTGCACCCAATCAGCATCTTGAAGAGCTTCTTCCACTTTCTTTGGTTCAATCTGAGAAAGAAAAGAGTTATAGAGACATTCACTTGAAGTAGCTGTTCTAGTTCTGACACCTGCATCAGGATTTCCAATAATTAAGTCAGGTGTATGTGATTTAGTCCACTTCCTTGCAGATGGAAGATTTTCTCTAGAACTGGATGCTCCCCCATGATCCATGCTATATTCATCAACATTTTCTGATGTTCCCCCTGAAACTATGCTCTCTGAGTTGGATCCTTCAGAAATTGAATTTTCAGAATTATCAGAACTTGGCTTATCAGAACTTGATGAATCAGAATTTGAAGAGCCAGTTGTATGTTCTGATGCTTCTTGAGATGTGGTTGTATCTTCAATGTGCTCCCCCTACACAGGTGCTTCTTGCTTTGGCGTAGTCACCACAGTTTCAATAACATCAGAGTTTAATCCATCAGAGTTTGCAGTATCAGGATTTAGACTGCCAAGATTTCCAGTATCAGAATTTAAGTCTTCATTTTCAAATCTCAGCTGATCATGATTATTGAAATCTTCAAGTCCAGTAATCTTCTTATCATCAAAGGAGACATTGATAGATTCCATGACAACCCTTCTTCTTAAATTGTAGACTCTGAAGGCTTTTGTGGAAAGTGGATACCCAACAAAAATTCCTTCATCAGCTTTTAAATCAAATTTGGATAGCTGTTCAGGGTGAGTCTTAAGAACAAAACACTTGCATCCAAATACATGAAAATACTTCAAATTTGGCTTCTTTTTCTTCACCATCTCATATGGTGTCTTTCCATGCTTGTTAATGAGTGTTGCATTCTGAGTAAAACAAGCAGTCTGCACAGCTTCAGCCCAAAAATAGGTTGGTAGCATTGCTTCATCAAGCATAGTTCGTGCAGCTTCAATAAGAGTTATATTCTTTCTTTCAACAACTCCATTTTGCTGTGGAGTTCCAGGAGCAGAAAATTCCTGCTTGATTCCATGGTCTTTGCAGAACTCTTCCATTGTCAAATTCTTGAACTCAGTGCCATTATCACTCCTTATGGTTTTCACAGAATCTTTGACCAATTTATCCAGTTGCTTGACATGATCAATCAAGATAGATGCAGTTTCACTTTTTGTGTGCAAGAAATATACCCATGTGTATCTGGTGAACTCATCCACTATGACCATAACATATTTTTTCTTTACAATAGACATGACATTCACTGGACCAAATAGATTTACATGTAATAGGTGCTAAGGCTCAAGAATTGATGATTCAGTCTTGCTCTTGAATGAAGATTTTCTTTGCTCACAAAGGCCATTAGGAGCAAATACTGATTTTGGCAGTCCTCTCACAAGATCTTTCTTGACTAGTTCATTTATATTGTTGAAATTTAAATAAGAGAGTTTCTTGTGCCAATTCCAGCTTTCTTCAATTGATGCTCTACTCATCAGACAGATTGCAGAACCATCAGTACTTGTTGAAAGCTTGGCTTCATAAATGTTACCATGCCTGTATCCTTTCAGAACAACTTTGCCTGTAGATTTGCTTACAACTTTACAGTGTTCTTCAAAGAAATCCATATGATAACCTCTGTCACAGATTTGACTAACAATCAGCAGATTGTGTTTAATCCTGAGACCAGAGCTACTTCTTTAATGATGAAATTCCCAATTTTGATATTGCCATATCCCAATGTTTTTCCAATGTTGCCATCTCCATAAGAAACACTTGGGCCAGCCTTCTCCACAAAGTCTGATAGCAGGGCTTTATTTCCAGTCATATGTCCTGAGCATCCACTGTCCAGAACTAGGATGTTTTTCCTGTTTCCCTGCAATCACAAAGACCACTAATGATTAGTTTTAAGGACCCAGACTTGCTTGGATCCTTTGGCCTTATTAAGTTTGTTAACATTTGCAGCGGATTTAGCATCACAGTTTATGTTAACATTTTTCTTATCAGCAATTACACTATCAGACTTTGTATCAGAACTTGCACTAGAAGGAACAATGCTAACTTTCTTTAAAGAAGGTTTTATTTGATAATAATCATAGTACAAACTATGATATTCCTTACAAGTATAAATGGAATGCCATAAACTACCACAATGAAAACAAGGATTTTGTGGCCTATATCTAACAAACTGACTCTTAACTTCTGACTTTGAAGGTAATGAGTTTATGTTCTTATTCTTCTTGTAAAAAGTAGCTAGATGGTTAGAACTTCCACAGTTATGACATGTTTTTCTAGGAGCATTAGGAACAGGCTTATAATCATTGCTTTTATTTATACCTTCTTTTCCATTCCTATTTTTCCTAGGTGACTTTACCTTGTTTACATTCTTAACTTCTTTCAGCTTATGCTTAAGCTGCTTCTTTGTCATTAAGCCTATGTTTACTTCAGTTGTCTTTTCCTATTTTAGTTTGTCAGAAGTTAATTCCTCTTTAACTTCTGATTTCTCAGTATCAGACTTTACAGCTACAAACTTAACAGGTTTTAACTTTGGCTTTTGTTTAACAACTATAGGCTTAATTTCTACAGTTCCTTTATCATTCTTATCATCTCCATAACCTAAGCCCTCTTTCCAGTTTCCACTACTTAACAAGTTCTGAGTTGTTCTGCCAGAGTTAGTCCAAGTCCTGATAATCTCTCTTTCCTTTTCTAACTCAGTCTTTAGAGATTCATTCATTTTAAGTACTTCATCCCTAACATAGAAAGCATCATCTCTATCTTTCCGAGTTTGATATACATGACTAACTCTTTTTCTAAATAATCATTCCTCTTTTTACAAGCAAGATTTTCAGAAGTTAATCTTTCACATGTTAAAGTTTGATCTCTATAACTAATGAACATCGTTTTAAGATATCTTCTCAACTCATTAATGCCATCAGTATGAAAGGCATAAGTAGTTTGAGGTACCTTTAACTCAGCAACTTCAGGACTGCTATCAGCATTTGCCATCAAGGCATAATTCACCTCACTTTCAGAATCTGAAGTGTCTGTCCAGCTTTTCTTCTTTGTGACAAGAGCCTTGCCTTTGTCACTCTTCACTTTCTTGCAATCAGAAGATATGTGGCCTTTCTCACCACAGTTGTAGCATTTGACATTTGTGTAATCTCCTCTTTCAGACTTTCTAGCTTTGCCTTCAGATTTTCTGAATCCCTTCTTATCGGAACTTCCACTTTTCCTGGAAAACTTCTTTCCTCTTCTTATTTCATGTAAGCTATCATTGTGATACCCTTCACCATAAGAGCACACAATTTCATCATCTCTTCATCAGCATCCATCTCAGATAGACTTTCAGTTTTTGAATCCTCATCACTATCAGAACTTGATGACTCAATATCAGACTTTGTGATGAGAGCCTTTCCTTTGCCTTTCTTTGATATAGCCACTTTAGGGGATTCCTCCTCAGCCTTAAGAGCAACTGTCCTTGACTTTCTCCCATGCCTCTTGCTTCTTTGATCCATCTCAAGTTCATGAGTTTTGAGCATACTATAAATTTCATCAAGAGTAGTTTCATTAAGAGCATAGTTGTCTCTTATAGTAGTTGCCTTCAAGTCCCAACTTTCAGGAAGAGCTAAAAGGAATTTAAGATTAGTATCTTCAAGATCATATTCCTTATCCACTAGTGACAGATCATTCAAGAGTTTGACAAATCTGTCATATAAACCAGTTAATGACTCATCAGGTTTTGAGTCAAAGTGCTCATATTCTTGAGTGAGTATAGTCCTCCTGTTCTTCTTAATTGAATCAGTTCCCTGGCATCTTGTCTCCAAGGCATCCCATATCTCCTTTGTAGTCTTGCAGTTAATTACCCTATTTAACATGACATTATCAATGGCACTATGCAGCAAATGTCTTACCTTTGCATCCTTTGCAATAGATGAGATATTTTCAGCTGTATATTCATTTTTCTCCTTTGGTACATTCTGTGTTGGCTGATCTGCAACAACAACAAAGAGCTTGGTTGGCTTATGTGGTCATTCATTAATTCTGTCAAGGTATTCTGGATCTGTAGCTTCCAGAAATATAGACATCCTCACCTTCCATATGGGATACTCAGAAGGTTTCAGTATGGGAACCCTAATAGTCTCATATCGATTATGAATTTGAGTCTTTGGAGTGTCTTCAATTTTGGTGGGCTTGGTTGAAGTTTGTGTTTCTTCAGACATGATTGTTTACTGTATATATGTTAACAGATTGCTCTGATACCACTTGTTAGGTCACACACACTGTAGAAGGGGGTTGAATACAATGTCTAGCACAATCAAATCGAATTAAGAACACAAGTATAAAACACAGAATAATCTTATTAATAAAACAATATTATAATGGAACCGTCCTCTCTCAGTGATGAACAAATATCACGAGAGCTGCTAGGGTTATAATGAATAATATTCTCGATAAGATAACATATATAGTGTAAACCCTATGCTGTGTTTATATAGACACACACTTACAAGATAATCTTCTAATTGATATCGAACATAAGTCTGCATCTTAAAATATATCAACTAGTTATCTTTTCTTCCCAGTATTCTATTCTTCATAGAATTCTTCTCCATGCATATCTCTTCTTATTTTAGTCTCGATCTTCTTTCCTTTCAATCAGCCGCCTTCCTTATCTGAAAGTCTCCTTAAGTCCTGATATTATCTCCTGATAAATATCTTCTGATAACTTAAGTTATGATAACTTAAGTTATGATAACTTAAGTTCTGATATCTTAAGTTCTGACTTCAGTATAAGTACTGATTTCCAGTTAAGTCCTGATTTGTCCTGTTAGTTAAGATCTGAAAACTAAACACAAATCATTATTAGACATGACATCACAAATATATCTAACACAATGTATAAAAACTGATTACAATACTCTCTCAAAGGATGAACATATATCCTTGAGAGCTGCTAGGTTATGTGAATAATATAACAACATTTGAACCTTATAAATTGTAAATGTGGCGCCCTCCAAACCCGGGTCAGAAGTTTGGGGTCCACAACACATACCCAATATATAAACCTGTATGTGAAATATTATTTGCAATGACCCTGCTTTACATAACCACGGATCACAACAGGTTAAAGTATGAAAACAAGCTACAACCTTAAATTTTATTACAACATACCACATCCTAACTAATTTAACTTACAACTGATAATGAAATTATTCTTATAATCTTACTATCTCACTATCGTAGTAAGCTCCTGCTAGCTCAATCCGACTCAATATGGAATCCTAGCTCGTACATTGAACTGGGAAACCTCGCTATCAACCGTATCCTTCTTAACTGTAGAATACATAAAAGATTCGCAAGGGTGAGCTAACTAGCTCAGCAAGTCACAATAACAATAACTGAGGTTAATCAATGATCAAACGAGATGATTCAAAAGAATTAAAATTCTTGTTAAACAATTATTAGAATTGGATATTCATTTTAAATTTTAAAACCAAGGTTAGGCTGCTGATCAGTCACACACTAACCCCGAGCAAGGCACTCGGCTCTGCTCTATAAACTGAATCCAAGGCACACATTGGCCTAATTCGACCACGAATCTGGTCGGACCACGAATCTGGTCCACATAAAGAAAACTATCCAATTCTAAAGCAATTCAATATGAATAATAATATGACTTAATAAAACAAGAACATAATCAACAGTGATGAAATATTTGTATAAAGGCATGATGCATTTCATGAGTATCACAAGGGTGTATCAAAGTATGTATAAGAAATCGCCTTCAGCCTGTAGGAGAATCAGGTATTAGATGAACAATGATCTTACAAGGTTTAGTTCTTTGATGTCACAAGGTATGGTGGAGTATAAAAGTTTCTATATGTTTAAACAATTCTGTTCCAGTGTTTGGTATATGATGGGTATATATTTGTGAAGTAGTATCGTATTTGTGTGGTTTAGTATTTGGTAAATTAACAAGAAATGGTTCACAAAGAATAAGGCTCACGACTCAAAGATCAAATGATGTGGCTCAGGTTCAAGGCTGAAGGATTCAAAGAACTTACAATATAAAACAAAGCTATTTTGAATACTTAACAATATGTCACGAGAGAATTTAGAACTATTTGCATTATATCTCAAAAAAGGTTTAGAAGTACTTGCCTTATCACAATCGATTCCAACTTCACTTGTACTTATCTAATGACTTTATTCAACAACCACTCGTCTATTTTCCTATGCCTTACTTCTATTCACTGATCACCTGCTGTATTTACTACGCATCGATTCCATTTTCTGATCACCTGCTTCCCTTTTCTACGCCTTGTCAACTCTGCTAGGCATCATAAGTATCTATCAATATTTATCTCACATTATTCTAATCGTCACATGGACGTCATAAGGTTTCATGTACCCTTCGTTTCACCCAAATCCGATTAACGAATTAAACGTTATGCTAAAAACAAGTAAACACTGATCACATAGTCCGACAATCAAACAAAGAATTCACATATAACATATAACACGTCAAACAATCAATGAAATTTCATTTATAAGGAAGTCTTGGGTCATAAACAGTCTTTCGGGTATTTAATATAATTTTTAAAACATTTTTCGGAGTCAAAACGGGTCGTTGGGTAAATTTTAAACCAATAAACAGGGTTCGGTTGGCCAAATATGGCTTCAAAATAATTTTATAATAATTATCGAGCCTTGAAAACAATTTAAAATAATATTTTAATTCTCGAAACTATTTTTCAAAATTTTTAAATCATTTATAAAGAATTAAATCTAATTAAATAATTAATTAAAATCAATTAATAATTAATTAAATCAATTAATCAATTAATTTTCAAATTAATTGACCAATTAATAAATTAATTATTAACTAAAATTAATTAACTAATTAATTCAAATTTATTTTTGAATTAAAAATAATTTTTGGAATTAAAATAATAATTTTTGGAATTTTTAGTAATTAAAAAGGTATTTTTATAAATAAAATAAATAGAAAATATGATTTTTAAATAATTTATAAACAGGAATCCTATTTTTGCAAAGTCTGGAATGTTCAGGGACTGAACTGTTTCTCTTTCAAAACCACAGGTATTAAACTGTAATTTTCACAGGGTTTCGCCGGAAAACGTCATTTCTCGCCGGAGAAGACGATTTCGGCATCTGCACCCCACCAACACCTCCAGATCAGATCTACACAATACCAGGAACATAACCATGCCATCAAATCGTCCTAATAATCCTTGAGTTGGCCGAGAAGTTCGCCGGTTTCCGGCGAACTCGAAGAAACTTCAAAACACAACTCCCTTCAAACCAGGGATCGTCTGTTAACATACTATATACCAATCGATTGCAAATTTCAAGGGGAACAAAACCCACCCATCTAGAACATCTGTTAATCCCTAAATAAGAAACCCCCAAATTCAATCAAGAACATTCAAACGAATTATAAACCCTAATTTCTAAATTCGAAAATCAAACTCAATTTTGAACATGTTATTGAACTCCAAATCAGTCATATGACATATCAAAATCATCAGGAAAACAAGCTCTACAACATGCAAGCATCAAATCATTCAAACAATCATCCGTATAAAAATTTATATTTTTAATCAAAATAATTCGAAATTAATAAAAATTATAGAAAAATAACCTTTGATTCTGCAGTTGTAAGGCTTATTGATTGTGATAGAACACCTCAAGACTTTCGTTTTTAGTACTCGAGCTTTCAAATCGGAATCCGTTAACGCCTTGAAATTGCAGTTTGATTCTCAGAAGTTTATATGAATATAAGTATTTTCTCTGTAAAATTATATAATTTACTGGCTGCAAATGATTTTATGTACGAAATAAAATACGGTAAAGGCTATTTATAATTACGGAAAATTAGTATCCCGTTGGATCATTCCGGATACAAAATAGTACGTTTATTTATAAAAAAAGAACCAAACGGTACCGGTTTTTGGGATAATTATCCAAATCTGTACAATTTGTACTGCGGTCTTGGTCTCGGTGCCTGGTTACACGTATTACGAGGTGATAATTATAATAGTTTAATAAAAAGATCCCGTTTATCAAAAATACGGGTTCTATTGATTTACCGAAACGAATATTGTATCGAAAATATTGCGCCGGGACCCGCACAGGACAAACCATACGCCGAATCGAAAAAGTCGAAATAAGGAAAATGCTCAAAATATTACAATTAGGTTAAGAAGGAGTTCTCGGAAGAGTTTTGGGTTATAAAAGCGTAAAAACGGTTGAGGTCGGCTGGTTCCCGATTATATAATGTAGTTTGTAATTAATCGGAAAAAGAAATTATAAAATCCATAATGTCCAATAAAATCATAAATCATCATAAAAATAAATAGGAAGATATGACAATTATCTATAATTTATTTTGGACATATAAAAATTAAAATACTCAAATTATATCATATTTACATATCCAAACACAGATACCACTTCATAGATAATTACCAAAATCCATATAATAATCACATAATATTTATTATTAACAAAAATAATTACACGTCATATCCCGGATATTACATGCTTCCCCCTTAAAAGGATTCTGTCCTCGGAATCACTTAAGTAATAACTCAGGGTACTATTTCATACATATCACTTTCTGAACCTTAGGTTATCCTTTTAACCCTTGGGTTTCCACAATAATCTTACTAACTTTATAACTTTCTTTCTTAACACTTTCTCTTTCTTTTCTACAATTTCTATTGGATTCTCAACATAGGATAATTATGCTTGAAGTTCTATCGGCTCATATCCTATCGCATGTCTAAAATTTTATACCGTACTTTTCTAACCTTGTCACATAGAAACCTTATGAATATGCTACCCATACTGGGTAACGCTAATTCATATGCTATTTCACTCATACATTTTGCAATTTCAAGAGGTCCAACGTATCTCGGACTCAACTTTCTTTTCTTTTCCGATCCTGGATGATCCCTTTTCACGGTAACACTCCTAACAATATTAAATCTTCTTCTTCTTTAAATTATGTACTTTTTTTTTTAGCTTGATCTACACATTTCCTTTAACAATCATGCGTGGCTCTTATCCTTTTCTAAATAATTTCGACAGCTTCCTTTTTCTGTTGTAGTAACTCTAGTCCAAATATTTCACGTTTGCCAACTTCATCTCAATATACTGGTGATCGACATTTACGTTCATAAAGAGCTTCGTAAGGCGGCATCCCAATACTGGCACGATAGCTGTTGTTGTAAGCAAATTCTACTAAGGGCAATGCTCGCCCCAATTTCCTTTGAAATCAATGGCATAAACACGTAACATGTCTTCAATTGTTTGGATCATTTTCTCACTCTTGGCCATCAGTCTGCGGACGATAAGCTGTACTCATATTTGACTTGGTGCCTAACATTCTGGAAAACCTTTTCAAAATCATGAATCGAATTGTGGATCCTGACTTTGTACAATAGATGCAGGGACCCCATGACAAATTACTATTTCCTTCAAATACATGTGAATCAACTTATCCAGTAAATATCTTTTATTAATGGGCAAGAAATGAGCTGATTTAGCCAACTCGCTCACCATAACTTAATTAGCATCGTGGTTTGCTTTCATTCTTGGTAATCTGACTATAAAATCCAGAGTAATATACTCTTATTTCCATTCTATATTTCTAATGGTTGCCATAATCCACTAGGCCTCTAACACTTACCTTACTTATTTAATATGCCTAACACCTCCTGATCCATTGTAGAATTTCCTTTTCGTACTCGGCTATCAATATTCTTCTTTAAACGTCTGGATATTTTGGTATTTCTTGAACGGATTAAATACTTAGGATTGTAAATTCCCTTTAGGATCTCATTCATTAATTCTGCTACTCATAGCGTCCAAGTTCTGAAAGAAAATATGAGGGTACTGTGATCATTCTTTTAAGTGCATAAATTTCCTCTCATTAAACTGTTAACATCCTGATCCATCATCTTCTTTTGATATATTTTTATCTTCTCCTAACAACTTCGACTGAAAGGTCATACTATCCATTCTTGCTCCTTTTGGATCATGAACTTTGACTTCCAATTCCAACTTCTAAACTTCCATAGATAATCCTTCTGATGCAGTCTCCATATTCGTTTTCTCCTTTTTGCTTATCGATTGCCACTACATTTGCTCTTCCTCATGAATACATACTTCAAACTCTTGTGGTCCGTATGTATCTCACATCTTTCTCCATACATATAATGTTTCCCAATCTTTCAAAGCGATTATTATTATTACTGCTAATTCCCAATTATGAGTAGGGTACTTCTGCTCATAAGGTTTCGGTTGTCTAGATGCATATGCAATAACTTTATTGTACAACATCAACACACATCCTATTCCCTTAAGAAAAGTATCACTATAGACTATAAGATCTCCTTGATCCTCTCAAAGTGATAAAATAGGTGATGTGACCCTTCTCTCCTTTAACTCCGCAAAAATTTCTTCACACTTTACCATTTCATATAAACTTCTCGCTATTCCTAGTAAAATTCATCAAAGGTGTTGCAATCTTCAAAAACCCTTGAACAAATCTCCGATAATAACCAGCCAATAATAAAACTTCTTACTTTTGTTGGTGCTTTTGGTCTTTCTTTATTCAAAATAACTTTAATTTCTGCTGGATTCCCTTTGGTCTCCTTCTCACTGACTATTTATGCTAAGAAGTATACTCCCTGCCATTAAAGCTTTCACCTTGTAAACTTTTCATACAACTTCTTTCTTTTTTGACTTCCCAACTATCATTAAATAATTTGCATGGTTCTCCTTTGAATTTAAGTAACATAAATATAACTTATCCAGATCCTCCTTCAAGATTCTGTTCATCAAATTAAAATATTACTGGTATATCAGTTCATCCAAATAACATTACTAGGAGTTTATAACAACAATACTTGGTTCTGAAAATTATCTTTGATATGTCCATATGTTCCCTTTTTAATTGGTAATATACCCAGTCTTAAATCAACCTTATAAAAATACTTTGCTTCTTTCATTTGATCAAACAAATCACTGGTTCGAGGTAACAGATATTTGCTCTTGAGAGTAAACTTGTTGAGCTTCCGCTGGTCGACACATAATTTCATACTTCCGTTTTTCTGATTAACAAATTATGCCAGTGCATCTTAGGGGATACATTAGGTCCAGTTGCTTTCTCTTTTAATCATCTCCTGCATTTGCTCTGGTAACTCCTTTATTTTTTCTGGCGCCATTCTATGCGGGGCTTTGGACACTGGCTTCATTTCGGATGCTAAGTCAATCATAAACTCACTTTCTCTATCTGAAGGAAATATTGGTAACTCATCTGAAAACATATCTTGAGACTATAAAATCTTCAAATTCTATTTGCTCCTGACCTTTATTTATAATCGCCATAGCGCTTATATTTTGGTCACTGTAACCTTTTAACTTAAATCATTGTTAACAAGTTCTTTACCTTCCTTCGCCCTCTAAACCTCTTCATATTCTCATTTGGCGTCTTCAGAAACTATCTTCCATCACGATGGTCTCTCTGGGCATCACGCTTAAATTATTAATCCATTCCTTAGAATAATGTCCAATCTTCTTATCTCAAATGATATCAATTCCTCACCACTTATTGCCAGAAATCTCAATTCCACCATTGGTACTTACTTATTTAATAATTACACGTTCTTAACTTGCTAGTCCTTTAGTCATAATCTTATCAACAAAACCTTAGAGAGATAAATGATCAAGTTGCTCCCACATCTTTCAATACTTTGACGTATAAGGTATCCACAATAATCATTCACGTCATCATACCCGTATTCTGAATAACATAATTCACAGACAATTCGTAAACTCTCATTCTTGGAGACGTATTCCTTATTGGAGTAGATTCCCTTGACTCTTAGTGCATCCCTGACTGGGCTAGTGATTTGCAATTCTCACCATATGCCCTTGTTTCATTTCCATGCATGAGAGGTAGATGGAACTTTTCCCGCTTGGTTCATAATACGTTGACTTTTGTTTGAAAAACTTCTATAAAGAATGACAGTACAATGAAACAACCAAAAGGATTCACAATTCAATAAACTTAAATTTGAATAGAAAGAAGAAGTAATGATTTGAATATGAATGAGACAACCACATTGGTACTTAAGATGGCCAGTCTTTCATACCATATGGCATACATCACATGATTAGGTGGCATCCCACCCGACTCTTCGTCATTCCGACAAAGCGTCTCACCATAATACTGTTTGTCCCAATCAGAGAGCAAAACTTGAGGGGAACAATTAAACTTGAAAGGAATGCAACATCCTCTTTTTTGATATCATCAAAAAGAATTTATTAAGAAAAGAAGTTCATACATTTTTAGGAATTAAAAAGGAATATACCCTGTAATATTAAGGACAAGAATGATACCATTGGTCACCATCCACATTTCACTTGTATTCATCTTTTGAGCTTATTCGATCATATCCCAATTGTGTCATATAACAACTTTAAAAGGTACGCTGAAATGCCTTCGCAAACTAAGTATTATGGTAAATTCTTACTTATAAATCTTGCGTCTGTAACATTGTATCTACACGTTATAATACTTTAACAATTCGATCATAATGGCGTTCTTATCAGATAACCTCGAGTTTCCTCTTTTTAATTTAGAATAACCATGAATCATTCAACATAATGATCCTTTTATTAATAATATTCTTCTTTTAGAAAAGTCTGGAAATCTTCCCAATCTTCTTCGGTCATGCTCAGCCTTCCGTTAAATCAATAAATTCTTTGAACTCTGATAGTCCCAGTAATTGGATGAATAGTTACTCCGTATGCTGGTTCTGTTGTTAATCTTATCAAACAATACTTGCATCTTACTGTTAGGAATAATCAACTTCTTCATAATCGCGGGTTACTTCATTCTCTGAATTAGCAATACTAAGTCTGAAACAGCATCCTTCCAGGTAATCCGGGTCTTTTAACAAACAAGAAACTCAAGTAGCAACTTGACAACCAATGTTTAAAACTTATTTTATTCCAAAAAGGCTTTTAGATTTTTTTTTATAAGGGAAAATCTTTTTCGAAAAATTGTTTAAAAATGTTAAAAATCACACATCTGGTTGTCCTTACTATATGAGTTGGTTGTTGTCCTTCCTATAACAAGATACCAAGTTAAAGAAACGATCACACAAAGGTCCATTCACTTCCATTTATCTTCTCTCCTTCATTGAGTCCATTTGCCTTCCTTAATCGACGAAAGCTTCCGTTGTCATTGCATGTTATCTTATTCATAGTTTCACATCAAAGTTTCCATACTGGTAATACTCCCGTCATCAAATTTATAATCGTTAAGTGGAACAGACTATCCAATAGTCAACAAGTCGGCTAATGTCACATCACCTTATTACTATAAATATATCATATCGTTATAACACCATTATCTAAATTCAAGAAAACTCCAGATCCATAATCTCCTCTAACTCTCTCTTTTCAATACTTATCTAATCCATTCCGCAAGCTAGTCATGGGTGGCCTAATTACTAATGGCTTCTTTTAACCTGGTAACAGCTATCCTCTGGAACACTTGAATCTTCTTTCTAAACTTCTTCTCACCTTTATTTATATCTCAAGTACTCACCATTTACTGTTACCCCCGAATCCATCCTCGTAGGTACTGTTGCTTTATATGATAAGTTTTAAAGTGGGGTATAGAACAGGGTGTAGGGTAAACTGAAGAGATACAATCACAGTCGAATGTCTAGTAAAATAAGAGTAAACAGATGGAGGTTCTTAAATAGGTAGTCTCATATCAAGAGGTGGTAGGATAACGTAGAATAGCTTGAAGAGGTGCAACGGTTACAACAAGAGGTAATACCATTAATACTGATGGAAGAACAAGGTGCAATTCAAATCTGAGAAAAATATGACGATCCTCGAACGAAAGGTTCCAAACGATCAGATGATACAGGGAAATCAGGATCTACCATTGTCGTTGTCTGGGAATCTCGTCGCAAGCTAAAAATCCTGAATCGCAACACGAACCATGCCGGAGACCTACTATACAGTCGCACTCAACCTCACGACGTCTTATCTTTCTATTTCCTATTCCTAATCCTAACCCTCTACCCAGTCCTGACAATCTAGGCTTGTTTCAGTGACTTATAACCTGTAGCTCTGATACCAACCTGTGGCGCACTCCAAACCCGGGTCAGAAGTTTGGGGTCCACAACACATACCCAATATATAAACCTATATAAGAAATATTATTTGCAATGACCCTGCTTTACATAACCATGAATCACAACAGGTTAAAGTATGAAAACAATCCACAACCTTAACTTTTATTACAACGTACCACATCCCAACTAATTTAACTTACAACTGATAATGAAATAATTCTTACAATCTTACTATCTCACTACTGTAGTAAACTCCTGCTAGCTCAATCCGACTCAATCCGGAATCCTAGCTCGTACATTGAACTGGGAAACCTCGCTATCATCCGTATCCTTCTTAACTGTAGAATACATAAAAAGATTCACAAGGGTGAGCTAACTAGCTCAGCAAGTCACAATAACAATAACTGAGTTTAATCAATGATCAAACGAGATGATTCAGAGGAATTAAGATTCTTGTTAAATAATTATTAGAATTGGATATTCATTTTAAATTTTAAAACCAAGGTTAGGCTGCTGATCAGTCACGCACTAACCCCGAGCAAGGCACTCGGCTCTGCTCTATAAACTGGATCCAAGGCACACATTGGCCTAATTCGACCACGAATCTGGTCTGACCACGAATCTGGTCCACATAAAGAAAACTATCCAATTTTAAAGCAATTCAATATGAATAACAATATAACTTAATAAAATAAGAACATAATCAACAGTGATGAAATATTTGTATAAAGGCATGATGCATTTCATGAGTATCACAAGGGTGTATCAAAGTATGTATAAGAAATGGCCTTCAGCCTATAGGAGAATCAGGTATTAGATGAACAATGATCTTACAAGGTTTAGTTCTTTGATGTCACAAGGTATGGTGGAGTATAAAAGTTTCTGTATGTTTAAACAATTTCGTTCTAGTGTTTGGTATATGATGGGTATATATTTGTGGAGTAGTATCGTATTTGTGTGGTTTAGTATTTGGTAAATCATCAAGAAATGGTTCACAAAGAATAAGGCTCACGGCTCAAAGATCAAATGATGTGGCTCAGGTTCAAGACTGAAGGATTCAAAGTACTTATAATATAAAACAGAGCTGTTTTGAATACTTAACAATATGTCACGAGAGAATTTAGAAATATTTGCATTATATCTCGAAAAAGGTTTAGAAGTACTTGCCTTATCACAATCGATTCCAACTTCACTTGTACTTGTCTAATGACTTTATTCAACAACCACTCGTCTATTTTCCTATGCCTTGCTTCTATTCACTGATCACCTGCTGTATTTTCTACGCATCGTTTCCATTTTCTGATCACCTGCTTCTCTTTTCTACACCTTGTCTACTCTGCTAGGCATCATAAGTATCTATCAATATTCATCTCACATTATTTTAATCGTCACATGGACGTCATAAGGTTTCATCTACCCTTCGTTTCACCCAAATCTGATTAACGGATTAAAAGTTATGCTAAAAACAAGTAAATACTGATCACATAGTCCGACAATCAAACAAACAAGTCACATATAACATATAACACGTCAAACAATCAATGAAATTTCATTTATAAGGAAGTCTCGGGTCATAAACAGTCTTTCGGGTATTTAATATGATTTTTAAAACATTTTTCGGAGTCAAAACAGGTCGTTGGGTAAATTTTAAAGCAATAAACATGGTTCGGTTGGCCAAATCTGGCTTCAAAATAATTTTCTAATAATTATCGAGGCTTGAAAACAATTTAAAATAATATTTTAAATCTCGAAACTATTTTTCAAAATTTTTAAATCATTTATAAAGAATTAAGTCTAATTAAATAATTAATTAAAACCAATTAATAATTAATTAAATCAATTAATCAATTAATTTTCGAATTAATTGACCAATTAATCAATTAATTATTAACTAAAATTAATTAACTAATTAATTCAGATTTATTTTTGAATTAAAAATAATTTTTGGAATTAAAATAATAATTTTTGGAATTTTTAGTAATTAAAAACAAATTTTTATAATTAAAATAAATATAAAATATGATTTTTAAATAATTTATAAACAGGAATCCTATTTTTGCAAAGTCTGGAAAGTTCAGGGACTAAACTGTTTCTCTTTCAAAACCATAGGTACTAAACTGCAATTTTCACAGGTGTTCGCCGGAAAACGTCATGTCTCACCGGAGAAGACGATTTCGGCATCCTCACCCTACCAACACCTGCAGATCACATCTACACAATACCAGGAACATAACCATGCCATCAAATCGTCCTAATAATCCTTGAGTTGGCCGAAAATTGGCTGAGAAGTTTGTCGGTTTCCGGCGAACTCGAAGAAACTTCAAAACACAACTCCCTTCAAACCAGGGATCGTCTGTTAACATACTATTTACCAATCGATTGCAAATTGCAACAGGAACAAAACCCACCCATCTAGAACATCCGTTAATCCCTAAATAAGAAACCCCTAAATTCAATCAAGAACATTCAATCGAATTATAAATCCTAATTTCTAAATTCGAAAATCAAACTCAATTTTGAACATGTTATTGAACTCCAAATCAGTCATATGACATATCAAAATCATCAGGAAAACAAGCTCTACAACATGCAAGCATCAAATCATTCAAACTATCATCCGTACAATAATTTATATTTTTAATGAAAATAATTAGAAATTAATAAAAATTATAGAAAAATAACCTTTGATTCTGCAGTTGTAAGGCTTATTGATTCTGATAGAACACCTCAAGAACTTCGTTTTGAGTGCTCGAGCTTTCCAATCGGAATCCGGTAACGCCTTGAAATTGCAGTTTGATTCTCAGAAGTTTATATGAATATAAGTATTTTCTCTGTAAAATTATATAATTTACGGGCTGCAAATGATTTTCTGTACGAAATAAAATACGGTAAAGGCTATTTATAATTACGGAAAATTAGTATCCCGTTGGATCATTCCGGATATAAAATAGTACGTTTATTTATAAAAACGGATCCAAACGGTACCGGTTTTCGGGATAATTATCCAAATCTGTACAATTTGTACTGCGGTCTGGGTCTCAGCGCCTGGTTACACGTATTACGAGGTGATAATTATAATAGTTTAATTAAAAGATCCTGTTTATCGAAAATACGGGTTCTATTGATTTACCGAAACGAATATTGTATCGAAAATATTGCGCCGGGACCCGCACAGGATAAACCGTACGCCGGATCGAAAAAGTCGAAACTTGGAAAATGCTAAAATATTACAATTAGGTTAGGGAGGAGTTCTCGGAAGAGTTTCGGGTTATAAAAACGTAAAAACGGTTGAGGTCGGCTGGTTCCCGATTATATAAAGTAGTTTGTAATTAATCGGAAAAAAATTTATTAAATTCATAAATGTCCAATAAAATCATAAAAATAAATAGGAAGATATGACAATTATCTATATTTTATTTTGGACATATAAAAATTAAAATACTCAAATTATATCATATTTACATATCCAAACACAGATACCACTTCACAGATAATGACCAAAATCCATATAATAATCACATAATATTTATTATTAATAAAAATAATTACACGTCATATCCCGGATATTATAGTAAACCTAGTATGTGCTTATATATTGCACAACTACACAATCAATAAGGAATCCTAATATAATATAATAAGGAATCCTAATACATATCCATCTATTGATTGCTATAATAAATAAAGTCATACACCAATATATCTCTGCAAATATTCCCTCATTTGATATCTCCTGATTTCCAGCTTGATAATTAATGATGTGACTAAATGCTGATGTCAAATACTGATCAACAAATACTGATGGTAAATGATGATGACGTCATCTCTGTCAAAATCTGATATCAAATGTTGATAAAAAAACTCTGATATTTAATATTGATATCATCAATTTCTTCTAAAAATATCCCCAAACTTGTGCATTATGTAAATATGTACAACTTCCTAATTGATAATGTCAATACTATCTAAATGCAGAAATACAAACTACTATATAATCTTATAGTTAGTGCTTTCTGACTTTATCTTAAATCTTGAACTCTAGTAAACCCAGTAGCATCATCAAA
Organism: Apium graveolens; assembly: GCF_009905375.1. Lineage (NCBI taxonomy): Eukaryota > Viridiplantae > Streptophyta > Magnoliopsida > Apiales > Apiaceae > Apium > Apium graveolens. The sequence continues at coordinate 249,499,264 of NC_133650.1, read as the reverse complement.
GAATTTATTGAGTAGATTTGCTTCAAGAGCATTCAAATACATATACATCCTCTGTTTGATATCCTTGAGCTCTTCTGTAGATTTATCATTCTAATAGATAGCAGTTCTGAGGTCACATACATTAGATCTTCCGAGTGACAAGTCATCAAGTTCCAAGAAACCAACTTTCTTACCATCTGGGTTGAAAATGAGAACCTTTACACCTATAGACGTGATCACCTTGGCTCCTCCAATAGGCATATGAATAGTGTTTCTAGATTCATCAATATATTTTGGAGTGTATTTTGACTTGTAAGTCATTCCTCTCTTCTTCTTGTAAACTGGGTCCTTCAGATAAGCAGACCATCTGGCAGTAGTAGAGTTGATTACCTTTAGTAATGTAATAACATATTCCAACTCTTGTCATGGTTTATCTCTCATCTGCTCCTTAGAAATCTTCAACCTTTTTCCAAATTTTAGAAAATACAACATCTCCTTTTAATGCTTGTTAGTATCAAACAGATCAAGCACTATTTGAACATATATAATCTTTTGTAAATCTTCAAGATCTATATTCTCTTATATTCCTGTCAGATTTCCAGGCTCTCTTAGAATCAAAGCATTTCTAGTAAAAGTATTAGCATTTGGAAGTCCCAAGCCACCTCTTCTTCCAGCTCTTCTAGACTGTGAGTTACCACTTTAGATCTTACTAACAGTCTTAGAAGAATCTCTTTTAAAAATGCAGGTGTCTTGCTTTCTATAGCAGCTTTTTCTTTTCTTCAAGAGTTAACTCTGGCTTGTCAGAGTTTGAGCCTTCTAAATCAGAGTTTAAATTTCTATCAGGATTTGAATGATCATCTTTTACTTCTTGAATTGTACCTAGTCGACAACTTGAGTAGTATCTGTGACGCCCTCCAAACCCGGGTCAGAAGTTTGGGATTCACAACACACATACAATATATAAATCTATTTATGAAAGTAATAAAATGCAATGACCCTGCTTACTATAATCCACGGATCGCAATAGGTTAAAGTATGAAAACAAGCCACATCTTTTACTTTTATTACAATGTACCAAATCCTAACTAGTTTAACTTACACTGATAATAAAATTATTCTTACAATCTTGCATAACTCAACTACAATATAAAGCTCCTGCTAGCTCGATCCAACTCAACCTGGAATTCTAGCTCGCACACTGGACAGGTAAATTTCGTTATCAACCATTTCCTTTTTAGCTATATAATACATAAACAGAATCGCAAGAGTGAGCTAACTAGCTCAGCAAAGCATAATAACAATAACTGAGGTTATACAATGATCGATTGAGATTATTCAGAGGAATCAAGTTTCTTGTTAAATAATCATCAGAATTGGATATTCATTTTAAATTCTAAAACCAAGGTTAGGCTGTTGATCAGTCACGCACTAACCACGAACAAGGCACACGACTCTGCTCTATAAACTGGATCGAAGGCACGTATTGGCCTAATTCGACCATGAATCTGGTCCACATAAAGAAAACTATCCAATTCTAAAACAATTCAATATGATAAACATTGTAATTCAATAGAACAGAATCATGATTAACATTGATAAAACACATATCTCAGAGTATAAAGCAAATCATGAGGATCGCCAGGGTATATTAAGGTATATATATATATATATATATATATATATGAAGAACGACTTCCAGTCGGTTGAAGAATCAAATATAAGATGAACAATGGTTCAATGATTATACAAGGTGTGGATCTTTGATGTCCGAGGTATCATAGGGTATATAAATTTCTGTATGTTTGAGTAATTCTGTTTTAGTATTGGTATGTGGTGTATATGTATTTATGGGGTGGTATCGTATTTGTATGGTTTAATCTCTGGGAAATCAACAATCAACAGTTTACAAAGAATAAGGCTTACGGCTCAAAATCAAATGATTTGATCGGGGTTCAAGGTTGAATGTTTCAAAGCACTTATAATATAAAACATGACAATTTTGAATACTAGCATCATGTTACGAAGAAATTAAGAAATATTTGTAATATACCTCGATAAGGTTCAAAAGTACTTGCCCTATCACAGATGATTTCCAATTTTACTTGTACTCATCTAAAAGTTCTACTCAACAACCATTTTCCTTTTTTTTCTATGCCTCGCTTCTATTCACTGATCATTTGCTTTCTTTTTCTACACCTCGGTTCTATTTATTGATCACTTACTTTCCTTTTCCACGCTTCGTTCCTCTGCTAGGCATCACAAGTATCTATCAATACTTAATCTCATATTATTCTATTCGCCACATAGACGTCATACCTTTTATCTACCCTTCGTTTCACCCAAATCTGATTTACGGATCGAAAGTTATGACCAAAACAGTCAAACAATAAACGCATAGGCATATAACACATTAATCAGATAGCACATAGCGCGCAAGGTATTCGATAAAAATACTTTTTCAATGAAAGTTCGTGGTTAAAATGATTTTTCTGGTATTTAATACGAATTGTTAAACATTTTTCGAAATTAAAACGGGTCAACGAATCGTTTATAAACAATTAACAGGGTTCAAATACTGGAACCTGACTTTAAAATCATTTAATAATAATCATCGAGCCTTGAAAATAATTTAAAATAATATTTTAAAGCTTCAAATTATTTTTCAGAATTTTAAAATCATTAGAAATAATTAAATCTAATTAAATAATGAAATAAAATTAATTAATAATTATTTAAATCAATTAATAAATTAATATTTAAATTAATTGACCAATTAAATAATTAATTATTAACTAAAATTAATTAATTAAATAATTCAGATTTATTTATGAATTAAAAATAATTTTCAGAATAAAAATAATGAATTTTTGGAATTTTAAATAATTAGAAACCATATTCTGAAAATTAAATGAAAAAGAAATATTATTTTTATAAGTTTTTGAAACATAAATCTCGTTTTTCTAATATCTATATCTTCCAGGGACAAAAGTGCAAATTCTTGCAAAACATGGGGACTAAACAGCAAGTTTCGCTGTCTTCCCCGGCGAAACAGCGGTGACGGAGGCGGAGGCGATACCGTCGGCCGGATCTTCTCTGCCCAGAAAACCACCAAACTGTGCAGAACTCAAGAACAACACACCAGGAACACAACTATGAATTTTTTAACTCGAATCACCACCAATCACCGGGAAAAGCTGCCGGAAACAGACGAACCCGAGTTTTTCGGCGAAGCTTTTCCAGAATCCTTTGGCCTTCAAACTGGTATCATTCAACTTCTCTTTTCACGATCTATATACTGGTATAAATCAATTCAATTAATAACCCTTTGATCAAAATCGCCTAAATTCAATTAAGAACATTCAAACTACTTATAAACCCTAATTTTTAAATCATAAAATCAAACTCAATTTTTTATATGTTATTGAACTCCAAATTCAACATATGATATACCAAAATGACCGGAATCAAATTATCTACAACATGCAATCATCAAATTACATAAATAATATCAAAATCAAAAAATCATAATTTATTCATAATTAAATTCGAATTTAATAAGATAAATTAAAAATTACTTGATGTTTCTGCAGTGGTATGGATTGTAGAACTTGATTGTACTCGTCAAGAGCTTCGATTCGACTACTTGCACGACCAAATTAGAGTTCGATAACGCATTCGAATCCTCGTTTGATTATGAAAAATGAGATGAATATTGGTATTTTCTCCGAATAATTTAAAGTTTTTACTATTTATATATGATTATCTATACAGAATAAGATACTGTATTGGCTATTTATATTTACAGAATATTGGTACCCCGCTGGATCATATCGGATATAAAAATATAATACTTAATCATTAAGTATTAACAAAACTGATCAAATTCGGTACCGGTTTTAGGATAATTATCAAAACCAAGCTTTTTGTAAATACAATCCTGGTCTCAGCGCTTTGGTTACACGAATTACGAGAAGATAATATAATAGTTTAATCAAAATATCATGTTTCTCGAAAATACGGGTTTTATCGATTTACCGAAACGAATAATGTATCAAAAATTTTGCGCCGGGACCCGCACGGGTAAAAACCGTTCTCCGGATCAAAAAATTCGAAACATGGAAAATGCCCGGTATATTCAAATTTGGTTCAAAAGGAGTTTTCTTGAGACTTCTGTTTTGTAAAAACGTAAAAACGATTGAAGTCGGTCGATTCCCAATTATACAAAATAATTTAAATATACTCAGAAAAATAATTTATTAAATCTATAAATTCCTTATAAAATCATATAACAACATAAAAATTAATATAAAAATATCAAAGTTATCTATACTTTTATTTTGGACATATAAAAATTAAAATACTCAAATTTTATCATATTTAAACATCCAAACACAAATACCAATCAATAGATAATTCACCAAAATTCACATAATAATCACGCAATATTTATTTATTGATTAAAAATAATTACATGATATATCCCAGATATTAAATCCTCCCCCCTTAAAAGAATTCTGTCCTCAGAATCTCCTAAGCAATAACTAAGGGTACTATTTCACGCATAACACTTTCTAACTCCCAGGTTGACTTTTCAACCCTTGGGTTTCTCCACAATATCCTTACTAACTTTACAACTTTATTCCTTAACACTTTATCTCTCTTTTCTATGATCTTTATTGGATTCTCAACATATGACAACTCTGCCTGAAGTTCTATCGGCTCATATTTTATCGCATGCCTAGAATTGTGGATTACACTTTTTAAACATTGCCACATGAAAAACATAATGAATATGTTTCATATGAGGGGGTAACTCCAATTCGTATGCTACCTTACCGAAATGTTTTAAAATTTTCAAAAGGTCCAACGTATCTATGACTCAGCTTTCCTTTCTTTCTAAATCTGGATAATCATTTTCAGGGCGACACCTTTAACAATACTAAACCTCCTTCTTCAAACTCCATGTTCTTTCTAGCTTGATCTGCATATTTCCTTTGGCGATCATGTGATGTACTTAACCTTTTCTAACTAATCTCGACAACTTCCTTCATCTGTTGTACCAACTCTAGTCCAAGTATCTCACGTTTTCCAATTCCATCTCAATTTCTTTTAAAACCAATAACACAAACACGTAACATATTTTTAATTTTCTGGATCATTGTTTCGCTTTGGCCATCAGTCGGTGGATGATAAGTTATACTCATATTCAACTTAGCTCCTTAAACATTCTTGAAAACTTTTCTAAAACCTTGAATTAAATCTTGAAACTTGGTCAAATACAATAGACATGGGAGCTCCATGACGAGCTACTATCTCCTTCAATTACATGTGAACCAACTTGTCTGATGAAAATCTTTCATTAATAGGTAGAAAACAAGCAAATTAAATTAATCTGTCCACTATAACCCAAATGGCGTGGTGGTTCGCTTTCGTCCTTGGTAATCCGACTATAAAATCCGGAGCAATATGCTCCCATTTTCATTCTGTATCTCTAACGGTTGCAATAATCCACTAGGTCTCTGATATTCCGCTTTAATTTTTTGAAATGTCTAACACCTACTAATCCCTTCTGAAATTTTCCTTTTCATATCTGGCCACAAATATTCTTCTTTAAATTTCTGTATAACTTGACACTTCTGAGATAGATTGAATACTTAAAATTGTAAGTTTCCTGTAGGATATCATTTTTAAATTCTGTCACTTATGGCATCCAAGTTCTGGAAGAAAATCTGAGAATACTGTGATCATTCTTCTGAGTGCATAACTTTCCTCCAACTAAACTGTTAACATCCTGATCCATTATCTCCTCTTGACATCTCTTTATCTTCTCTGACAACTCTGGCTGAAAGGTCATACTATATATCCTTGTTTCTTTTGGATTATAAATTCTGACTCCCAATTCCAACTTCTAAAATTCCATAGATATCTCTTCTGGTGCAGTCAACACATTCATTTTCTCCTTTTTTCTTATCGTGTTGCCATTACATTTGCTTTTCCTCGTAAATACATACTTCAAACTCTTATGGTTTGTATAAATCTCAAACTTTTCTCCATACAGATAATGTTTCCAAATCTTTAAAGCGAATACTATTACTGCTAGTTCCAAGTCATTAGTAGGATACTTCTGCTCATGAGATTTCAGTTGTCTAGATGCATATGCAATAACTTTATTGTGTGCATCAACACACAACCTAATCCCTTATGAGAAGCATCACTATAGATTACAAACTCTCCTTGATCATCTCGAAGTGATAAAACAGGTCACGCGATCAATCTCTTCTTCAATTCCTGAAAACTTCCTTCATACTTCTCAATTCCATCTAAACTTCTCACTTTTCCTAGTGATAGGGATAAATAAATTATGATTGTATAATTAAATACTGCATTAATTGTACAAGCTGTGGGTTGCTAGGCCCAATAATAAGATGTGTAATATTCAGACCAGAAAGGTTAAGCCTGATGGACCAGATCAGGCCTGGTGGAATAAAAAAGGCCCAAAAGCCCTGATTATTAATTAATTTCGTAATTAATTAATAAGGGAAAAATCAGCTATTGAGAAGAGTCCCGATAAGGATATAAATCCTTATAGATTAGCCTCAAGGGGACCTAAAAGGATAAGGAATCAGCTTCCTACTTCCTAGGACTCCTAAGTCTATCCTAATTCAGAGGCTTGTCCACCAAGTCTCCTATACCAAGTCCAATTCAAGGACTCCCACATCTATATAAGGGACCTCACCCCACAAATCAGAACTACGTTTTTTGACTTGATCCTTGGCAATCAGCAAGGTACGTAGGCATCTTGTTAAGGCAGATTGAGTCACGAAACACAAGAGCAGTCAAATCGAGCCTCGAAGCTCACGTTCCTTAGTATTAAATACAGCAATTATATATATTAGTTTTTAATCCATAACATTTGGCGCCGTCTGTGGGAAAGCAACAACAACCATGGCGAGAACACGGAGAACAATTGGAGCTCTAGAGGAAGGAACACCATCAGAGGCAACCCAGGTGATTTCATCAACCGTGGAGGTTCCTCCCCATTCAACTTATGCATCTACTCAGGGGGAAGCCCAGACAGGGGCAACTCATCCTCAGCCACAAGGGACAACTCCCCCGACTATTCAAGGTACGAATCCTCAAGTTCAACAAATACATATACCTGTGAATTCTCGGCCCGTCGGGTATGAATATTCAGCTATTGTTACTACTAACCCCCCTTATGGGATGCCCCTTCGCCCTGAGGTTGGAGGAAGCGGATATGCTAGGCGAGGCGAAGCACGAGGGCAGTCACCCCCCTATATACGAGGTTTGGGTCCTATTCCTGAGGATCGGGAATTTTCTGGTCCTTATACTGAGAGAGACTCCGAATCTTCGGATGATGAAGTGGCCCCGAGAAGGAGGCGTCCTGGAAAAGAGCCAATGACCGACGGAAGGCAACGCCCCCAAAGCACCCCAGGGGCGAATCCCCAAGAAGTGCAGGAAAAGATCAGGGCTCATGAGGCTGAAATCCAAAGGCTGAGGCGTGATTTGGAGGCTCACCAGGCCACCAGACCCGAGATATCTCCTAGGGGGAGAAATCCTCCTCCCGTCATAGACCTGGATGGTCCGGTAAGAAGAAGGGCTGCTGTCCCAAGAACTGATCCAAGCAATCTCCTTCCCCTTGGAGATCCTGATGATCCAACTCCACCCTTCACAGAAGAGATAATGAATGCCCATATCTCAAGGAAATTCAAGATGCCCACTATCAAAGCCTATGATGGCACGGGAGACCCCGCTAATCATGTTAGGACATTCTCTAATGCACTGTTGCTGCAACCCGTGAATGATGCTATAAAGTGTCGGGCCTTCCCTCAAACCCTGTCAGGTATGGCTCAAAGATGGTACAGTCGCTTGCCCCCAAACTCTATTGGATCGTTCAGAGAGTTAAGTCAGGCTTTTATTAAGCAGTTCATCAGTGGAAAAGTTCATGAGAAAAGTTCAGCATCTCTTATGAGTATTGTGCAAGAAGCTAAGGAATCCTTGAGAGATTACCTGAATCGTTTTACAAAGGAGGCTTTAAAAGTCCCAGACCTTGATGATAAGGTAGCTATGATAGCACTGCAACAAGGAACTAGGGATGAGTTTTTCAAGATGTCCTTGGCCAAACGTCCCCCTGAAAATATGTTGCAGCTCCAAGAGAGGGCAGGGAAGTATATCAAGGTTGAAGAAAGCATGAGGAAGACCGTAGTAAGTAATGAGCCCACTGGAGGCAAGAAGCGGAAAACTGATCTGGAGTATATCGCTAAGGATAAGTATCCTAAAACCGAACAAAACCCTGATTCAACCCCCAAGAAGGGAGGACCTGGGCAAAAGTTCACCGAATACGCTAAGCTGAATGCTCCCAGAAGTCAGATTTTGATGGAGATTGAGAAAGACAGAGATATTCGCTGGCCTAAGCCCTTGAAGGCTGATCCTGCCAAGCTAGATAAGGGCAAGTATTGCAGGTTTCACAAAGATGTTGGCCATGACACCGATGAGTGTAGACAGTTGAAAGATGAAGTTGAGTTTTTGATTCGAAAAGGAAGATTGAACAAGTATACTGGAGATGGAGGAGACAGAAATAATAATGGAAGGAAGAACTTTGAAGATCGTAGGAGGGACCAAGATGATCAGGGGTGGAATCCCCAACCTAGAGGACCAGTTATAAACACCATTTATGGAGGGCCGAGACCTCGAGGGCCTGTGATAAACACGATCTTTGGAGGTCCAACTGCTGCTGGATTGTCCAAAAATTCCAGAAAGGCATATACTAGAGAGGTTATGCATATTGTTGGAGAAGCCCCGAAGAGGGCCAGGACAGAAGTAACATTGGCTTTTGATGATTCCGGCCTAGAGGGTGTGAAGTTTCCCCATGACGACCCGCTGGTCATAACGCCGATAATAGGAAATAGCCCGGTTAAGAGGGTCCTTGTGGATAATGGTGCTTCTGTGGATATCTTGCTCCACGACACCTTTCTAAGGATGGGGTATAACGACTCCCAGCTAACACCAACCGACATGCCGATATATGGATTTGCTGGAGTAGAATGTCCTGTGGAAGGGATAATCAAGTTGCCAACCACCATAGGTACGGAGCCAAGGCAAGCAACGCAGATGCTGGATTTCGTAGTGGTAAAGGCTAGTTCAACTTATAATGCTATCATGGGGAGAACAGGGATACATGCCTTCAAGGCAGTCCCCTCTTCCTACCATTCAGTCATGAAGTTTCCCACCCGAAACGGGATTGGAGAAGAGAGAGGGGATCAAAAAATGGCTAGAAGCTGTTATGTGGCCTCTTTGAGGGCAGATGGAGTCGGGGGGCAGGTTCTTCCTATTGAAGATATGGATGTTCGAGAAAATGATGAGAATAGAGGAAGGCCAGCAGAAGAATTGGTTTCGGTTCCTTTAGATCCCAAGAATCCTGAGAGGATGACTTTCATTGGAGCCACATTAGAGGAGCCCCTTAGAGGGAAGTTAGTGAAATTTTTGCAAGAAAATAGTGATGTGTTTGCATGGTCAGCAGCTGATATGCCAGGCATAGACCCGGAGTTAATTACTCACAAGTTAAACGTGGATCCAAGCCGGAAGACAGTGAAACAAAAGAAAAGAAATTTTGCCCCGGAAAGACAAGAGGCTATAAAGCAGGAAGTGGAAAAGCTCTTAGAGGCTGGTTTCATTGAGGAGATTCAATTTCCGGAGTGGTTAGCAAACCCTGTAATGGTGAAGAAGGCTAATGGAAAGTGGAGGATGTGTATAGACTTCACCAATCTGAATGATGCATGCCCCAAAGACTGTTTTCCGCTGCCTAGAATTGATACTTTGATTGATGCCACCGCTGGACATGAGATGCTGAGTTTCATGGATGGGTTTAGCGGATACAACCAGATCAAAATGCATAAGGATGACATTCCAAAGGTATCATTTATCACTGACTTTGGTGTTTATTGTTATCTTGTTATGGCGTTTGGTCTCAAGAATGCAGGAGCCACCTATCAAAGGTTGGTGAATAAAATTTTTAAGGATCTTATTGGGAAGACTATGGAAGTCTATGTTGATGACATGCTAGTCAAGAGTCTAGTAAAGACTGATCATATAACCCATTTGAGGGAAGCTTTTGAGGTCCTGAGGTACCACAAGATGATGTTGAATCCCACGAAGTGTGCTTTCGGAGTAGGATCTGGAAAATTCTTGGGATTGATGGTCTCAAAGAGGGGAATTGAGGCTAACCCCGATAAAATAAAGGCAATCCTGGACATGGAACCCCCAAAAACTGTCAAGGATGTTCAGAAACTCACAGGAAGGGTTGCTGCGCTAGGACGATTCATCTCCAAGTCAGGAGACAAGTGCTTGTCATTCTTCAAGTCATTAAAGAACATTAAAGACTTTGTATGGAGTGAGGAAAATCAGAAGGCATTTGAAGAGTTAAAGAAGTATATGGGCCAGGCCCCGTTGTTGGCCAAGCCAGTTCTGGGTGAAGTTTTATTCTTGTACTTGGCTGTTTCAGAAAGCGCCTTGAGCGCGGTGTTGGTTAAGGAGGAACTGAAAGTCCAGAAACCCGTATACTATGTCAGCAAAATTTTGCATGGTGCTGAGTTGAATTATTCAGCCATTGAGAAATTCGCTTTAGCCTTGGTAATGGCTTCAAGAAAGCTGCGTCCTTATTTTCAAGCTCATCAAATTGAAGTGCTAACAAATCAGCCACTGAGAAATATCATTCACAGTCCCAAGGCAAGTGGGAGACTGATTAAGTGGGCAATAGAGTTGGGAGAGTTCGATCTCAAGTATAAGCCACGTATGGCCATAAAAGCCCAGGCACTAGCTGACTTCGTGGTGGAATGTACCATACCCAACCAAGAAGTCGGGGGGCAGGAAGATACCACACCTCAAGACAAGGGAGTCGACAATGGGGACAAGGAGAAAGAATATTGGGTTCTCTATTTTGATGGAGCATCAAAAACAAATTCCAGTGGAGCAGGGTTGGTTTTGCAAAGCCCTGATGGATTCTTAATTGAGTATGCCATGAAGCTAGACTTCCCAACCACAAACAATGAGGCAGAGTATGAAGCCCTGATTGCTGGCCTTGGTCTAGCTGGGACACTTAGAGTCAAAAACTTAAAGGTCCGTGGAGACTCGAAGTTGATCATATCCCAGGTAAAGGGAGAATTTGAAGCAAGGGATGATACGATGGCAAAGTATGTTCGCCTAGTAAGGGCTGTGATGACCCAATTTAATGAATGCCATGTTGAACACATTCCAAGGGAAGAAAATGCTAAAGCAGATGCGCTATCAAAGTTTGCTTCACTTGAGATTGAAGAAAGTTCAGGAAGTGTGTACTTCCGTGTTTTGAAGACACGAAGCATAGATATTAAGCTTGTGGCTCCCGTAGGCTTGGGGACGTCATGGATTGATCCCATCAAGGCTCACATTCAGACCGGTTGGTTGCCAAGCGATACAATTGAGGCACGGAAGTTAACTGTTCGAGCACTAAGGTACTCTTTGATAGATGGGATTCTATATAAAAGATCTTTCGTGGTTCCTTACTTGAGGTGTCTCAGGCCCGATGAGGCACGCTTAGCTCTTGAGGAAGTGCATGGAGGTATTTGTGGGCAACACTTGGGGGGCAGGGCCTTGGCTCATAAGATAACTCGTTTAGGCTTCTATTGGCCAGAAATGATGGCTGATGCCAAAGAATATGTAAAGAAGTGTGATCGTTGTCAGAAGCATGCACCAGTCGCCAGACAACCCCCCGAGATGCTGACCTCTATCAACTCACCTATTCCCTTTGCTATGTGGGGGATGGATATTCTAGGGCCTTTTCCTATGGCCACAGCACAAAGGAAGTTTCTGATTGTAGCCATTGATTATTTCACCAAGTGGATCGAAGCCAAACCTTTGGCCAAAATCACAACTAAGCAGGTTGCACAATTCCTGTGGGAAAACATTATGTGCCGATATGGAATTCCCCGTATCCTCGTCACTGACAATGGAACACAATTCAACAACGAGGAATTCAAGAAGTATTGCGAAGAAAATGAAATTGAGTTACGGTTCACCTCTGTGGCTCACCCGCAAGCCAATGGGCAAGCGGAGGTAGCAAATCGGATAATCCTGGATGGACTAAAGAAGAGGATCGAGAAGTCAAGAAATAATTGGGTAGATGAGATACTTCCAATATTATGGGCCTACAGGACTACTTGTAGAGTCACGACAGATGCAACTCCTTTCATGTTGGCATATGGGGCGGAAGCAGTAGTTCCCGTGGAGATATCACATTCCTCTCCAAGGATTCAGGCTTTCGATGAGAAAGAAAATGAGGAAGGGCAGAGATTAGCCCTGGATTTAATTGATGAAGTGCGAGATAAAGCACATGCAAAGATAGTAGAATATCAGAAAAAAGCTTCATTCTACTACAACCTAAGGGTTAAAGAAAGGTTTTTTAAACAAGGCGATCTAATCTTGAGGAAGATAGAAGCATCTGGTGTAGGACAAAAAGGGAAGCTTGCCCCGAATTGGGAAGGGCCGTACAGAGTCAAGAGTGTTCAGGGTAGAGGAACCTACAAGCTGGAGACTATGGATGGTTTTGAAGTCCCGAGAACTTGGCATGCACAAAACCTGAAGGTTTACTATGTGTAGGGCAGTTGGATACGATTCTCACTTGTCATGATGGAGAGTAGGTTGAAAAGCACCTTGAAGCTTTGCTTAGGATTTATATGTCTTATTATGAAGTTTATTAAGACTTGTGTAAGGGATGAATCCCAAACAATTTTTGAAGCTCAGAGAAGTTTTCGAAATATGTTTGAATCTCTATGGCATGGCAATTAAATTAGATGCATGATATGAAAGCCCTATAAAAAGGCCCAATTCAAAAAAAAAAAAAAAGTTAAAACTTGTTGGGCCTGGAAGTATGTCAAGCCCAGATAAGGGCCCCAAATATTCAAAGCCCAGCACCCGGGGTCCAAAAACTGGAAGAAAATATATATGAGTATTATCTTCAAAAACCAGAAATAAGTCCCAAATCCAAAAAGGATTTGGATAAATGAAGGCCCAAAAATAAGGCCTAATCCTACTTGAATTAGAAAAAAACCCAGTATAGGGATCAATAAATCAAGCCCAGGGTCAATACTAAGTGCCCAATTAAAGATCAAAGCCCAGAAGGGCCCAAGTTGAAACCCAATACAAGGTTTCATAAATCTAGCCCAGGTTTAGGGCAAAGATCAACCCAATAAGAGGTAAGCCCAGAAAAGGGCCCAATTAGCAGAAAATTAAATGGCCCCAAATAAAGACCAATTTAGGGTGGACCAAAGAAGCCCAGTTAAAAGTAAGGGGCCTAATACAAAAAGCCAGTCAAAAAAGGGGAAGGCCCAAGGTAAAGGCCTGGTTTGGAAAAGGCCCAGGGTCAAAAATAAAGTACCCATAAAAGAATTCAGGCCCAAATCTTAGGCTCAAATTTGAGATTGGAAAAAATCCAGCCCAGACTTAGGGCCCAAATCAAATATATGGAGTCATAGAAAGTAATATATCCCAAATCCCGGACCCAATTCGATCAGGTTTCATGTTGTATTCATCGTCGAATTAGTTGAGATCGAAAAGGCTTCGACCAAGGCTAGAAAAGGAGGTTAATTCGGTCAAAAAATATTTATCAAGACCAAAATGTTCCTGAGGAAATAATCATGCCCAGTTGACAACCCAAGTGTTTGAAAAGCCTTGTATGAATCCCACTTGATTTTTAGGAAAAAAGGGTGAAAAGAAGCCTAGCTAAATTTTTGGCCCAAATTGAAAGCCCAGAGTTGGGAGCCCAATTGAAAGGCCTCTGAAGCCCAATAAAAAAGAAGCCCAGCTAAATTTTTGGCCCAAATTGAAAGCCCAGAGTTGGGAGCCCAATTAAAAGGCCTGTGGAAAAGATGGTCAATAAGAAGTGAGCCCAGAAAAGGGCCCAAATAGTTGAAAATCAAAGGCCCAAAAAGGAAAAACCCACTGAATGGTTGGCCCAAAAGAATCTAGGCCCAAATCAAAAAAAAAGAGAGTCCAGCCCAAACATATGGCCCAACTTCAAGATAAAAGGATATGAAAATGATCATTTCTTACTCATTCGACTAGAAATCAAATGAAAACCCTGGTCGAATCAATCCTGCTCAAAAAAGCTTCGATCAAGGCACAATATGGAGGTTAATTCGGTCAAGAAAAGAATCCTGACCAAAAATTCCTGATCGAAAAAGGAAGAAAAGAATATTTTGTTTCATTCGACCAGAATGCCTGAATGGTTTCTGACCTTTTCCTGACCCTGTCGACCAGGAAGCAAGGTAAAAACCTGGTCGAATGGATTCCTGGTCGAAAATTATATAGAAAAAAAAAAAAAAAAAAAAAGGAAAAAATCCTGGCCGAAATTCGACCAGGACTTCTGCTCGAAACACTCCTGCTCGAAAAGCTGTCGACCAGGGCAATATGGGGGTTAATTCGACCAGGATCCTGGTCGAATGGATTCCTGGTCGAAAATTATATAGAAAAAAAAAAAAAAAAGGAAGAAAAATCCTGGAAAATCACAAAAAAAAATAATAAGGAAATTCCTTAAATAATTTCTGAAAAATATTAATATTTTCAGAAATAAGGAATAAATCCAGAAAATTAGGATAAATCCCAGAAATTAAGGGAAAAATCCAGAAAAATTAGGATAAATCCCAGAAATTAAGGGAAAAATCCAGAAAATTAGGATAAATCCCAGAAATTAAGGGAAAAATCCAGAAATTAAGGATAAATCCCAGAAATTAAGGGAAAAATCCAGAAAATTAGGATAAATCCCAGAAATTAAGGGAAAAATCCAGAAATTAAGGATAAATCCCAGAAATTAAGGAATAAATCCAGAAATTAAGGATAAATCCCAGAAATTAAGGGAAAAATCCAGAAATTAAGGATAAATCCCAGAAAAATAAGGAAAAATCCCAGAAAAATTAGGGAAAATCCCAGAAAAATTAGGGAAAATTCCAGAAATTAGGGAAAAATCCCGGAAATAAGGGAAAAATTCCTGGAAATCAAAATAATTCCTAAATAAAAGGAAAAATTCGTTGTAAACGTGTAGGTCGCTCCACACTTTACGGAAAAACGAAACCCTGTAAGGGAACAAATAGACTTAACTTCTGCGAAACCTATTCAATGTTTCCCAAAAGTTGGGGGGCAAATGATAGGGATAAATAAATTATGATTGTATAATTAAATACTGCATTAATTGTACAAGCTGTGGGCTGCTAGGCCCAATAATAAGATGTGTAATATTCAGACCAGAAAGGTTAAGCCTGATGGACCAGATCAGGCCTGGTGGAATAAAAAAGGCCCAAAAGCCCTGATTATTAATTAATTTCGTAATTAATTAATAAGGGAAAAATCAGCTATTGAGAAGAGTCCCGATAAGGATATAAATCCTTATAGATTAGCCTCAAGGGGACCTAAAAGGATAAGGAATCAGCTTCCTACTTCCTAGGACTCCTAAGTCTATCCTAATTCAGAGGCTTGTCCACCAAGTCTCCTATACCAAGTCCAATTCAAGGACTCCCACATCTATATAAGGGACCTCACCCCACAAATCAGAACTACGTTTTTTGACTTGATCCTTGGCAATCAGCAAGGTACGTAGGCATCTTGTTAAGGCAGATTGAGTCACGAAACACAAGAGCAGTCAAATCGAGCCTCGAA
Source organism: Apium graveolens (assembly GCF_009905375.1). NCBI lineage: Eukaryota > Viridiplantae > Streptophyta > Magnoliopsida > Apiales > Apiaceae > Apium > Apium graveolens. The sequence goes on along the minus strand of NC_133650.1, from coordinate 249,483,583 downwards.
GCTCACGTTCCTTAGTATTAAATACAGCAATTATATATATTAGTTTTTAATCCATAACACCTAGTAAGCTTCGCCATAGGTGTTACAATCTTCGAGAAATCTTTAACAATTTTTTGATAAAAACTTCTCACTTTTGTTGGTGCTTTTGGTCTTTCCCCATTCATAATAACTTTAATCATTGTTGGATCAACTTTGGTTCTTTCATCACTTTGAATAAAACTTCATGCAACCAAAACTCACACTTTGAAAACTTAGCATACAACTTCTTCCTTCTCAGAATTCCCAAAACTAACATTAAATTCTTTGCATGGTCATCCGTTGACTTCGAGTAAATCAAAATATCATCTATAAATACAAATACTACTTATCCAGATACTCCTTAAAGATTCTGTCCGTCAAGTTTAAATGTTGTTGGTGTATTGGTCAATCCAAAAGACATAATTAGAATTTCATAATAACCATACTTAGTTCTAAAAGCTGTCTTCAGTACGTCCTCAGGTTCGATCTTCAATTGATGATACCCAAATATTAAATCAATCTTAGAAAATACTTTGCTTCTTTTAACTGATCAAATAAATTATTACTTCAAAATAACAGATATTTATTCTTGATAGTAAACTTATTGAGCTTCCGCTAGTCAACATATAATCTCATACTTCCATCTTTCTCATTTACAAATAATACCGGTGCACCACATGGGGACACACTGGATCTAATCACTCCATCTTCTAAAAATTCTTGCAATTGCTTTGCTAACTCTTTGATGCCATTATGTACGGGCCTTAGATACTGGTTCCGTTCCAGGTGCTAAGTCAATCGCATACTCAATTTCTCTATTTGGAGGAAGTCCTGGTAACTCACCTGGAAACACGTCTAAAAACTCATTGATTATTAGGAATCTTCAAGTTTTTCTGGCTCCAGACTTCTATTTATCAACCTAGTGCTCACATCTTTTGCCACCGTATCCTTTTAGTTTGAATCATTTATAAAAACTTCTTTACTTGTATAACACCCTCCAAATCCGGGGTATAGATTTGGGGCATTATTAATACTAACTACAAACTAAACCTGCACAAGCGGAATACAAATATAATAATTATCCCGAACTACTGCTACTCAGGATCTTTTAAGGTTAAGAGTTGAAAACAAGAACAACACACTAACTTTATTACAAACCCACATAAAAATAATCTGTCTCAAGAACTCTCTTTGTTACAAAACTTTATTCTATCTATATTCTCACCACACAACTTTTATTCAAACCAACACTACTACATATCCTGTTACACCTGATCTGGTAACTCAAAGCTCTCTTCTGGGATAAGGATGAACACTCTTGGTATAAGAGGGTCTCGCTGCTTGACTCGCTTCTTGACTATGCGGGTTCTGATGGGTTTCATTCTCTACCTTAACTGTAAAACATTAGGAATAACAATAAAAGGGGTTGAGCCAAAATTGCTCAACAAGCTTGCAACAATATAGATAGTATAAAGAGAGAAGAATAAATGAAATGATAATCTGATGGTTTGAACAACCATTTGTATCTGTATAGAATAATTATTTGCCAACACTGGCGAGTGCCAAATGAACAAGACTGGAAACAAGAACTAACTATGCACTATAACCTGCTAATCAGTCAGGATACAGTGTAGATCTATACCCAACTGCATAGACCCAACCAACATAGGGAGTACTCAGGCAACTACGGCCTATTAATTAATGGTCTGGGTAAAACCCAGCCCGTATCGTAACCATCCAGTCCAAAGCTTAGCATCCGGAACAATCGGAATGCTTTTGATGTATCCCAACATCAGGATATATCAGAGTATATATAACAAGGATAAAAGTATTGGAATATGAATAGAGGATTCAATAAATTGGGAGAAATCAAGAATCGAAATGAAATAGAAACAAGAATCAATAATTGTGTAACAGTGTATATGAACAAGAATTATCAAAGTGTAACTGATATGGAAAATGGGGTATAATTCACTATTCTGGATTTAGAATAGGGGAAAAACTTTCCTGGCGCGTACTTAACCTGGTTCACCTCACCGCCTTCGGTCTCCTGCTTGATCTGCCTTGCTGATACTGAATCAATCATAGAAAGATAGTCGTTTAGATAACTTACTACATACGCATATCTCGAATTGATACTACACAACCCTATCAATCTACCCATGCGTTTCTAACTGACTCGCATATATACACACGTATAATTATATAGCACATAAGGTTCACATAACCACGTAAATCACATAGCACATAAAGCACATAGCACATAAAGCACATAATTGATTTTAACCTCATAATTACTTTAAAAATCGATACTAGACTTATACCTGTATTAACTAACCCTATTGGACTTTATTATAATTTTTCGGAATTTATTTAACTCGATTCTACCCCTATTAGGGCCTATAAACAATTAACTAACACAAGACCACTCTCTTTCAGAAGAAATTATGATTTACAATTATTTTTATTGGATTCGTTTCATTTTTCTGAGTCTAGGGGTCTTCGTTTCGCTCAAATCGGACTAACGGTTTAATTATTATGAATTAAACAAGATTTAATTAATTAATAATTAACTATAAATAATTAAATATAATTAAATAATCCTTAATTATATTTTTAAATAATTAATTAATAATTATTGTATTTTAAAATAATTAATCCCTAATTATTAGGATTAATTACAATTTATTACAATTATTTATAAATTATTATTACTTACTCGGCTAGATCGATTATTTACAAATAATCAATCGATACAATTAACTGATACGCTATTTATCGAATAAATAATTATTATTCGCACCATAATCTAACTCAATGATTAACTAATCGTATAAATACGAGCTACTCCCAATCCTCATATAACTATCGAACTATTATTATTATTATTATTATAACTTATACGATTAATTAATTAATTAATTAATTATCTGTATTTAATTATTCGATACTAATAATCATTACGACACACTTCGAATAAATAAATTATCGCTCGAATAATAATTCTTATTAACGAATCCATACTCGTATAGATACGAGTTACTCGCAATATTCAACTAATTAAGGAATTATTATTCATATTATTTGATTATTTTTAATCCTTATTTATTAATTAATTACCTAATTATTAAATAATAGATAAATAATTAAATAATTAAATAAATAATTAAATTTGAATTTCTAAATTAATAAAATAATTTAGAAATTAATTATAATAATTTCAGAATTTGAAACTGATTTTTAATAGATTTTTGGAATTATTAAAACTGATTTTGATTTAATAAAATACAGATAAATAATTAATTAATCAGAAACATAAAACAGGGAATCAGGTTGGGGAATTATTGGATCAAACCCGGGTCGAAACCGGGTCGACCACGGGTCACCAAGAACACATCGCCAACAACGACGCCGGTGGCTTTCCGGCTAGCGAAACACGGCTGAACACGGCGATATCAACCTCGTTTCTTCACCGTTTCTGTTCCACAGCAACACAGACACCTCCTCCTGTCGTCCTCCGTCCTCCTTCATCGACCTCGATTCCGGGAAACAAAGAACAGCCGTCACGACGGTGGTTCTCCGGTGATGCCAAAAACAAAGCCAAAATCAACGAGACTGGTACGAATCGATAAGAAACTCAACGATCTACTCATTCCCATCAACAATTTCATCAAAAAATTACTCAAACAAAAAACCCGAATTCGGAGTTAAAACCCGAAAATACGAAATCAAAATTGATTAAACCAATAACAAAAACGATTACATAATTGAAAACTGCGATTCACAAGCTTCAAAACGACTACTTACATGTTCGATTTGGTTAACAGAATCACCTTCAAAATCCGATTTGATTCTCTGCCATGTTCTTCACCAATAAACCCTAGTTCTTGATTTTTCTGAATTTTTATGATTAATTAGTAATTAATTAATAAAAATTAGGCTATTTATATTTGTTAGTCCCTTAACAATATGACAAGAATTACAGAAGTGGGGTTGAATGGAATTCTTGAAACTTTTTCTCTACATAAAAATGTTCTAACTCGAATCTATATATAAGTGTGAATTGATTAGCACAATGCGGAATAGTTACTTAAATGAATCAAAACACAAGTAATTAAAAAAAAAGAGTCCTTAAAAACTTTCTGGTGGATTTGAATGATTCCACCAGAGATATATATTATATATCGAGAGAACTCTGTGTGCAAAATGCTCGCAGCTGCTTACAAATATTGAGCAACTAAGAGTACAGAGAAATGCTATGAATTCTCCTTACAAATGTTTCTCTTCTTGTATCTTAGATTCTCTATATTTAGTTGCTACTTCTTGATTTATATATATCACCAAGATTACAAAGTAATGAGACAGGATAATAAAACAAAAACTATCTAGTCTATTACAATGCTACTTCATTACTCTATTCCAGCATCTTTGAATATCTTCATAATAGCATGGAAATGGCAATGCTTCTTTGTTCTCGAAAACCCAATTGAATAGGCTACCACATTCCATTTGCATCCACTTGACGCATGTGACTGTATTGTCACTGTCAACAAATATTTGAATTCTTTATCTGTCGGGTTCATGATCATCCGTCGAGATATTGATCATCCGTCGGGTTGTTGATCATCCGTCGAAATATTGATCATCCGTCGGGTTGTTGATCATCCGTCGAATTCATTGATTGTTCATCCGTCGGGTAGCAATCAGGCACTTGACTTCATTTCACTTATGCAGAATTACAAGACATCATCTATGTACAATTAATCAACCTATTCTGCATATCTAACTAAAGTCATCATGACTTAAGTACTACTACAGATTCTAAACAATGTGTATGCAGAAATGTGCTACAGACTTATTGTTACATAAGTTACTCACTCGATGGATAATAAGTCATCATCCGTCGGGACTATATTGAGTCATCCGTCGGGACTATAAAACCTTATCCGTCGAGTGCTACATAAATTCACTAAGTAAAATCTACCAAGGTGTTTTGTTCATGAAATCATCAAGTACACAACATATACACAACAATCTCCCCCAATTTATGTCTACTGAAATTGTAGCCATAAATTAAGAGACACTTGATGATAACAAAACACCTTAAAAATACAACTTTTAAAAGACAGTAGATAATACTGAAAAGTGCTTCGATTAATAAAATGTACAAAGTTTTGCTAACAGTCATTTTCAAGATGCTCCTCTAGCCTGAGCAGATCTATCTAATTCCTTGAAGGTCTGGATCTCTTTCCAAGCTTTCTATTATTTTCTTCAATCTGATTTTGGAGCTGCCTGTGGAATTCCAGTTCATCAGATTCTGAGAGATTTAGCTTTCCTTGCATTTCCAAAAGAGTCTCATTGCTGGAGATGCTCAATTGGTCTTCTAATCTGAAAAATTTTCTCACACCTTTGTAATCCATGAACTCCATCAGCCAGTAGGGCCTTAGATGCACTCTTCTCCCTGTGTAGGGGATAATTAGAGTCTTTGGGAGTGCATCGTTAGCTCTAACACTCCTTAGTTCTTCAATCTTCTTCAGTACCAATCTTCTTGCAGTAATATTAAACCCTAAGTTCTTCTTGAAGGATGAATAAACTTTAATCAGTACAACTTGGCTTTCTTGAAGGATCCTGTGAAGTGGCCACTGATGTGGCACCCTCCAAACCTGGGTCAGAAGTTTGGGGTCCAGAACACAAACACAATATATAAACCTGTATAAAAAATATTACTTGCAATGACCCTGCTGTACATAACCACGGATCGCAACAGGTTAAAGTATGAAAACAAGCCACAACCTTAACTTTTATTACATCGTACCGAATCCCAACTAATTTAACTTACACCTGATAATAAAATTATTCTTACAATCTTACTATCTCACTACCGCAATAAGCTCCTGCTAGCTCGATCCAACTCAATCTGGAATCCTAGCTCGTACATTGAACTGGGAAACCTCGCTATCAACCGTATCCTTCTTAACTGTAGAATACATAAAAAGATTTGCAAGAGTGAGCTAACTAGCTCAGCAAGTTACAATGGCAATAATTGAGGTTAATCAATGATCAAACGAGAAGATTTAGAGGAATCAAGTTTATTGCTAAATAATCATTAGAACTGGATATTCATTTTAAGTTTTTAAAACCAAGGTTAGGCTGCTGATCAGTCACACACTAACCCCGAGCAAAGCACACAGCACTACTCTAACTACTGGATCCAAGGCACACATTGGCCTAACTTGACCGTTGATATGGTCTGACCACGAATCTGGTCCATACATAAAAAAAACCATCCAATTCTAAAGCAGTTCAATATGATAAACAATATAATTCGATACAACAAGATCATAATCAATGATGATCAAACACTTGAATAAAACGTAAGGAAACTCATGGATATCACAAGGGTATATCAGTATATATAAGAAACGGTTTTCAGTCCGTAAGGGATCAGGTATTAGACAATTAATGATTTTTTAAGGTATAGTTCTTTGATGTTATAAAGAATGGTTGGAGTATAAAAGTTTATGTGTTTTTAAACAATTTTGTTCCAGTGTTTGGTATTTGGTAGTTATACATTTGGGAAGTAGTAACATATTTTTGTGGTTTGGTGTCTGAGGATCAACAAAGGACGGTCTACAAAGAATAAGGCTTACGGCTCAAGATCAAGAAAGATCAGGGTTCAAGGATAAATAGTTTAAAGCACTTGCAATATAAAACATGAATTATTTTGAATAATAGCGACATGTTATGAAATAGTTAAAAAATATTTGCGATATATCTTGAAGAAAAGTTCAGAAGTACTTGCCTTACAGGGCTTTATAACTATTACTGATCAATTCTGAGCCGACTCTGTCGCTCAGGCTTTAACGTCCAACCACTAGATCCCATTGGATTCGACTTCGACACTCAGGTTTTTCTGTTGAAACTCTACTGAGCTCGTTGACTGATTACTAGGTTATCCTTAGTCCATTGTCCAGTTTCGGTTTTTCGACTAGAACCTACAGGGTCGAAATACTCTATGTTAGATACCCAGTTGTGCTTGACATATCCTCGCTATAACTTACCCATACGATAGCATATTCCGACTCGTAATTATTCATATTATAATATTACAGACAACAATTAGGGTTCACGTTCTCGAAATCGATTCAGTGTTCGTTTTTAGAAAATACTTATACTCATCATTTTACGAAATTAGGGTTACTGAGTTTTGGACAGAACGTTCACCACAACATACAATCAAGTTTGTATAAAGTATAAGTATGTATATTCACTCGACGTCCCGATAATTATCGGATACGCTCCCGTATTTTCGTACAGTTACCGGAGTACGGCGGAGAAAGAAATCAGAATAAATAGGCACAACAGGGACGGGCGAATAACAGAATAGCACAGGGAGAATTGCCAGGAAACCAAAGGCAAAAACCACAGATAAGAACAGAAGAAACACAGACAAATAGAAACGGAAGAGAGGGAAATTCGAGAGGGTGGAGAGATACAGAGAGGAGAGGGAGTAAACTACGTATTTTACTTGAGAGAAATGAGATTAAACAGAGTCAAGCCACGTATCCAGCCAATTGCTAATAGATTAACACGTGTCCACGAGAATAAATACGAACCGTTTAAGGCCCGGTTTGTTCTGAAACTCGTAGTTACGAACCGAGTCGCGCTTAAGATAATTTCAGAAGATTACCAAAATAGTCTTAAAATGTTAGAAATATCCCGAAGTTTACAAAATCATAAATTTCATAATTTTAAAATAATTTCTTAAATGCAATTTATACCCGCTTTTAACGAATAAGCGAAACAATGCGCGGGTGAAATTAATCTCAAAAATTCCCAAAATAATTTTAAAATTCGCGGAATATTCCAAACTTAAATAAATACGAGTTTCATTTTTTTGAAGGATTCTTGAATTTAATATGGAATTAACACTTAAATATTATCAGAAAATCATACAGGGCTAAATAATTGATGAAATATTGATTTCTAAATTTTATAAAATCCCAAAAATAATTAATGTAATTATAAAACCATGAAAACAATTTTAGAAACATTCCCATTATTTACGGATTTAAAACTGTAATAAAATTACCTATAAAAATAAAACAGAACAATATAACTAATTTTTTAACTACATATTCCAATCCTTTACACCAGTAAATCACAGACAAATAGTATATATTAGACCTGTCAATTCGGATAACCGGTTCGGTTTCAGATCGGATCAATTTCGGATCGGATCAACTTTCGGATTATAGTATATTTGAAGACCATTCGGATCGGATCAGATGTGATTCGATTCGGGTCTAATTCAGATTAAAATCGGATAAAATTCGGATTAAGATCGGATAAAATTTTGTTCGGATTAAATTTGGTTCAGATATTTTCGGATCATAATTAATTATTTTTTCAATTTTTGAGATTTAAAAATATCTTTTTTATGGAATTCAATATTTTTAATATAATATAATGTACTTTTACAAAAGATTATGATTAAATAAGTGTGTTATCATAAACATAAAAGTGTTCAATGTATAAATTTTGCTTATTTCGGATCATATTCGGTTCAAGTAATATATTATTCGATTTTAATCGGTTCCAAGTTATAATCAGATCTTGTATTTCGGATCATTTTCGGTTAAATTTTCGGTTCGGGTATTTTTCGGATCGGTTTAAATCGGTTTTCAGATAACTATCGGATTGTATGATTCAGATCTCGGATCGGATCTCGGTTTCATGAATTTCGGTTCGGTTCTTCGGATCCAGACCCATTTTTCCAGGTCTAGTATATATCAACACACTGCTGCCAAAACCAAGACACATGTTTTATTTAATTAATGCTTCCACAATTACATATTTAAATAATTCAAAAATACACAAGTTGTTATATCCTTCCCCCCTTAAAAAGATTCTGTCCTCAGAATCTGGTTTAACTAAATAAGTGAGGATATTGGTCAAGCATATCTGACTCTAATTTCCAAGTAGACTCTTCTACTCGAGGGTTCAAACGTATTCACCATAGATATACATTCATTTCCAAGGATTTGCCTTTAACGATTAAGAATTTGAATCGATCACTATATGTAGAACAAACTTGGACAAGAGCCCATTGGCTTCCAATCAATCACTTAGTTTGAATATGATACTTATCGCCTTAACATTGACATGTAGAATACATTATATGTACATACTGCTATAACGGTAATATCAACTCATGAACAACTTTATCTATATTTATCAATACCTTGAATGGTCTACTAGTTTTAGGACTTATCATGTCCCTTCTACTCAGACTTATCCAGTCTCTTTCAAGATGAAACTTGTATTAACACTACTCGTTCTATTTTTATACTCATACTCTCTCTCGATACAATTTCACCTTCTTTCTTTGTCTACTCTGAGCCGCTTCAATCAATATCCCTATTGTAATATCCGGGATATCGCGTGTAATTATTTTATCAATAAAATATTTTTATGTAATTATTATGTGAATTTTGGTGAATTATCTGCTGATTGATAATAATATTTAGATGTACATGTGTGATAAAATGTGGGTGTGTTAATTTTATTATGTCCAGAATAAAATATAGATAATTAAGGAATTTTTCTAGTAATTTTTGGAATATTATATTATTTTATTAAGCCGGGAATCGCCCAACCTCAACCGTTTTTACGTTTTTACAACCCGAAAGTCTTCCAAAAACTCCTTCCTAACCTAATATGATCGTTCCGGACATTTTTCATGTTTTGACTTTTTCGATCCGGATTACGGTTTGACTCGTGCGCGGCCCGACGCAAGATTTTTGATACGATAATCATGTCGGTGAATCAACAAAACCCGTATTCTCGAAAGACGGGATAATATTACATTATTTTCGTATAAAGTGATTTATAAAAAGCCCGGTTAGGATAATTATCCAATAAAGGTATTAAATCGGATCCTTTTTGTAATTACTTAGTGGCTAAGTAACTAATTTAACGATCCAAAATGATCCAGAACGAACCAATATTCCATAAATACAAATAGACCTTTTATTATTTTATTTTCATCGTATAATCATAATCAGACAGTCGAAACAGAAAATTTACAGAGAAAATCCCGAAATTTCGTAGCGTTCTTGAAAATCAAACCTAAAAACGAAGGTGTTATCGAAATCGAAACCAAGCGCGGTATATACCGAATCGAAGCTCTTGAAATATACTTTCTAAATCCATCATCAAATTCACTGCATAAATCAAGGTATTTTTCTGATTTAATTATTTTAATTCGAATTTATTATGGATTAAATTATGAATTTTTGTTCTTGATGTTTTTGATATGATTTGATGGCATAATCGTGTAAATCTTTTCTTCCTGGTCAATTTGGTATATTATATGTCAAAAACTGAGTTCAACAACATGGTTAAATTTGAGTTTGATTCTCGGATTGTAAATTAGGGTTCATAGCTTTGAATGTTCTTAATCGAAATTTAGGAGTTTCTGATTCAAGGATTATTAGTTAAAATTGATTATACAAGGTTGAAGATCGTGAGAAGATGAATTTATTGATGTATATATGGAGAACAGACGATCCTTGGTTGGTATTGGCCGGAAAATCGAAGGCGGACGGCGGCGGGATTTTCAAATGAATTTCCCGTTCGATTCGTCGATTGTTCGATGGTTTTGACACCACATATGGATCCCTGGAAGCAAGAGCATCGTTCCATGTTAATTTGATACATTTCTGGGCAGTTTCTGGAGTCGCCGGAAAGCTTCAGACGGCGGAGGGTCGTCGTTAATGGCTTCCCCGCCCGTCGCCGGCGAAGGAGGGAGGAAGACGACGGCTAAATTGCAATTTAGCCGTCGTTCTTTTCTCGTATTTACGTTTCCAACCCTGTAGTTTTTAAAACCCACAAAAATTTCATTTCTGTTTAGTTTTATTTTAAAAATGATATTTTATTATTTTAAAAATCAGAAATATCAGTTATTTAACTATTTTAAATTTAGAAAATTATTTTAATTATCTATTTATTAAAAAAAATAAATTGAAATTATTTTATTAATTAATTTTAATTAGTTTTTAATTATTTTAATTAATCGATTAATCTATAATTAATTATTTAATTAATTTAATTAATTATTAATTAATTTTAATTGATTTAATAATTAGATTTAATTATTTAAAATTGATTTAAAAATTCTGAAAAATAATTTCGAGCTTTAAAATAATATTTTAAATTATTTTCAAGGCTCAATAATTATTATAAAATTATTTTAAAGCCAGACTCGGGTGTTCGAACCCTATTATTTAATTATAAAATGATTCGGAGTCTCGTTTAAATTCCAAAAAATGTTTAAAAATTCGTAACAAATACCTGGACATCATTTTAACCCCGAATCTTCTTTGATTAATTATTTTAATTGAATATATTACATGCTACGTGTTATATGTGATCTAATTGATGCATAATATGCTTGTACGTACGTTGTTTGACTGTTTTGTTCATAGCTTTCAATCCGTACGTCGGATTTGGGTGAAACGAAGGGTAGTTAGAAGCTTGTAACGAATAGTATGAAATGAGAGTAAGTATTGATAAGTACATGTGATGTTTAACAGAGGAAGCGAGACATAAAATGGGAAAGCAGGTAGTCAGTGAGTAGGAATCAATTGATAAGTGCTAGTAAAGGTGAAAGCGAATCAATAAGGCAAGTGTTTCTTTCCCTCTTGATTATTGCAAGTATTTTAGAACGTTCTTCGCTGTGATGCAATTACTTTAAACGATTATTATTCTATAATGCAAGTACTTTGGAATTACTTTAAACGGTTATTATTCTATAATGCAAGTATTTTTATTGATCTTGAGCCATAAGCCCATTTCTTCATAAACCGTTGATTGTTGAATTCCCAGATACCAGCCATACACATACGATACTACTCCACAAATACATATCTACCACATACTGATTCTGATATTGAGTTTCTTAACATACCAACCCTTATTCCTTGTTTATCAGAAGACTAATTCTTGGAACCATTGAACCCTTGATCTTCTACTTTCTGAACCTTTCCTTGATAGAAAGCTAATCTTTTCAAATTCCCTGTTATGCCTTCATGGTATTGTGAATCATCCTATGCTTTCAGATAAATATTGTTTAAGATTTAACCTATTGATTTACATTGGTTATAGTATTGAATTGTTTAGAATTGGATGGATTTATAAATGTGGACCAGATTCGTGGCCAGACCAGATTCGTGGTCATAATAGGCCAATGCGTGCCTTGGATCCAGTATATAGAGCAAGCTGGGAGCCTTGCTCGGGGTTAGTGCGTGACTGATCAGCAGCCTAACCTTTTTTTTTAAAATAAAAGTGAATATCCAATTCTAATCATTGCTTATCAGTAAACTTGATTCCTTATATCATTTCAGTTGATCATTATTCATCTCAGTTACTGTCATTGTGACTTGTTGAGCTTGTTAGCTCACTCTTGCAAAACTGTTTATATTCTTTTCCAGTGAAAAAGGAAACTGATCGTAGCGAGGATCCCCAGACGAGTGTGCGAGCTAGGTATCCAGGTTGAATTGGAGTAGGCTAGCAGAGGATGTGTGGTTTGGTTGTGTTTATAGTTTGTAATAAAGTTGAAACTTCTAATGTAAGATAAATAAACTGGGTTTTGGTATATTTGTATAATAAATAAGATTGTGTCTTGTGGACATACTTTAAACTGTTTCGATCCGTGGATTATGGTAAGTAGGGTCATTGCATACCTATATATTATTATATTCATAACAGGTTTAATATGGTGTGTGTTGTGGGCCCCAAACTTCTGACCCGGGTTTGGAGGGCGTTATAGTTTGGCATCAGAGCTACGGTTTAAAGTCACTACCACAAGCCTAGATTATCGGGAATGGGTAGAGGGTTAAGATTAGTATTAGGTAATAAAGATATAGAATGTCAAGAAGTTGAGTACGACTATATAGTAGGCTTTGGTATGATTCGTGCCGAGATTCTAGATTCTTATTTAGCAACGTGATTTGCGGATAGCAGCGATGGCAGATTCCTTTATTTCGATATCATCTGATTACTCAGAGCTTTTCGTTGAAAGACCATCATCTGATCCACGTCTTGCTCTTCCGCCAGTGTCAGCCATAATACCTGTTGCGACGGATGCACTAATACGAACTATTCTACCTCTAAGTATGAGATTACCTATTCGAGGACCTCCACCTGTCGACTCTGACTCTATTGGATATTCGGCTGTGGGTGCGTCTTAAGATTTTGTTGATTCTATTATAAATCAGATTCTCTCCTTCCCTACTTGTGAATTTTTCTATCTAAACATTGTTTCTCTTTTCGATGATTCTATCGGACGGTTGAGGGCAAACAATGCATATGCGTTGACTATTTGTCTGTGTGACAAAAGGGTCTGGTGGGACGCCACCAAGTTGTGTGTTGTGAACTATACGGTACTAAGATTGGCCATCTTATGTACTTGTATGGTTGCTCTCAGTCATACCTACATCTTCTTCACTATTCCTTCTCATTCGATTTCCTTGATTTTGAAATTTCATTTGGTATTCTATGACAATGAATTTCTTCAGTAATCTCTAGTATGTGGTATTCTTCTAGAACGAGAAGCCCTGTTGGCATGAATCCGGGGATTTCAACACATTATCAGGACTATAGTTGTCGACAGAAATGCGAAGGAACTTGGGAATGAGATACAGGTGACCCAGGGAGTACTTGAAACTAGATGGCGGAGATGATGTAACAACTGATATGTGTATAACAATGTGGGATATATAAAAAATCAGATTTTTGGTGGGAATATAAATAAACAAGACTTGTTGACTAATGGGTAGACCTGTTGCACCTTGCCTTCAATAAATGTTCCGCACTTGCACCACCAAACTTTGATATACATCAGTTGCTTTCCTTTTTAGTATGGTCATCTACTTTACTATGCCTGTTTTATCTTACTGCACCACATATGAACTTTTGTGATAACATGTACCCTTTCCCTTAACTGTTTACATTCTGTAAAGAAGCATGCAATTTACTTAGTTCAATGATTGAAAATGTTTTCAAAAAGAGATATTTCTATTTTTACAAAATCTTTTCCATAAAAAGGAGTATGTTTTAAAGGCTAAATAAATTGTTTGATTCTTTACAGAAAATGTCTAACAGAAGAAATACCCGTTCTACCAACCAGAATGAAGAAAACAACAACAACAACAACACCCACGACAGTAACAACCAGAATGTCAACCCAGGTCCTGTAGACCCAACTGTGGCCCCGATTCTTCAGATCTTGGCCCAACAGACAGTCCATCTGACTCAACAGCAGCAGAAACAGACTAACCCTCAGGTAACCTTTAAGACCTTTCAGGCGGTGAATCCACCAGAGTTTAGGTTCTGCAGATCCGATTGAGGCAAGGGTCTGGTTGAAGGAGATTGAGAAGGCATTTGCCTTGGTCAAGGTAAAAGAGGAGCAAAAGACTGAATTTGCAAGTTACTATCTGAAGAATGAAGCCACCTACTGGTGGGAAACTGTTAACGTGTTGGAGGGTACTGATGATGTTGCGTAGGAGAGATTCAAGGAGTTGTTTCTCGAGAAGTATTTTCCTCAATTTGTCCAGGACCAAATGGAATTGAAATTTTTGGAGTTAAAGCAGGGGAGTATGTCAGTGACAGATTACGAAAGCAAGTTTGAAGAGTTGTCCAGGTTTGTGCCATCCTATGTGGACACTGATAAGAAGAAGGCTAAGAGGTTTCAGCAAGGACTCAAGCCATAGATTTGTGGGAAGGTGGCCATATTTGAATTGGACACGTATGAGGGAGTTGTGCAGAAAGTTATGATTGCGGAGACAGAAAGTGAAATGTCCCAAAAAGAGAAGGAAGGTAAGAAGAGGAAGTTTGAAGGAGGTGAAGGACAATCTCAAGCAGGGAAGTTTCCAAATTTTAATCAGAGGAAGGGCAAGTTCCAGCCCGAAAGAAATTTTAATAGAAAAAATCCAGGCAACGGAGGCCTAGGTAACCGCCCAGTCATGGGGAATCAACCAACCCAGCAGAGGCCAGCTCTACCAGATTGTCAAGTCTGTGGAAAGAAGCATGGAGGAGTTTGTAATAAGTTGAATGTGGTCTGCTATAGATGCAACCAGAGGGGGCACTACTCAAGGGAGTGCCATAATCAGCCAGCCAGGGAGCCAGCCAACAGGGATCAGCCTACCAGGAATCAGGCAGGCAAAGTTCCAGCAATTGGGTATACCTGTTTCAAGTGCGGAAAGCCGGGATATAGCAAGAGATTGCAAGGCACCAGTTCCAGTCAATAATACACTGCGAATCATGGGAGCTACTCCAACAGTAAATGAATCTCCCAGAGCTAGAGTTTATGACATGTCTATGAAGGATGCTATCGTGGATACTGATGTTGTGGCAGGTACGCTTACTGTGAATTCCTTATGTGCTAAAGTGCTAGTAGATTCGGGAGCAACTCGATCATTTATTTCTCAAGGTTTTGTTGATAAATTGAATTGTCCAGTTGAATTGTTAAGTGAGATTATGACGGTAGAGTTAGGAAATTAGGAGCGTGTATTTGTTAACCAAGTGTGTAGGAGCTGTGAGATTGAGATTACTGGTCGTAAGTTTGATGTTGACTTGATTCCCTTTAAGTTAGGAGAGTTTGATGTTATTTTAGGAATGGATTGGCTATCTAAGCACGATGCTCAGATAGACTGTCGTAATAAGAAAGTAATATTGAAGACGCCAGACGAGGGAGTGGTGACGTTTAGAGGCCAGGGGCAAGCGAAGAAGTTTTTGACGATAATTCAAGCTAAGAAGTTATTACGACAAGGATGCGAGTACCTCATTGCGTATGTGATAGATACAAGTCAGGAGTCAGCAAAACTGGAAGATATTCCTGTGGTAAATGAATTTCCAGACGTATTTCCAAACGAACTACCAGGACTTCCTCCAGATAGAGAGATCGAATTTGCAATCGACTTAGCACCTGGAACGGAACCCGTATCTAAGGCCCCGTACAGAATGGCGCCTGTTGAAATGAAGGAATTGGCAAATAAATTGCAAGAACTATTGGAGAAAGGAGTAATTCGACCCAGTGTATCTCCATGGGGTGCACCGGTATTATTTGTCAAGAAGAAAGACGGAAGCATGAGGTTGTGCATCGACTATCGGGAACTCAATAAGCTTACGATTAAGAATAAATATCCGTTACCTCGAATTGAAGATTTGTTTGACCAGCTGAAAGGAGCTAAGTATTTCCCTAAAATTGATTTGAGATCTGGATATCATCAATTAAAGATCAAACCTGAAGATATACTAAAGACGACTTTCAGAACAAGGTACAGTCATTATGAATTCTTAGTGATGTCTTTTGGATTGAACAATGCCCCAGCAACATTTATGGACTCGATGAACATAATTTTCAAGGAATATCTGGACAAGTTTGTCATTGTGTTTATCGATGATATTTTAATTTACTCAAAGTCAACCGAAGATCATGCGGAGCACCTAAGGATAGCTTTAGAAATTTTGAGAAGGAAGAAGTTATATGCAAAGTTTTTGAAGTGTGAATTCTGGTTACAAGAAGTTCAATTCTTAGGGCACGTTGTGAGTTATGAAGGAATCAAAGTGGACCCAGCAAAGATCGAAGCTATTACGAATTGGGAAAGGCCAAAAACACCAATGGAAGTGAGAAGTTTCTTGGGATTAGCAGGATATTATCGAAGATTTGTTCAAGATTTCTCGAAGATTGCAACACATTTGACAAAGCTTACCAGGAAAAGTGAGAAGTTTATATGGAACGAGAAATGCGAAGAAAGTTTCTAAGAATTAAAGAAGAGACTGATCACGGCACCTGTTTTATCACTTCCAGATGATCAAGGAAATTTCGTAATATATAGTGATGCTTCTCATAAGGGATTAGGTTATGTTTTGATGCAGCATGATAAAGTCATTGCGTATGCGTCAAGACAACTAAAACCTCATGAGCAGAAGTATCCTACTCATGACTTGGAACTAGCAGCGATAATATTCGCCTTAAAGATTTGGAGACATTACTTATATGGAGAAAGATGCGAAATTTATACGGATCATAAGAGCTTGAAGTATATATTCACGCAAAAAGAGCTTAACATGAGACAGAGGAGATGGTTGGAGTTGATCAAAGACTATGATTGCAATCATCCAGGAAAAGCGAATGTGGTGGCAGATGCATTAAGCAGAAAAGAAAGACTGAACATGTTGACGATCCCTGGAGAATTATATAAAGAATTTCAGAAGTTGGACTTGGAAGTCAGAATTCGCAAACCTGATGAAGCAAAGATGTATAGTATGACTTTTCAACCAGAATTGTTAGAGAAGATAAGAAAGTGCCAAGAGGAAATAATGGATCAGGATATCAATCGATTGGTTAGAGAAGAATTATGCACTCAAAAGGACGATCAAGGTATTCTCCGATTTTCATCCAGAATTTGGATACCACCAGTGGCGGAATTAAAGAATGAAATTTTACAAGAAGCTCACAACTCAAGGTATTCCATTCATCCAGGAAGTACCAAGATGTACAGAGATTTAAAAGAAAATTATTGGTGGCCAGACATGAAGAGAGAAATTGCGGAATGGGTTAACAAATATTACACGTGTCAAAGGGTTAAGGCGGAGCACCAGAGGCCGAGTGGATTATTACAGCCACTAGAGATCCCAGAGTGGAATTGGGAGCATATTGCTATGGGTTTTATAGTTGGCTTACCGAGGACGAAAGCGAACCACGATGCTATTTGGGTTATAGTGGACAGACTAACCAAATCAGCGCATTTCTTTCCTATCAATGAAAGATTCTCACTAGATAAGTTGATTCACATGTATCTGAAGGAAATAGTAATACGTCATGGAGTCCCCGTGTCTATCGTGTCTGATCGGGATCCGCGATTCAATTTCAGATTTTGGAAAAGTTTCCAAGAATGTTTGGGAACTAAGTTAAGTATGAGCACGGCTTATCATCCACAGACGGACGGCCAAAGCGAGAGAACGATCCAAACAATTGAATATATGTTACGTGTTTGTGCCATTAATTTTAAAGGCAGTTGGGATGAGCATTTACCCTTAGTAGAGTTTGCTTACAATAACAGTTATCATGCCAATATCGGAATGCCTCCCTATGAAGCTCTTTATGGATGTAAATGTCGATCACCAGTATATGGGGACGAAGTCGGAGAACGCAAAATACTTGGACCTGAATTGGTGCAGCAAACAAAAAAGGTTGTGAAAGTTATCCAGAAAAGGCTAATTGCAGCACAGGATCGTCAAAGGAAGTATGCAGATCAATCCCAAAAAGATATGGAATTTGAAGAAGGAGATCTAGTGTTATTAAAAGTGTCACCGTGGAAAGGATTGACTAGATTCGGAAAGAAGTGAAAGCTGAGTCCTAGATACGTCGGACCTTTTGAAATTTTAAAACATGTCGGCAAGGTAGCTTACGAATTGGTGTTACCCCCACACATGGAGCATATTCATAATGTTTTTCACGTATCAATGCTTAAGAAATATAATCCAGATTCTAAGCATGTAATTGAGTATGAGCCGGTAGAACTTCAGGCAGATTTATCATATGTAGAGAATCCGATAGAGATTCTAGAAAAGAGAGAAAAGATATTGAGGAATAAAGTTGTAAAGTTAGTAAAAGTATTGTGGAGAAACCCAAAGGTTGAAAAGTCAACCTGGGAACTAGAAAGTGATATACGAGAAAAATACCCTCACTTGTTTACTTAGGAGATTCTGAGGACAGAATCCTTTTAGGGGGAGGATGTAATATCCGGGATATCGCGTGTAACTATTTTATCAATAAATTATTTTTATGTAATTATTATGTGAATTTTGGTGAATAATCTGCTCATTGATAATAATATTTAGATGTACATGTGTGATAAAATGTGGGTGTGTTAATTTTATTATATCCAGAATAAAATATAGATAATTAAGGAATTTTTCTGGTAATTTTTGGAATTATATAATTTTATATTGATTTATGAATTTATTAATTATTTTCTGAATAATTACAAGATTAGTTTACAAAGCCGGGAATCGCCCAACCTCAACCGTTTTTACGTTTTTACGTTTTTACAACCCGAAACTCTTCCGAAAACTCCTTCCTAACCTAATATGATCGTTCCGGACATTTTTCATGTTTTGACTTTTTCGATCCGGATTATGGTTTGACCCGTGCGCGGCCCGGCGCAAGATTTTTGATACGATAATTATGTCGTTGAATCAACAAAACCCGTATTTTCGAAATACGGGATAATATTACATTATTTTCGTATAAAGTGTTTTATAAAAAGCCCGGTTAGGATAATTATCCAATAGGTAGTAAATAAGATCATTTTTGCAATTACTTAGTGGCTAAGTAATTAATTTAACGATCCAAAACGATCCAGAACGAACCAATATTCCATAAATGCAAATAGACCTTTTATTATTTTATTTTCGTCGTATAATCACAATCAGACAGTCGAAACAGAAAATTTATAGAGAAAATCCCGAAATTTCGTCGCGTTCTTGAAAATCAAACCTAAAAACGAAGGTGTTATCGAAATCAAAACCAAGCGTGCTATATACCGAATCGAAGCTCTTGAAATATACTTTCTAAATCCATCATCAAATTCACTGCAGAAATCAAGGTATTTTTCTGATTTAATTATTTTAATTCGAATTTATTATGGATTAAATTATGAATTTTTGTTCTTGATGTTTTTGATATGATTTGATGGCATAATCGTGTAGATCTTTTCTTCCTGGTCAATTTGGTATATTATATGTCAAAAACTGAGTTCAATAACATGGTTAAATTTGAGTTTGATTCTCGGATTGTAAATTAGGGTTCATAGCTTTGAATATTCTTAATCGAAATTTAGGAGTTTCTGATTCAAGGATTTTTAGTTCAAATTGATTATACAAGGTTGTAGATCGTGAGAAGATGAATTTATTGATGTATATATGGAGAATAGACGATCCTTGGTTGGTATTGGCCGGAAAATCGAAGGCGGACGGCGGCGGGATTTTCAAATATATTTCCCGTTTGATTCGTCGATTGTTCGATGGTTTTGACACCACATATGGATCCCTGGAAGCAAGAGCATCGTTCCATGTTAATTTGATACATTTCTGGGTAGTTTCTGGAGTCGCCGGAAAGCTTCAGACTGCGAAGGGTCACCGTTAATGGCTTCCCCGCCCGTCCCCGGCGAAGGAGGGAGGAAGACGATGGCTAAATTGCAATTTAGCCATCGTTCTTTTCTCGTATTTGCGTTTCCAACCCTGTAGTTTTAAAAACCCACAAAAATTTGATTTCTGTTTAGTTTTATTTTAAAAATCATATTTTATTATTTTAAAAATCAGAAAAATCAGTTATTTAACTATTTTAAATTTAGAAAATTATTTTAATTATCTATTTATTAAAAATAAATAAATTGAAATTATATTATTAATTAATTTTAATTAATTTTAATTATTTTAATTAATCGATTAATCTATAATTAATTAATTAATTTAATTAATTATTAATTAATTTTAATTGATTTAATAATTATATTTAATTATTTAAAATTGATTTAAAATTTCCGAAAAATAGTTTTGAGCTTTAAAGTATTATATTAAATTATTTTCAAGGCTCGATAATTATTATAAAATTATTTTAAAGCCAGACTCGGGTGTTCGAACCCTATTATTTAATTATAAAATGATTCGGAGTCCCGTTTAAATTCCGAAAAATGTTTAAAAATTCGTAATAAATACTTGGAACATCATTTTAACCCCGAATCTTCTTTGTTTAGTTATTTTAATTGAATATCTTACGTGTTACGTGTTATATGTGATCTAATTGATGCATAATATGCTTGTACGTACGTTGTTTGACTGTTTTGTTCATAACTTTCAATCCGTACGTCGGATTTGGGTGAAACGAAGGGTAGTTAGAAGCTTGTAACGAATAAAATGAAATGAGAGTAAGTATTGATAAGTACATGTGATGTTTAACAGAGGAAGCGAGATGTAGAAAGGGAAAGCAGGTAGTCAGTGAGTGGGAATCAATTGATAAGTGCTAGTAAAGGTGAAAGCGAATCAATAAGGCAAGTGTTTCTTTCCCTCTTGATTATTGCAAGTATTTTAGAACGTTCTTCGTTGTGATGCAATTACTTTAAACAATTATTATTCTATAATGCAAGTACTTTGGAATACTTAAACCTAAACCCTGATTTTTATTGATCTTGAGCCATAAGCCTGTTTCTTCATAAACCGTTGATTGTTGAATTCCCAGATACCAGCCATACACATACGATACTACTCCACAAATACATATCTACTACATACTGATTCTGATATTGAGTTTCTTAACATACCAACCCTTATTCCTTGTTTATCAGAAGACCAATTCTTGGAACCATTAAACCCTTAATCTTCTACTTTGTGAACCTTTCCTTGATAGAAAGCTAATCTTTTCGAATTCCCTATTATGACTTCATGGTATTGTGAATCACCCTATGTTTCCAGATAAATATTATTTAAGATTCAGCCTATTGATTTATATTGGTTATCGTATTGAATTGTTTAGAATTGGATGGTTTTATAAATGTGGACCAGATTCATGGTTAGACCAGATTCGTGGTCATAATAGGCCAATGCGTGCCTTGGATCCAGTATATAGAGCAAGTTGGGAGCCTTGCTCGGGGTTAGTGCATGACTGATCAACAGCCTAACCTTGTTTTTTTAAAATAAAAGTGAATATCCAATTCTAATTATTGCTTATCAGTAAACTTGATTCCTTATATCATTTCAGTTGATCATTATTCATCTCAGCTACTGTCATTGTGACTTGCTCAGCTTGTTAGCTCACTCTTGCAAAACTGTTTATATTCTTTTCCAGTGAAAAAGGAAACACAAATATCTTCTGGACTCATCACCTTGACTTTATTGACGAATATATTTAGTTTCGAGGCTCTTCTTGATCTTAGAAATGAGTGAGAAACCTGCATGCACCTATCGACTCCAAAATTATTTACATTCATCACAACTCTCTTTTCCTTAAACATTTTTCTGGAAGTTTATATTGTTTTTTACAGCCTTCTTTAAGTGTAATGATTGAAATTAAGTGAGACTCTTAGGCCTTCTAGAAAGTCACCAAACTCCTTGTCAAAACAAGGGCCTTCAGCTGCCCGTCTGAGTTTTCCATTCATTCCAATATATTTACTTTGGCTAGATTTTAGCTTGGGCTGCATTATCTCCCCCTTAGGCTTGGTAATAGGAAAGTTGATGTTTTGAGGAATTTGGGCCCTTACTATTTGTGGAGTTTCCTGAAGAGGGACTTTCAGTGCATCCATGATAGCTCCCAAAGACACACATGTCTGCATTTAAAAATATTGTTGGGAATCTATCAAGGATTTGATGTCATGTTGTTGGCTTTGGACAAGAGTTCTTAGCTGAGAGACTTGAGATGTCAAGGATGCATTTGAGGCTTGAAGTTCATTTACTTGAGTTTGCAGATATTGGATTTGAGTAGATGATGAAGTAGATGAAGAAGGTATGAAACTTTTGGATACTCTACCAAAAGACTCTTGGACCACCCTTCTAACCTCTTCCATCATTAAGGCATATGGTATGGTCATACCTGGCCTTGTGAAGTTGATCCAGTTTGACCTTACTGTCAGTTTTTTAGTAATTTAATTCTGGATAACTGTATGAAGGGCCACAAAAGACTCTTTTGAGTTCTTTACACTTGCTTTCATAAATGTGAGATCTAGCTTAGCCAGCTTATTAATAAATTTGCTAAAATTGTTCTTGATTTCCCTTTGACTGGGCAAAAGCTCATCTATTTTAGCATTCACCATGTGATTGACTTATTCTTGATGTTTGTCCAGTATTTTCTCTAAGGCTTTATCAATAAAGTTGAATGCCTTGAGTTAAGCTTTATGAATCTATGTGAAAGCATCATAGACCATTTGATGTGTAAGATCTCTAGCATTTCTCCCAAGTATAATAATGTAATCTTCTCTAAATCTCGAGAGAGCTTCTTCCATGTCAATTGTGAAGGATTTAGACAACCAAGCATCTACATTGCCATCAATTTCAGATCTATCAACAATCTTTTCTTGTTGGTCTTCAACTTCCTCCCTATAATTTAGAAGAATGGCTTGGTAGTCCTGGTTTGACATGTCAGATATAAGGAGTTGTTGAGCTATGTTGGAAAACCATCCTATCTGGTCTATAAGCATTTCATCAACCAAGATGGGTTTAACTTGATTATCTTGAAGCCATGTGTTAAGAAGATGTGTTTGTTGGGTGGAAGTGGAAGGTTGTTCAGTGTTTGGATATATGGTGGTAGAGGTGGATGGTGCACCTATGACAGATATCACAGTTTGACTTATAATTGGAACTGTGGTTATGACAATGTATTGATCACCTTGAGAATGATCCTCCATTTGAATTGGATGGGAGTTGACAAGGTTACTGTCATGTACCATAGCCTCAAACCCTTGTTCTTCTTGTAAAGAACTGACACTTGAACGTGCTATTATACTTGCCTCCCCGGTAGGTGGATCATTTTCAATTTTACTCCTAGCTTCAGTTGTGAGTGCGATTTCAGCTAGGGTTTTGAGGGGAGTTGTTTCCTCAAACCTTATAGTCTTTGAATACTGTTGTACACATGAAGGTGCATTTGTATCTGTAACCAAGGGTCCTCAGTAAGAACTGATGAAACCCATGTGTTTGTGATGGTGTCATCAAGATCTACCTCCTCATATAGCCTCCCACCATCCAAATTTGGGTTCTGAGTAGTTATCTGTAACAACCCAATTTTTTAGATTATTTTTGTTGACAAATTAACAAAATTTAAATATGGATAGGTAGTACATGCTAATAACAAGATAAAAGTGTTCCTACATATATTGGGTCATGATTGCTCTCATCGAAATCCTCTACTTTTACCCCTGCTTATCTGCAGAAAGAAAGAAATATGAGTGAGCCAAATGCCCATACGAATATAATTTTATAAAGTTTGACACTAAAATATGAGTTAATTATCTTTTAGTAAAACAGAACATACGAATGAGAATGATGTAAAGATCAAAAATATTTTCAAAACAGTTAAAGAATTAAGCGAAAAAGTACAGTGATAAGCATTTTAATTTAAAAACAGTGGAACGAAATTTTAATACAATAATTAAGCCGAATATCAAGTAAAGAAGTAAGTTATTAATAGGAGGATAAGTTGTCTTTTACCAACACAAAGTTTTCAAACAAATTTAAAATATAAACTGAAGTAAGAAGGCCAATCAAAAATAAAAGCACCATAATAAGTGCACTGAAACAGAACAAAATAAATATAAGGTTGAAGAAAGTAAGGTATGTATCAATAAGGGTCTCTTACACAAAATTTTACTCGCCATATTCCAATCACCGACGAGTATAAGATAGTGGTTTCTTCCTCGGTAATCCAGAAGAAGAATAAGGAATGTAAAATACATCCCAACAATACAATAATGATCATGATCAAATCATATCTCATACCCCAGAGACGCGCTCGTATACTCACTCACCGATAAGAGTTGGTGCCTAATTCACCTTTACCCCGAACTCCATGTGAACATTGTCTGTGATTAACCCACAGAGATCGGTCTAAGAGTAAAAAAAATAGGTTTCAAGAATTGATTGACTCGTTGAACAAAAGAAAATAAAATAAAACAATGTCGCCATAAAATGCGAAGTAAAACAATATACGAGTTAAGGCATTAATAAATTCAAAAAGGAATTTGAAACGAAATTAGGAATGCGTGCAAGTAGGTACACATTGTGTATAACAAGGTCACAATTCTAACAAATCAACTATATATTTAACACATATTCTATTATTTTAAAAGAGAGAAAAATAGAGCATTTGCATCAGAAGGTCAACAGAGAGTGCGGAAAATGTATCAATATATAAATTGGATTTAACAAGATTACTAAAGGACTTTTATAATTCAAAGGGAGCGATAAAAGGGTCATGAATTTGTACCCACAATTTTAATAATAAGAAAAGTTCAAAATTTCGTACAAAGAGGTGTTCAAACGGTTCAAAAGAATTATAATGTGCAGGATCACTAAAAAGAAATTATACAATAACGGATAATTTTAATTCAAAAGATGTGAATAAGAATGCGTACCTGAGTAGCAGTTAATAAATCAATGAAGAAATAACCAAAAACCCGATAATAAGTTGCTACTACCGAATCTAAAACAAAAGTTAATTAATATAATTAGCATAAAAAAACTTAAATAATATCGTACTAAATAATATCTTAATATTGCCTAATGAGGCTTGCCACCGATTAACCAATACATATTATTAAGATATAAATCTTCAAATGAAGGTACATGTATTCCAGAGGGAATTGATATATATTTTATTAAAAACAATTTCGAGAACATTTAACAATATAGCATTACATGTACATGCAATAAATAAAAGAAAAGTCAAGATGTGTATTAATTAGCCATGTATTTACAAGAACAAAGTAGATATAACTATATCATCTATATCAAGTGATTAACAATAACCATAGCAATTGCCAAGTATAAAAATCTCTAAGCAGTACTTTCCAATAATCTTTGTTTTAGTAGAACAAAATGTTTCTTATGCTAATTAAAAAAAACTATATATCGAACTACTTTGACACACAAGTTTTCTTTTTGGAGATATACAATTATATAATGAATGTCAAGATAATATTAAAATTTAATATATAACTAAGAAATTAATATTTTTAAAATGCGAGTTTCATAATCGGTGCATTAAATGACTTTACAGCATCCACCAATAAAAGCAACAAATAATAGCATTACTTGAAAATATTTTCCATCATCAAAAGGCTCTGACAAAAATCAAATTAAACATTAAAATAACATAAATAAGCTATAATGATGAAACAAAGAAATTTAATTTAACACATGGCCGAGAGTTGTTGTCATTAAGGTGTCAAAATGTCACTCTAACAAAAGTTATAACTAATTATCATACATTACAAAAACTACTAAATTTAATTAGCAATTAGACTATAAATAATAAATAAAACACACGAGGTGACATTTAACCTTACCCTTCACAGCACAACTTTATTCGTAAAAGAATTTCGATGTTATGTCCTAACTAATCTAAAACAGGTTTGGCTTGGTTAAAAAAATTGTACCATATGACAAGTTTTAGGCGGAGCTAAATATCATGATTTAATACATTTAATCAATATATTAACATAATAACACATGTAACACATACAAAAATGTATCAGGTTAATTCTAACAAGATAATAGTATGTAATTAAGAACACATCAAATTATGTGAAACAAATAATATTTAATTTTTAAATGATACCTATACAAAATTGAATGGGGTCTACACATGCATGCATATAGATCGAGTCTGATGATGCGTGAGCATTCTAGGGAGCCTCGGCCTGTATGTGTCAATTAGCCTCGACCCTCTGTTAGGGCTCCGTGAATGGCCTGTATGTTTTGCTCTCTACCTAATACAATATATCACACCTAATTTTAGGATTTGCTAATGAGTATTTTCTTCAAGGGCTTCTGATTTTCTTTTCTTTTATGCTACACAATCTGAACGGGCCTTTAAAATATCCCCTAGCCCACAAGTGATAAAATATATCACCATACATAAAATGGACGAAAACAAGTTTAAATTGTATATTTATAAATAGTATTTTATTTAACTTAAAAATAAATCATTCTATATATAAAATTAAAGTAACATACAATAAACTTAAGGGATTTTACATTATCATATTTTCAAGAACCATTCACTTGATTTTGGAAAGACTTGAGAAATAGAATAAAGTCTTTCAGTAAATGAAGAAAAAATTTAGGATATAAGATTAGTGATTTCGATATTGAGTGTTGGGAACTCCCCCAACATAAAAGAAGAATTTTCAATTAAAGTGCTCTCACTAACGTGTGTTCCATCCCAAATTCTTATTTCACCACCCTCTTCAGAGTGCTCAAGACGGGTGCAAAACCATTACAAGATGCATTTTTGGAGAATGCTTTGTTCAATAGAGACACCTTGTTGAGAAGATGTCTCTAGCGTCTATTTTAGTCCCTTATTTAAAACTACATCTTGTTGAAAAGATACAGAGGTGGTTAGTTGAAAGGTCAGCTTTATCTTTTTCTTCTTCTTTGGCTTCTTGACCAAGGGTGACACATCCTCACTTGGTTCCTCTCCACTCTCACTAATTACAACAAGGTTAGTTTAATTTTTCTTTTTTTATTAAATCTACCATTTTGAGAGGATGAGGCAGTTGATTTACTAGCATATAGAGGTTTTGAAGAAAGAGTTCCAGCTGTGGTAGGCTCCTGTGGGTGTTCCTATATTTGTACAACTGCAGGACCAGGAGCCATAGTTGCACTAGAGATTGCACTACTCCTAATGTCAGGCATGAAGTAAGGGTAAGTCTTAAATTTCTCAAACATGAAGTTAGTGATAGTCAGACTTACCTTTACCTGATTATCTGTATTCAGTGTTCCAAATAGAATTTTAGATACTGACTTACAAATGCCTATTTGACTAGCAATGTCCCTTGAGTTAAGTGAATGTCATGGACTTTATAATTTAAAGTAGACATTATGAATATAGGGAAAAATATCTCTTTACCTCTACTTACCAAAGGCATTGTTAGCCTTGTCCTTGGTTCTCCAAGAATGGGACTCCCTACATCAATGTGCTTGTCATAAGCCATAGAGTAAACAAACTTTTAAACTATACTTGAAATATTGTCAAAGCTCATCATCCTGCAGGTGAAATCCTTGATTATTGTGTCAGATACAAAGCTGCACTCTTTCCTCAGATACTTTTTATTGAGCCTGGCCAAATCAACTTTGTCATCGTAATTGATAAAGCTTATGAACTCAGAAAGCTCCTCTGAGCTAAGGGCTATACCCATCATTTCTGTAGAGATGCCCGGTGCCTTGTTGATGTCAGTTGCATTAAGCTCAACAGCTGCACCCTTAATTATGCAGGTTACCACCATGGAAACTATTTGATTGTCATCTACGTTTGTGTGAAGAACTGCTCTATTCCAGAATTCGTTGAGAACATCTAGATATAACACTTAATTTGCTGTTAGAGCCCCTACAAAGATAAGAATCATCCAGGAATTTCACGAAGCACGTGAAATAATCAAGTGACTGTGTTGGGTCAACAAAGGCTAGAAAGTTGGTTCCATCCTTGGGGATTGTTGCTCTTACAGTGTTGGTATTTGATATCATTAGATAGTGTTTTGTATTTGAGTGGGTAAGTGTTTTTGAGAGAGAGAAAGCTTGAAAAGTTTGAGAATGGTGAAAAATTGCAGTATTTAGGTTAATTGAGATCTCGAAAGCGTAAAAGGGGTTATGTCGAGATGTTTAGGTATTTATAGTGATGAGTTGTGACTTATCGTTAAAAGAATAATGAACGGTTGAAAAGTTATGTAGAGAAGTCACGTGGCTTGTAGAGAACTCATGTCAAGATGTCATTTTCCTGACTCTTATCGAGAACTAGATACTGATATATCGATATGTTATACAAATACCCAGCTTATCCTTTTGGACTGATTTATTCTAATTTATATTGAAAATTCAATATGAAATTAGAATTGATTTTATATCAAAAGTATATCACTGAAATAATAAATACTGATGTTCTTGAGAGCTGCTAGGTCGTACAATGCTCGAGTTAATCACTATGTGATGACCTAAATTATGTTTATATAATACACAGCTGCTACAAATCAGTCTAGGATATGCATTATTAATTACTAACAGAAAATGATACATATCTTCAACTGAATACACAAAGTCCTATTACCCAGAACGAACAAATATCCATCCTTCAAAATAAGGAACAGACATAATCTTCACAACAGACTGTCTTCAGATGCTGATATTCTGTAGATACAGATGATGCATCAAATTTTGATGGCACATCAAATCCTGATGACATCCAAAATAGTCATATCCTGAGCTCCTCCTGATCATTGAGAATCAACACATAACAATCTCCCCCAATTTATGCTTAATATAATGAAGCACAAATTCCATTCTCAATGATGCCAAAACCAATTAAAAAATGTACAAGGAATAAGGCTTACTTCAGTATCCTAAGATAACTGACAGTTGTTTCCAGAAATCTGTTTAGCCTTTCTTCCTCCTTGTCTTGAAGGACTTTGAGAAGCTTTTTTTTAAACTCTTTCTTCTCTTCAGTATCTTCTCCAAGCTGATAAATGGCTAATCTTAACTTAGAAATTAAACTCTTAGTTATTTCAAGATCACCAATTAACATAAAGCTTAAGCTAACATCTTCATGATCAAGACTGAAAGATAACTAAGGATTATTGAGAAAAACTTTCAGAACTGCAGCTCCCTTTTCCATCTTCATTTCTTGACCAATATAAGTTCTGTACATAGGAACATAATCACCATTGTATTTGTTTTCTTTGTTCATGACTCTTCTTCTGATACTCTCAAGTATCTAGAAGACCAGTTTCTGGTGACATTATCCTCAACTCTAAGAAGATAATGAATATATTTCAACTCTGTCATAGTCTTCATCAAGAGTTGCTGCAATGTAAAGCTTTTCACTTTACCATCTCTCAAGAAGTACAAAATCTCTTCTCTGACATCACCAATATTTATCTTCCTATAAACAATCTTTACATCTTCAACTTTCTCAGGATGTGAAGGAGTAATTCTCTCACCAAGATTGTCAGTCAAAATATATGTGTCCAATAAATCAGACCTTAGAGTTTCCATTCCAGGATGACCAATACCTCCTCTAGTACGAGTTTTGATAATTTTTATCTTTTCATTATGTTCCACCCAAGAAGGTTTCTTGATGGACTTATCAATATCCTCCTGTTCTGAAATAGAATCCCTAAGTCCTGCTGACACAAATTCAATATGCTTGAATTCTTTAGAATAACTAAATGTATAAACATCTTTCCATCTTTTATCCTTCTTGTTGAGAGGAGAATACCCTTTATATAAATCACGAATCTTTCCTCTTATTTTCTACCACGGCTCTCTTCTTGAATTTAGAATTCTTTACGCATAGTCACTGCATGCTCGATCAACTTTTCTTCTGTCAATTATTTCATGTTCATCAAGAATTGTCCAATACTTTGATCACCTTTTCATCATTATCAAAATTTGCTATCAGATTCACAGCATCAGGATTTGCTTTTTCCTCAAATTTTATGTCTGCTTCAATAGACACATTTGCATTAGTTATATCAACTTGAGCAATGTCAGTAGTTGATTTCTTCTTTCTTTGGACAATCATTTCTTCAGTATCCTCAACTTCTTCTTTTACATCATTTCCTTGTACAGGAACAAAACCTTTCCTAAATAGAACATTCAGAAATGCAGAATCAATCATAGAACCTTGACTTGAATTAGAAATTCTACCTCTTCCTCTTTTTCCTCTGGCTCTTGTGGCTCTTCCACCTCTTTTTCATTTTCCTTTAGAGGTGTTTGCTTCAGCTTCAATTTGAGCCATTAGCTCCTTCTGTTGCATAACCGCTTCTTCAGTTGTTAGATCAGGAAATTCTTCAGTTATCAACCCAAGAGCACTTATGGCATTCTTTTGCTCAAACCTCTTATCCTTGTAGTACAGAACAATCTCTTCACCTGTTTCCTTGTGTCTTTAAGGAAAGAATAATCCTTTAGCATCTACTATGTTAGAGATTGTAACATCACCAGTTTCAGGAGCATCAACATTAGTCTTGTTGCTTAACTTCATGAGCACCAGTAGACTTTCCCTGTCCTGTAGAACTAGATCTTTTAGAATGTTGAGGTTGTTGAGCAACATGAGCAATTTGAACATTTGCAACTGGATTCTTATCACCATCATCATCAATATCTTTATCTTTCAACTGAATAGAGTCAGGTATACATTTTATGACAGCTATCTTCTCCCCCTTTTTGGCATCAGTATTTGAAAGAAGAGAAAATATAGCATCCAGTTTATCAGCCATTGAAGACACTTTATCTTCCAAGGAAAAAAATTGAGTATCCATGCTTTGTTGAGATTGAACCACGGATTTAACAGGCCTTTTCACACTTATGAGTTCAGCTAAAGTAAGTGGATTAATCATAAAGGCATCAATTTTGTTCTGTAAATTTGCATGAGATGTCTTCATATCAGCAAGTTCAGAGAGAATTCCTTTCACAGAGATGGTAGAAGCCTTGAGATGTAATTTAAGGTCAAGATTTTGAAGTCCATCATATGCCCTGTGAACATGTTGCATACCAACAGTTGAGGAGATAGAAGTATGCACATCCTTCCATGAAAAATCCCATTCAGTCTTTCGAAAATGCTCAGCATCAGTATTGTAATAAGAAGGATCAGCATTGAAAGTGAAGAAGAACCAACATTGGACTTATTAGATGCATCAATAGCAATCTTTAGCTGAGTTGTGTCAGGATCATCAGGATCACCGTCTTCATCAGAATCAGAGCAAGACAGACCCTCAGAAGAATTGCTTTGCCTTTAAGAGGATCCTTAGCAATAATTATCTGTTTCGGATGAGATCCTGAAATATAAAACAATGTAACACCTAAATCTCTCTTTTCTTTTCAAGTGATCTCATCACTTCTCACATAATATATTACTTTGAAGAGTAATATGTTTCTCACATAAGAAAGTTTATAAGAAAAGAATAACTTATAAAATTCTTTTCTCAAAACTACCTCTCCTTTTGTCAGTACAAGAGACTGCCACTCAGTTTTAATTTTTTTTTTCACATGTATTTTCACACAGTCTCACTGGAAAGGCACAAGCACATATTTTGTAAAGAAATAAGAGATGGATGAGAGGAGTAGTATGCTTGTCATATAAAGAGAGGTAACCTCAAATAAGAGACTATTTATAATCATACAAATATTGAGAACAACAGAGGAAAATAAGAAATACCTGAAAGTGAGTCCTCAAGTGGCGGTGATGATAGTGGAGGAATAAACAACGCATCAAGATGCTTTGACAAGCTAGTGAGCAGCAAAGAATCATTTGTAGAAGCTGCTTGAATGGACAGTTAATCAGCATCAGGATTTGTTGTAGCATCAGGATTTGATTTGTCAGGAGAATGAACTAGGCCAGTATCAGTACTTTGAACTGATGGTTCTTGTGGGGCCTGCGAAATATGAGCTGCTTCAGCAAGAAGTGATGAAGGTTCTTGTGTACTCTCCTCAAACATCAGATCATTAATAACTGTATCCACATTTGACAATACATCCTGATAAGCCTTCTTTTCTTGCAACTGTTATTCAGAGTCAGCAAGAAGATCACCTTGAGCAAAATCAACAATTATTTGTGCAGCCTCTTTGTCTGCATCTTCCCTTTGAGAAGATGGTTCTTATGTGACTGGATGTGTCTCAGTTGCTAAATCCCTTTGAGATATAGGTTCTTGTGGACTGACATCCATAGTAGAAGAATGACTCTTTTTCTTCTTCCTGATGTACCTAACCATATCTTCAGCTTTTCTTTTCAACTTGCTCTTGTCATTTTTCTTTAGCATAGCCGTTTCTTTGATTACTGAAATCTGTTTGATCAGAGCACTAGTATCAGTAGTTGGCTCCTTAGTTCCAGTTGTGTCAATAGAGTCATCAAGAATTACAATTGTTGATTTCTTTGTCTTCATCTTTGGCCCAATGGGCATCTGATCATCAGAGTTAGAATCATCTTGCATGATCAGCCTTCTTTTCCTGACTGGAAAACATTCTTCTTTCTTCTCTCTCTCACTCAGTGAGGCCTGTTGAGCTCTCTATTTAGATTGAACATATTTCTTAACCAGCTTTTTCTTTAGTACAACTGATGCCTTTTGAGAGACATTAGAGGATGCTAATTTAGGACTTGAGTTGGAATTCTATTTAGTAGAAGAGATGCTTGGGTTAGAAACAAGAAGGGTAGTGTCTTGTTTCACAACATCAGGAAATTTAACACAGGTGCCAGCATCAGGATTTGCAGGCACTTGTGAAGGAGTAGGTATATTTCCCAATAGAAATTGCCTGACCTCCTGAGGTAGGAAGGGAAGTCCTAAAAACTTATTATTTTTATCTCTTTTGATAAGATCTGTAATAGCCTTCTCAGAAATTTGAAATACAGGAAGCAATTCATCATTATCAAATTCAACATTAGGGCATAGAAAATTAAAAATCAGTTGAAAAAATATAGTATAGCCTATTACTCCTGATGCATCTGTTCTCCTAGAAATTATGAATCGAAGAATGCTGTTACCAAAATCAAAATTACCTGAATAGAGAAGAGAATACCCAATTTTCAGAGAAGTGGATGGAAGAGCATCAAAATTTGTTGTCTTATTCAAGAAACATCTGCTGATGCAATCAAAGAAGAAATTCCATTCCCTCTTTAATTTTGTTCTTGTCAATTTCACAATTGTAATGATGTCACCTTTGTAGTTCAGAGTTCTGAGCATATCAAACAGCTGCTCAGTTGTATAATTGTCAGGAGCACCATCACATGAAGGCAACCTCAATGCTTGAACTAGAATATCAGCATCAACTTCATACCTCTGTCCCTTTAATTAAAAGAGAAACCAGTATTTGTTGTATTAACTAGAGTTGTATCCCATACCTGCATTACAGCTCTGTATGATACCTTAGTAGGATTTATGAGAGCATATCCAATTGGACATATGAGTAAGAAATCATGTATATCATGAAACGATTGAGGAAACTGCTGATGTGTAAGTGGAGCCAAGTAGTTATTAGTTCCAAAAGTGTTGCCATGAATAATAGTGGTTTGACTGAAGAAGGGTAAAAGCTCAGAAGATGATATGATGTTCGTAGGTGTTGAGAAAAGATGTTCGTTAGATGTAAATAGTGAGGTTGTGTGTGTATGACAATATGTGTCACAGAGGTTCTTACGTAAATATAAGTTTGCAAGGCTTTGTTGTATGTAACACACTCAGAGAAGGAAACTTAGTGAATTAGACTTCAGATAGAGGATAATTACTGAAGAATTGGAGTGGAAAGTGGAGTAATGTGCGGAATCAGAATCAAATGATGCACTGCTCTTTTAGTAAATCGTTGGGTGACTTTTGTAACACCCCCAAATCCGGGGTCGGGGATCCGGGTTGTCACGAGTTCCATTTCCCTTAATAACACCCAATCTTAATAAATAATCAACTACTCTGTACTGTGACCCCACAATAAACACACACACCACAAGTTATAGTCTTAGAGATGAATATCCAAAAATAATCACAAGTCGTTTTATTCCACAATTATATGCCAATACACCTTAAACAGGTTTCTGAATAAATTTACATTTCTTTGCCATTATTACAATTCATAAATATACATAATCTGATACATCAAAAGTTGAAAGCCTAGCCTATTGGTAGTTCCTACCTCAGCTATAGCGACATCAACGCCTATAGGAAACTGCGGAATGTTTCCTATCCGCTCGCGAATTGGGAGCTTGGTCCTGTTTATCTTGTCTATCTGATGTTGTGTGATGAAAGAAGAAAGCAAGGGTGAGCAGCAAGCCCACCAAAATAATATGTATAATGATTAATAATATATGAGCCTTCTCATAGTACTCATGAAAGTCTTGGTCAAAAGAAATGAACCAAGTTGATATCTTAATGCGATGAAGTCGCAAAATATTCAGTATATATATACATATATACTTTTCAAAATATTGGAAGTCCTCTTCCATGCATAATACACACAGAATTCCAGTGTATAACTGTATAAAAATATCGTTGCAAGGTGATTTCATATATCTAACCTTGTCTCCAATATACTTATATCTTTTCCAAATACTACTTGAACTACCACCGTTCAAGTTATAATTAGTTTCAAAAGTTCATCCCATAGATGAGACTACAAGATAACACTTGAATAGATTCAATCTTTGAAATATTATTGAATGAAATGAAGTTACGAGATACTTCATTAAGTCCCGATATATATATATACAC
Organism: Apium graveolens; assembly: GCF_009905375.1. Classification (NCBI taxonomy): domain Eukaryota; kingdom Viridiplantae; phylum Streptophyta; class Magnoliopsida; order Apiales; family Apiaceae; genus Apium; species Apium graveolens. The sequence goes on along the minus strand of NC_133650.1, from coordinate 249,448,553 downwards.
CTATATATATCTCTCATACATTTCCTGAAAACCTCTGTCAAGTAAAGTATGAACAGAGTTGCAATATCCAATGAATTTGGAAAGAAAATAAATTTTTGGCATAAACCTGATATCTTGCTGATCAGGAAAAGATACCAATAAGTAACCTTTTCTACTAGTAGATGGATGAATCCCCCACCGGTCATCACCCTGGCCACATAAGGACCTTGTGCTGGACCGCCACCCGACCTCTTACGCGTTGATGGACTGCCACCCAGCCACTTACACTTTGATAGACCGTACCCCGGCCTGTCACTTATGCCGACTCAATTAGATGGGCTTACTTCCCGAACGTTGGGTAAGTAATCAATTCATTTGTTTTCTCAAAACAGCAACCACGTTGCGAATGTAAAATGCACCACAGAGCTGGATCCCCCAGGTTTTGAGGGAGTATTTAAAACCCCTTTGAAAGGAAGATCTTAAATATAAAAATGAGTTTTGGGATCCGCTCTAACTTTTAAAATCATTTTGAAGACTCGAAAACACTTTAAAGAGTGTTTGGAGTAAGGCTGATTTAATGAAGTAAATCAGTCCCAATATATTTAGAAAATATCTGAATATTATTATTTAAATAATATTCCCATAGAGAATAATCTTATAAAAATAATCGCAGTAGAAGTTTTAAAACTTATACTTGAAATGGATATTAAATAACCAAAGACATACTTATATGAAAGTACTATCTTTATTTGAATAATCGAAAATAAGTTTGATTATCGAAATATTATTCTTTAATAAAATAAAGAATATTATTAAATAATAAGCGGAGTCATAAAATCTCGAATGAATATTATAAATAATATTCATTAAATAAAATAAAGGAGTCAATACATCCTCAAATGACTATCCAATTATCAATCATTAAATAATATAAACTGAGTCATAAGCCCTCGGATGAATATTCGAAATAATATTCAATAATAAAATAAATGAGTCATAAGTCCTCGGATGAATATTCAAATAATATTCATTAAATAAAATAAAGTTATCGAATAAACCTTATTCGATTAATAGTTTGGAAAGCTATAACCATATATATATAAATATATATATATATATAAAATCTACTCGGGATCCTCGACTCCCGATTTTAGAAAATGTTTTCACCTTTGGGTCCCTATACTAAGGGTATATGCAAATTACCGCTATTCTCTAGCATAGGTATTATCAACTGAACCAACAGATATATATGGCAAGAATACGAAACATGCATGCATATATATACCATATCAGCATGCTTCAATATATCGCAACATTTGCTAATTAACCAACATGCATCTATCGCAAGATAATGCATATACATATATACATCACAACAACAGTATAACGGGTAGAAAACTTGCCTGAGCGACTGGGGGTGATAAAAGGCTCGGGACGAGTCTGGTAACCTATAAACAACAAGTAAGTTGGAATTAAACCAAAGTCACTTGTAAATCTATACTTTAACTAACTTAGACTCTAACGCTTGTTTTGCGCTTACTGATTCTCTTAAGTCACTCGAGTACCCTCGGCTCCACCATTTTTAATAAATTAACCATTACGAGTTTTAAGGCAATTCCTTCGCGAGTGTTTTACCAACTTCCTAACACTCTTACCATAATTGTTTCATACACTAATTAACCCTTTTTGGTCTTTAACCTATGTTTCAAAGCAAGGCGAGGGGTAAGGGTTCGTTCGCGAAACGTCGTTACTTAAAACGGCCGTTTCTCCTAAACCGTTCATCGGAATCAAACGAACCACATATCAAAACGAAGCTCGTAACATGAACTATCTAAACATGGCAATGGTCAAAACCTAGAAGTGAGTTCAAGGGTTCTGATGTTAAGAACAAAAACAGTCTACGGTAAATCGGGCATTATGGCGGCTATGTTTACGCGATTTTCCAAATTTAAACCATTCCAAAACAACCACCAATCAACCCCAAATCAATCATACAACCAACATCCATCCAAAACACACTCCAACAGCCCCAACAACTCAATATTATCAACTTTATACTACCCTCAAACATGAACTAAAAGCTATACCTAAGTTCATTAACTAATTAACAAGATTTACAACTCCAAAAACACCACAAAACCAACTAATCTCTACAAACTCAACCAAACTTTAAACAAACAAGCCTCATGCTTCACATATACTATATCAATCATATTCATTCCTAATTACTCAAAACCAAAGCTAGGGTTTGGAGTTTATACCTTCCTTGGAGTTTTTAATCCATGAAAGATCCTTGAAATGCCCATGGAAACCTTAATCTAACCTCCTACAAGCTTGTTCTTTCAAAGAAATCAAGAACACAAAAATTAATTTCAAGAAAGTACTATTCACCATCTTCTTCCATGATTTATAGAAAAAGATTGGCTTGGAATTAGAAGCTTAAACTTATAGGAAGTATGTAACTATCCATGGGGAAGCTTAGATAAATACCTTGCTAAATAGTAAGTGGTGGAGCTTGGATCTTCATTTTTTAAGAAAAGGGGCCGAGAGCTTCATGAAAAAAATGGGGGTTTTGTGTTTTTTGATGAAAATGAAATGTTTTGGCTTGATTGGTTGCTTTTTGTTTTGTTTTTTGGTTAATTACCTTTCTAGCCTTGACTTTGTGTGGTTTTAAATCAACCACATCTCCTTCCCCTTATGTCATGCTTATGTCACATTGCTATGTCATCACCCCTTCTAATCTCTTTGATTAGCTTCTAATTGTTTGCCTAATGACCGCTGATCTGTTATACGGTTCGCTTAACTTTCGTTTTCGTTTATCGTTTGAGGGATCATACCCGGGATCTTATTACTTAGGTTCTCTTAACCTTTCTCAATATATTGTATTCCTTTTATGATACTCTCTTATAATCCTTTAATTTAAATCCTTTTTATCATGTTACCTTATACTCAATTCTTTCCGTATCTAGTGGATTTCCGGGAAAAATCAAAGTGTTCGGAATTGGATTCTGACGATCTTTACATGCACTTATATACCATATAGAGTGCCAATAAAATCTCAGAATATCCATAAAAGAACCCCTACCTAGTGTGGCATAAAAAGTTTTCTCATTCAGCAAAAACACTATTCATAAGGGTTTCAAAAATTTTCCAAAAATTGGGGTTATTACAACTTTGTTCAACAGTTTATCCACTTTTAAACAGTAACAAAGAAGACAATCACTTTTTCAGCATTAAACAATTCAGAAATCATTTGTCAATAATTTTCTAAATTAAAATAAGCTGACCTATCATCAGTATTTGGTACCTCTTATCTATTAGGATTTGCCATCGTCAGGATTTGTCGATTCAAATTCATCAGTGTTTGTCAAAACAACTCAAGCTTATCAGAAAACCACAATTTTAATCTCAAGAATCATCAAAAGATAGATGTTAATAGTGTGATGTAGAGATTAACAGGCTACAATAAAGAACGAGCACATGCATACACAACTAAAGATCATAGTTTAGGTCTTGTAAGCAAAATAAACAAAATTTCATTAATAATTCAAGAGAGTACATTTCATGAAATTTTCGATTACATGCATAGATGATTACAAGAAAATCCTAGTCTAAGAGAAGAAGCTGATGATTTTTATTAGTTCCTCCTACTCTCCATGAAGAGCACAGCAAGACGGATGATATGTTCTTGCTGATGAAGAACTTCCCGTCTTTATTTCTCCAAACGATCAAGATAGAGGCGATAATCCATCTCGAAGAACAGGAGATCTTTCAGAACCTCCCGTGGAACCCAGTTCCATACTTCATTGGGAATGGCAGTGATATGCCATTCCTGCTGCCAGTCTTCGCAGTTGAACTCCACACTGAAGTTTTCGTAGTTCATGAACATATTGCAGAGAACCATTTTGTGATGGAGAAGAAGAAATATGAGAAATGAAAGTGAAGAGATCGTTTTGTGTTTGGAAAGAGATGATTAGATTGAATGAGAATGACGGTTTAAATAACTGAGGGAATATCAAGGGACTAGGAGACTGATTGATTATTAAGTGTAGAGTTAACTTAATGATTTAACCAAAAGATATCGTATTAGAGCACGTCTCCCTAGACTGATCTGCAATGATGACAATGATATATATTCATACATGCATATTTAGCAAATAAATTCACTTAATTTATCATGCATATAACAAAATACACCAAAAATTCCCAGCTTAATATCTTGAACAATATTTAGGACATATCAGGATTTGATCAACATACATCAGGATTTGATCAAATATAAATTTAAAAGAATTTATCTGTCCGAACTAACTATACCAATTTCATTGACAAGCTTTTTAAATGTTGCTTCAGGTAATGGCTTCGTGAAAATATCAGCCAGCTGCTGATCAGTAGGAACAAAATGAAGTTCAATCGTTCCTTCCATGATATGCTCTCTTATAAAATGATATATGATGTTGATATGTTTGGTAAGAGAGTGTTGCACTGGGTTTCTTATCATAGCAATAGCACTTTGATTTTCACAATAAATAGGAATTTTTGAAAATGATAATCCATAGTCCATGAGCTGGTTTCTCATCCATAACAACTGAGCACAACAACTCCCAGCTGAAATATATTCAGCCTCAGCGGTTGAAGTAGAAATAGATTTATGCTTCTTACTGAACCATGAGACTAATCTACCTCCCAGAAACTGACAACTCCCAGATGTACTCTTCCTGTCTATCTTGTAGCCAGCAAAGTCAGCTTCTGAATATCTACATAATTTAAAGTCAGCTTCCCTTGCATACTAGAGACCAAGTGATACAATACCTTTGAGGTATCTGAAGATTCTCTTTACTTTTAATAAGATGTGGCTCCCTTGGATTTGCCTGAAATCTTGCATATAGATAGGTTGCAAACATAATGTCTGGCCTACTAGCTGTTAGGTACAAAAGAGAACCAATCATACCTCTGTAGCTTGTGATATCAACTACTGTACCTTCATGAGGATCAAGCTTTATAGCAGTTGCCATAGGAGTAGTTTCAGCTGTACCCTCTTGCATATTAAACCTTTTCAATAGATTCTTTGTGTACCCTCTTGCATAGTAACTCATCTCTCCCATCATGCTCATTTGATATCTTGATTGCATCAACTTTGAGAACTTATCACACAGTTTTTGATTAGTTGATCCCAAAATGATATCATCCACATAAATTTGAACTAAAAGCAGATCTTTACCTTGATTCAGATAAAATAAAGTTTTATCTATTGTACCTCTTTTGAATCCACTTTCCAGTAGAAACTGAGCAAGGGTCTCATACCATGCCCTAGGTGCTTTCTTTAGTCCATAGAGTGCTTTGTCAAGTCTATAAACATAATCAGGATGTTTAGGATCCACAAAACCTGGTGGCTGTTCAACATAGACTTCCTCTTCAAGTTCTCCATTGAGAAATGCACTCTTGACATCCATCTGAAAGACTTTAAATTTCTTGTGTGCAACATATGCCAAGAAAATTCTGATTGCTTCCAGCCTAGCAATAGGAGCAATTATTTCATCATAGTCAATGCCTTCATGTTGAGAATATCTTTTAGCCACCAATTTTGCCTTGTTTCTGATTATTGTTCCATCATAATCAGTCTTACTTCTGTAGACCCACTTTGTGCCCACAATTGACCTGTTCTTAGGTCTAGGCACCAGCTTCCAAACTTCATTTCTTTCGAACTCATTTAGCTCTTCTTGCATAGCTATGACCCAATCTGCATCCTTGAGTGCATCTTCTACTTTCTTTGTCTCTTCTTTTGAAAGTAGATTGTGATACAAACATTTATTTTGAGTTGCACTCCTTGTCTTTACACCTTCATTAGGATTTCCAATGATTAGATCAGGAGTATAATCTTTAGTCCATTTTCTGGCACTAGGAAGTGTCCTTCTGGAGCTAGATGCTCCCCCTGAATTGTATGCCTCATCATATGCATTTGAGGCTCCCCCTGAATCTGTGTTGTTATCTCCTGATGAAGTCTTGGGGCTTGAGTCATGTCCATCTGATATTGATTCAGCATTGGATTCTGAATGACCAGATTGAGAAGAACCTGAAAGAGATATGTCCTAAGTCCAATCATGTATGAGGATTTAGGAATAACTTTTATGTAATCTGTTTTGATTTCATTGATATTAATAAAAGACTTGTTTTGTTTTTATTGCGGGCTCTATCTATTTAAATGTTTAAATAAGATATACCACAGTTTAGAGTAAAGCTTTTTATGGATTGTGATGAGATCATAATAATGAGACCAGAAAGATGATAACTCTAAACATAAATAGTTCCTGGTCGTAGGATTACTAACTGGTAATTAATAATCCACAAAGATCGGTACATACTATGCTTGCTTCATTATGAAGGATGTCTGTTCTCATAGACATTTGTGTGGTGACACTATAGCTAGTATGTAGGTGCTTATTATAGAATAAGTTCACTAAACATGACTAACTTAGCTGAACAACTGATGGAGTTCACTCACGTGTCAGCAGTTGTTCACATAGTGATAGTTGTACAAGTATCCTTAGACTTGAGGTCATCATAGTCATCTTTTGTACACTGAACTATACTTTGGTTTAGTTCTTAATATCAAGGGACAATTATAAGGGCTCTACTGGGTATAGGAATTTGTACACGAAGATAGTGTATGATCAATAAAGGATCTACCCCTTCCAGTGTAGGAAGAGAATGTTCAATGCTGATCCACTTATGTTAGTTCAAGAATCTCTGGCCAGAGTGAATGAAATTAGAAAGGAGTTTCTAATTTACATTAAATAGAACTAAGCATAGTGAATGGGAAAGCAAGTGATTAAATAAGATAGGCTTGACACAAGTTCCATGCCTTGTATTTAATCGTGACATTGCAGGGTAGAAGGAATTAATTGTACGGTAACTACTCACTGAATAGGTTCTTGGTATTCTAAGCAGTGAATTCGTATTATCCGGTTAGTCGCGATATGCTGAGAAGTATCCCTCACGATGTAGAATAAATATGATTAATTAATTAATCAAATTTAATGAATTAGAAAATTTATATAAATAATGATAAAATAGTTTTATTATTATTTATTTCTACTACTGGCTTAATATTGAACCTACAGGGTCACACCATAAAAGAGAATGATTTAATGGTGGAGAAATTAATTAATAATGGTTGATAATTATTTATTTATGAAATAAATAATTAATTGGCAAATTTAATAATTGATTAAATGAGATTTAATTGATTATAAATTAATTAAGAAAAAGTTCTTAATATTATTAATTAAGAATTTAATTTTTGGTAATTAAATCAAGTGAGAGAATTATTTCTAAAGTGTTTAGAAAAAGGATTAATAATTAAAAGGTGTTTTAATTATTAGTGAGAATAATAAAGGGTTAATAATAATAATATTTTATGGGAAAATTTTTAGCTGAAAATTTTGCCTATAAATATACTATTATAGACCCTACTTTTGTCTCAACCAAAAAGATTTACAAAACCCTAATTCTCTTCATCTCCTCCTCCTTCATTACATTGTTTTCTTGGTGGATACCGGTGGAGTGCTTCACACTTGAGGAGCAGCTGCTAAGGATCTCCGTTCATCGTTCTTGGATCGCTATTAAAGACCTCCATCTTTTCATTAACGTAAAGCTTCTTAAGGTAAACATACTGAACTACGAATTAAATATTATTTTTCACATGGATCCTGCGGAGGGTTTCGTTTTTTTTAAGATTAAATTTACGTTTTCGCTGCGTTTATGTGCTAAAAACCCTTCAGAACCTTGAGTTGATTCTTCAGTGTTAGTACCATCAGCTGAACCTTGATGTTGCTCCCCCTCAATATGTGCAGTTTCATTAGTACAATGATCATCTTCAGAATCTGAAGGAGTATCAGGATTTGGATCATCAGGATTTGACAGTTCATTAAATTTTGACCACATTCCAACAATGTATTTTCATTTGCAAAGATTAGACTTTAACGGAGTCCTATTCAAAACCAGGAATCTTCTTATCATCAAAAGATATATTTATGGAGATAATTACAGTATTTATTTTCAGATTGAAAACCCTGTACGCTCTTGATGGTGAATAACCAACAAAGATTCCTTCATCGGCTTTTGATTCAAACTTCCCTAGCTGATCAGTATGAGTTCTCAAAATAAAGAACTTTCATCCAAATACATGAAGATGTTTGAGACTGTGCTTCTTTTCTTTCAGCATTCGATAAGGAGTAACACCATGTCTGTTTATCAGTGTGATATTCTGAGTATAACATGTTGTGTTTACTGCTTCAGCCCAGAAGTAAGTAGGTAGTTTTACTTCTTCCAGCAGAGTCCTTCCAGCTTCAATCAGGGTTCCGTTCTTTCTCTCAACAACACCAATTTGTTAAGGTGTACTAGGAGCCGATAATTGTTGTTATATGCCTTTGTACATGAAGACTTCATCCATTTTTGAGTTCTTGAACTCAGTGTCATTATCACTTCTCAGAATTTTCACTTTGTGGGTGGATCCATTCTCAATTTGCCTTATATGGTTTAGAATAATTTTTGGAGTTTCATCCTTCCTGTGTAGAAAATAAACCCAAGTGTATCTGGTGAAATCATTAACAACTACAAGTGTGTACCTTTTCTTGTTGATAGACATTATGTTCACTGGTCCAAAGAGATCCAAGTGTAACATGTGATATGGTTCAGTGATGGAGAATTCTGTTTTGCTTTTGAAAGATACTCTTCTTTGCTTAGACTTTTGAAAAGCATCACAAAGACCATCAGATGAGTATAGCATATTTGGTAATCCTCTTACTAGCTCCTTCTTAGAAAGTTCATTAATTGAATTGAAGTTGAGATGTGAGAGCTTCTTATGCCAATTCCAGCTCTCATCTACTGATGCCTTAGATATAAGAAAAGTAGCTTTCTGCTCAAGACTTTCATGTAGCCTTGATTCATATATATTGCCATGTCTATATCCTATCAAGACAATCTTCTTTGACTTGTTGTGAACCACTTCACAGTGAGAGTCATAGAACACCACATGATAACCTCTGTCAATGATTTAACTGATGTTTAGAAGATTATGCTTCAATCCTTTCACCAGAGCTACATTCTCTATTGCTACATTTCCAATTATCAAGTTGCCATGTCCCAGAGTGTGTCCTACATTTCCATCTCCATAAGATACATCTAGGCCAGCCTTCTTCTCAAACTCTGACAGCAGGGATTTTTTTCCAGTCATATATCCTGAACATCCACTATCCAAGACAAGAGTGTTTCCTGTTACCCTGCAGTCAGAAGAGCAATTAATTAGAAGGATTTTTAAGGACCCGCGCTTGTTGGGCCCTCTTTTTGGACAACTTAAGCCTTTGTGATTCAGAAGTACTTCTGACAGTTTTTCCTTTGTCAGGATTTGTCTTGTCAGAAGTAGATTTAGTAGAAGTAGAAGAATTGAGTAGATAAATAGTATTATTGAATTTAGGCAAAGGTTCATAATAGTTGTGATACAGCTTATTATAGGAACTACAGGTGTAAATTGAATGCCAACTACTACCACAATGAAAACAAGGATTTTGTGGTTTATAAAATATTGATCTACTCCTAACATCAGACTCAGGAATAGCAGTTTTCATTTTCTTACTCCTCCTGTAATTAATAGCAAGATGATTAGTATTACCACAGTTAAAACAAGTTTTTCTAGGAGCATTGGGAACAAACTTATAATTAGAATCCTTAGAAATACCTTGCTTACCATTTCTGTTCCTTTTAGGACTTTTAACTTGAGGTTTGTAAGTAACCTCAGATAATTTCTTTTTCAATTATCTTTTAGACAAAAGTCCTATATTATTTTCTTTCTTAACAGTCTTAATGGTTTCCTTGTTTTTCTTTCTTTGAGATTTATCACTTACTGACTTTTCTTGGGATGCTGATGTTGAACCCTTTTCAAAGGTAGATTTGGGTTCATCAGCTTCTGAAGAGATAAACTTTACAGGAGTCTTAAGGGTAGTTTTATTTTCAGTGTCAACATCCTTAATTCCATCTACATAACCAAGACATTCTTTCCAGTTTTTCTTAGAGATCATCTCATGAACCTTTTTTCCTGAATTAGTCCAGGTTTTAAGGGTTTTCCTCTCATTCTCTAATTCATTCTCCAACATACTATACTTAGCTTCTAGTATCTTTACTGTATGTTTAGCTTTCTCACATTCTTTCTGAACTTCAATCTGACTTACTAAGTCAAGCTTCAATTGATTATTCCTAGACTTTAAGATTTCATTTTTAGATTACAGCCTATTGTTCTCCAAAGCCTTATTTTTAAAATTACCATGTAGAGACTTAGGAATAGATTTCAGTTCAGATATATATTTAGTATCAAAAGAGAAGAAAGAAGTTGATACCTTAGAATCAAAGTAAGCAGGAGCATCAAAGCTAGCCATCAGTGCATAGCATGTTTCTTCATTTTCAGAATCAGTGGAGTCCATACAATCCTTGCTTGATGCAATCAAGGCTTTGTTCTTCCCTTTGTCATGCTTTATTTCTTTTCATCATGTAGCAAAGTGACCAGGTTCATCACAGTTGTAGCACTTGATTTTCGACCTGCCGACTTTTCCAGCTTTAGAGTCCTTCCCTTCTCTTCTTCCAGATGACTTCCTTTCTCCTTCAGTGAACTTTTTCTTGAAGCTTCTATTCTTCCGAGACTTCCTGAATTGCATCTTCTTGAAGCCCTTAACTAGCAATGTAGCCATTTACATGACATCAAAATTTTTCATGTTCTCATCAGTTTCAGAATCAGTATCATCATCAGGATTTGATGATGAATCATCAGTATCTGATTCTGGAAGATTGTTCTTTTTCCTTGCAGCTTCAACTGACCTTTCTTTTGAAGCTTTAGCATTCACTTTCAAAGTAATTGATTTTCCCTTGTTGCTTTTCCTCTCTTTCCATTGCTGAACTTCCAGATCATGAGTTCTCAGCATGCCATAGACTTCATCCAGGGTGATTATTTCCAAATCATACCGATGTCGTATGATTGAAGTCTGAGTCTCCCATTCCTCATTCAAGGCTCTCAGAAACTTAGTGTTTGAATCCTCCTGATCATACACTTTTTCCACCAAGGATAGGTTGTTGAGAAGGGTGAGAAACCTGTCATAGATGTCAGTAAGGCTTTCATCAGGTTTGGCCTCAAAATGTTCATATTCTTGAATTAGAACAGCCCTTCTGTTCTTCTTGATGGCCATGGTTCCTTGACATTGAGTTTCAAGAGTGTTAGGAATATGTTGTGAACTTGATGATAAGTTAAACAAAACACCTTAGTAGATTTAACCTAGTGTACATTATAGCACTCAACAGATGATCTAATATAGTCCCGACAGATGAACCTTTTTAGTCCCGACGGATGACAGATTAACATCCATCGAGTGAGTAGCTTATGTAACAAATAAGTTTTGTAGCACATTTCTGCAAGCAACATTGTGTAGATTCTGTAGGAGTATATGAGTCATATTGACTACTAGTGGATATACAGAGTAGGGTGACTAATGGTAAATATAAGATGTCTTGTAATTCTGTATAAATGAAATGGAGTCAAGTGACATAAAAAGGCTCCTGACGGATGGTTCACAAAGACTCCCGACGGATGATCAACAAAGCTCCCGACGGATGACAAGCATAGTCCCGACGGATGATCAAATTCAAATAGTTGTTGACAGTGACAACAAAGTCACATGCATTGGGTGTTTACAAAAGAAATGTGGCAGCCTGTTAAGCAGGAATTTGAGAACAAAGAAGCATTACCATTTCCATGCAATTGTGAAGATATTCAAAGATTTTGGAATAGAGTAGTGAAGCAGCATGGAGTTAGACTAGATATGTTTTGTTTTATTATCTTGTCTTATTGTCATGAAAACTTGGTGATATATAAACCAAGTGTAGCAAGTAGAATAATTAACTAAGCAAGCCTATTTTCAGAGAAACAAATCACGTTGTATTCTGTAAGCATTTCTCTATAGTTTTAGTTGTTCAAACTTGTAAGAAGCTGTGAGCTATTCAAAACTTCAACGAGTTCTCATTTGATATATATATATATATATATATATATATATATATATATATATATATATATCTGGTGGATACTTTCAAATCCACCAGAAATTTTTAAAAGCTTGTGTTTTTATTACTTAGTGCTTTGAATTCTATCACTCTCTTATTCTGCACCATTGCTAATCAAACACTGTTATATTTATTAAGTTAGAACTTTCTTTTAGTTTGAAAAAGTAGTCAGAATTACATTCAGCCCCCCTTCTGTAATTCTTGTTGTATTGTTAGGGAATAACAGTTGGTATCAGAGCAAGCTCTTGAAGAACAAAGAGTATAAAGATCACAACAAACAACAAGATGAACAAAAAGGATATTGGAGTAAAGATTCCATTTCTGGACAAAGACAACTATCACCACTGGAAGGTGAAAATGCACCTACATCTTCTTTCCCAAGATGAGGCCTATGTGGATTACATAAAGAGAGGTCCTCATGTACCAATGAGAGCTGGCAATGAACCATCTATTCCAAAACCTAGGCATAATTGGTCAAACCCTGATATTGAGCACGTCAAGAAAGATAAGAAGGCCATGAATATATTGTTCAATGGAGTTGATGGTGATATGTTTGATAACATCATTAACTGTAAAATAGCTAAAGAGGTTTGGGACACAATCCAGATTATCTGTGATGGTACTGAGCAAGTAAGGGAAAACAAGATGCAGCTACTGATTCGGCAATATGAGCATTTCCACTGTGAAGAAAGTGAGTCTCTCACTGATATTTTTAGTAGATTTCAAAAGATACTAAATGCTCTGAAGTTGCATGCAAGAGTCTATCAAACAAACGACTCTAACCTCAAGTTCCTTAGATCTCTTATAAAAGAGTGGAAGCCAATGACAGTCACATTGAGAAACTCACAAGATTACAAGGAGTTCACCTTGGAGAGACTCTATGGCATCTTAAAAACCTATGAGCTTGAAATAGAGCAAGATGAGATGATGGAGAAAGGTAGAAAGAAAGGAGGGTCCATAACACTGGTTGTTGAGTTAGAAAAGGAAAAGTAGATGAAGGTAAAAATTGTTGAGTCTACATCAAAAGTCTGTGAAAGGAAGGGTAAAGGGCTGGTTGCTGAAAATGAAGATCACTTGAGCCAAGATGACATGGATGATATTGATGAACATCTAGCATTCTTATCCAAAAGATTTTCCAAGCTCAAATTCAAGAAGAATTTTGGAGCAGCTAAGTCAAACAGAAACATGGTTGATAAGTCAAAATTTAAGTGTTTTAAATGTGGCTTGGCTGCTTATTTTGCCAGTGAATGTAGAAAGTCTAATTCCAGCAAAAAGAAGTTTGAGCCTGTTGATAATAAACAGAAATACTTTGAGTTGCTCAAACAAAAGGAAAGGGCTTTCATCACACAGGAGAATGATTGGGCTGCAGATGGATTAGATGAAGATGAAGAAACAAGCTATGTCAATCTAGCCCTAATGGCCAAATCTGATGAAATAGAAACAAGTTCTTCAAGCAATCAGGTAATCACCACTAACCTAGCACATTTATCTAAAGCTGAGTGTAATGATGCAATAAATGACATGTCCACAGAATTATATCACCTGCGTGTTACACTTAAGTCCCTCACTAAGGAGAATGCTAAAATTAAAGAAAACAATTTGTTTTTAAGTGAGAGGAATAATGTGCTAGAGTCTCAGTTTATTGAATTTGAGAAATTGAGAATTGAGTGTAAGATTACTAAGGATGAATTAACAGAGTCCTTAAAGAAAGAAGAGATTTTAAAGAAGCAGCTTGAACAAGAACGGGAAGTGATTAAGGCATGGAAATCATCCAGAGATGTCCATGCTCAAATCACTAAAGTTCAAGGTATTGAGTCCTTTTGTGATGCAGCCTGGAAGAAGAGTAAAGAGAAGCTTGAGTCCAATTTGGTTGAAGGATTTCTTATAGACGTGGACTCGACAGATGATGAAAATCATTCGTCGGATAATCAAAACGATTATCTATCGAGTGATAGGGAGCCACATATGTCGGCTATGAGTAAACCAGTTAGCAAAGCTAAGCTAGCTAAGTTCAATGAGAAATATGGATCAGTTTCTAAGAACTTTATTCCAGGAGAATCAAGTCAAGTCAGGAAGGAAAAGAAAGTTAATGCTGGTCTTCTGTCTATCAAGTAATTGAATGATAGATTAGAAAAGATTGAGGTTAAAATAGAAGCTAAAAAGAAGAACAATAGAAATGGGAAAGTAGGAATTAACAAACATAACAACCGCACACCTGATAAATATGCACCAAGAAAAATATGTGTTAAGTGTGGTAGTGTCAATCATTTGTCTGTTAATTGCAAACTTGCCATGCCTACTCCTATGTCTGCACCTTCTTCTTTTCCCAACATGACTACCATGCCTATGAATGCTATGTCTGCTCAGAATATGAATGCATAATTTTCTAATATGCCATTTGCACCTAATCCTTAATATGATGCATTTAGTATGCCTCAAATGTCATTTAGTATGCCTTACTGGAATAACATATTTACAAATAGCAGGCTCTTCCTTGTTAATCAAAATGTGCAAGATAATTCTATTTTAATGACTGGTTAGAAGGGTTCAACTCAGATGACTAAGGATGAATCAGAAATTCCCAAGTCAAATGAGATCAAACCTAAGAAACCAAAGAAGAAAGCTAACAAGGCAGGACCCAAGGAAACTTGGGTACCAAAATCAACTTGATTTGATTTTGATGTGTGCAGGGAAACATAAAAAATCTTTGGTATCTAGATAGTGGTTGCTCAAGGAACATGATTGGAGATTCTACCCTGCTAACCGAGTTCAAGGAAAGAGCTGGCCCAAGTATTACTTTTGGAGATGACAAAAAAGGTTATACTGTGGTATATGGCTTGATTTTAAATGATAATGTCAACATAGAAGAAGTTGCCCTAGTGGATGGTGTCAAGCATAATCTGTTGAGTATCAACCAACATTGTGACAAGGGCTTACTTTCAGTTCAGAAGCCTATGTTGTGACAAACAAAAAGAGCAACAAAGTGGTTCTCACTAGAGTGAGAAAAGGAAATGTGTACTTAGCTGACTTCAACTCATCAAATGCAGAATCTGTTAGTTGTCTTCTCAGTAAAACAAGTCAAGATGAAAGTTGGCTTTGGCACAAGAAGTTGTCCTATCTAAACTTCAAGACCATGAATGAACTTGTCAAGAAAGAACTGGTTAGAGGTATTCCTCAAGTGGAGTTTACTAATGATAGACTGTGTGATGCCTGCCAAAAAGGAAAGTTGATCAAAGCATCATTCAAGAAGAAGCTTGATTCAACAGTTGAAGAACCTTTGCAATTGTTACACATGGATTTGTTTGAACCAATCAATGTGTTGTTCATCTCAAGAAAAAGATTTTTCCTAGTAATTGTGGATGATTTCTCAAAGTTCTCTTGGACATATTTCCTAAAGTCCAAATATGAAGCTAGTGAAATCATCATCAATCACATAAGGAAAGTCAACAATCATCCTGATTTTAAAGTAAGAAGAATCAGGATTGACAATGGAACTGAGTTCAAGAATTCTGTGATGAGATCATTTTGTGAAGAGAATGGGATTATGCATGAGTTTTCTGCAGCAAGAACTACACAACAAAATGGAGTAGTTGAAAGAAAGAATAGATCTCTTATTGAAGCTGCAAGGACAATACTTGAAGAATCAAAGTTGCCAACATATTTTTGTGCTGAAGCTGTGAATACTGCCTGCTACACTCAGAATATCTCTTTGGTTAATCAAGCAAAGTGCATGAGACCCTACCAATTGTTCAAGAATAGGGAGCCAACTCTAAATTTTATTCATGTCTTTGGCTGTAAATGTTACATCTTAAGTAATCAAACTGATCAACATGGAAAGTTTGATGCTAAAGCAGATGAAGGATTTTTGTTGGATATGTTGTGGGAAAGGCATATAGAGTCTACAATCTAAGAACCAACATTGTTATGGAATCGGTACATGTTGTGTTTGATGATAAAAAGATTGAAGGACTGCAAGATGGAGATTTCCATGAAAGCCTCAAGTTTGATAATGTGGAGACGGTTAGTGATGACAGTGATGATGAAAGTGATCAAGAAGTAGTGACTAAGGATAATGTAGAAAAATCTACAACTAATGAAGCACATAATTCAACATCTGTCGAGTTACAAAACGCTTCATCCATCGGGAGACAATCTGTCTTATCCTTTGGGAGACAATCAACTTCATCCGTCGAGATACAAAGTGCATCATCTGTCGGGACAATGAGAGAAGCTGAAAGTCAGAATAGGTCATTTACAGAAAGTTCGCCTTTCTTAAATCAAAGATTCACATACTCAGGGGGAGTTTCTCATAATTAAAACTCAGTCACACATCAAGACAACAATGAGGCCTCTTCATCTAGAGCTAATCTATCTCAATAAAGAAAATGGACTAGAGATCACCCTTTTGAGCTCATCATTGGTGATGTATAGAGTCCAAATAAGGAAAGCAACTCAATAAGAATGTCTTAATAGCAGATTCCTCTCTAAGGAAGAAATAAAGAAGGTAGAAGAAGCTTTGTTGGATCCTGATTGGATTTTAGCTATGCAGGAGGAGCTAAACCAATTTGAAAGGAACAAGGTATGAAAGCTGGTACCCAAACCTAAAGGAAAGAATCCAATTGACACCAAGTGGGTATTCAGAAACAAGATGGATGAAAATGGCATAGTGGTCAGAAACAAAGCTAGATTGGTTGTTAAGGGCTACTGTCAACAAGAAGAAATAGATTTTGATGAAACTTTTGCTCTTGTTGCAAGACTTGAAGCCATTAGAATTTTCTTAGCCTATGCAGCTCATGCCAATTTTAAGGTCTATCAAATGGATGTCAAAAGTGCCTTTCTGAATGGAGATTTGGAGGAGGAAGTCTATGTTAGTCAACCTCCTGGTTTTGGAGATCCAAATTTTCCAGAATATGTCTACTATCTCTTGAAAGCACTTTATGGACTGAAGCAAGCACCTAGATCTTGGTATGACACTTTATCAAATTTCTTTTGGAAAATCACTTCACAAGAGGTACTGTTGATAAAACTTTATTCTTTAGAAATGTTAATGGCACTAGTATACTTGTTCAAATTTATGTAGATGATATTATATTTGGCTCTACAGATGAAAAACTTTGCAAAAAGTTTTCCAAACTGATGTAAAGTAAGTATGAAATGAGCATGATGGGAGAACTAACTTACTTTATTGGTTTACAAGTTAAGCAAGTTAGTGATGGAATATTCATTAGTCAAACTAAATATATTCATGATCTTTTAAAGAAGTTTGATCTAATGGATTGCACATCTGCAAAAACTCCCATGGCCGCTGCAACTAAACTTGAATTAAACACTACTGAAAAGTCTGTGGATATTTCAAGATATAGGGGCATGGTTGGCTCACTTCTGTACTAAATAGCTAGTAGGCCAGATATAATGTTTGCTACTTGTCTTTGTGCTAGATTTCAGGCTGATCCTAGAGAATCTCACTTAGTAGCTATAAAGAGAATTTTCAGATATCTCAAGGGAACACCAAAACTTAGCATCTGGTACCCTAGAGATTCTGGTTTTGATCTAACTGGTTATTCAGATGTAGATTATGTAGTTTTTTAAATAGACATAAAAAGTACAACAGGAACTTGTCAATTTCTAGGGAACAAGCTTGTGTCCTGGTTCAGTAAAAAGCAAAATTCAGTTTCTACTTCTACAGATGAAGCTGAATATATTGTTGCTGGTAGTTGTTGTGCACATATTTTGTGGATGAAAAACCAATTGTTGGACTATGGTCTACAAGTGGACAGAATTCCCATTTTCTGTGATAACACAAGTGCAATTGCCATCACTAAAAATCCAGTACAGCATTCAACAACAAAGCACATAGACATCAAATATCACTTCATTAGGGAACATGTTGATGAATGGTACTGTGGAACTTCACTTTGTTCCAAGTGAAAAGCAGCTTGTAGATATCTTTACGAAGCCACTTGATGAATCCATCTTTTCAAGGTTGGTAAGTGAGTTAGGCATGCTTAATTATTCCTGAATCATTTCAGATATTTTTGCAAGTTATAATGCAGCCAGAAACTTAGTTGATTTATTTGTTTTGGATGAAATTTTGGCTAAGTCAAAATTTACATCCCGACGGATGATCATTATCCATCGAGTTTGATCATCCGTCGAAATATTATTTGTTAATAAACTCAATTACTCTTCTAGATTATTTTATAACCCGACGGATAATTATTTTAATCTCATCCATCGAATTGTCTCAATCTTAACCGTTAAAACTCTAAACATTATCCATCGGGTATACTTATAATTTGTAAGTATAACATGACGGATAATTGACAGAATTTTGATAGTTTATTTATTTTTAAACGGCTATTTTGGGCTATTTTGATTGGTTACTTTATTTCACTTTATTATTTTTGACAGTTTATTTCTGAGATAGTATAAAAGCAGAATTCATTTTTATTCTATTCTTTTATCATTCTCAAATCAATTGCTCTATCTCGATGGATGTTCCTCATCTATCGGTTCTCTCTGTACAACTTCAAATCCTAACAATTATCACAAGTGTAGATGATCTAGTAGTAGTACAATCACTCCTAGGACTGAGGGCAGGGAGTGAATTGAGTGAGAGGCTGGCTTGCTCCCAGGAAAAATGAGAGGAAAGGAGTGAAGCAATGCAGACCATTTCTTCAGGTCTGGCAAAAGTGAGTGAGGGGAGTCCCACCTTAGATGGTGAAGGTGAGGGTGTGAGGGTGGGAAGCCAAGGGGAGCCCTTGATGCAACAAAAGAGAGATAATAAGAGAAATGCAGGTACAGGAGTGATAAGGGTGGACACCATTTCTAGTGAGTCAATGAATGTCAGTGATGCAGAAAGGGAGAGACTATTTCAGCAAGAATATCAAGCTGTCATAGATTTTATCTCCCTGGATGCCGAGATATTTACTCATCTTGTTACAGCTTATCAAACTCTAGTTGTACAGGGCAATGAGGAGGCTAAAAAGATGCTTAACCTAGTGCATATGACTACTTCTCTACAAAGAGCAAAGGATGCAATCACTGCTATGCCATCAACAACTGGCAGTGATTTTGAACTGGCTGCAGACTCTTTTGGGGATGCTGGTGAGGATGATGAGGAAGACAGCATGAGCATAGGGGGAGATGCAGACATTCCTTCCTGGATGCTAACCAAAGAGTGCTCATACTCACATCTCCAATCCATATTGTTCAAGCTCATTCATGACACCCAAACAACCATTCAAGCATCCACAAATGCCAGCACAAAAAGGTTACTTACAGCACATCTTGAAACTCTACAGCTGCACAAAATTCAAGCTCTCCAACACAGTCAAAGTGTGGATGAAATAAAGCATGAGGTTTCTGAGGTCAAACAGGATTTCATAGTAAGGTTGAATGCTAGACTTCCTGGAACCACCATGACTGAGATAGCCCAGAAATTGAGGAAATAAGCTGATTTAAATAGAAAGGTTGAGGCCATAGATTCTAGATTATCTGATGTGGAGAAGTCAATGGCCAAAATACTTGTTAATCAGGAAACTCAGACTGCTCTGCTCCAACAGTTGGTGGCTGCTCAACTCCCTTCCACTCAATAACTTGATGCTAACAGAAAGGGGGAGAAAGGTTCATCAAGTGAAGGGGAGAAGCAGCTCAACATTCAAGTCAACAAAGTAATTGTGCCAGCAATTGCTTTCACTAAACCACCAACTATGGATAATATTGATCTCATCAAACTAGCAGCAGCAAAACTAGAATCAAATGACAAACCGCCAAAGATTGATGTAGCAGCAGCTGAGAAGGAACTAGATGAAAAATGGAAGAAAATTGATGTTGATATTCAGAAGAAATTTGGTCATCTACATAAGCCAGACAAGACTTTTCATCACCATTCTCAAGTCAAACATATCTCAGTGCATGAAATGAGTTTAGGCAACTTAGAAAAAGGCCAAACTTCATGCATCAAATCTCCAAAAGCTGATCTGATTCTGAAGCCTAAAAGAAACTACTCAAAGTTCTCAAACCAAAACCCCATGGATCTTTTGTTTGAGACACCTAGGCCAGATGAAAAGAAGCTGCTGGCAAGGACAATTGCATTTTACAAAGATCCATCTGATTCAGTTCAAAAGAAGAGAGTTTCCAAGATCTACAGGAATGGAAAAGTGATATGTGTGGTGGTTGGACAACCTCTATTTGTAGAAGCTAAGAAGGAAGAAAAATAAAGGATAAAGCAAGAAAAGAAGCAGGCTGCTCTAGATGCTAAGAAGCTCAAATAAAAGAAGGAGCAAGCTGCTATCTTAGCCAAACTTCAAGCTGCCAAACCTATAACTAAGATCTCTAAAAAACCACCTGTGATTACTGAAGCTCAGAACCAACAAATGCAAAATGAACCTCCACATAAAAGAAGATTCAGATGCAAGTTACATTCTAAAAGAAAATTGGACTTTAGTGATGAGGAAATGGAAGACTACATTCCCAAACAGTCTACAACTTCAACTCAGATATCCAAGCCCTCAGTGGTACATGAAAAATTCAAGGTAGATCCAACTAAAAAATTTTATGGTGAGCCTATTATTCCCAAGGATGAGCCATTAGAGTCGGAAAGTCTGCCAATTCCTGAATTCAACTTACCTATCTTCAACAAGCCAAAGAAGACAAAGATAAGAGAAACCAAGAAAAGCAAGCATGCACCTCTCAGAACCAAGACCCTAACCAAATTTAAATCTGTAGTCAACAAGGAAGATCTGTTATACATCTATGACATCAAGGAGTTTTCAGATTTAAATCTCTACTTGGATGAACTGTGTTAGATATATTTGATAATGTCATGGCTAATGTGATTTATGTTTGGTTTTCAGATCTTACTTAAACAGGATAAATCAGTACTTACTGGAAGTCAGGACTTAAGGATATCAGTACTTATATTATCAGGAGATAATCATCAGAAGATGGATATCAGAACTTAAGTACTGAAGGACGTTCAGATAAGGAAGGAAGCTGGTTAAAGGAAAGAAGATCGAGACAAACATAAGAAGAGATATGCATGAAGATGGAATTCTATGAAGAATAGAATACTTGGAAGAAAAGATATCTGATTGATATATTTTAGGAGGCAAATTATATTCCATATCAATTAGCGATTATCTTGTAACGGTGTAGTATATAAACACAGACATAGGGTTTACACTATAAGTGTTATCACAATCGAGAAGATTATTCATTGTAACCCTAGCAGCTCTCGTGATATTTGTTCATCACTGAGAGAGAACAGTTCCATATAGGTAACAGAGTTTATTGTTTCAATAAAGTTTGTTTTCTGTTACTTGAGTTATTAAAGTTCGATTTGATTGTGCTATACACTGTATTCACCCCCCTCTACAGTGTGTGTGTGACCTAATAAACTGGTAGAAGTAAGAGGAATTGATGCTCACAGACATCTTCCTGAAAGATTGGTGTTTAAGTAAAAGGCAGGGAAAGAAATCACATGGCCTCTTCACAGGATTTTAGAAGAAAGCCAATCTGTACTAATAAAGATCTACTCATCTTTCAAAAAGAAATTTGGATTCAATGTGACTGCAAGGAGATTGGTTCTGAAGGAGATTGAAGAGCTAAGGAGTAATAAAGCCAAAGATGCACTTCCAAAACTCTATCAATTCCTTTCACTGGGAAGAGAGTGCATTTGAGGACTTATTGGCTGATGGAATTCATGGATGATAAGGGAGTTAGAAGATTCTTCAGACTGGATGACTAATTGAGTATCTCTAGCAATTAGACTCTATTGGAAATGCAAGAAATGCTGGATCTATCTGAAGCTGATGAACTTGAATTCCACAGACAACTCCAGAATCAAATAGAGGAGAATAACAGGAAGCTTGGGAAGAAATTCAGACAATCAAGATAATAGACATATTTTCTCAGACTAGAGGAGTACCTTGATAATAATTGTTAGAACTCGTTACACACTTTGCTTTGTTCAATTTTCAATAAATCTTGTAGCATTTATCAGTTTTATCTACTACTTTTTAATCTGTATTTTTAGGGTGTTTTGTTATCATCAAGTTTCTCTTAATTTATGGCTACAATTCCAGTAGACATAAATTGAGGGATATTATTAGGAATATATTGTGAACTTGATGATAAGTTAAACAAAACACCTTAGTAGATTTAACCTAGTGTACATTGTAGCACTCGACGGATGATCTAATATAGTCCCGATGAATGAACCTTTTTAGTCCCGACGGATGACAGATTAACATCCATCGAGTGAGTAGCTAATGTAACAGATAAGTTTTGTAGCACATTTCTGCAAGCAACATTGTGTAGATCCTGTAGGAGTATATGAATCATGTTGACTACTAGTGGATATACAGAGTAGGGTGACTAATTGTAAATATAAGATGTCTTGTAATTCTATATAAGTGAAATGGAGACAAGTGACATAAAAGGCTCCCGACGGATGGTTCACAAAGACTCCCGACGGATGATCAACAAAGCTCCCGACGGATGACAAGCATAGTCCCGACGGATAATCAAATTCAAATAGCTGTTGACAGTGATAACATAGTCACATGCGTTGGGTATTTACAAAAGGAATGTGGAAGCCTGTTAAGTAGGAATTTGAGAACAAAAAAACATTACCATTCCCATACAATTGTGAAGATATTCAAAGATGTTGGAATAGAGTAGTGAAGCAACATGGAGTTAGACTATATATGTTTTGTTTTATTATATTATCTTATTGTCATGAGAATTTGGTGATATATAAACCAAGTGTATCAAGTAGAACAATTAAATAAGCAAGCCTATTCTCAGAGAAACAAATCAAGCTGTATTCTGTAAGCATTTCTCTGTAGTTTTAGTTGTTCAAACTTGTAAGCAGTTGTGAGCTATTCAAAGCTTCACAAAGTTCTCATTTGATATATATATATATGGTGGATACTTTCAAATCCACCAGAAAGTTTTAAGAGCTTGTGTTTTTATTACTTAGTGCTTTGATTTCTATCACTCTTTTATTCCGCACCATTGCTAATCAAACACTGTTATATTTATCAAGTTAGAACTTTCTTTAAATTTGTAAAAGTAGCCAGGATTACATTTAGCCTCCTTCTGTAATTCTTGTTGTATTGTTAGGGAATAACAAAGAGCATCCCAGATCTCCTTGGCAGTTTTGTAGGCTATGACCCTGTTTGACATCACAGAATCAAGACTGTTGTGCAAAATGTTTCTTACCTTTGCATCTTCCAGCACAACTACTTTCTCTTCTGGTGTCCACTCACTATTCTCCTTCAACTGATAATTATCAGCAATAGTAGGAGTTGCAGGAACCAGTTTTGTTGGCATGTAGGGTCCATCATTGATTACGTCGAGATAGTCTGGATCTGTAGCCTCCAGGTGCATGAGCATCTTCACCTTCCATGTAGGATATTCAGCCTTTTTCAGAATGGGGATTTTAATACCTTCATACTTGTTCAGAGACATGGTTAGATCGCATCTGGTTGTAAATTTATCAGTTTGCTCTGATACTAATTGTTGCCCAGTAATGATACAATTGCTTAGGGGGGGGGGGGTTGGATACAATTGTATAAACATTTCGAACAAGTATTAAAATATAACAGTTCTTTATATTTCTGATAAAAACTGTTACAAACTCTCTCAAGAAATACTAATGTTCTTGAGAGCTGCTAGGTCGTACAATGCTCGAGTTAATCACTATGTGATGACCTAAACTGTGTTTATATAATACACAGCTGCTACAAATTAGTCTAGGATATGCATTATCAATTACTAATAGAAAATGATACATATCTTCAACTGAATACACAAAGTCCTATCACTCAGAACGAACATATATCCATCCCTCAAAATAAGGAACAGACTTAATCTTCACAATAAACTGTCTTCAGATACTGATGTTCTACAGATACTGATGATGCATCAAATCCTGATGGCACATCAAATCCTGATGGCACATCAAATCGTGATGACATCCAAAATAGTCATATCATGAGGTCCTCGTGATCATTGAGAATCATCACGTAACACTTATCGAGAAGTCATGAAAAAGACTTATTGAGAAGCATATCGAGAAGTAATTAAAGACTTGCCGAGAACTCTATTGAGAAGTCATTAAAGACTCATCGACAAGTCATTTAGACTTATCAAGAACTCAGTTCTTTACATACTTTTGTTTCAAATTGATTATGTCTTATATCAGTTTCATATATCTACCATGTGAATTAATATTGAGATAGTTTTTCTCAGAATTAAAAAAATTCCAAGTTAGATTTATTTGAGAAATAAATATATAGAGTTGAAATATTTATAAATCATATTCCAGTCAATTCCTAATTAAATCAAATTTTATTTGATTCATTAAGAATAGTCTGCTGCAACATGTTAGCTGAGTTCTTGCCTTATGATGAAGAATTTAGCATTTAAATTTCACTTACAAGCCTTATGAAAGTTGCTTCATCCAATGGTTTAATGAAAATGTCAGCTAACTATTTTTCTATTGGAACAAAAGCAAGCTCAATGGTACCATTTGCAACATGTTCTCTAATAAAATGGCACCTCACATCAATGTGCTTAGTTCTAGGATGATTAACAGGATTAACAACAATAGATATTGCACTACTATTGTCACACATTGTTAGAAGAAATTGATGATATCAGTATTTAAGCTATCAGAGTTTATTGATCAGCATTTGGTACCAGAGTTTGAAAGAGGTGACGTCATTAACATTTACCATCGGTATTTGCCGATCACTATTTGATATCAACATTTAGTCATATCATTAATTGTCAAGCTGAAAATTAGGAGATGTCAAATGAAGGAATATTTGCAAATATATGTCACTGTAGGACCTTACTTATTGTAACAATCAATAGATTGATATGTATTAGGATTCCTTATTGTATTATATTAGGATTCCTTATTGATTGCGTAGATATGCAGTGTATATGCACAGATTAGGTTTACACTTTATAAGTTTTGAACATTGTTACATTATTAATATAACCTATGAGCTCTCAAGGATATCCGTTCATCCTTTGAGAGAGTATTGTAATCAGTTTTTATGCATCAATTATAAAAACTGTTATTTCAATTGAGTCTGCTAATTTGATTTGATTGTTTAACTGTATTCAACCCTCTCTATAGTTGATTTTAGGCCTAAAAATTGGTATCAGAGCTTGCTGTAGATACACAAACAATTTAAGATCCATAGAACAATCAGTAGTGGCAGAAAAAGAAGCACAAAAAAATCCCCCGCCTCCACCAGCCACAAATCAAATAAACCACAATATAAGTAGATATGAGGCTATAGAGGTTCCAATCCTGAAGATTCATGAATATCCAATCTGGAAAATGAAGATGGCCAAGTGTTTGAAAGCAACAGATCCTGAATATTTGAACAAGATTTATGATGGTCCTCACAGGACAATGAAGCTAGCTATTTTTGTTCCAGGCCAAGAGAAAAAGATGGTTGATAAAGAAAAAAGGACTATTCTCCTGAGGATCTTTCATCTATAATGAAAGATGCAAAAGTTAGACATATTTTGCATAGTAGTCTTGACAGGGTCATGTCCAATAGGGTCATTGGATGCTAAAATGCCAAAAAAATTTGGAATATTTTGGAAGTCAAGTGTCAAGGCAGCACTGCTATCAAGAAGAACAGAAGAACTATACTCACTCAAGAGTATGAACACTTTGACTTAAAAGCTGATGAGTCCTTAACTGAAATCTATGACAGGTTTCAAAAGATGATGAATAACTTGTCACTAGTAAATAAAAAGTATGATCTAGAAGATTCTAACTTAAAGTTTCTTTTTGCACTCCCTGAAAAGTGGGACTTGAAAGTCACATCAATTAGAGATAACTATGATCTTGATGAAACATCTCTAGATGAGATCTATGGTATTTTGAAGACTCATGAACTGGAGATGGAGCAATGAAGCAAGAGGAAAGGATCTAGAGCAAGATCGGTTGCACTCAAGGTTGAAGAAAAACCAAGAGAGAAGGCTGGGAGAAAAGAAAACTCCAAAGGCAAATATATGATTGCAAAGTATGATACTGAGTCATCAAACTCTGATGATGACTCAAACTCTGAAAGTGAATTAGACATTGAAAGTGATCATGGTAGTGATGATGATATTTAACAAATGGTTGCTCTATTGGTGAAAAGCTTCAAGAGAATGGTCTGCAAAGACTTCAAGAAGCGAAAAAGGTTTTCCAGGAAAGGCTCCAGTTCCTCAAATACTGACAGGAGGAATAACAGAAGAAACTCTGATGAGAAAAGGTTAAAATATGAGAAATATGATAAGTCAAATATAAAGTGCTACAAATATGATGTAATAGGACACTTTGCAGCTGACTGTATGAAGCCAAAGACCGAGAAGAAATAATCCTTGATTACTAAGAAGAAGAACTAGGATGATACATCAGAATCAGATGATGGTGTCAATTATGCTCTCATGGCAAATGCTGATAGTGAGGCTGAGACTACTAAGATGAAGGTGCCTCAAACTACACTTGCTTTTGATATTGATGATATCTGTGAACTAAGGCTATTTCTCAAATTAATGCATGTTAGTTATAGGGATCAAATAGTTGAAAATGCTAGAATTAGAACTGAAAATTCTGACCTTAAGAAAAGCAATAATCATCTAAAAGTTGAGTTGATATTCATGCTAAAAACTAAAAAAAGAAAGAGATGATGATTCGTATGTTAAAGAAAAACTATTAGAAAATCATGTTTATCTAGAAAAGGAATTATCTAAAGAAAGAGAGGTCATTAAGCTTTGGACTAATTTAGGAAAAATAACTCAGGGTTTAAAAGAAAATAGTTATTGGGGATAAGGATTAGGATATGCTGATAAAACTAATTCTGATAAGTTAAATGAAAAAGAAACTGAGAAATTTAAACCAATAAATACCGATAAGAAGGTAAAACTGAACAAGTCCCAGTTAAGACATATCAAGTTTAATTTAAGTGATGATGCTGTTAAGGTCAGTAAATGAAAAAGGGTCAACATCAGCATCTAAGTCAAGCTTAAAAACTAATAAGTGTGAACAAGTTCACATCAAGTCAGTAAATGGTATTTTAATGACTTAGAAACAGCTTAAGTAAAAGCTAAAGGAAGTCAAAATGAAAAATAAGGAAAAATAGCCTAGAAAGAACAGAAATGGGAAAGTAGGTGTCAATAAGGAGAACAAGTATAAACCCAT
This sequence comes from Apium graveolens, assembly GCF_009905375.1. Lineage (NCBI taxonomy): Eukaryota > Viridiplantae > Streptophyta > Magnoliopsida > Apiales > Apiaceae > Apium > Apium graveolens. The sequence continues at coordinate 249,421,246 of NC_133650.1, read as the reverse complement.
TCCTAATGCACCTAGAAAGGCATGTTTTAACTGTGATAGTGCTAATCATCTTGCTGTTTCTTGCAGGAAGAATAAAGGGATAAATAATGTTCCTTCTAAGTCAGAGTTTAGGAATATAACAGTTAGATATAAACCACAGAATCCATGTTTTCATTTTGGTAGTGTTTGGCATTCAATTTATACATGTAAAGAGTATCACAGTTTGTACTATGATTATTATAAACTGAAACCCTTTTTAAATAAATCAAAAGTTGTTTCTGCATGTATAAACTCTGATATTAAGAATGTTAGCAAAAATTTTGACAGGAAAAATTCTCTAGCCTTAGACAGTGGATGTTTTGAACACATGACTAGAAATAAATCCTAGCTATCAGAGTTTACGGAGGAGGCTGTCCTAAATATTTCTTATGGAGATGGCAACTTAGGAAATATTTTGGGATATGGAAAAATCAAACTTGGAAACGTCAGCATTGGGAATGTAGCTCTAGTTGCAGGACTCAAGCATAATCTGATTAGTGTGAGTCAAACTTGTGACAGAGGTTACCATGTGACTTTTTATGAAGAACATTATGAAATTGTAACCAGTCATTGCAACCAGTGAGTAAATCAGATGGCAAAGTTGCAATGACTAGTTACAGACATGGTAACTTATATGAAGCCGGGGTCTTCACAAATTCTAATAATTCTGAAATATGTTTACTTAGTAGAGCATCTTTGGAAGATGGCTGGAACTGGCATAAAATACTTTCTCATCTCAATTTCAACAACATCAATGAACTTGTGAAGAAAGATCTTGTGAGAAGATTACCCAATGCAGCATTTACTCCTGATGGCTTATGTGACTCTTGCTAGAAAGCCAAATTAAGAAAATCATCTTTCAAGAGTAAAACTGAATCCTCAATTCTTGAACCATATCACTTGCTTCATATTGAACTTTTTGGTCAAGTAAATGTAATATTTATTGCAAAGAAGATGTATTCACTTGTAATTGTTGATGAGTATACAAGGTAAACATGGGTGGATTTTCTGCACACCAAGGATGAAACACCATCCATTCCTCTTGATCATGTAAGGGAACGGGACAAAGGATCAACTCACAAAGTAGATATCATTAAAGTGACAATGAAAGTGAATTCAAGAACAGTACTATGGAAGAATTCTGCAAATACAAGGGGATCAAATAGGAATTCTTTTCCCCTGGAACTCCACAACAAAATGGAGTTATTGAAAGAAAGAATAGAACTCTCATAGAAGTTGCAAGGACCATGCTTGAAGAAACAAAATTGTCAACCGACTTCTAAGTTGAGGCTGTGCAAACTGCATGCTTCATAGAAATGCAATATTGATAAACAAGCATGGCAAAACACCATTTGAGATGGTGAAGGGAAAGAAGCCAAATTTGAAGTACTTTCACATATTTGGTTGCAAATGTTTTGTTCATAAAACTCATCCTGAACAGCTTACAAATTTTGATCTAAAAGCTAATGAATGCATATTTGTTGGATATTCACTGTCAACAAAAGCTTTCAGAGTTTATAATCTGAGAACAAGTGTAGTCATGGAATCTATTCATGTGTCTTTTGATGATAAGAAGATTACATGTCCAGAAGATGTAGATGACCATGAAGAGTTGAGATTTGAAAATGATGTACCATATGATGAACGGTTAAATCCTGATGATCTGACAAATTCTAATACTGCAAATCCTAATGTCACTCTAAACTCTGATGAGCCACATGTTAGTGGAAAAACTATAAATACTGAAGCACATATTTAGGGGGAGCAACATGATTCACATCAAGAGTCAAGTGATTCAAATCAATAAACATCAGTAGATACTCCATCAGGCTATGATTCCTCAAATACTGATGAAGCAAATATTGATAATACTGGAAATATTGATTCAGGGGGAGCTTCAAAAAATAATAATGGTACAAGGCAAAGTGAAACTAGAGACTTTATGGGTCAATGTGGAGGTTCTACTTTAAGAATTCAACTTCCTTCTGCAAAAAAATGGACTAAGTCACACACATACCTGACTTAATCATTGGAAACCCAGATAGTGGTATAAAGACCAGAAAATCCACTCAAAATGAATGTTTCTACCATTCTTTTCTATCTCAAACTGAACTCAAGAAAGTGGAAGAAGCTCTTCAAGATGCTGATTGGATCACAACAATGCAAGAGGGGCTCAATGAATTTAAAAGGAACAAAGTCTGGACATTAGTACCTTGATCAAAGAATAGATCAGTAGTTGGTACAAAATAGGTGTTCAGAAACAAGACTGGCAGTGAGGGAATTATTACAAGGAATAAAGCAAGGCTGGTTGTAAAGGGTTATTCACAAAAAGAAGACATTGACTATGATGAGACTGTTGCTCTTGTTGCAAGGCTTGAGGCAATCAGAATTTTTCTAGCCTATGCTGCTCACATGAATTTCAAGGTGTTCCAAATGGATGTGAAGAGTGCATTTATAAATGGTGAACTTTATGAGGAAGTTTATATTGAACAACCTTCATGGTTCATTGATCCAAAGTATTCAGATCATGTTTATAAGCTGGATAAGGCACTTTATGGACTAAAGAAAGCTCCAAGAGCATGGTATGAAACACTTGCTCAATTCTTATTGGAAAGTGGTTTCAAAAGAGATACAACTGATAAAAATCTATTTTATAAGTACCATGGTAAGGACTTTTTGTTAGTTCAGATATATGTTGATGGTATCATTTTTTATTCTACTAATGATAAACTCTGTGAGAGATTTTCCAAGCTAACGGGGTCAAGATATCAGATGAGTATGTTGGGAGAATTGAGTTTTTTTCTGGGATTATAAGTCAAGCAGACTGAAGAAGGAATCTTCATCAGTAGATATAAGTAACTCCTATGGCCATTGCAACCAAGTTGGATTTAAATACTAGCTCATCAGTAGATATAAATAAATACAGAGGTATGATTGGCTCACTCCTCTATTTGACTGCTAGTAGACCTGATATAATGTATGCTACCTGTCTCTATGTAAAGTTCCAAGAGCATGGTATGAAACACTTGCTCAATCCTTATTGGAAAGTGGTTTCAAAAGAGGTACAACTGATAAAACTCTATTTTATAAGTACCATGGTAAGGACTTTTTGTTAGTTCAGATATATGTTGATGTTATCATTTTTAATTCTACTAATGATAAATTCCGTGAGAGATTTGCCAAGCTAATGCGGTCAAGATATCAGATGAGTATGTTGGGAGAATTGAGTTTTTTTCTGGGATTATAAGTCAAGCAGATTGAAGAAGGAATCTTCATCAGTAGATATAAGTAACTACTATGGCCATTGCAACCAAGTTGGATTTAAATACTAGCTCATCAGTAGATATAAATAAATACAGAGGTATGATTGGTGTTGTGTATATGTTGTGTACTTGATGATTACATGAACAAAACACCTTGGTAGATTTTACTTAGTGAAATTTTGTAGCACTCGACGGATAAGATTTATAGTCCCGACGGATGACTCAATATAGTCCTGACGGATGATGACTTATTATCCATCGAGTGAGCAGCTTATGTAACAATAAGTCTGTAGCACATTTCAACATACACATTGTTTAAAATCTGTAGTAGTACTTAAGTCATGATGACTTCAGTTAGATATGTAGAATAGGTTGATTAATTATACATAGATGATGTCATGTAATTCTGTATAAGTGAAATGAAGTCAAGTGCTTGATTGCTACCCGACGGATGAACAGACAATGAATTCGACGGATGATCAACAACCCGACGGATGATCAATATCTCGACGGATGATCATGAACCCGACGGATAAAGAATTCAAATATCTGTTTACAGTGACAACTAAGTCACGTGCGTCGAGTGGATGCAAATGGAATGTGGTAGCCTATTCAACTGGGTTTTCGAGAACAAAGAAGCATTGCCATTTCCATGCTATTATGAAGATATTCAAAGATGCTGGAATAGAGTAATGAAGTAGCATTGTAATAGACCAGATAGTTTTTTTTATTATCCTGTCTCATTACTTTGTAATCTTGGTGATATATAAACCAAGAAGTAGCAACTAAGGAACTATCGAATCTGGGAAACAAGCCGAGAAACATTTGTAAGCAGAATCCTTAGTATTTCTCTGCATTCTTAGTTGTTCAATTGTTGTAAGCAGCTGTGAGCATTTTGCACACAGGGTTCTCTCGATATATAATATATATCTCTGGTGGAATCATTCAAATCCACCAGAAAGTTTTTAAAGAATCTCGTTTTTAATTACTTGTGTTTTGATTCATTTAAGTAACTATTTCGCATTATGCTAATCAATTCACACTTATATATATATATTCGAGTTAGAACATTTTTATTTCAAGAAAAAGTTTCAAGAATTCCATTCAACCCCCCTTCTGTAATTCTTGTCATATTGTTAAGGGACTAACAATTGGTATCAGAGCAACCTCTTAACTTACAAAGAGTTTAAAGATCAAAACAATACAACAAGATGAACAAAAAAAATGTTGGACTCAAGATTCCTTTTCTGGATAAAGATAATTACCATCATTGGAAGGTAAAGATGCATCTTCATTTGCTTTCTCAAGATGAGGCCTATGTTGACTGCATAGAAAGAGGCCCTCATGTTCCAATGAGAGCTGCAACAGGAAATGAGCCATCAGTCCCCAAGCCAAGGCATGAATGGTCTGATCTTGACATTGAACAAGTCAGGAAGGATAAAAAGGCCATGAATATCCTGTTTAATGGAGTTGATGGAGATATGTTTGACAACATTATCAATTGGAAAACTGCCAAGGATGTTTGGGATACAATACAGATAATATGTGATGGCACTGAGCAGGTTAGAGAAAACAAGATGCAGCTCCTGATTCAGCAATATGAGAATTTTCATAAAGTAGAAAGTGAGTCTCTCACTGACATTTTTAGTAGGTTTCAAAAACTACTAAATGCTCTAAAGTTTCGTGGAAGGGTCTATCAGACAAAAGACTCCAATCTGAAATTCCTTAGATCTCTTCCAAAGGAATGGAAACCAATGACAGTCTCATTAAGAAACTCACAAGATTATAAGGAGTTTACTTTGGAGAGACTTTATGGCATCCTGAAAACTTATGAGCTTGAAATAGAGAAAGATGAGAGGATGGAGAAAGGAAAGAAAAAAGGAGGATCCATTGCACTAGTTGCTGAGTTGGAAAAAGAGAAGGAAGTGAAGATGGAAGCTGTTGAGTCAACTTCAAGGGTCAGTGAAAGCAAGGGCAATGGGCTTATAGCTAAGAATGAAGATTCTTTGAGCCAAGATGACATGGAGTACATTGATGAACACCTAGCATTTCTTTCCAGGAGATTTGCCAAGCTCAAGTTCAAGAAGAACTTTGGAGTAGCCAAGCCAAATAGAAACATGGTGGATAAATCAAAATTCAAATGTTTCAAATGTGGCTTAGCAGGGCATTTTGCCAGTGAGTGTGGAAAGTCAGATTCCAGCAAGAAAAAGTTTGAGCTTATGTGAATTATAAGCAAAAATACTTTGAACTGCTCAAACAAAAGGAAAGGGCTTTCATAACACAAGAAAATGATTGGGCAATAGATGGTCTGGATGAAGATGAAGATGTCAGCTATATTAATCTAGCCCAAATGGCCAAGTCTGATAAAACAGAAACAAGTTCTTCAAGTAATCAGGTAATTACTACAAACCTTGCACATTTATCTAAAGCTGAGTGTAATGATGCCATAAATGACATGTCTACAGAGCTATATCATTTGCGTGTTACATTTAAGTCTCTTACTAAAGAAAATGCTAAAATCAAAGAAAACAATTTATTTTTGAGTGAGAGAAATAATGTGCTTGAGTCTCAGTTCATTGATTTTGAAAAGTTAAGAATTGAGTGTAAGATTGCCAAGGAGGAATTAACTGAGTCCTTGAAGAAAGAAGAAATCTTAAAAAAGCAGCTCAAGCATGAACAAGAGGTGATTAAGGCATGGAAAACATCCAGAGATGTCCATGCTCAAATCACCAAAGTTCAAGGAATTGAGTCTTTCTGTGATGTAGCCAGAAAAAAGAACAAAGAGAAACTAGAACCAAATTTGGTAGATGGAGTGCTAACAGATGTAGACTCGACGAATGATGAGGATCATCCGTCGGATAACAAAAAGGTTTATCCGTCGAATGATGAAAATCCTCATCTGTCGGCTGTGAGCAAGCCTATTAGCAAAGCCAAACTTGTTAAGCTGAATGAGAAGTATGGGTCTGTTTCCAAGAACTTTGTTTCAGGAGAATCGAGTCAAGTTAAGAAAGGGAAAAAGACTAATGTTGGTCACATGACTGTCAAACAGTTAAGTGGCAGACTTGAAAAGATTGAGGTAAAAACAGAGACTAAAAAGAAAAACAATAGAAATGGTAAAGTAGGGATTAACAAACTCAATATCTACACACCTGATAAATATGCTCCCAGAAAAATCGGTGTCAGGTGTGGTAGTGTAAATCATTTGTCTGTTAATTGCAAATCTGCCATGCCTACTTCCATGTCTGTGTCACCTCAATTTCCTAACATGAATGACATGCCTCCCATGCCTATGAATGCTATGTCTACACAGAATATGAATGCACAGTTTTCTAACATGCCATTTGCACCTAATCCTTATTATGCTGCATTTAGTATGCCACAAATGCCATTTAGCATGCCATACTGGAATACAATGTTTAATAATAGCATGCCATAATATGCATGATAATTATGCTGCAATGAATGGTTTCAAAGGCCCAACTCAAATGACCAAGGATGAATCTGATATCCCCAAGTCAAATGAGATAAAGCCTAAGAAACAGAAAAAGAAAGCTAACAAGGCAGGGATCAAGGAAACTTGGGTACCAAAATCAACTTGATTTGATTTTGATGTGTGCAGGGAAACAGAAAGAATCTTTGGTACTTGGATAGTTGTTGTTCAAGACACATGACTGGTGATTCTACCCTACTCACAGAGTTTAAGGAGAGAGCTGGCCCAAGTATTACTTTTGGAGATGACAGCAAGGGTTTTACTGTGGGATATGGCTTGATTTCAAAGGACAATGTCATCATTGCGGAGGTTGCCTTAGTGGATGGTCTCAAACACAATTTGTCGAGTATCAGCCAGCTTTGTGATAAAGGCAACTCAGTAACCTTTAACTCAGAAGCCTGTGTTGTGACTAATAAAAGAAGCAACAAAGTGGTTCGCACTGGTGTGAGAAAAGGAAATATGTACCTAGCTGATTTCAACTCATCTAATGCAGAATCTGTTACTTGTCTTCTCAGTAAAACAAGTCAGGATTAAAGTTGGCAATGGCACAAGAAACTATCCCATTTAAACTTCTAGACCATAAATGAGCTAGTAAAGAAAGAACTGGTTAGAGGCATTCCTCTAGTGGAGTTTTCTAAGGATGGACTGTGTGATGCCTGCCAAAAAGGGAAGCAGATTAAAACATCATTTAGGAATAAACTTGATTCAACAATTGAAGAACCTTTGCAACTGCTACACATGGATTTGTTTGGACCAGTCAATGTGTTGTCTATCTCAAGAAAAAGATTTTGCCTAGTAATTGTAGATGATTTCTCAAAGTTCTCTTGGACATATTTCCTAAAATCTAAAGATGAGGCTAGTGCAATCATCATCAATCACATAAGGCAGGTCAATAATCATCCTGATTTCAAGGTTAGAAGAATCAGGAGTGACAATGGAACTGAGTTCAAGAATTCTGTCATGAGAGCATTTTTTGAGGAAAATGGGATTATGCATGAATTTTCAGCAGCAAGAACTCCACAACAGAATGGAGTAGTGGAAAGGAAGAACATATCACTTATTGAAGCTGCAAGGACAATGCTTGAAGAATCTAAACTGCCAACATATTTCTGGGTTGAAGCTGTTAATACTGCATGCTACGCTCAGAATATTTCTCTGGTTAATCAAGTGAGATGCATGACTCCATATCAATTGTTCAAGAACAATAGGGCTGTAATTCGAGCCGAGCTTTTTTGAGCTCGACTCGAACTCGACTCGATTAACTCGGCTCGACTCGACTCGAACTCGTTATCGAGCTCGAGCTCGAACAAGATTTTAGGCTCGATTAAAAACTCGAGTCGAGCCGAGTTTTTTTGAACTCGACTCGAGCTCGACTCGATAAACTCGAACTCGACTCGACTCGAACTCGAACTCGGTTAATTTTTTATATTTAATTAATATTTTTATTTTTTATATATGTTATTACTTATTTTATTAATATTACTTATGTTTTTCTATATTTTTATTTTTTTCCATTATTATAACTTGATGCTATTTTTATTTGTTATTTACATGATTAATGATATTTTATTTTACTCATATTATTAATATGACTTATGTCTTTCTATATTTGTTATTTACATGATTGATAATTTTTTCTGGATATGTATATATATATTTTGATATTGGTAGTCCTTTGTCACTTTGTGTATATTTGAGGGGACCCCTTCCATACTTTTATTTGTTTGAAAATGTTTGCATTTATTTTTTTTTCAATCGGTTGCTTCAAAGTTCAGATGCATTCCTATATATTATCCATTTTTCTACCCAAGGGTGTTGTTTTGGTCAACCTTAATATACTAATCATGTCTTTCATAACCTCATTACGATTCTACCATATTTGATTAACAAACTTAACACTTAACATTGTAATAGTGATACATAAATCCTGAAATTTAGTGTAGTATTGTACTATGATTGTAAAAAGTAACAATGTCACTAAGCAAATTAGAATATTATATCATCCACCACATAATTAAATTCCATAAAACCAGAAGAGATAAAAACATAAACTCATAAAATAATAAGTCAAAACTAATTTTGTTTTGAACTGAATTAGATTTGTATTGCATCAATTATTAATATTTTATAGAAAAATAAGAAGTTAATAATTTGAAAGAGTAAAACAAAAAAGAATCAAGTTGGAGTTGAAGCAAGTAAAATTGTTATCGAGTTTCGTTTGATTTTATTTTAAAATAAAAAGGACAGTTACGAATTTTACATCAAATAATCTATTCAATATAGGGTTTCTATTTTTTTGTTCAAATCATGAATCTATAGAATATTCCTTTATTTTAGATTCAAAAGTTATCATTTATTTCAAAATCTAACGGTCCTTTATAGTAATAATGTATTACTACTATATTGATATTTTATTATAAATTCGATTCATACTTTTGATAGTTGTCTAAATTCTAATTGAGATGTCAACTAATTAGATCTAAATTTACAATTTAGTGATAAGTTAATAGGTATATTATACAACTATGATATAAATTACACCAAAAAAAGTTTTATTATGATGTATTGCTATTAATTAAAATTATTGTTTTTATAATCGTTATTATTAATGATTTAATGTCTATTGCGTACTTTTATTTTAAAGAAGATAAAAATTACTTTTCTCCCCCGAGTCCCGACAATAATAAAATTATCATTTTACTTTATTTATCATATATATAAGATATACAATATACAATATAGAAAAATAAGTACATTTTTAAGAAATATGAAGATAGAGTTAAACAAAATTAATAACATTAATGATTTGAAAAATTATACTAACAAAGGTGTTGTTATTTGTTTTCTAGTTTATACATGTATTTGAATATGTTGTTAGATTTACCTCAGAACACATGTATGTTATTTTGAACATTTATTTATTGTTATTAATAGTGAAACTAATGTTTTTAAATTATAAGTCAAAATTTCAAAAAAAAATATTTTTACGAAGGTAAAAATAAAACTCGAATAACTCGATAAGAACCCGATAACTCGAAAACATGTTAAAAACTCGATAAACTCGTAGGCTCGATAAACTCGATAAGGACTTGATAACTCGAAAATATGTGAAAAAACTCGATAAACTCGAAAACTCGTTGAAAAACTCGTTAAGTTCGAAAACTCGCGAACTGCTCGAACTCGGCTCGTGTATTACCCAAGCCGAGCTCGAACACGCAATTCAGTCTCGATTATTTTCAGGCTCGACTCGACTCGATAAAAAAAAGCTCGAACTCGATTGTAAAAAACTCGAACTCGGCTCGACTCGGCTCGAATTACAACCCTAAAGAACAAAAAGCCAACTCTAAATTTTCTTCATGTCTTTGGCTGCAAGTGCTATATTCTGAGAAATCAAACTGATCAAAATGGGAAGTTTGATGCTAAAGCAGATGAAGGAATTTTTGTTGGATATGTTGTTGGTAAAGCATATAGAGTCTACAATCTAAGAACCAACATTGTTGTGGAATCTATACATGTTGTGTTTGATGATAAAAAGATTGAAGGACTGAAAGATGGAGATTACCATGAGAGCCTCAAATTTGATAATGTAGAGATGGTTAGTGATGACAGTGATGCTGAAAGTGATCAAGAAATAGTATCTAAGGATAATGCAGAAAAGTCCACTTCAAATGAAGCACAAAACTCAACATCTGTCGAGTTACATAATGCTTCATCCGTCGGGAGGCAATCTACGTTATCCGTCGGGAGACAACCAGCCTCGTCCGTCGGTACTCAAAACTCACCATCCATCGGGTTATCAACAGAAGCTGGAAATCAAGATAGATCACCTGTAGAAAGTTCCCCTTTCTCAAATCAAAGATCCACAAACTTAGGGGGAGTTTCTAACAATCAAAACTCAATCACACATCAAGACAACAATGAGGCCTCTTCATCTAGAGCTAATCTACCTCAACAAAGAAAATGGACAAAAGATCACCCCTTCGAGTTTATTATTGGTGATGCTCCTTTAGAGTTCAAACAAGGAGAGCAACTCAGGAAGAATGTCTATACAGTAGCTTTCTTTCCAAGGAAGAGCCAAAGAGGGTAGAAGAAGCTTTGTTGGATCCTGATTGGATTTTAGCTATGCAGGAGGAGCTAAACCAATTTGAAAGGAATAATGTATGGAAGCTGGTGCCCAAGCCTAAAGGAAAGAATCCAATAGACACCAAATGGGTATTCAGAAACAAGATAGATGAACATAGCATAGTAGTCAGGAACAAAGCTAGATTGGTTGCTAAGGGCTATTGTCAACAAGAGGGAATAGGTTTTGATGAAACTTTTGCTCATGTTGCAAGACTTGAAGCCATCAGAATTTTCTTAGCCTATGCAGCCCATGCCAATTTCAAGGTCTATCAAATGGATGTCAAAAGTGCCTTTCTGAAGGAGATTTGGAGGAGGAAGTCTTTGTCAGTCAACCTCCTGGTTTTGAAGATCCAAATTTTCTAGAACATGTCTATTATCTTTTGAAAGCACTTTATGGACTGAAGCAAGCACCTAGAGCCTGGTATGACAATTTATCAAAGTTCCTTTTGGAAAATCACTTCACAAGAGGTACTGTAGATAAAACTTTATTTTTCAGAAATGTTAATGGTTCTAGTATACCTGTTCAAATTTATGTAGATATTATTTTTGGCTCTACAGATGAGAAACTTTGTAAAAAGTTTGCCAAACTGATGCAAAGTAAGTATGAAATGAGTATGATGGGAGAACTGACTTACTTTCTTAGTTTACAAGTTAGGCAAGTCAGTGATGGAATATTCATTAGTCAAACTAAATACATTTTTGATCTTCTAAAGAAGTTTGATCTAATTGATTGCACATCTACAAAAACTCCCATGGCCACTGCAACTAAGCTTGAATTAAATACTATTGAAAAGTTTGTGGATATTTCAAGTTATAGGGGCATGGTTGGCTCAATTTTGTACTTAACAGCTAGTAGGCCAGATATAATGTTTGCTATATGTTTATGTGCTAGATTTCAGGCTGATCCTAGAAAATCTCACATAATAGCTATGAAGAGAATTTTATGATATCTCAAGGGAACACCAAAACTTGGCATTTGGTACCCTAGAGATTCTGGTTTTGATCTAACTGGTTATTCAGATGCAGATTATGCAGGTTGTAGAATTGATAGAAAAAGTACAACAGGAACCTGTCAATTTCTAGGAAATAAGCTTGTGTCCTGGTTCAGTAAAAAGCAAAATTCAGTTTCTACTTCCATAGCTGAAGCTGAATATATTGCTGCTGGTAGTTGCTGTGCACAAATATTATGGATGAAAAATCAATTGCTAGACTATGGTTTGCAAGTTGAGAGGATTCCTATTTTCTGTGATAACACAAGTGCAATTGCCATCACTGAAAATTCAGTACAACACTCAAGGACAAAGCACATAGATATCAAGTACCATTTCAGAAGGGAACATGTAATGAATGGTACTGTGGAGCTACATTTTGTTCCAAGTGAGAAGCAGCTTGCAGATATCTTTACCAAGCCACTGGATGAATCCACCTTTTCAAGGTTGGTAAGTGAGTTAGGTATGCTTAATTATTCTTAAATCTATATGAGTTTATTTGCAAGTTGAAATGCAGCCAGAAATTTAATTGATTTTTCAGTCTTGGATGAAATTTTGGCTAAGTCAAAATTTACATCTCGACGGATAATCTTTATCCATCGAGTTTGATCATCCGTCGGTATACTATTTGCTAATAAAAATCAATTATTTTTCTGGAATATTTTATGACTCGATGGATAATTGTTTATCCTCATCCCTCGAATTGTCTTAATCTTAGCCGTTAATCCCTGTACATTATCCATCGAGTATACTTACAGTTTGTAAGCATAACACGACAGATAATGGGTGGAATTTTTACAGTTTATTTTTAAACGGCTATTTAGGCAATTTCTATTGGTTACATTATTGTACTTTATTATTTTTAATAGTTATTTTTGAGATAGTATATAAGCGTATTTCATTTCAATTGTTTTTCTTTTATCATTCTCAATTCAACTGCTCTAATTTCATACTCTCTCAAAGCACTTACTCTCTTTCCCTTCAAGCTCTTATTCTCTAACAATGGCACCTGTTATAAAGATTATGTCTCAAACTGGGTTCATTTATGAGAAGAACAATTTCACTGTACTAGTGAACAAGGCTATTCAGCAATCTGGTGACTATCACAAGATGATGGACTTTGTGAAGAATTGCAAGCTCAATTATGCCATGTTGGAATCACCCACAATCTTCTGTGAAGTTGTTGAAGAGATATGGACCACTGCTACCTACAACTCAACAGATAAGACAATCACACTCACCATTAAAGGTAAAGAGTTATGTATTAATAGTGATGTTATAAAAGCATGTTTTAAGATTCTTGATAACATTGTGACCTCACCACACACTGACATTGATATAATCAATATGCTTAATTCCATGAACTATGCTCTTTCTACTTCTAAGTTAAGTGACATTAAGAGAATGGGTCTTAGGAAATAATGGAGTTTTATGTGTGATGTTGTGACAAAGGTCTTTTCAGGTAAAGTCAGTAATTTTGATTCAGTCAATATCTCAATGCTTAACATGCTCTACATGCTAGTTACAGATAAATTTTACAATTTCAGTGATCTTGTCTTGTTTGAGTTAGGCTTTAAATTAGGAGAGTTAAATAAAAGAGGTAAAAATGTGTATTATGCTAGATTCTTTATGATGTTAGCTAACCACCTCTGTGAAGAGATTGTGCTTGAGAACCCTAACAACAAACTAGATTGTTGGGTTCAAGAGAGAAGGCTCATTACAGATTTGAACAGGGCCAATCATCACAAGGATGTGCCATTGTTCTATTTTCCTATAATGCAAGCACCTCAGGTAAGTGAGGTAAGTTCATCTATTCCTACAACTATTCTAACCTCAACAATTTCTTTGAGTTCTAGTGTGGCTAAGACAACTGTGTCAATGACCAAACAGTTGCCTACCCAAGCTAGCAAAACAACAAAAATTTTCAAACCCAAATCAAAGAAAGCCCCCTCTGGTATCTCCCAAAAGATGCCAGTTGAAAAATCCACTAAAACCAAAGAGGGGAGTGTGAAGGAGGGCAAGATAGGTGAGGGAAGGGGTGAACATAAAAGAAACCCCAAGAATAAGGTTGGAGAGTTGAGTGGATCCCAGCCTAGCAACACTGCAGTTTCCCAACAAACTGCAGTGCTTAAAAAGGATAAAAGCTCATTTCTAGCTGCATCCTCCCAAAAGGATATAGTTATTGAACAAAGCTCTCAACCAAGAGCACAGGCCAAGAGGGTTAGGGACACAAGCTCACCCCAAACTTATGCCATAAAGAAGAAATCTAAAACCCTTGGGGATGCACAGGGTACACACACTGCAAACTGGTGCAACAGACACAGTCATTGCACCTTCACAAATTCAGTTTGATGTGGCTCTAATAAATGTGGAGTCATAACCAAAATCTCTAGTTTTAGAAGCACCTCAAACACCAAACTCACCAACAAATTCTCTGGATGTGGATATGATAAACACATCAATTCCTGATTCCCCTTCTTTAACTCTGTTGGGGAAGCCAAAATCTAGTGCAAGTGAGCATCATCTTTTAGATGATTTGTTGGCTCATTTGCGAATTCTTTCAGGAACTGTTGTATCATCTGTGCCCAAAATATCTTCAATCAGCACAGAGTCAACAATAGTTTCTATTCCCAGTTAATTCATTTCTACTCTCTCGACGGATATTGCTTATCCGTCGAGTAGTGATTGTATCCCGACGGATAAGCTTAACATCAGTTATCCGTCGGATAGCAAAACTACTCACTCGATGTGTTAGATATATTTGATAATGTCATGGCTAATATGATTTATGTTTAGTTTTCAGATCTTACTTAAACAGGATAAATCAGTACTTACTGGAAGTCAGGACTTAAGGATATCAGTACTTATATTATCAGGAGATAATCATCAGAAGATGGATATCAGAACTTAAGTGCTGAAGGACGTTCAAGATAAGGATAGTAGCTGATTAAAGGAAAGAAGATCGAGATAAACATAAGAAGAGATATGCATGAAGAAGGAATTCTATGAAGAATAGAATACTTGGAAGAAAAGATATCTGATTGATATATTTTAGGAAGCAGAATTATATTCCATATCAATTAGCGATTATCTTGTAACTGTGTAGTATATAAACACAGACATAGGGTTTACACTATAAGTGTTATCATATTCGAGAAGATTATTCGTATTAACCCTAGCAGCTCTCGTGATATATGTTTATCACTGAGAGGTAACAGTTCCATACTGTAACAGAGTTTATTGTTTCAATAAAGTTTGTTTTCTGTTACTTGTGATATTAAAGTTCGATTTGATTGTACTTTACACTGTATGCACCCCCTCTACAGTGTGTGTGACCTAACAAGTGCTATCAGAGCTTATCTGTTAACGCACATACAGTTAAAGATCCAAACACAATCATGTCTGACACAGAAACTCCAACTAAGCCTACCAAAACTGAAGAACCTCCAAAGACACAAATTCAAAGTCGGTATGAAACCATCAGAGTTCCCATACTGAGACCATCTAAATATGCCATATGGAAGGTGAGGATGACCATGTTTCTAGAAGCTACAGATCCAGAATATCTTGATAGAATCAAAGAAGGACCTCACAAACCAACCAAGCTCGCTATTGCAGTTGCAGGTGAAGCAGCAAAGACCGTACCAAAGGAGAAGAGTGATTATACTGCTGAAGATATCGCATCAATTGCCAAGGATGCTAAGGTACGACACTTACTGCATAGTGCCATTGATAATGTAATGTCAAACAGGGTAATTAACTGCAAGAATGCTAAGGAGATATGGGGTGATCTGGAAACAAGGTGTCAGGGAACTGATACAATTAAGAAGAACAGGAAGACAATACTCACTCAAGAGTATGAACACTTTGACTCAAAGGATAATGAGTCATTGACTGATTTATATGATAGATTTGTCAAACTCTTGAATGATCTGTCACTGGTTAATAAGGAGTATGATCCTGAAGATTCAAACCTTAAATTCCTGTTAGCTCTTCCTGAATGTTGGGATTTGAAGGCAACAACAATAAGAGACAACTACAGTCTTGATGAAACAACTCTTGATGAAATTTATGGAATGCTCAAGACTCATGAACTTGAGATGGAACAAAGAAGCAAGAGGAAAGGAGAAAATTCAAGGACAGTTGCTCTTAAGGCTGAAGAAGAATCCCCCAAGGAAGCTACCTCAAGGAAAGACAAGGGTAAAGCTCTTTTCACAAAGTCTGATACTGAGTCATCAAGTTCTGAAAGTGATGATGACTCAGATTCTGAAAGCTTGCCTGAGACTGATGTTGATGAAGAGATGATGAAGCTGTGTGCTTTTATGGTGAAAGGGATCACAAAGATTGCATACAAGAAGTTCAGGAAGGGAAAGAAGTTTTCCAGGAAAGGCACAAGTTCTGATAAGAAGAATTTCAGAAGATCTGAGGGCAGAGGAGGAAAGTCTGATAAAGGAGATTATACCAATGTCAAATGCTATAACTGTGGTGAGAAAGACCACATATCTCCTGATTGTAAGAAAGTGAAGGGTGACAAAGGCAAGGCTCTTCTCACAAAGAAGAAAAGCTGGACAGACACCTCAAACTCTGAAAGTGAGGAGAACTATGCTTTGATGGCAAATGCTGATAAAGAAAGTGCTGAGAGCAGTTCTGAAGCTGCTGAAACAAAGGTACCTCAGACTGCTTATGCTTTTCATACTGATGATATTAATGAGTTGAGAAGATATCTTAAAACCATGTTTGTTAGTTATAGAGATCAAACTTTAACATGTGAAAGATTAACTTCTGAAAATCTTGCTTTTAAGAAAAGAAATGATTACTTAAAAAAAGAGTTATTTATGTTCCATCAAACTCAGAAGGATAGAGATGATGCTTTTTATGTTAGGGATGAAGTGCTAAAAAGGAATGAATCTCTAAAAACTGAGTTAGAAAAGGAAAGAGAGATAATCAGGACTTGGACTAACTCTAGCAGAACAACTCAAAATTTGCTAAGTAGTGAAAATTGGAAAGAGGGCTTAGGTTATTGAGAGGATAAGAATGTTAAAGGAACTGTAGAAATTAAGCCTGTTGTTAAGAAAAAGCCAAAGTTAAAACCTATTAAGTTTGTAACTGTAAAGTCTGATAATGATAAATCAGGAGTTAAAGAGGGATTAACTTCTGACAAACTAAAACAGGAAAAGACAGCTGAAGTAAATATAGGCTTAATGACTAAGAAGCAACTTAAGCATAAACTGAAAGATGTTAAGAATACAAACAAGGTAAAATCACTTAGGAAAAATAGGAATGGAAAGGAAGGTGTGAATAAAAGCAATGATTATAAGCCTGTTCCTGAAGCTCCTAGGAAAACGTGTCATAACTGTGGAAGTTCTAACCATCTGGCTTCTTTTTGCAAGAAGAATAAGAACATAAACTCCTTACTTTCAAAGTCAGGAGTTAAGAGTCAGTATGTTAGATATAAGCCACAAAATCCTTGTTTTCATTGTGGTAGTTTATGGCATTCCATTTATACTTGTAAGGAATATCATAGTTTGTACTATGATTATTATCAAATAAAACCTTCTTCAAAGAAAGTTTCCATTATTCCTGCTAGTGTAAATTCTGATACAAAGTCTGATAGTGTAAATTCTGATAAGAAAAATGTTAACATAAACTCTGATGCTAAATCCGCTGCAAATGTTAACAAACTTGATAAGGCCAAAGGATCCAAGCAAGTCTGGGTCCTTAAAACTAATCATTAGTGGTCTTTGTGATTGCGGGGCAACAGGAAAAATATTCTAGTTCTGGACAGTGGATGTTCAGGACATATGACTGGAAATAAAGCCCTGCTATCAGACTTTGTGGAGAAAGCTGGCCCAAGTGTTTCTTATGGAGATGGCAACATTGGAAAAACATTGGGATATGACAATATTAATCTTGGGAATGTCATCATTAGAGAAGTAGCTCTGGTCTCAAGACTTAAACACAATCTGCTGAGTATAAGTCAAATCTGTGACAGAGGTTATCATGTTGATTTCTTTGAAGAACACTGTAAGTTGTGAGTAAATCCAAAGGCAAAGTTGTTCTAAAAGGATACAGGCGTGGTAACATTTATGCAGCTAAGCTTTCAATAAGTACTGATGGTTCTGCAATCTGTCTGATGAGTAGAGCATCAATTGAAGAAAGCTGGAATTGGCACAAGAAACTCTCTCATTTAAATTTCAACAATATAAATGAATTAGTCAAGAAAGATCTTGTGAGAGGACTGCCAAAGTCAGTATTTGCTCCTGATGGCCTTTGTGATTCTTGTTAGAAGGCCAAACAAAGAAAATCTTCATTCAAGAGCAAGACTGAATCATCAATTCTTGAGCCTTATCATCTACTACATGTTGATCTATTTGGTCCAGTGAATGTCATGTCTATTGCAAAGAAGAAATATGCGTTGGTCATAGTGGATGAGTTCACCAGATATACATGGGTATATTTCTTGCACACAGAAAATGAAACTGCATCTATCTTGATTGATCATGTCAAACATCTGGATAAATTGGTCAAAGATTCTGTGAAAACCATAAGGAGTGATAATGGCACTGAGTTCAAGAATTTGATAATGAAAGAGTTCTGCAAAAACCATGGAATTAAGCAGGAATTTTCTGCTCCTGGAACTCCACAGCAAAATGGAGTTGTTGAAAGGAAGAATAGACCTCTCATTAAAGCTGCACGTACAATGCTTGAAGAAGCAAAGCTTCTAACCTATTTCTGGGCTGAAGCTGTGCAGACTGCTTGTTTTACTCAAAATGCAACACTCATTAACAAGCAAGGAAAAACACCATATGAGATGGTGAAGAAAAAGAAGCCAAATCTGAAGTACTTTCATGTATTTGGATGCAAATGTTTTGTTCTCAAGACTCATCCTGAACAGCTATCTAAATATGATCTAAAAGCTGATGAAGAAATCTTTGTTGGATATCCACTTTCCACAAAAGCCTTCAGAGTCTATAATTTGAGAACAAGAGTGGTCATGGAATCTATCAATGTCTCTTTTGATGACAAGAAGATTACTGGTCTTGAAGATTTTATTGATCATGATCAGCTGAGATTTGAAAATGAAGACTCAAATTCTGATACTGAAAATCCTGACAGTCTAAGTCCTGATACTGTAATCTCTGATGGATTAAACTCTGATGTTATTGAAACTGTGGTGACTACGCCAAAGGAAGATGCACCTATACAGGGGGGAGCATACTCAAGATCTTACCACATCTCAAGAAGCATCATAACATACATCTGGCTCTTCAAGTTCTGATTCGTCAAGTTCTGATAGTTCTGAAAATCTAAATTCTGAAGAATCCAACTCAGAGAGCATAGTTTCAGGGGGAGCATCAGAAAATGAAAATGAAGACAGCATGGATCATGGGGGAGCATCCAGTTCTAGAGAAAACCATCCATCTGCAAGGAAGTGGACTAAATCACATACATCTGATTTGATAATTGGAAATCCTGATGCAGGTGTCAGAACTAGAACAGGTACTTCAAACGAATGTCTTTACAATTCTTTTATCCCTCAGACTGAGCCAAAGAAAGTGGAAGAAGCTCTTCAAGATGCTGATTGGGTGCAAGCAATGCAGGAAGAGTTAAATGAATTTGAAAGAAATGAAGTCTGGACCTTAGTGCCAAGACCAAAGAATAGATCTGTTGTTGGTACAAAGTGGGTATTCAAAAAACAAAACTGACAGTGATGGCATAATTACAAGGAATAAGGCAAGGCTGGTTGCAAAATGATATTCTCAACAGGAGGGAATTGATTATGATGAAACATTTGCACCAGTTGCTAAGTTAGAAGCCATAAGGATATTTTTGGCTTATGCTGCTCAAAAAAAGTTTACTGTCTTTCAAATGGATGTGAAAAGTGCTTTTCTCAATGGAGAATTGGAGGAGGAAGTATATGTTGAACAACCTCCAGGCTTTGTAGATTCCAAACATCCAGATTATGTCTACAGGCTTGATAAAGCACTTTATGGACTTAAGCAAGCTCCCAGAGCATGGTATGAGACTTTAGCTCAGTTTCTTCTGGAAAGTGGATTCAACAGAGGAACTATAGACAAAACACCGTTCTACCTCAACCATGGAAAGGACTTACTTTTGGTCCAGATTTATGTTAATGATATCATTTTTGGGTCTACAAATGACAGACTTTGCAAGAAGTTTGCCAAACTGATGCAGTCAAGGTATCAGATGAGTATGATGGGGCAACTTAGCTATTTTCTGGGCCTTCAAGTCAAGAAAAATGAAGAAGGCACCTTTATTTGTCAAACTAAGTACACCAGAAACTTCCTGAAAAAATTTGGAATGCAAGATTGTTCAAGTGCATCCACTCCCATGGCCACTACCACAAAACTGGATAAGGATACTGGTAAATCAGTAGATATTACTGATTACAGAGGTATGATTGGCTCTCTACTCTATCTAACTGCTAGTAGACCTGATATAATGTATGCTACCTGTCTTTGTGCAAGATTTCAAGCAGATCCAAGAGAACCTCACTTAACAGCTGTGAAAAGAATTTTCAAGTATCTTAAAGGCACAGTTGATCTGGGATTGTGGTATCCCAGATAATTAGATTTTAAACTAATAGGTTACTCAGATGCAGATTTTGCAGGTTGCAAAATTGACAGGAAAAGCACAAGTGGAAGTTGCCAATTTCTTGGAGGCAGATTGGTTTCTTGGTTTAGCAAGAAACAAAAGTCAATTTCCACATCAACTGCAGAAGCAGAATATATTGCTGTAGGAAGCTGTTGTGCACAGATTCTTTGGATGAAGAATCAGTTACTGGATTATGGGTTAACATATTTCAAAATCCCTATTTACCGTGATAATCAAAGTGCTATTGCTATAACAGGTAATCCAGTTCAACACTCTATGACAAAGCACATCAGCATCAGGTACCACTTCATCAGGGAACATGTAGATGAATGTACAGTGGAATTGCACTTTGTTCCAACAGATCAACAACTAGCAGATATCTTCACAAAACCATTGTGTGAAGCTACTTTTACAAGATTGGTAAATGAACTTGGAATGGTTTCAGGTTCTTTCTCTAAATCTGCTTAGTTTTGTTCTGATGCATCAGACTTTATGATCAGTATTTACAGAATTTAATCTCTTTGTGTCTTCTGTGCTTAATTGAAAAATGTGTTTAAGTACTGACTGTTGTCTGATAAATGTTTCTAAACTCTGATAATGATATGTCTGTTTAGGTAACTATTCAATCCTAAGAGGATAACTGTGCTAGATGTTGACCTAGTAGTCTTCAATAAACAAGGGATCCCATGTAAGAAGTAATTATTACTGTGGAAATCTATTGACACAAGCAAATTCTGATAATTGAGCTTAGTTGAGTTTACTTTGTCTATCTTATTACTAAGTCACAAACTAGAATAATGCTACTCATCTGTTAAATTCTGATGCTAGTAAATCTGTTGAATGTACTAAGTGCTGATAAACCTCACTTATCAAAAGAAAAAGAAAGAGAAACAAGGATTAAAAATCAGGTACTCCTTTGAGATCTAGAGTAAAAATGTGAAAGGGAAGACCCAAGTGCATTGCCGGTATTAAGTAATATGCATCAGAATAGCAAATAAAATATTTTCTTGGTGACTTTTTACACTCTATGATTACTGGAGAAATACTCTGATAATAACATAAATTCTGATAAGCAGTCGTGACTCACTTACACTGAGAAGCCATTATAAAATAGAATTTAAAAAGATGCACAAAATTAGCATAAAATAGTTGAGGTGGACTCAAGCATGAATTCATTCAATAGTAGGTTTCAGAATATTGACAGGTTTTTAGTAAAGTTTTAGTTATGCCTTATTTCTAAGATGTACTGAAGTGAATCAGACTTTTCTTTTTGTCTGATATTTAGCTTAATGCACACACTAACCACTCCATATGAATGATGAAAATCACTGTGGTGATCTATGTTATTTTAGATGAACAGTCATTGTGTCACATTGCATAAATTCTGAGGACAAGTTCTGATTGCATGTTCTGCTGATTAAGTTCTGAAGAATATAAATCAGAATTTGTGTGAGGACTTACTAAGATAGGCATTCCTTTTTCGAGTTAAGAAATTATGTTCTGATGACTGTTAAGTTGTGATATAAGTCTAAGTTCTGATATTACAGTCTGATTCTTTACTTGACTTATTTGTGGATAAAATTTGACAACAGTCTTAGTTTAAACCTGAATACTGTTGAAGTGGAAGATTAATAGTCACTATAGTTAGGGATAGTGGTACTCGTACATGCACAGTCAACTTTTACTTGCTTCTTGTGCGCATTAAACCATGTTTTCTCTTTCCAATGAATGTTTTTCTTTTTCCAAGTCTGGGGAGACGAGGTAGAATTAATTCTACCTGTAAGCATTAAATTTCCTTGCGTCTCCTGGCATTCTGTTGCCTATATAAGCAACCACTTCACATCAGCCTTCCCATCAAATCTTTTATCACAAACTCACCTTCATAATCTTTATATCAAAAACACCATGGTCAATTACAATATATTTTTGAACTACGAAACATTCAACATGGAGCTGAGTTGTGCCGACTGGCAGTAGGAATGGCACGTTACTGCCATTCCGGATGAGATATGGGACTCTGTTCCCCAAGAGGTACTTACCCACCTCCTGTTCTTTTACATGGACTACCATCGCCATCTGGAGCGATTGGAGGAGGAAAGGTTGGAAGCTCTCCGCCAGCAAGAGCGAATCATTCGACTCGCTATTTTGTTTATCGAGAGTAGGAAGAAGAAATAATTTATTTTCTTCTTCCTGTTTTTCTTCATCATCAGCCTTGCCCTGCTTCTTGAGCTAGGACAAAGGCTGTTGATGTTAGGTTTAGCAGCTTAGGGAAATCTTGTACAAGTTCTGATGTAATTTTAATTTCATGAATGTATTCTCTTGATATATTAATGAAATTTGTTTTTTTTTCAAGATCTTGTCTCTGAGATATTTTGTAATGTATTGATAAATCCTGATACATATTCATATTCTGATGACCACATAAATTTTGTTTTAACTTAAGTTCTGATTTTCTTTTATCAGTACTTGCTCGTCCGATTTATTATGGTCATTTTCACTCAATTTTTTTTTCAGAATATTGATGTTGCAGTGAAAAATAATTCAATAAGTGGGAACAGTTTCCATTTTGAATTAAAACTGTTTCACCTTGATTCATGGAATAACTGGGTAAGTGGAATGGTTTTTCCTTGAAAAACTGCAAGTGGGTAAGTAATGATTACTGTTTTCTCGTGCCCATTAACTATTCGTTTTTACTGCATGTCTGACAAGTGTCCAACGGTTATATTTTTATTTCCAAAAGTATAAGTAAGACAGAGAGAGGATTTTTTAATCTTTTATTTCCTTTCACACTTTTTCTCTCTATTTGCTTTTACTCTCTTTCTTCTTCTAACGTTGGTTTTTCATATAGACATTCTATCAAACACCTAACAGGCACTTATACATCTCGATTAATTTCATGGCACTTAAGGATTTAATCATTGATGGAGCTAAATTTGTTTCAAACAACTATGCTGCAATTCTTGATAATGCTGAAGCTCCGTCTGAATTACATTTTATGCAAGATCTTCTTGCACACAGTGAAATCGGGTATGCATTGACCCAACCTTCAGTATTCTCAAGCCAACAAGTTCTGACACTTTGGAGGACTGAAAACTTTGATAATGGTGGTCAACATGGTACTCCTAGTATTATTTTCGAAGTGGGTGATTCTCCATATGCAGTCACTCCTGGTACAATACACAAGGCTCTACATCTCCCAGAAGGATGTATTTTTTCAATTCCAGAGGAATCAGCTCTTTAGGAGTTAATGGCCAGTTTGGGGTATGAACAGAGTTTGGCAAAGCTTGGGCAGTTGAAACGGGCTAATATCAGAAGGGAATGGAGTTTCTTCTTCGACTACATCACTAAAGTTTTTGGGAACAAGTGTTCGAATTTTGATGCCATCCCCATAATGAGTCAGCACATCGGGTATGCCATTATAAACCAAACTCATTTTGATTTTGCAACTGCAATAATAGGTTTTATTGGGGATAGGATGATAGAGGATAGGAATGTTATCTACTTTGCTAGATTCTGTCAACTTATATATACTTTTTGTACTGATGAACCTCACTTAGTCAGTTCCTTAACTCCACCTTTTAAGGTTGCAAAATGATACTTTAATGACCTCGTAAATGCTGACACTAAGAAACCAGTGGTTAGACCTTTACAGATTCCTCAGTCTGTAAAACAGATTTTAGTAAATGCTGATCCTGATTCCTATTGATCTGTTTATCCTGATGTCCAACCAATAACCACCTCCCATACACCACAACAACCATCAGAACATACCACTCATTCTACTCAACCAACCCTCAGGCAATATATCAAATCCTATCTCTCCACTTCACAGACAGTTCAACCCTCATCCTCAGCACCTACTGTGAAGCCTTCATCTTCCAAGCCTAAGAGGATAAAAATTGTTCCTCACACACCTCAAAAGAGAAGGAGGATTGCTTTGAGAGATGAGTCTGACAGTGAGGAACAGGTTTCTACATCAGAACCTGTTGTCAAAGAAGCTGAGAAAGTGACTTCTCATAAGGATTCTAGAATTGGGGGATCTAGGCTTCTCAAGAGGCTTAGAAGAATGACTGTTCCTGACACTCCCAAGGAATCCATATCTACAAAGAGATACAAGAAATAGAGGGCAAAAAGGACAGTTTCAGATTAAGAAGCAGCAACTAAGGAAGGAGATCAGGAATCTCTGATCTCACAAGAAAAGGAATTTGCTAAAGTCACTTCTTCTTCATCAACTCCATCTCAAGAGGCTATTCCTAAATAGACCAACACACCATCTATGTCTCCTGCTCAAAAGTCTGTATCTTCTGTTAATATAGGCACAAGTGCTGATATTGATATCCAGAACTTGGTTGTGCCTGAAGTAATTCTCTTAGAAGCTCCAACAGCAACTAATCCATCAACCACACCTGTTACTGATGCTGTTCAAACTCCAGAGTTATCTACTACACCTTCTCTGCATCTAGATGCTGATGATCAGAATTTAGGTGAGCATCAGGATATGGCTGTTGATCAGAACTTAG
Source organism: Apium graveolens (assembly GCF_009905375.1). Taxonomy (NCBI): domain Eukaryota; kingdom Viridiplantae; phylum Streptophyta; class Magnoliopsida; order Apiales; family Apiaceae; genus Apium; species Apium graveolens. The sequence continues at coordinate 249,396,228 of NC_133650.1, read as the reverse complement.
AACCAGATCAGCACTTAGAGGATGTTGAAGCCTCCATTGCTACTCACACTGTTGTTTTATCAGAAGATACTGATTCTGTAAGTTCTGATGCTGCAAATGCTGGAGATACTGGTGATGCTGCTCCAAATGTAGATGCTGATGAAGCAGGTCCTTCAGGACATGCTCCTCAACAAACTATTCTTAAATCTGAACTTGTTAAGAAGTTTGTTACCAGAGAAGCACCAGTGCCTTGGAGTGAAACTCCTGCAGGGCAGGAGTGGACTAAGGAATGGAACTCAGTTTCCTGTGTTCCAACTGCAAAGCATCTTGCTGAGCACTTGACAAAAGCTGATGAAATGTTAATTTCTGATGATTTCAAAACCCAGCTTAGAGTCACTGCATTGAGTACTAAACATCTACAAGGTCTCCATTCAACTACTCATGCAGAGCTACACAAGATTCAGGAAGAATTCATCAAACAGGACCAAATTCAGAAAATTGACAAGAAAAAGTTCTTCCAACCTACCTTTGATAGGATTGCTTATATTGAGAAGACTCAAGAGAAACAACAAGCTCAGATTGATGATATTCTGAAAAATCAAGCTTCTCAGCAATCTCAACTTACTGAAATCCAAGCCTCAGTGGAATTGCTTGTCTCTCTTCTACTACCTGCTGATGCCAAAAAGGGGGAGAGAGTAATTAAGTCCAAATACAAGACTGCCAAGACACTGAAAGGGAAGGATGATGAAAAGGATGATCAAGGAAACTCTGGAATGGGTAGAGGTTATAGTCAAGGTAGAGGTTTCTCATCAAGAAAAGCTGAAATCACAAGTTACAGGACAAGTTCTGATACTGGGAAAAGAATTAGTTCTGCTACTGGTAAAAGGATAAGTTCTGATGAACTTTTAGATCTTGATGAAGAAATGTCAAGACAGTTATTTCTTCGGGAAAATCCAGGAATGGACTTGGAGAGTTTAATGGAAGAAGAAGCCAGACTTAAATCAGAGAAAGTCACATCTAAATCTGAAGCTTCTGGTAAAAAGACACTTCCGAAACTCAAAGGCATTGTGATAAAAGAAAGGACAAATACTGAAGCAACATTGGCTAAATCACAACCACAGATAGATCCAAGATCCAAGGGTAAAGAAAAGGTTGGTGAACCTATCAAGGTTTATGTGCCTCCTGAGAATGAAGAAATCACTGATAAAAAGGATGATCTTGCTCTGACTTCAAGAAAAGTTCTTAAAACAACCTCTGACATGGCTCAAGTTGTTCAGAGTCAAGAGACAGTAAGTTCTGATATTCCAAAGAAGCAAGTAACCTCTGACATAGCTCAAGTTAACTTGATATCAGAAGATAGATCAAAGACACTCCTACCAGGATTCACTAAAGCAAAACAGACTCAACCTTTGAAGACTGCTGCAAGTGGTTTTGAAGCAAGAGTAGTTACTGCAAAGGAAGCAAGAGATAAAACTGGATTGGGAAGTGCTGATGAAAGAAGAATACAGAACACTACCAATGATCCAACTTCCTTGAGTGAACCAGGTATTGGAGCAACTCCTGAGAGATTGAATCAACTGGAATCTGTACAAATGGTTTACCATACCTACTTGAAAGAACACATCTTGTTGTACTTCATGATAGATGGTAGGGTTTATCATATAAGGCAAAATGCCATTCCATTGAAGTATTTTGAAGAACTGGAGCATGTACTATTCTTACTTCAGGTGAATGACAGATTAACAGAAAGTGTTGCAAACTATTTGAAGGATCAGATTCAGAGACGGAAAAGGCTTTATTCTGTTAAGTCTGACAGCACATGTCTTCCAAAGTACAGAGATCACAAGGGTGATATAGTTGAAATGAAGCCCAACACTGCTAAGATTATAACTACCTTTCTAGGTTACAGGGTTGTGGAATTCAATCTTGAGTCTGATAAAGCATATTTGATAAGACTGGATCAGGATATAAAAAAAGCTAAGATTAATGATCTCAGGGATGCAATATTTCAAATTGGTGAAGATACTGCAGAGCTTAAAGATGTTAAAAGGAGGATGATTGATGAACTTAGATATGCTGAGAAATGTTTGTTGAGAACTATCTCAGAACAACTCCTGACATCAGAGAGATCAGAAGATAAATCCAAATCAAGATCTACAACTGATTAAATTCTGATATTTGTACAAACTGAAGCTGTTATCAGAAGTTAAATGTTGGTAAAGCTTTAAGGACTGTAAGTTGTAGTTATCTAGTCTAATTCTCATGCATTTGTACTTAATGTTTTTGACATCATCAAATATCTGTTAAACTTGTATATTATGCTAATTTACAAGTTGGGGGAGATTGTTAGATATATTTGATAATGTCATGGCTAATATGATTTATGTTTAGTTTTCAGATCTTACTTAAACAGGATAAATCAGTACTTACTGGAAGTTAGGACTTAAGGATATCAGTACTTATATTATCAGGAGATAATCATCAGAAGATGGATATCAGAACTTAAGTGCTGAAGGACGTTTAAGATAAGGATAGTAGCTGATTAAAGGAAAGAAGATCGAGATAAACATAAGAAGAGATATGCATGAAGAAGGAATTCTATGAAGAATAGAATACTTGGAAGAAAAGATATCTGATTGATATATTTTACGAAGCAGAATTATATTACATATCAATTAGCGATTATCTTGTAACTGTGTAGTATATAAACACAGACATAGGGTTTACACTATAAGTGTTATCATATTCGAGAAGATTATTCGTATTAACCCTAGCAGCTCTCATGATATTTGTTCATCACTGAGAGGTAACAGTTCCATACTGTAACAGAGTTTATTGTTTCAATAAAGTTTATTTTCTGTTACTTGTGATATTAAAGTTCGATTTGATTGTACTTTACACTGTATTCACCCCCTCTACAATGTGTGTGACCTAACACGATGGATATCACTCATCCATCGAGTATCTCTGCACAACTTCAAACTTTATCTATTTCAAGTGCAGCAGATTTAGTGGTTGTACAGTCACTCTTAGGATTGAGAGAGAAGTGTGTTTTGAGTGAGAGTCTGGGTTGCTCCCAGGAAAAAGGAGAGGAAATGAGTGAAACTATGCAATCCATTTCTTCAGGATTGGCAAAAGAGAGTGAGGGGAGTCCCACCTTAGTAGGTGAAGGTGAGGTGTGAGGGTGGGGAGCCAGGGTGAGACCCTGATGCAACAAAAGAGAGAAAACGAGAGAAATGCAGGTACTGGAGCTATAAGAATGTATGTCATTGCTAGTGAGTCAATAAATGTCCAGGATGCAGACAGGGAAGGACTATCTCAGCATCCTAAAGCTGTTATAGATTCCACTTCCCTTGATGCTGAGGCATTTACTCACCCTGTTCCAACTTATCAACTTCTAGCTGAACAGGGCAATGATAATGCAGAAAGGATGCTGAATTTGGTGCATACCGAGAGCTAAGGATGCCATCACAGCTTTGCCTTCTATAGCTGGTGATGTGTACTATGAGACTGGTGGTTCAACTGATTTCTTAGGTGATGGGAGTGGGGATAGTGAAGATGAGGCAATGGACATAGGGGGAGAAGTAGGCTCAAGTTCAAGATCAGGTATGCCATTATGGGCATTCTCAAAACACTGTGATGAGCACTACTTCAAGACCACCCTGATCCAACTAATCAATTAGACAAATACTGCTCTTCAAACCAGTACTAATGCCAGTATCAAGAAGCTCCTTCAGCCACATCTAGCCTCCCTGCAACTTCAACAAATCCAGGGCTTCCAACATGCTAGGGTTGTAAACACCATGAAGGGTGATATTGAGGAGATGAAGAAGGCCATTTCAGATAAGCTAGATTCTAAACTTCCAGAGGCTACAATGTTTAACATCAAGAGGCAATTAAGGAAAAATTCCGATCTTGCAAACAAGATAGATGCCTTGGACACAAGAATGTCAGCCATGGAAGCATCTTTAACAGCCATTCATCTTCATCAAGCCCAACAGACAGATCTGCTTCAAAAATTGGTGGCTGCTAAAACCTCCTCCTCTACTCAACTTGATGATAACAAAAAGGGGGAGAAAGGGCCAAGTGAGGGGGAGAGGCTTCAGATTCATATCAAAAAAGTAATTGTGCCTTCAATTACCATGTCAAAACCACCAGTTACAGACAGTATTTATCTGATCAATGCAGCAACAGTCAACATAAGAGCAGCTGATAAGGAGAAGTTGAGTTTAGGCAACTGGGAGAAGATTGATGAGGAAATACAAAAGAATTTTGAACTTGTCAAGGAGCCAGTTAAGTCAGCCATCCATCACTCTCAAGTCAAGCAAATTAGTGTGAATGAGATGAGCATGAACTATCTGGAAAGAGGACAGCCATCCTGCATCAAATCTCCAAAGGCTGAAATAATTCTGAAACCAAGGGTAAACTACTCAAAATCATCATTGAAGAACCCTTTTGATACTGTGTATGAGACACCTAAGCCTGATGAGAAGAAGCTTCTATCAAGATCAATTGCTTTCTACAAAGATCCAGTTGATTCAGCCTCAAAAAGAAGAATTGCTAAAATTTTCAGGAATGGGAAAGAAATTTGTGTGGTGGCTGGACATCCTCAATTTGCTCAAGCAAAGAGAGAAGAAAAAGGCTAGATTGAAGCAGGAAAAGAAGCAAGCTGTTCTGGATGCTAAAAAGACTAAACAAAAGAAAGAGCAAATTGCTATCTTGGCCAAGCTACATGCTGTAAATTCATCACAACAAATTCCTTCTCAGCCATCTGAAGTTATTGAATCAAAGAAGCAAGTTAAACAACAGATGAAATCTCCAAGAATCAAGGAATTGGATAAAAGAACTAAAAGTAAAATGGACATGGTTGATAAGGAATTGGAGGATCAGTTTCCCAAGGAATCCACTCCAACCACAACTCAAGCATCAAAACCCTTTGTGGTATTTGAAGATATCAAAGTGGTGGATCCCTACAGGAATATCCATGGTGAACCTATAGTGTCAAAGGATGAACCAGTAGAATGGGAGAACATACCAATTCCTGACTTCTATTTGCCAATCCTTAACAAGCCAAAGAGAACAAAGTCAAGAGCAGTCAAGAAAGTGAAGCTGTCACCTCTCAAATCCAAATCTCTAGTCAAAGCTCAATCTAAAGTCAGTAAGGGAGATTACATGTACTTGTGTGACATCAAAGAATTTTCTGATCTAAACCTCTATCAAGATGAACTAGATGAAGTGAGAGGAATTGATGCATACAGAAACCTACCTGAAAGGTTAGTGTTCAAGTACAAAGGAGGAAAGGAGATATAGTGGCCACTTCACAGGATCCTTCAAGAAAGCCAAGCTGCACTGATTAAAGTTTATTCATCCTTCAAGAAGAACTTTGGGTTCAATATTACTGCAAGAAGATTGGTACTAAAGAAGATTGAAGATCTAAGGAGTGTTAGAGTTAAAGATGCACTCCCAAAGACTCTAATCATCCCTTACACAGGGAGAAGAGTGCATCTAAGGCCCTACCGGCTGATGGAGTTCATGGATGACAAATGTGTGAGAAGATTTTTCAGATTAGAAGACCAATTGAGCATCTCCAGCAATGAGACTCTTTTGGAAATGCAAGGAAAGCTAAATCTCTCAGAATCTGATGAACTGGAATTCCACAGGCAGCTCCAAAATCAAATTGAAGAAAACAACAGAAAGCTTGGAAAGAGATCCAGACATTCAAGGAATTAGATAGATCTGTTCAGGCTAGAGGAGCATCTTGAAAATGACTGTGAGCAAAACTTTGTACATTTTTTTAATTGAAGCACTTTTTAGTATTATCTACTGTCTTTTAAAAGTTGTATTTTTAAGGTGTTTTGTTATCATCAATTGTCTCTTAATTTATGGCTACAATTCCAGTAGATATAAATTGGGGGAGATTGTTGTGTATATGTTGTGTACTTGATGATTACATGAACAAAACACCTTGGTAGATTTTACTTAGTGAAATTTTGTAGAACTCGACGGATAAGGTTTATAGTCCCGACGGATGACTCAATGTAGTCCCGACGGATGATGACTTATTATCCATCGAGTGAGCAGCTTATGTAACAATAAGTCTGTAGCACATTTCTGCATACACATTGTTTAGAATCTGTAGTAGTACTTAAGTCATAATGACTTTAGTTAGATATGCAGAATAGGTTGATTAATTGTACATAAATGATGTCTTGTAATTCTGTATAAGTGAAATGAAGTCAAGTGCTTGATTGCTACCCGACGGATGAACATACAATGAATTCGACGGATGATCAACAACCCGACGTATGATCAATATCTCGACCGATGATCATGAACCCGACGGATAAAGAATTCAAATATCTGTTGACAGTGACAACTCAGTCACATGCATCTAGTGGATGCAAATGGAATGTGGTAGCCTATTCAACTGAGTTTTCGAGAACAAAGAAGCATTGCCATTTCCATGCTATTATGAAGATATTCAAAGATGCTGGAATAGAGTAATGAAGTAGAATTGTAATAGACTAGATAGTTTTGTTTTATTATCCTTTCTCATTACTTTGTAATCTTGGTGATATATAAACCAAGAAGTAGCAACTAAGGAACTATCGAATCTGGGAAACAAGCAAAGAAACATTTATAAGAAGAATCCTTAGTATTTCTCTGCATTCTTAGTTGTTCAATTATTGTAAGCAGCTGTGAGCATTTTGCACACAGGTTTCTCTCGATATATAATATATATCTCTGGTGGAATCGTTCAAATCCACCAGAAAGTTTTTAAAGACTCTTGTTTTTGATTACTTGTGTTTTGATTTAAGTAACTATTCCGCATTGTGCTAATCAATTCACACTTATATATATATTTGAGTTAGAACATTTTTATTTCAAGAAAAAGTTTCAAGAATTCCATTCAACCCCCCTTCTGTAATTCTTGTCATATTGTTAAGGGACTAACAATTGGCTCACTCCTCTATTTGACTGCTAGTAGACCTGCTATAATATATGCTACCTGTCTCTGTGTAAAGTTCTAAGCTGATCCAAAAGAACCACATCTATTAGCTGTGAAAAGAATTTTTATATATCTCAAAGGCACCATGAATCTTGGATTGTGGTATCATAGAGATTCAGACTTTAAGCTAATTGGATATTCAGATGCTAATTTTGCAGGATGTAAAATAGAAAGGAAAAGCACTTCAGGAAGCTGCCAATTTCTTGGTGGTAGATTGGTTTCTTGGTTTAGCAAGAAACAAAAGTCAATTTCCACTTCAACTGCAGAAGATGAGTATATTGCTGTAGGAATCAAAATGTTATTGCAATGACAGGAAATCCAGTACATCATTCTATGACTAAACATATCAGCATAAGGTACCATTTCATAAGGGAACATGTGATGGAAGGTACATTGGAATTGCACTTTGTGCCTATAGATCAGCAATTAGCAGATATCTTCACCAAACCAATTTGTGAAGCTAATTTTACAAGACCGGGGAATGAATTGGAAATGATTTCAAGATAATTCTTAAATACTGATGAATGAGTTGTGATCTGTAACAGGAAAATATGATCAGAGTGTGGTATCTTTTTCTATGTATCAGTATTTCTTAAAGTCTGATAACTGTGTTAAACACTAATGCCATGTATTCATGATATTTGTTACTTTAAATTGAAGCTGAGTTTTATATCCTGATAGTTAAAATCTAATAGTAGTTGCATGACAAATTCTAATTGTATAGCTAAGTACTGATATTAGTCAAACTTGAGGTGACTGATAAGTCCTGACAGTAGTTAATTAAATACTGATAATGGTCAAATCCCGATTGACTATTAAACTCTGATGTCTTTTTAAATTTATTCAAAAATATTATTCAAACATTATTTTAATTTAAAAACATAGATGTAGTAAAGTGGGTAATTTTATTTAATTGATTACAAGTGTATAACTGATGGCGTGTATTTAGAAAAAATGATTGAGTGCCTACACAACATTACCTTGTGTAACTGTGCACGTCTTTACTGCACATTAATACATGTTCCATGATTATTTTTCTAATCAATGATAACTTGCCACGTGTCCCACTAAGTTGAACCTTCTGTGTGAGTTAGAGTATAGTATTAAACAAAATCAATTTTTGATTTACAATTATCACTTTATTAATTTCTAATCACTCTCTTACTCTCTTTTTCTCTCTAAGATAAACACTGATAACCTCATCAATTTTTAAGTTTTTCTATGCAGATCAATCATGTCTTTATCTGCTACATCACCTACTTTCACTCATGGCGGTGCTAAGTTTGCCACCAATAACTACGTTGCTATTCTTGATTACACTGGGATAAATCCTGACTTTAATCTCTTTAAGGTTTTATTAAGATCCAATGAAGTAGGATATACTCTTACTGAACCTACAGTAGTATCTGGGGACCAGGTTCTCGCCTTTTGGAAGACTGGTATTTATGATGATGGTGGTGTAAATGGTTCTCCAAGAATCACATCTGAGTTCAATGAGGAGACAAAAGTTGTAACTCCTCAAATAATTAGGGAAGCTCTTTATCTCTTAACTCATGCTTCTTACTCCACTTTCATTAGAGATGCTGAGATGAGGAGGTTCTTCAGACAGATTGGCTATGATAAGGATGTGAAAAATATGGGGCAGTTGAAAAGAAATGGTCTAAGGAAGGAGTGGAACTTCTACTTCGTCTGCATTACCAGGGCTTTCAATAATAAATGCACCAATTTTGATGAACTTCCTCTAATGACACAACAAATTTGGTACTCTCTAATTCATGGCGCTAACTATGATTTTGGTAGGGCAGTTCTTTATTTTATAGAAGATAGATTAAAAGCTGGTCCTAATATAGTTTAGTATGCTAGATTTTGTTAGTTAATTTTTAATCTTTGTTTCCCCAATACGCCAATTCTTGCTAATCAAATCATCTCAGTGTTTAAGGTCACAAAAAGGGGTTTCTCTGATTTGATCTCTAAGATAAAGAGAAGGTTGCTCTTGCACCTCTCAGGCTGCCACTCTCTGCCAAGAACTTGCTAATTGCAAGGATGCATGTGACTTATGGATTGCAAAATCTACAAAGTGCTAAGCTACAGACAATTACTGTTGGGAACCCCCTGTAGCTAACCCAAGCACCATAACCCAAACACTTCCCCAAATAAAATCCACCTCAGGTGTCTTACAAAAGGCATTTATTGTAAAAAGTAACAAGTTAACAAAGTCTAATTACCCTCAAGGATCAGGACTAAGGGCTTCTCAGAAAACCTCAAATCCAAAGTCTGATGCTCCTCAAGAGAACCCACATGACATTATTGTCCAGTCTGCTAGGCCTTATGGTCAGAGAGCTGTATTGAAGTAATTTGCACATGACACTGTTACAAATGCTAATGCAGGAAAAAATGGATTGCAAAATCTACAAAGTGCTAAGCTACAGACAATTACTGTTGGGAACCCCCTGTAGCTAATCCAAGCACCACAACCCAAACACTTACCCAAATAAAATCCACCTCAGGTGTCTTACAAAAGGCATTTGTTATAAAAAGTAAGAAGTTAACAAAGTCTAATTACCCTCAAGGATCAGGACTAAGGGCTTCTCAGAAAACCTCAAAACCAAAGTCTGATGCTCCTCAAAAGAACCCACATGACATTATTGTCCACTCTGCTAGGCCTTATGGTCAGAGAGTTGTATTGAAGTAATTTGCACATGACACTGTTACAAATGCTATTGCTGGAAAATATGGTATTGCACAAGGAGGTTCAAAGGTACAAGCTTCTAATTCTTCTAAACCTTTAGAAATTATAAAAAGAAAGCTTGAACTAGTTGAGTCAGAATCGGATGATGAGGATAATGCTACCTTATTTTTCCTTAGACCAAGGAAAAAGAAGTTGGTCAAGACTTATTTTAATCAACAAAAGCTGAAGCTCAAACAAGAAATAGCTGAGGAGGAACATGATGCATTTATTTCATGACATCCAATTACTGATGCTCAGGAGGATATAAATGCTGATACACCTGGTATAATTTCTGACTCTCCAGTGAAGCTAAAGAGAAGAGTGAGGGAAGTCACTTATGAGCAAGTTCAGAGGATATCCAAGAGGTTGCATAAACAAGAAAAGTTTCATGGATCAAGTACACAAGAAACTGTACCTCAAAGGGATGCATCAACATCTACATAATCTGATCCAGCCCCACAAGAACCACTACCTCAAAGTGGTAGTGCAGGCTTGACTCCTGGCACAGTCATCTTGACACTAGACACTGAAGGAAGGATACATCCAACTCCAACATCTGCTAAAATTCTTTCAGTTCAACCATTGGATGCTATCTTAGAAGCTGATCCTTCAGAAACACAAGGTATAAATACTGACTTTTCTTTATCAGCATTTAATTTAAATACTGATATTGTTTTGTCAGCTATTACTAGCTTTATAAATCATTATGGTATGATCATGTCTAGTCCTTTACAAAAGGGTACCCCTAGTCATGTGACCACAGACATCTCTTCTCAACCACCTCTTATTTCTATAGGACAAAATATTCTGATCCTTTCATGTGAGAATGAGAGAAAAGATTTAGAGAAAAACAGAAGCAAAGAGAGGTAGGATTTTTACCTGGCAAAAGGAGAGGTAGATGAATGTTAGGATTTAGTAAATCCTTGTGAGGAAACTCTGACTATTAAAAGTCATGAGATGAGTGGTGTGAAAATTAGTGAGACTACTTTAAAAGAAAATAGATATTTAAGTGGTTCTTTCATTGATTTTGCAGGTGCTCAGAGTCTTAAAGAAATAGTTGCCGATATCCAACCTGTAGTCCCTCAATCTAAATTTGATGCACCAAATGATGACAAATTCCCTGCAGGTCTAAGTACTGATACTTTCTTGCGGTCCACTCATATTTCCATTTCATCCACTGTTACTCTCTATGTTCTTGCTGATGTTCAAGTTGAAGGATAGTCCACTCAAAATGAAGCCACAATTCCCTAATCACCACATCACTCTACTGGCAGTTTCCGAAGCAGCTGGATCACATACTGCTCCAATTCCTGACTTCATTTTAAATGCTGATGCTGAAGATGCAGTGGCACACCTAGTCAAGAAACCGGTTGTTGATGAAGAATCTATTCATGAAAGTGATCCTGATGATGGAGAAGATATTGATGTTTCTAATATCAATGTACAATTAGATATTGATGAGGATCTTGATGAAATATTCTTTCCTGAAGGCATGATAGAAAGGGAGATCAAGATGAAGTTAGCTGAGTTGGATGCTAAAAATTCCAAAGAGTTTTTTGATGAGGAATGGAATTCTAAATGGAAGGATTCTAAATATTCTATATCTGCTGCTCATGCTTCTCAGAGTGTAACACCCCCGAATCCGGGGTCGGTGATCCGAGTTATCACGAGTTCCTATTTCACTTAATAACACTTAATCTTAATAAACAACCAACTACTGCATATTGTGACCCCACAGTACACATACCCACACACCATAAGTTATAGTCTCAGAGATGAATACCAAAAATAATACAAGTCATTACACCTCAAAAGGGTTTTAGAATAAATTTATATATTCTTGCCATTATTACAATTCATAAATATACATAGGTTTGGTACATCAAAGGTTGAAAGCCTAGCCTATTGGTAGCTCATACCTCGGCCATAGCGGCATCAACGCCTACAGGAAGCTGCGGAACATTTCCAATCTGTTCGCGAATTGGGAACTTGGTCATGTTCATCTTGCCTAGATGTTGTTGTGTGATGAAGAAATGAAGCAAGAGTGAGCGTTACAGCTCACAAGATAATATATAGTTTAATCAATAATGCAAGTATCTGAATCGATGACTTACTAAAAATCTTTATCAAGTGTAAAATAATTACATACTGGATATAAGCTTAGAAAGATGAAGTCACAAAATACTCCAATATACTTATACCCTTTAGAAAAATACTACTTGAACTACCACTGTTCAAAGTATAATAAGTTTTCAAAATTTGATCTCATAGATGAAGTTACAAGGTAAAACTTTGTATAAAACATTTTCGCAAATACTCTTGAGGGCTTTTATCTACTCAAGAAAACTCAAATCTTTGATCATTAACAAAATATGAAGTTACGAGATACTTCATTTGATGGAAACATCATTTTAAACTCGACCCTGCCAACACTAAACAATCACCCAACCCTAGCCTTTCTATCGAAGTGCTATGGGTAGTGTTGCAGAAATATCCAAACTGGATGATGAACTCATTATGAGAGTTTTTCGCGCCAGGAAGACATAATCAGTCACTGTAGTACAACCCCGCAATTTTCTACATGTAGAGGAGAACAGTCGGATTTACTTGTCGACCGAATGCTGGACTCCTAAGGAATGGACCGTCTTAGCGGAACTTTCGGGCCATTTGGGCCAATAAATAAGGCTGGGCCGGCGCTACTTGACCACTTACGCCACTCCTTGTTCAGATGAAATCCATGACTCTGAAACGTAAAGCTCATCTCCCCTTTCCCCAAGTAGAAACTTGTTTATACGACTCTACCAAGAAGTCACATCTAGTTGGAAAGGAAAACTAACTGATATTTCCTAGGTGATGCATATTAATGGATTAACTTTTTTTTAGAATTTTACTTCCCGAGTGTTGGGTAACTAATCAAAAACTCTTTTATTAAAACAACAACTTCGTTGTGAATATAAAGATACATCACGGAGCCAGATCCCTCAGATTTTTGAGCGAGTATTTAAATCCCCTTCGAAAGGAAGATCTTAAATTTGAAAACAAGTTTTGGGATCCGCTCCAACTTTAAAAATATTTTTGATAAATTTTGAAAATAATCTTTGGAAATATTTAAAGTATGAATGATTTAATAGTATCAATCATTTCCCGAATATTTGGAGAATATCGAAACATTATTCCTTAAGAAAATAAAGAATATTATTTAATAAAATAAGCGGAGTCATAAGTCCTTGAATGAATATTCAGACTAATATTCATTAAATAAAATAAGCAGAGTCATAAGCCCTCAAATGAATATTCAGACTAATATTCATTTATTAATTGAAATAAAGTAAGTTTCATAAGTAGAAAACTCTATTCAAATAATTAAAATAGTCTTTGATCATAATAAGAGTCTTAAATGAATATTCGTAAAATAATATTCCATTATAATTTAAGACTATCGAATAAACCTTATTCGATTAATAGTTTTGAAATCTATATATATATATATATATTATACTCGGGAACATCGTCTCCCGGTTTAGAAAACTGTTCAACTTTTAGGCCCCTATACTCAGGGTATATGCAAAATAATGCTTATCTCTAGCATAGGTATTATGCAGTTTATAATCAATTGAATCGACAAAAATATCAAGATTCCAAACCAGGCATGCATATATACGTCATATTAACATGCTTCAATATATCGCAAGACTTCCTAATAACAATCATGCAGTTAACTCAAGATAATGCATAAATATATTTACATCACAACAACAGTATACGGGTAGAAAACTTGCCTGAGCGATCGGGGGTGGTAATGTAATATCCGGGATATATCGTGTCATTATTTTTGTCAATAAATAAATATTATGTGTTTATTATATGAATTTTTGGTGAATTATCTGTTAAGTGGTATCCGTGTTTGAATGTTCTTAATTAGAAATTGGGCATTTTTGTTGTGAGGGTTATTGATTCAAATTGATTACACCAGCTTATAGATCGTTGAAAAATGAATCGTTTGGTGTATATGATGAACAGATGATAACTAGAAAGGCCTCGTCGAAAAATGGGTCGAAACGGCGGCGGAAACTTTGGATGAGTTTTCCGGCCGAAATCGATTGATTTGCTGAAAATAACCTTGCCAATGAGTTTCTGGTATTAAGAAGGCCATGTCCTGTTTGTTTGGTCGATTTCTGGTAGCTTTTACAGTCGTCGGAAAAGATCGCGGACCGCCATTAATGGCGGTCGGCCACGGGAGACGATGATCGGGGACGAAGACGGCACAAATTACCGTTTAGCCCCCCTGTTTTATCCAAAAACTTGTTTTTGTCCCTGAAGTTTTAAAAGTTTGCAAAAATAGGATTTATGTTTTAAAATTTTATAAAAACATAATTTCTGTTTTATATATTTTCAAAAATAGTATTTTCTTTTTATATTATTTTCAGAAAATTATTTTTAATTATATAAAATTCTAAAATTCATTATTTATTATAATGAAAATTATTTTTAATTGAAAACTAAATCTAAATTATTTAGTTAATTAATTTTAGTTGATAAATAATTATTTAATTGGTCAATTAATATTAGTGTTAATATTAATTTATTAATTGATTATTAATTAATTTTAATTGATTATTTAATTAGATTTAATTATTTCTTTTGATTTAAAAAATTTCAAAAAATAGTTCAAGCTTTAAAATATTATTTTAAATTAATTTTACGGCTCAATAATTATTATTAAATGATTTAAAAGTCAGATTCGGGTACGAACCCTGTTAATTGCTTATAACTGATTCATTGACCCGTTTTAATTCCGAAAAATGTTTAAAAATCCATATTAAATACCTGGAAAATCATATAAACCCCGAATCCTCTTTGAAAAATTATTTTTATCGAATATCTTATGCTATGTGTTATATGTGATCTGATTGATATGTGATCAGCTTATGTGTATATTTTTTAACTATTTTTATCGTAACTTTCAAACCCTAAGTTGGATTTGAGTGAAACGAAGGGTATATAGAAGCTTCTATCGAATAAAATAAAGTGAGAATGTGTATTGATAGATACTTGTGATGTCTAGCAGAGGAAGCGAGCCGTAGAAAGGGAAAGCATATAGTCAGTGATTGGGAATCGGTGAACGAGAGCAAGTGAAGCGTTAGCAGATTGAGATAAGGCAAGTGATTCCCAAACTGTCTTGATATGTATTTGGAGTAGTTCTATTTTATGTTGCAAGTGCTTTGAAGTATTTAACCTTAAAACCTGATTCCAGTTATTGATCTTTGAGCCGTAAGCCTTATTCTTTTGTAAACTACTAATTGTTGAATACCCAGATTCGAGCCACAGATATACGATACTACTCCACAAATACATACAAACTATATACCGATCACTGAACCGAAATTGTTTAACATGAAAACCTTCATACCTTATACATCAGAAGATAAATCCTTATAACCACGAGACTTTGATTCTTCTGTTATCTGATTCTTTTACCGGCTGATAGCCAATCCTTGTACTTACCTTGTTATACCTTTTGGTGATTAGAAATCACCTTATATTTGAAGACAAATGTTGTTTATGATTCTGTTTATTGATTTACATTTTTTATTCTGTCATTGTTATAGCATTAGATTATTTTATAAATATGGACCAGATTGGCGGTCAAACCAGACTCGTGGTCGTATTAGGCCAATGTGTGCCTTGGATCCAGTATATAGAGCAGAGCTGTATGCCTTGCTCGGGGATAGTGCGTGACTGATCAGCATCCTAACCTTAGTTTTTTAATTAAAAATGAATATCCAATTGTAATCATTGCTTTTCTAGTAAACTTGATACCCTAAATTATTTCATTTGATCATTGTTTAATCTCAGTATTGTAACTGTGACTTGCTGAGCTAGTTAGCTCACTCTTGCGAATCTGTTTATGTTATTTTCCAGTTAAGAAGGAGCTCGTTGTTAAAGAGGATCCCCAGTCAAGTGTGCGAGCTAGAATTCCAGGTTGAGACAGAATAAGCTAGCTGCAGACTTTTATTATAGTTTAAGTTTGAAAGTTTGTAAGAATGTTTTATTTTTAGATGTAAGTTAAACTAGATGGGTTTTGGTACGTTTGTAATATAAGTAAGATTGTGGCTTGTGTGCATACTTTAACCTGTTACGATCCGTGGAGTATGGTAAGTAGGGTCATTGCATATATTATTATTTTCATAAACATGTTTATAAATGGTGTGTGTGTGTTGTGAACCCCAAACTTCTGACTCGGGTTTGGAGGGTGTCACAGGTTTGGTATCAGAGCTACAAGTTATAAGTCACTGAGACAAGCTTAGATCGTCGGGAATGGGTAGAGGGTTAGGATTAAAAGTAAGAAATAAGAAGATAGAACGTCGAGAGGTTGAGTGCGGTTATATAGTAGGTGTTAGTATGATTTATGTAGTAATTAGAGATTCTTATCTTGTGATGTGATTTTCAAATAGTAGAGATGGCAGATTCTTTCATTCAAGTACCATCTGATCATTATGAGCCTTCAGTTGGAGGACCATCATCTGATCCACACCTTCTCTTCCACCGGTGTTAGCTATACTACCTCCTGTTGTGACGGCCGCACCACTACGAGCTATTCCACCCCTTGGTATGAGGCAACCTATCCGAGGACCCCCACCTGCTGGTTCTGAATCTACTGGGCATTCAGTTGCGGGTTCACCTTTTCATTTTACTCCACGCCCCGTTCCATATTATCAGTATGAGGCTCTTCTTTTGGAGCAAGAGGCCCTGTTGGTGCAGATTCAGGAGCTACATCATATTGTGAGGACTATAGATGTTGATAGGAGTGCGAGGCAGCTTCGAGAGGAGATTCATGTGACCCGGAGGGTTCTTGAGGCTAGATTGCATGGACCTACTTGTTAGTATGCAGGCCCAAGTGCTCTTACGGGATGGGCCAGAGAGGTGTTAGAGGATCTTGCGAGGCTTGGTGGACCGGAGTTTCCCTGGAGCTAGAAGACAGAGATGCTGAGATAGAGATGCTGTGACAGTTCTTATATATACATAAGTGTGTAGTATGTATCGGCAGACTTTTGATTTATATTTATAGACTAGACTTGCTAACTAGTGTGTAGGCCTGTTGTATCTTTCACTTTTGTTAAAGCGTTTTCACGCTTGTACTACCAAACTTTATATATATATACAAGTACCTTTTCTTTTCCAGCATTGTCATTTACATTACTGCACCTGTTTTACCTTACTTTATTTACTGCACCAGTTATAAACTCTTATGATAATATGTACCCTATCCCCTTAAACTGTTTACATTATGTAAAGAAGCATGCAATTTACTTAGTTCAACCATTATAAATGTTTTCAAGAAGAGATATTTCTGCTTTACAAAAGCTTTTCATAAAAAGGATTTGAATTAAGGCTAAATAAGTTATTTGATTTTTTATAGAAAAAGCCTCCCAGAAGAAATACTCGTTCTACCAACCAGAATGAAGAAACACGCAACAACAACCAGGACAACAATAACCAGAATGTAAATCCAGGTCCCATAGACCCAACAGTAGCCTAGATTCTCTAGATCTTGGCTCAACAAACAATCAACCCGACTCAATAGCAGCAGAGACAGACCAATCCTCATGTAACTTTTAAGACTTTTCAGGTGGTGAATCCTCTGGAATTCAAAGGTTCTTTAGATCCGATTGAAGCGAGATTTTGGATAAAGGAAATAGAGAAGTCATTTGCTTTAGTCAAGGTGAGAGAAGAACAAAAAGTTGAGTTTACAAGCTACTATTTGAAGAATGAAGCCACCTACTGGTGGGAAACTGTTAAGACATTGGAAGGAACGAATATTATTACTTGGGAAAGATTCAATGAGTTGTTTCTAGAGAAGTATTTTTCTCAGTTTGATCAGGATCAAATGGAATTGAAGTTTCTGGAGTTAAAAAGGGGAAATATGTCAGTAGCGGATTATGAAAGTAAGTTTGAGGATTTGTCAAGGTTTGTACCATCATATGTGGATAAAGTAAGAAGAAAGGTAAGAGATTCCAGCAAGGTCTTAAGCCATGGATCAGAGGGAAGGTAGCCATATTTGAGTTGGACATGTATGCAAAAGTTGTACAGAAGGCTATGATTGCAGAGACGGAGAGTGAAATGTCACAGAAGGAGAAGGAGAGTAAGAAGCAAAAGTTTAAGGGAAATGAGGGATTGTCACAAGCAGGGAAGTTTCCAAATTTTAACAAGAAGAAAGGCAAGTTTCAGCCTGGAAGCAACTTTAATTTTAAGAAGAAAAATGCAGGCGATGGAGGACAAGGCAACCGTCCAGCCACTGGGAATCAGCCAAATCAGCAGAGGCTAACTTTATCAGATTGCCAGGTATGCGGAAATAAATATAGAGGAGTTTGCAATAAGTTAAATGTGGTTTGTTATATATGTAACCAGAAAGGGAACTATTCAAAAGAGTGCCATAATCAGCCAGCCAGAGAGCTAGTGAACAAGGATCAACCTACTAGGAATCAAGCGGGCAAAGTTCCAGCAATTGGATTTATATGTTTCAAGTGCGGAAAGCCAGGACATATAGCAAAGAATTGCAAGACACCAGCCCCAGTCACTAATGCGCTGAGAATCATGGGATCCACTCCAGTAGTGAATAAACCTCCTGGAACTAGAGTTTATGACATGTATGTGAAGGATTCTATTCAGAAATGGCTGTTATGGCAGGTACGCTTACTATAAATTATTTATGTGCCAAAGTGTTAGTAGATTCGGGAGAAACTCGATCGTTTATTTCTCAAGATTTTGATGATAAGTTAAATTATTAAATTAGAGAATGACTGTGGAATTAGCAAATCAAGAGTGTATATTTGTTAATAAAGTGTGTGTGACCTGCGATGTTGAGATATCTGGCAATAAGTTTTGTGTGGATCTGATACCATTTAAATTAGGAGAATTTGACGTTATTTTGGGAATGGACTGGCTATCTAAGCAAAATGCTCAGATAGACTATCATAACAAGAAGGTAATTTTGAAGATGTTAGACGAGAGAGTGGTGACGTTTAGAGGACAGAGGCAAGCAAAGAAGTTCTTAACAATGATTCAAGCTAAGAAGTTACTACGACAAGGATGTGGGCATTTTATTGCTTATGTGATAAATATGAATTCAGGAACTAGCAAAACTTAAAGATATTCCAGTAGTCAATATGTTTCCAGATGTGTTTCTAGACGAGTTACCAGGACTTTCTCCAAATAGAGAAATTGAGTTTGCAATCGACTTAGAACCTGGAACGGAACTAGTATCTAAGGCTCGTACAGAATGGAGTTCGTTGAAATGAAGGAACTAGCAAAGCAATTGTAAGAGCCGTTAGAAAAAGAAGTAATTAGACCCAGTATATCCCCGTGGGGTGCACCTGTGTTATTTGTTAGGAAGAAGGACGGAAGCATGAGATTATGCATCGACTATCGGGAGCTCAACAAACTTACAATCAAGAATAAGTATCCATTACCTCAAATCGACGATCTGTTTGACCAGCTGAAGGGAGCCAAGTATTTCTCAAAGATTGATATGAGATCCGTATATCACTAACTGAAGATTAAAGCTTAAGATATACCGAAGACATCTTTCAGAACAAGGTTTGGTCATTATGAATTCTTAGTGATATCTTTTGGGTTAACCAATGCCCTATCAGCATTTATGGACTTGATGAACAAAATTTTCAAGGAATATTTGGACAAAATTATTATTGTGTTTATAGATGATATTTTGATCTACTAGAAATCAACAAAAGACCATGCGGAGCATCTAAGGATATCTTCTGAAATTTTGAGGAAGAAAAAGTTGTATGCTAAATTTTCAAAGTATGAGTTTTGGTTGGAGGAAGTTCAGTTCTTAGGGCACATAGTCAGTAATGAAGGGATCAAAGTGGACCCAGCAAAGACTGAAGCCATTATAAATTAGGAAAGGCCAAAAACACCAACAGAAGTGAGAAGTTTTTTGGGATTAGCGGGATATTATTGGAGATTTGTTCAAGATTTCTCAAAAATTTTGACGCCTTTGACGAAACTTACCAGGAAAAATGAGAAGTTTTTATGGAACGAGAAGTGTGAAGAAAGTTTTCAAGAATTAAAGAAGAGATTGATCACGACACCTATGTTGTCACTTACAGATGATCAAGGAAATTTTGTAATCTATAGTGATGCTTCTCATAAGGGATTAGGTTGTGTTTTGATGCAACACGACAAAGTTATTGCATATGCGTTTAGACAACTGAAACCTCATGAGCAGAAGTATCCTACTCATGACTTGAAACTAGCAGCAATAGTATTCTCTTTGAAGATTTGGAGACATTATCTATATATAGAAAAATGTGAGATTTATACGGATCATAAAAGTTTAAAGTACATATTCACGCAAAAGGAACTGAACAAGAGATAGAGAAGGTGGTTGAAGTTGATCAAGGACTACGACTGTACGATTAACTATCACCCAGGAAAAGCAAATATAGGGGTAGACGTGAAGCGAAAAAGAAAGATTGAACGTGTTGACAGTACCTGAGGAGTTATATAAGGAATTTCAGAAATTGGAATTGGAGAGCAGAATTTGCAAGCCTAATGAAGCAAAAATGTATAGTATGACTTTTCAGCTAGAGTTGTTAGAGAGAATTAAGAAGTGTCAAGAGGAAATAATGGATCAGGACATCAATCATTTGGTAGGAGAAGAGTTGTGCACTCAAAAGGATGATCAAGGTATTCTCATATTTTCTTCCAGAATATGGATTCCACCAGTGACAGAGTTGAAGAATGAAATTCTACAAGAAGCTCACAATTCAAAGTATTTAATCCATCTAGGGAGTACCAAGATGTACAGAGATTTAAAGGAGAATTATTGGTGTCCAGATATGAAAAGAGAAATTGCGGAATGGATCTGCAAATATTATACATGTCATAGAGTTAAAGCGGAACACCAGAGACCAAGTGGATTATTACAACCATTAGAGATTCCAGAATAGAAATGAGAGCACATTGTTATGGACTTTATAGTCGGTTTACAAAGGATGAAAGCAAACCACGATGCCATTTGGGTTATAGTGGACACAATAAATAAATCAGCTCAATTCCTACATATTAATGAAAGATTTTCAGTGGACAAGTTGGTTCACATGTATCTGAAAGAGATAATAGTTCGTCATGGAGTCCCCGTGTCTATTGTATTTGATTGAGATCCACATTTCAATTCAAGTTTTTGGAGAAGTTTTTAGGAATGTTTGAGAACTAAATTGAATATGAGTACAACTTATCACCCACAGACCGATGGCCAAAGCGAAAGAACAATTCAGACAATTGAAGACATGTTACGTGTTTGTGCTATTGAATTTAAAGCAAGTTGGGATGAGCATTTACCCTTAGTAGAATTTGATTACAGCAACAGTTATCATGCCAGTATCGGAATGCCACCCTACGAAGTTTTTTTTGGACGTAAGTGTTGATCATCAGTTGGACCCGAGTTGGTGCAACAAATGAAAGAAGTTGGTGAAGTTATTCAGAAAAGATTAATTGTTAAAAGTATTGTTAAAAGTGTTAAAAATGTTAAAAGTGAGATTTAGTATTGTTAAAAGTGTCGCCATGGAAGGCATTAACTAGATTCGGAAAGAAAGGAAAGCTGACTCCTAGATACCTTGGACCTTTTGAAATTTTAAAACATGTCGGCAAAGTAGCATATGAATTAGCGTTACCCCCGCATATGGAGCACATGCATAATGTCTTTCATGTATTGATGCTTAAGAAGTATAATCCAGATTCCAGGCATGTAATCGAATACGAGTCGATGGAACTTCAGGCAGATTTGTCTTATGTAGAAAGTCTGATAGAGATTCTAGAAGAAAGAGAGAAGGTGTTAAGAAATAAAGTTGTAAAGTTAGTAAGAGTATTGTGGAAAAACCCAAGGGTTGAAGAATCAATCTGGGAGCTAGAAAGTGATATGTGAGAAAAGTACCCTCATTTATTTACTTAGGAGATTTTGAGGACAGAATCCTTTTAAGGGGGGAAGGATGTAATATCCGAGATATATCGTGTAATTATTTTGTCAATAAATAAATATTATGTGTTTATTATAAGAATTTTTTGTGAATTATCTTTTAAGTGGTATCTGTGTTTGAATGTTCTTCATTAGAAATTAGGCGTTTTTGTTGTGAGGATTATTGATTTAAATTTATTACACCAACTTATACATCATTGAAAAATGAATCGTTTGGTATATATATGATGAACGGACGATTACTCGAAAGGCCTCGTCGGAAAATGGGTTGAAACAGCGGCAGAAACTTTGGATGAGTTTTCTGGCTGAAATCGATTGAGTTTCCAGAAAATAACCTTGCAAATGAGTACCTGGTATCAAGAAGTCCATGTCCTGTTTGTTTGGTCGATTAATGATAGCTTTTAGAGTCGCCGGAAAATCTTGGTAGCCACCGTTAATTGCGGTCGGCTACCGGAGACGATGATCGGGGACGAAGACGGTACAAATTACCGTTTAGCCCCATGTTTTATCCAAAAACTTGTTTTTATCCCTGAAGTTTTAAAAGTTTGTAAAAATAGCATTTATGTTTAAATTTTTTATAAAAATAGGATTTATGTTTTATATATTTTCAAAAAAAGTAGTTTCTTTTTATATTATTTTCAGAATTTTTTTTTTAATTATATAAAATTCCAAATTCATTATTTATTATTCTAAAAATTATTTTTAATTCAAAAATAAATCTAAATTATTTAGTTAATTAATTTTAGTTAATAATTAATTAATTATTTGGTCAATTAATTTAAATATTAATTTATTAATTGATTTAATTAATTATTATTAATTTTAATTGATTATTTAATTAGATTTAATTATTTCTTTTGATTCAAAAATTTCGAAAAATAGTTCGAGCTTTAAAATATTATTTTAAATTATGTTCAAGGCTCAATAATTATTATGAAATGATTTTAAAGTCAGATTCGAGTATTCGAACCCTGTTAATTGCTTATTATTGATTCATTAACCCGTTTTAATTCCAAAAATGTTTAAAAATCCATATTAAATATCTGGAAAATCATTTTAACCCTGAATTTTCTTTGAAAAAATATTTTTATCGAATATCTTACGTGCTATGTGCTATATATGATCTGTTTAATATGTAATCAGCTTATGTGTATATTGTTTAACTGTTTTTATCGTAACTTTCAATCCGTAAGTCAGATTTGAGTGAAACGAAAAGTAGAAAGAAGCTTTTATCGAATAGAATAAACTGAGAATGAGCATTGATAGATACTTGTGATGTCTAGTAGAGGAAGCGAGGTGTAGAAAAGAAAAGCAGATAGTCAGTGATTAGGAGTCGGTAAACGAGAGCAAGTGAAGCGTTAGCAGATTGAGATAAGGCAAGTGATTCCTAAATTGTCTTGATATATGTTTGAAATATTTATGTTTTATATTGCAAGTGCTTTGAAGTATTTAACCTTAAACTCTGATTCCAGTTATTGATCTTTGAGTCGTAAGCCTTATTCTTTGTCAACCATTGATTGTTGAATACCCAGATACGAGCCGCAGATATACGATACTACTCCACAAATACATACAAACTATATACCGATCACTGAACCGGAATTTTTTAAAATGCAAACCTTCATACCTTATACATCAGAAGATTAATCCTTATAACCATGAGACTTTGATTCTTCAGTTATCTGATTCATTTACCGGTTGATAACCAATCCTTGTATTTACCTTGTTATACCTTTTGGTGATTGCAAATCACCTTATGTTTGAAGACAAATGTTGTTTATGATTCTGTTTATTGATTTACATTATTTATTCTGATACTGTTATAAAATTGGATTATTTTATAAATATGGACCAGATTCGTGGTTAGACCAGACTCGTGGTCCTATTAGGCCAATGTGTGCCTTGGATTCAGTATATAAAGCAGAGTTTTATGCCTTGATTGGGGTTAGTGCATGACTGATCAACAGCCTAACCTTGGTTTTTAAATTAAAAAAGAATATCCAATTCTAATCATTGCTTATCAGTAAACTTGATACCCAAAATCATTTTATTTGATCATTATTTAATCTCAGTATTGTCACTGTGACTTGCTGAGCTAGCTAGCTCACTCTTTGGAATCTGTTTATGTTCTTTTCCAGTTAAGAAGGTGCCCGTTGGTAAAGAGGATCCCCAATCAAGTGTGAGAGCTAGGATATTTAAGTTGAGATGGAATAAGCTAGCTGAAGACTTTTGTTATAGTTTATGTTTGAAAGTTTGTAAGAATGTTTTGTTTTCAGATTTAAGTTAAACTAGATAGGTTTTGGAACGTTTGTAATATAATTAAGATTGTGGCTTGTGTGCATACTTTAACTTGTTGTGGTCTGTGGAATATGGTAAGTAGGGTCATTGCATGTATTATTATTCTCATAAACAGGTTTATAAATGGTATGTGTGTGTGTTGTGAGCCCCAAAAGTTCTGACCCAGGTTTGGAGGGTGTCACAGGTAAAAGGTCTGGTGTGTGTTCGATAACCTATAAATAACATATAAGCCGGAATTAAACCACGGTCGCTTAAAGAAACTAGACTTTATCCACTTAGTCCCTAACGCTCGCTTTTGCGCTTAACGATTTACATTAGTCGCTCAAGTACCCTCGGCTCCACCATTTTTATAAAATTAACCATTAAACATTTTAAGATGAACCTTTCGCGAGTACATTACCAAATACCTAATCCACCTTACATAATTTTTTTCGTAATCCAATTAGTCTATTAAGGGCCTTAAACAAGGTTTCAAAGTTATGCGAGGGGTAAGGGTTCGTTCGCGAAATGCCGTTACTTAAAACAAGCGTTTCTCTTAAACCGTAAATCGGATATAAGCGAACCACATACCAAAACGAAGCTTACGACATGATATAGCTAAAAATGGAAAAGGTAAAGTTTTATTAGTGAGTTTTATGCTCCGAATTCTAAGCAAAATCAGTCTATATATAAACGGGCATTATGACGGCTATGTTTACGAGTTTTCCAAAATTTACCAATCCAAATCAATTCATTCCAACTACAATTCATCCACAACTTCAAGATACAACCCTAGGATACTGGTATTAGCATAAATGGGCTCAAGAATCCCAAACCAATCCAACATCATACTACCTCCAAAATCAACTAAATTACGTAATCAAACAAAGTTCAAATCATGCTTATCATACAAATTATTACTTATTCATCCAAACCATCTCAAATCTCAAACAATCAAGCTTAGTAATTAAAGGTTCAGAAGCTTTTATACCTTTTTTGGAGGGTGTAAGTTACTAGGGAGCCTCAAAGAGCCTTGATATAACCTCCTAATACCTTGATCTTGCCAAAAAATCAAGAACACAAAGTTAATTTCTAGAGAAACACTATTCATCATCTTCTTCAATGATTTATTGAAAAATATTGGCATGGAAATGATGGCTTAAAATCCTAGTATATGTAGATCTAATCATCAAGAAGCTTAGTTAAATACCTTGCTAAATAAAAAGGAGTGGAGTTTGAGCTTTGCAATTTTCCTCCTTGCTTTCTTTAATGGAGCCGAGAGCATGAATGAAAAAGGGGGAAGAAAAAAATGCTTCTTGATTTCCTTGCTTGCAATTTATAGGCTAGCTTGCTTGGTTAATTTTTAAACTAGGTTAGTTAGTTAGTTAACATACTTGGCTAGGAATCAATCTTGCAAAATATCTTCTTAACCATGCTTACATCACTAAGCTTATGTCACTTCATTGCCACTTGTCAAATTCTTGTGGTATGAAGGTGTCTTACCTTTTCACCACATGATTTAGCTTCTCTTGGAAGCTTTCTTCCCATGATACTTGCATGTGCTTGCCCCTTGGTTGTTTATTTGTTTTACGGTTCGCTTAACTCTCGTTCTCGTTAATCGTTTGAGGGATCATATCTGGGATCTTATTACTTGGGCTTCCCTGAACCTTCCTTAATATTTTATAATCCTTTAATGATCCTCTCTTATAATCCTTGCATTTAAATTATTATAATTATGTTACCTTATACTTAATTCTTTCTGTAATAAATCGAATTTTCGAGACTTTGTAAAATAATTGATGCATAGTAACCCTGAGGATCGGGGAAACGTTTTAGATCACACTATGTTATGCATGAGAAATTTAGTTTCCAAGTCGATAACATGATTATATGTACCAAATGAGTGTGTGTAAACACCATTAATTTTCGAAGAAAACAAACTTTGTAAAATGACCGTATCTATGAACCATCGAGAAATACGAGAATCACAATACAATTATGAATCTAAAATCCTACAAATTAAAACCTAAATACAAGGCTTTAAAGCATAAATGATGTATAAGAAAGGATTTACCCCGCGAACCACTTACGAAGATTTATTACGAAAACGAAGCGACCAAGAGAATACGTAGGCGAATAAATAAAACGCATCAAGCCATGCAAACCATGCAAACTAATTAGTAAGAATGTAACCAAAGATTAGCAACTAAATAGTAACCAACCTAATGAGCATAGGAACCTAGCTAGCAAATAGTAACATGAATAGTAATGAAGTACCTAGCTAGCATCCTAGCTTTGAAAATATTGTCCAAGCTAGCAAGATATTGATAGTTTTGCATATCCTAGTATTATATACTGAAGATTTCATCACCATTTGAAGAAGCAACGAAGGCAATCAATAAAGAATCTCTCTCTCTCTCTCTCTCTCTCTCTCTCTCTCTCTCTCTCTCTTCCAAATAGCTCCATTCGGTTATTTTGAAGAAAAACAAGAAACCAAATTGCAAACTTCAACTTCTAGCCATGGAAAAATCCTCCAATTAATTCCTAAGCTTCCTAAATTTTTGAAATCATTTCATTAAGGTTTGGATGGTTAAATAATTCCATGAAAAGGTTGATGAATAGTGCCAAATAGTAACATTTACTGATTTCTTGATTTTTATGGCAAGATTTAGGAACCTTAAGCACACCCAAGCCTCCCCAAGATTCATCTATCAAGAAGAAAACTTTCCAAGCTTTCAATAAAGATATAAATCTTTATCCAAACTTTGTTTAAGGTTTAAGTTTCAAGAAGATTATGGATCTCAGTTATAAGCCTAATTTTGATGGTTGAAATGTTGTTTTCTTTATGATTAGTTAGTTAGTTATTAAGGTTGATATTGTGGCCTTAAGAATTTGATTTTCTTAAGAGGATTAAGTGTTAAAATGATGGTATGGTGATGGTTGATATTAGTTAATGAATTAGAGCAAAAACGAAAGCCGAGTCACGAGCATAACGTCATTAAAACAAGCAAATCATAACCTTACATTTTCTGCAGAAGTACAGAATGTATAAACTGTGATTTCTTGAAAAGTAAGACTTGAAAATGATAGATCTTGTTTTAAGGATTGTTTAGGCGCTTGAATCGCATAATTTCGATTTACGGTTCAGAAGTTAGGTCCGTTTTAGTGAAAACGATTTACGCGATAAAAACTGCTACGAATTACGAACCTTGAAAATAGAAATTATCGACTTAAAAATATTCAAAAATCATGAAATTTTTAAAGACATCAAGAAATGGAGTTCATTAACTAAAAAAAAATTCAAGTGAAAATATGGATTTTTCAGTTTCATAAAAATATTGGAGCTGAGACCGCGCGAATAGAAATTCTTAAGAATCGCGAGTGGAGCCGAGAGATGAAATGTAAAAGACATTAACGGACATAAGGGATTATGAAAAGAAAGGGAATATGACAAATACCTATAATTATTGTAATAATGAGAGTAAAGTGAGTCGCGTAAATGAATAGTAAGTATCGGTATGTACAAGTAACGATAAATACGAACGGAATCTAACAGAACGATAATTATTCATGATTATAGATTTATGGACAGACCCTAGAGCACCGTCCAGCTCGAAGTACTCAGTTTACGAACCATGTTTTATATATTGTTATGTTGTGAAGATTGTTTTACGGTTTTCGTACAAATGACATGTTTTCCATGATATTAAAATACGAGTTTTTACGTATCAATAACAATTGAGATTACGATGAATATATCGTAGAATATTTTGACGCTATAGTAGAGCGTGATGTACAATTGTAATACCGAGAGTCGGTCAGCTTTTATAAAATATAAACCCGGGAATCATCCTAGAGATGTTTTGGACGATTAAAAGTCCATAGCTATTTTATTCCGAGGGATTCGATGTCCCCTCGCAAAGCATTAAATACCTCAAACTTTTATTAAAACGATTTCCAAAGATCGTGTTCTCGAAACTTATATTATTTATTTAAATGATAAATATTATTTTAAATATTCATTTAAAATAATAAGCATTCTTATATGAATATATATTTATAAATTTTAAATATTTAACATCTACCTAAGATTTAATCTATTTACTTAAACATAAATCAGTTGGGGAATATTATTTCGCATATTCTTTTAAAGTAGAAGTGATAGGGATAAATAAATTATGATTGTATAATTAAATACTGCATTAATTGTACAAGCTGTGGGCTGCTAGACCCAATAAAAAGATATATGAAACTCAGACCAGAAAGGTTAAGCCTGATGGACCGAATCAGGCCTGATGGAATAAAAAAGGCCCAAAAGCCCTAATTATTAATTAATTTCGTAATTAATTAATAAGGGAAGAATCAGCTAATGAGAAGAGTCCCGATAAGGATATAAATCCTTATAGATTAGCCTCAAGGGGACCTAAAAGGATAAGGAATCAGCTTCCTACTTCCTAGGACTCCTAAGTCTATCCTAATTCAGAGGCTTGTCCACCAAGTCTCCTATACCAAGTCCAATTCAAGGACTCCCAATATCTATATAAGGGGTCTCATCCCCACCAATCAGAACTACGTTTTTTGGCTTGATTCTCTAATTCACAGAGATACGTAGGCATCTCGTAAAGGCAGAATAAAGCTACGAAGTACGAGAGCAGCCATTAAAGGCCTTGAGCTCCCAAATCTTAGTATTAAATACAGCAAGTAATAACCTTAGCTTTTTACCCATAACATTTGGCGCCGTCTGTGGGACACTTCGGAACAACAACCATGGCGAGAACACGGAGAACAACCAGCACTCTGGAGGAGGGAACACCATCAGGGACAACCCAGGTGATTTCATCAACCGTGGAGGTTCCTCCCCATTCAACTTATGCATCTACTCAGGGGGAAGCCCAGACAGGGGCAACTCATCCTCAGCCACAAGGGACAACTCCCCCGACTATTCAAGGTACGAATCCTCAAGTTCAACAAATACATATACCTGTGAATTCTCGGCCCGTCGGGTATGAATATTCAACTATTGTTACTACTAACCCCCCTTATGGGATGCCCCTTCACCCTGAGGTTGGAGGAAGCGGATATGCTGGGCGAAGCGAAGCACGAGGGCGGTCGCCCCCCTATATACGAGGTTTGGATCCTATCCCTGAGGATCGGGAATTTTCTGGTCCATACACTGAAAGAGACTCTGAATCTTCGGATGATGAAGTGGCCCCGAGAAGGAGGCGTCCTGGAAAAGAGCCAATGGCCGATGGAAGGCAACGCCCCCAAAGCACCCCAGGGGCGAATCCCCAAGAAGTGCAGGAAAAGATCAGGGCTCATGAGGCTAAAATCCAAAGGCTGAGGCGTGACTTGGAGGCTCACCAAGCCACCAGAACCCACATACCTCCTAGGGGGAGAAATCCTCCTCCTATCATAGACCTGGATGGTCCGGTAAGAAGAAGGGCTGCTGTCCCAAGAACTGATCCGAGCAATCTCCTTCCCCTTGGAGATCCTGATGATCCAACTCCACCCTTCACAGAAGAGATAATGAATGCCCATGTCTCAAGGAAATTCAAGATGCCCACTATCAAAGCCTATGATGGCACGGGAGACCCCGCTAATCATGTTAGGACATTCTCTAATGCACTGCTGCTGTAACCCGTGAATGATGCTATAAAATGTCGGGCCTTCCCTCAAACCCTGTCGGGTATGGCTCAAAGATGGTACAGTCGCCTACCCCCAAATTCTATTGGATCATTCAGAGAACTAAGTCAGGCTTTTATTAAGCAATTCATCAGTGGAAGAGTCCATGAGAAAAGTTCAGCATCTCTTATGAGTCTTGTGCAAGGAGCTAAGGAATCCTTAAGAGATTACCTGAATCGTTTTACAAAGGAGGCCTTAAAAGTCCCAGATCTTGATGATAAGGTAGCCATGATAGCATTGCAACAAGGAACTAGGGATGAGTTTTTTAAGATGTCTTTGGCCAAACGACCCCCTGAGAGCATGTTGCAGCTCCAAGAGAGGGCAGGGAAGTATATCAAGGTTGAAGAAAGTATGAGGAAGACCGTAGTAAGTAATGAGCCCACTGGAGGCAAGAAACGAAAAACTGATTTGGAGTATATCGCTAAGGACAAATATCCTAGAACCGAACAAAACCCTGATTCAACCCCCAAGAAGGGAGGACCTGGGCAAAAGTTCACTGAATACGCTAAGCTGAATGCTCCCAGAAGTCAGATTTTGATGGAGATTGAGAAAGACAGAGATATTCGCTGGCCTAAGCCCTTGAAGGCTGATCCCGCCAAGCTAGATAGGGGCAAGTATTGCAGGTTTCACAAAGATGTTGGCCATGACACCGATGAGTGTAGGCAATTGAAAGATGAAATTGAGTTTTTGATTCGAAAAGGAAGATTGAATAAGTATACTGGAGATGGAGGGGACAGAAATAATAATGGAAGGAAGAACTTTGAAGATCGTAGGAGGGACCAAGATGATCAGGGGCGGAATCCCCAACCTAGAGGACCAGTTATAAACACCATTTATGGAGGGCCGAGACCTCAAGGGCCTGTGATAAACACGATCTTTGGAGGTCCAACTGCTGCTGGATTGTCCAAAAATTCCAGAAAGGCATATACTAGAGAGGTTATGCATATTGTTGGAGAAGCCCCGAAGAGGGCCAGGACAGAAGTAACATTGGCTTTTGATGATTCCGACCTAGAGGGTGTGAAGTTTCCCCATGATGACCCGCTGGTCATAACACCAATAATAGGAAATAGCCCGGTTAAGAGGGTCCTTGTGGATAATGGTGCTTCTGTGGATATCTTGCTCCACGACACCTTTCTAAGGATGGGGTATAACGACTCCCAGTTAACACCAACCGACATGCCGATATATGGATTTGCTGGAGTAGAATGTCCTGTGGAAGGGATAATCAAGTTGCCAACCACCATAGGTACGGAGCCAAGGCAAGCAACGCAGATGCTGGATTTCGTAGTGGTAAAGGCTAGTTCAACTTATAATGCTATCATGGGGAGAACAGGGATACATGCCTTCAAGGCAGTCCCCTCTTCCTACCATTCAGTCATGAAGTTTCCCACCCGAAATGGGATTGGAGAAGAGAGAGGAGATCAAAAAATGGCTAGAAGCTGTTATGTGGCCTCTTTGAGGGCAGATGGAGTCGGGGGGCAGGTTCTTCCTATTGAAGATATGGATGTTCGAGAAAATGATGAGAATAGAGGAAGGCCAGCAGAAGAATTGGTTTCGGTTCCTTTAGATCCCAAGAATCCTGAGAGGATGACTTTCATTGGAGCCACATTAGAGGAGCCCCTTAGAGGGAAGTTAGTGAAATTTTTGCAAGAAAATAGTGATGTGTTTGCATGGTCAGCAGCTGATATGCCAGGCATAGACCCGGAGTTAATTACTCACAAGCTAAACGTGGATCCAAGTCGGAAGACAGTGAAACAAAAGAAAAGAAATTTTGCCCCGGAAAGACAAGAGGCTATAAAGCAGGAAGTGGAAAAGCTCTTAGAGGCTGGTTTCATTGAGGAGATTCAATTTCCGGAGTGGTTAGCAAACCCTGTAATGGTGAAGAAGGCTAATGGAAAGTGGAGGATGTGTATAGACTTCACCGATCTGAATGATGCATGCCCCAAAGACTGTTTTCCGCTGCCTAGAATTGATACTTTGATTGATGCCACCGCTGGACATGAGATGCTGAGTTTCATGGATGGGTTTAGCGGATACAACCAGATCAAAATGCATAAGGATGACATTCCAAAGGTATCATTTATCACTGACTTTGGTGTTTATTGTTATATTGTTATGGCGTTTGGTCTCAAGAATGCAGGAGCCACCTATCAAAGGTTGGTGAATAGAATTTTTAAGGATCTTATTGGTAAGACTATGGAAGTCTATGTTGATGACATGTTAGTCAAGAGTCTAGTAAAGACTGATCATATAGCCCATTTAAGGGAAGCTTTTGAGGTCCTGAGGTACCACAAGATGATGTTGAATCCGACGAAGTGTGCTTTCGGAGTAGGATCTGGAAAATTCTTGGGATTGATGGTCTCAAAGAGGGGAATTGAGGCTAACCCCGATAAAATAAAGGCAATCCTGGACATGGAACCCCCAAAAACTGTCAAGGATGTTCAGAAACTCACAGGAAGGGTTGCTGCGCTAGGACGATTCATCTCCAAGTCAGGAGACAAGTGCTTGTCATTCTTCAAGTCATTAAAGAACATTAAAGACTTTGTATGGAGTGAGGAAAATCAGAAGGCATTTGAAGAGTTAAAGAAGTATATGGGCCAGGCCCCGTTGTTGGCAAGCCAGTTCTGAGTGAAATTTTATTCTTGTACTTGGCTGTTTCAGAAAGCGCCTTGAGCACGGTGTTGGTTAAGGAGGAACTGAAAGTTCAGAAACCCGTATAGTATGTCAGCAAAATTTTGCATGGTGCTGAGTTGAATTATTCAGCCATTGAGAAATTCGCTTTAGCCTTGGTAATGGCTTCAAGAAAGCTGCGTCCTTATTTTCAAGCTCACCAAATTGAAGTGCTAACAAATCAGCCACTGAGAAATATCATTCACAGTCCCAAGGCAAGTGGGAGACTGATTAAGTGGGCAATAGAGTTGGGAGAGTTCGATCTCAAGTATAAGCCACGTACGGCCATAAAAGCCCAGGCACTAGCTGACTTCGTGGTGGAATGTACCATACCCAACCAAGAAGTCGGGGGGCAGGAAGATACCATACCTCAAGACAAGGGAGTCGACAATGGGGACGAGGAGAAAGAATATTGGGTTCTCTATTTTGATGGAGCATCAAAAACAAATTCCAGTGGAGCAGGGTTGGTTTTGCAAAGCCCTGATGGATTCTTAATTGAGTATGCCATGAAGCTAGACTTCCCAACCACAAACAATGAGGCAGAGTATGAAGCCCTGATTGCTGGCCTTGGTCTAGCTGGGACACTTAGAGTCAAAAACTTAAAGGTCCGTGGAGACTCGAAGTTGATCATATCCCAGGTAAAGGGAGAATTTGAAGCAAGGGATGATACGATGGCTAAATATGTTCGCCTAGTAAGGGCTGTGATGACCCAATTTAATGAATGCCATGTTGAACACATTCCAAGGGAAGAAAATGCTAAAGCAGATGCGCTATCAAAGTTTGCTTCATCTGAGATTGAAGAAAGTTCAGGAAGTGTGTACTTCCGTGTTTTGAAGACACGAAGCATAGATGTTAAGCTTGTGGCTCCCGTAGGCTTGGGGACGTCATGGATTGATCCCATCAAGGCTCACATTCAGACCGGTTGGTTGCCAAGCGATGCAATTGAGGCACGGAAGTTAACTGTTCGAGCACTAAGGTACTCTTTGATAGATGGGATTCTATATAAAAGATCTTTCGTGGTTCCTTACTTGAGGTGTCTCAGGCCCGATGAGGCACGCTTAGCTCTTGAGGAAGTGCATGGAGGTATTTGTGGGCAACACTTGGGGGGCAGGGCCTTGGCTCATAAGATAACTCGTTTAGGCTTCTATTGGCCAGAAATGATGGCTGATGCCAAAGAATATGTAAAGAAGTGTGATCGTTGTCAGAAGCATGCACCAGTCGCCAGACAACCCCCCGAGATGCTGACCTCTATCAATTCACCTATTCCCTTTGCTATGTGGGGGATGGATATTCTAGGGCCTTTTCCTATGGCCACAGCACAAAGGAAGTTTCTGATTGTAGCCATTGATTATTTCACCAAGTGGATCGAAGCCAAACCTTTGGCCAAAATCACAACTAAGCAGGTTGCACAATTCCTGTGGGAAAACATTATGTGCCGATATGGAATTCCCCGTATCCTCGTCACTGACAATGGAACACAATTCAACAACGAGGAATTCAAGAAGTATTGCGAAGAAAATGAAATTGAGTTACGGTTCACCTCTGTGGCTCACCCGCAAGCCAATGGGCAAGCGGAGGTAGCAAATCGGATAATCCTGGATGGACTAAAGAAGAGGATCGAGAAGTCAAGAAATAATTGGGTAGATGAGATACTTCCAATATTATGGGCCTACAGGACTACTTGTAGAGTCACGACAGATGCAACTCCTTTCATGTTGGCATATGGGGCGGAAGCAGTAGTTCCCGTGGAGATATCACATTCCTCTCCAAGGATTCAGGCCTTCGATGAGAAAGAAAATGAGGAAGGGCAGAGATTAGCCCTGGATTTAATTGATGAAGTGCGAGATAAAGCACATGCAAAGATAGTAGAATATCAGAAAAAGGCTTCATTCTATTACAACCTAAGGGTTAAAGAGAGATTTTTTAAACAAGAAAATCTAGTCTTGAGAAAAATAGAGGCTTCTGGTGTTGGACAGAAAGGAAAGCTTGCCCCAAATTGGGAAGGGCCATACAGAGTCAAGAGCGTTCAGGGTAGAGGAACCTACAAGCTGGAAACTATGGAAGGTTTTGAAGTCCCGAGGACCTGGCACGCACAAAACCTGAAGGTTTACTACGTGTAAGATGGTCGAAGTACGATTCCCACTTGTCATTATGACAAGTAGGTTTAAAAGCACCTTGAAGCTTTGTTTGCATAGTATTTTTCTTTTTTAGCTATTATAGATCAGGGTCGAACCCATATTATGTAAGGTTTTGGAAAACCAGACTTGAAATTGAAGAGTTCGAAATTATTTCAACCTATGGATGTTTGAGTTGTGATAATACTTGTGTGACCCATTAAGCCAAGTTTGAATATTAAAGTATCAGAAAAATGAAGGAGAGAATGCAAATAAGGAAAGTAGCATAGCCCCGCAGGGTAATAAGTTTTAATACAAACAAAAGTCCAGACATAAATTAAGGATAAAATTACAAAATAGAAAAACTACTCCTCCATGCGGGAGCCTTCATTCTCTTTCTCCTTATCAGCGCCTTCAGCGTCCTTCGCAGGAGAAGCGGGAGGAGAAGCAGTGTTAGGATCCAAGATGCGATCATCTGGCTGAGGAGAGTCGAAGAGGGCGTCTATGCTGTCCTCTGACTCAGCCTGCTCAGGACTTATAAAGTCCTTAGGGTCGACTAAGCCCGGGTACTTCTCAGAAACAGCCTTCACGGCCGCATCCCATCCCTGAGTGAACTGTAGGGAGTAAAGACCCTCATCATGAATCTCCATGAGATTCTTAAACTTGTCAGAATCCATGTAGTCATCAATGAGCTTATCCTTATCGTTCCTAAGTTTCACCAGCTCGGAATGAGCCTTAGCCAGCTCCTCTTTCTTCGTGTCTAGCTTCTTCTCTAGGACCTTGGCTCTCTCCTCCCACTTCTTCATCTCCTTTTCAAAAACATCAGAGTTACCCTTCCAAGATCTAGCCTGATGTAGGGCCGCCTGGAAATAGGTATTACTCTGCAAAGAAATATGTATGAGTTGGTGCAAATTTATTGGGATACAAGAAAAGTTGAAATTCACAAAAGGAAGAGAAGAAAAAAGAAAATTACCGCAGCTTGGGCTTGAGAGCCCAGAAGCTCAATAGTCTCGACATCACTCCCCGTAACAATGTCAGTGAAATCATGGGGAGTGATGGAGTGGTACGACCAATCCTTGGCATGTTTGGTGGATCCAACCACCGTATCGCTCCTCCTGAAGCCCCAGTTAGGCCTGAAGGAATGTGCCTTAAGTGGAGGATCCACATCGTCCCCCAGCTCGACCACCGGGACGTGGGGCTTAAGGAAAGTAGGACCGTCAGGTTTGCTCCTGGGATCCCTGTTTAACTTGGCCCTCTTCTGGCGGCCAGATTCCCCCTCCTTGGGCCTATTGACGTTATTAATAGCCTCACAAGCTGAAAGGAAAAGAAGAAGGAATATTAAAATCCAGAAAAAAGAAAAAGTACGGTTAAAGAGAAGGAAAAATAATTTCGCAGGTATAAGTTTACCCTTATCACTGGCCTGGGAGAGACCAACTTTCTTCAAGGAAAACTCCTCTAAAAGGGTCCAGGTGTCTGTTTTCCCATCGTCTGAAATTAAGGCTTGGTAGGCCACCTCCTCCTCATCAGTTAATCTGATGCTACCAGGACTACCATCTGATACTTTGCAAAATGGCCTACGGAAGAGTGTGGCCCAATCACCCCCAGCCCAGGTCAGCCTAACAAACTCATCCCTCCATTTAGGGTTGTTCTCAACTATAGAGTTACTATCAAAGATGTGGGGAATTTTGGGCCGTTGGCGAATTAAAACCCAGCCCGGCTGACTCATGGAACTATTATAGAATTGGAAAACTTTCCTAAAGACTGCTACGGAAAGAGGAAAGCTATTCCTGAGACAAAGGACCATAAAACAGATAATGTTCCTCCAGGCGTTAGGAGGGAGTTGACAAGGGTTGATTCGTACATCGGCTAGTAAACGAGGAATAAATTCGTGAAATGGGAACCTAAGACCTGCGGTCAGGGCTCCTCGATAAATGAACAGGGTATCCCCCTCCCAATTACAAGTCCTATCCCCAGGGGCGGCTGGAGTGATCCTAAGGTGGGGTGGAAGTCTGTACAGGGTATTCATAGACTCTATCCTACCATCTAACTCATGAAAAGTGTTACCATGATTATACGAATCTAACTCAGACAGAGAAGGATATTCATCACCTCTCGAGTTAATCATATCAATGAGGGAAGTATATGGAGATTGAATTTGGATGTTTGTACCTCTCTTAGAGACATTCATCTTCTACAAACGAGCTAGGTCACGGTCCGCCATTAATATGCTTCGGTTGAAGGCTTGAAACCCAGAAATACTTGAGAATGGAGGAGCTGCGGTGGCTTTGGTCGCCGGAAATCGCCTTCAAAAGGGAGAACTTTAGAGAAAAATGTGAGATGAAATGAGAAGTGGGAAGTGAAGTGAGGATTCTCACTCCACACTACACTTATATAGGCGAAAAGCTCGGAATACGAGGCATTTTTAGGCCCATTTAGCCAGGCCCAACCTAAAGGCCCATCTACAAGAAGTATCAGGAACAATCTAGAAGCTCCTGTGAAATTTAAAAAGTCAAAAATCGACCAGAACCTTAATATGGTTCGATCAGAGTCCTGATCGATGCAAAAGAGAGTCCTGATCGATATCTTATTCGAACAGAATGGAAGAAGTCCCCTAAGATCGATCAGAGTCCTGATCGACAGAGAAGAGAGTCCTGATCGATATCTTATTCGAATAGGAGGGAAGAAATCTCCTAAGATCGATCAGAGTCCTGATCGACAGAGAAGAGAGTCCTGATTGATATGCTATTCGAACAGGAGGGAAGAAATCCCCTAAGATCGATCAGAGTCCTGATCGACACAGAAGAGAGTCTTGATCGATATCTTATCCGAACAGGAGGGAAGAAATCCCCTAAGATCGACCAGAGTCCTGATCGACGGAGAACAGAGTCCTGATCGATATTCCATTCGATCAGAATGGTCGAGAGCCATTTAATTTGTTCAGAGTTCTGATCGAAATCGATCAGGAATCCTGGTCGATTAAGCCCGTGTAGCAATCGACTAGGGTGTCACTTTGAAGGCCAATTCGGTCAGAATCCTGATCGAAATCGATCAGGAATCCTGTCGACCAGAGTGTAAGATCCTGAGCTAATTCGATCAGGATCCTGATCGATTTTGGCTGCATCCTGATCGATTTTGGCTGCATCCTGATCGATTTTGTCTGCATCCTGATCGATTTCGAATGCATTCTGATCGTTTTTAAGCCAGAAAATTAAGGATAAGTCCCGGGAAATTAGGGAAAAATCCAGAAAATTAAGGATAAGTCCCGGGAAATTAGGGAAAAATCCAGAAAATTAAGGATAAATCCCGGGAAATTAGGGAAAAATCCAGAAAATTAAGGATAAGTCCCGGGAAATTAGGGAAAAAATCCAGAAAATTAAGGATAAGTCCCGGGAAATTAGGGAAAAATCCAGAAAATTAAGGATAAGTCCCGGGAAATTAGGGAAAAATCCAGAAAATTAAGGATAAGTCCCAGAAAATAAGGGAAAAGTCCCAGAAAATTAGGGAAAAATCCAGAAAATAAGGGAAAAATCCAGAAAATAAGGAAAAAATCCCGGAAATAAGGGAAAAATTCCTGGAAATTAAGATAATTCCTGAATAAAAGGAAAAATTCATTGTAAATGTGTAGGTTGCTCCACACTTTACGGAAAAACGAAACCCTGTAAGGGAACAAATAGACTTAACTTCTGCGAAACCTAATCAATGTTTCCCAAAAGTTGGGGGGCAAATGATAGGGATAAATAAATTATGATTGTATAATTAAATACTGCATTAATTGTACAAGCTGTGGGCTGCTAGACCCAATAAAAAGATATATAAAACTCAGACCAGAAAGGTTAAGCCTGATGGACCGAATCAGGCCTGATGGAATAAAAAAGGCCCAAAAGCCCTAATTATTAATTAATTTCATAATTAATTAATAAGGGAAGAATCAGCTAATGAGAAGAGTCCCGATAAGGATATAAATCCTTATAGATTAGCCTCAAGGGGACCTAAAAGGATAAGGAATCAGCTTCCTACTTCCTAGGACTCCTAAGTCTATCCTAATTCAGAGGCTTGTCCACCAAGTCTCCTATACCAAGTCCAATTCAAGGACTCCCAACATCTATATAAGGGGTCTCATCCCCACCAATCAGAACTACGTTTTTTGGCTTGATTCTCTAATTCACAGAGATACGTAGGCATCTCGTAAAGGCAGAATAAAGCTACGAAGTACGAGAGCAGCCATTAAAGGCCTTGAGCTCCCGAATCTTAGTATTAAATACAGCAAGTAATAACCTTAGCTTTTTACCCATAACAAGAAGTGTTCGAGATTAATTATTTTAATAAGTGTTAATTAATTATTAAATATTTAATTAATGATTTTATATGGTTTCAAACTCATAAATCTTATTTCAAAATATTTTTCGAGTTTCAGAAAATCTTTTTGGTATTATCCGAACTTCGAAAAATATTATTTCAATATATATTAATTTTATTTTTATAAAATTATGGGACTTTCAATTATACTATTTCTTTATATTTTTGAATTATTCACAATTTTTGGGAATTTTTGGCATATATATTGTATATATTAAATATTTAAAAATTAGAAATTAATACCCAAAAATTATAAAATTAGGGGCCAATTTATTATAATAGATGTATAATTAGGGCCTTAATTTTAATTAGGGATATTATTTTTACTACTATAAATAGCCTAATTTTATTTCATTATTATTAATTAATTATTAAAAATCAGAACAATCATAAAAATTCTTTGTTTTGGGGTCGGATTTTCCAGAGTCGGGTGAGGCAATCAATCGGTGATTTTGAGCAGTTTCCGGCATCAAATCAAGTGATGCGAGTACTCAAATTCATCCTTTTGATATGTTCTTTCGATTTCTAGTATCAATTTCATGTTTTAAACTGTTATTTTTCAATTTCTATTTCTAAGGTTTATGTTCGAATTTGGTCTTTTTGATTCTAGGGTTATTAAGATGATTTGATAATTGATATAGCTTCTCTGTGATGTTTACAATCGATTACTGGTAGTTAATTGAACAAACGATTCCTGTATGATCGAATTCGATTATTAGGGTTTATACACAATTTATGATTTGAACGTTTATGATTGAGAAAGCTGAGGTATGTAGGGTGTTAGGGCTTTGATTGTATAGTTCATAAGCTTTGATTTGAGATATAGAACACGAAGTTTCATGTAGAAATCAGTGATTTCGATAGTTGGCCGGAAAATAGTCGGGTTTGATCGGAGTTTATGATTCCGGGATGATGATTGAATGGTATATTTGAGATGTTGAGTTGATTTGGAATCGATCCCAGTCAAGAAAGGGACTAAATGATGTTTGTTTTAGCCTGAATTTGACTAAACGGAATCGGGAAAACCCACCAGAAACTGGGAATTTTTCGGCGAGTTCTTCCTGACCCGTTTTGTTCATCTTAACCCGGTTGCTACCCGTTTTGCAACCCGGTTTTGATCCATTTTGTCAGAAGTTCAATTTCTGACAAATGTTTCTGCATTTTTATTTTTTACTTTTTATTTTTATTAATTATAAATTAAGTTTTATTTATTTTATAAGTTGATTAATTAATTATTTAATCAACTAATTTATATTATAAATAATTCTGAAATATTTTCTAAAATTCGAGATTAATTTTTTCTTTAATTATTCATTATTTATTTAATATTTATTGATTATTTAAAAATGATTAATTATTTTGATAATTAACCAGATTATTTTCAATCATTCATAATAATTCATTTTAATTCCAAAAATTATGGAAAAATCATTTTTAATTCTGATTTTTCCTAAATAATTATTTAAAAATATTTTTTGAGGTTCAATAATTTTGGATAATTATTTATATTAATTAATAAATTGATTTATTCTTATTTATCGAATAATAATTGAACCGTTTATCCGATTTAAGCGAAACGAAAGTCCATCGACTTAGAAAAATGATTTATTTTCATTAAAAATAGTTTTAAGTCCTAATTTCTTTTAGAAGCGAGTCGGCTTACGATATTTAATTACTTATAAAGAAGAGTCCAATAAATTCCGAAAAATAGGAAACGAGTCAAATATCGTTCAGTAAAACGAATAGCGAGTCGATTTAGATTCTAAAAATTATTTTAAACTTAAAATGACTATGTGAATTATGTGCTATGTGAATTATGTGGTTAATCGAGTTTTAATTGTTATTATTTATTATACGAGTCAATAATACATGTACGGGTAAACGATAAAGGTTATGTGAATTCGGTTTGAAACGCGATTGAGGTGCGAGTTGACTAAATGAGCATCTTTCTTTGTTAGAGTGGAAGCCAACAGGGCAGATCGAGCCGGTGTTAGAGAACGGTGAATTGTTTGTGATAGATCACGTGAAAGGAAAGTTTTTTCCCTATTCTAAATTCAGAATAGTGAATTACTTTCAGATTCTTATCGCAGTTACACCCTGATAATTCATGTTCACAAACACTGATACACAATTATCATTCCTTTGTTCATATTTCATTTCGATTCCTAATTTCTCTTAATACGTTGAATTCTCTATTCATATTCCAATAGTTATATAAATATAAATATATCTTGACATATTCTGATGTTGGGATACAACAAAGCATACCGATTGTTCCGGTTGCTCATCTATGGACTGGATGGTGACGATTAGGATCAGGTATACACTTGATCCTGAGGATCGGAAAATTTACCAGATCCTGGTGTTGGGCCGTAGAGCCTGGGTCCCCGAATGGATTTATACATTGAGGTATGGATCTGCACTGTATTCTGGCTGATCAGCAGGATATAGATGTGAACTTGTGTCCAGTTCAGTTTATTGATACTCACCGATAATGGCCTTTGTTCATTTCTTGCGAGGTTATATCTTTGCAGATGTAACCAAATTACCGGTTCATTTAGCTTTACTATAACATTGTTTATATATTGTGAACTTGTTGAGTGATTTATGGCTCACCCCTTTTTTTGTTATTCACTTATTGTTTTTAGTTAAGAAGGAAAATGAAACATATCAGGACTCGCGTGGTAAAGAAACGAGTCAAGCAGCGGGACCCTC
Organism: Apium graveolens; assembly: GCF_009905375.1. NCBI lineage: Eukaryota > Viridiplantae > Streptophyta > Magnoliopsida > Apiales > Apiaceae > Apium > Apium graveolens. The sequence goes on along the minus strand of NC_133650.1, from coordinate 249,354,700 downwards.
TTATACCAAAAGTGTTGACCCTGATTCAGGAAGAAAACTTTGAGTTACCTGAGCAGGTATAGTGTAGATAGATAATGTGTGTGTTTGAATAAAGATGAATGTGGTTTAAAACTTGTTAGATAATGATTTGTAATAAAGAGAGTTTTGTAAGATTTTAAATTTGGCTTGTAATTAAGTTAGAGTATAGTTCTTGTTTTCATACTTTAACCTAAAAAGATCCTTGTTAGTATAAAAGGGGTTTAGATATGTATCTGTTTAATTGTTATACATGCTTGGTATAGTAACCTCATGACTTATACCCCGGGTTAGGAGGGCGCTACAGTTGGCATTAGAGCTGTAGGTTTTGGTCCCTGAAAATAATAACATTATGATTAAGATAAGATAGGAAGATCACATAAGATAGGAATAGGAAGGTTAGGATTAGATAGTTTTAGATTAGGGAATTACAAATTTTAGGAATACTGAGTGACTCTTTTTCTTGATTTGTTATATTATCAGATGGCATCATCCGCATCGTCTGAGAGGAGTGTTACCAGGCCAGTTGCACCAGTGATACCGCCAGTGTTAGCTGAGATACCAGCACAGATACCTCCGCCACCTCCACCACAGTTACCACAGGAGCCAGTACCACCAGCTCCTGAGCAGATACCCGATCCTATAGAGATGTTTAATCCGCCAGAGTTCTTTGAGCCATTACTTCCACCTCCACTACCTGTAGAGTATCAATTTATACCGGAGATAGAGGCAAAGTTTTTACCAGCTACAGTGCTACCTCCTATGCCAGTATAGGCTCCAGAGCCAGAGATATTTCAGATGGCCCCGGTCGAGGGGATCGATGAGCATGATGTGGGATTACAGTTAGGTTTGTCACAGCAGGGTGTTTTAGGGATACCTAGGGTTCCATCTCTAGAGTCTGTTGGACAGGTTGCAGGGCCACACATGGTACCGTATCACGAGTACAGTATTGTGAGAGAGGATGTAGAGTATTAGAAATCTTAGTGCAGAGAGATCATGGGGTTGTTTGAACAGAGAGATAGAGGACCGTTAGCCGCACTTCAGCCAGATTACATGATGAGGTAGAGACTACAGTAGACGGTGTCTAGTGCTACTCTTGAGTTAGATGCCTTGATGCATGATGGGCCGTGTTAGATATATTTGAGATGTCATCTTTAATATAATTTATGTTTAGTTTTCAGAACTTAACAACAGGACAAATCAGGACTTACTGAAATCAGGACTTACTGGAAGTCAGAACTTAATATCAGAACTTAAGGTCATATCAGAACTTAAGTACGGGAAGACTTTCAGATAAGGAATGAAGCTGATTTACAGGAGAAGATCGAGACTAAAACAAAAGAATATATGCATGGAAAGAGTTAGAAGACTGGAAAACTTGTAGAAGATATCTGATTAATATATTTTAGGAAACAAAATTGTATTCCATATCAATTAGAATATATCTTGTAACTGTGTACCATATGAACACAAACTTAGGGTTTATACTATATGTGTTATCATTATCGAGAAGATTATACATTGTAACCTAGCACCTCTTAGTGATATTTGTTCATCACTAAGAGAGAACAACAGTTCATATTATAACAGAGTTTATTAAATATACTTGATCTTTGTTACATACTTATGTTAAATCGATTTAATTGTATAAACACTATATTCAACCCCCTTCTATAGTGTTGTGTGATCTAACAAGTAGTATCAGAGCCTTTCTGTTAACACACATATATTAAAGATCCAAACAATCATGTCTGAAGAAGCACAAACCCCAACTAAGCCCACCAAAACTCAAGAAAATCAAAACACTCAAACCAACAGTCGATATGAGACTATTACGGTTCCCATACTGAGACCTTCTGAGTATCCAATATGGAAAGTGAAGATGGCTATGTTTATGGAAGCTACAGATCCAGAATACCTTGATAGGATTAATGAAGGACCATATAAGCCTACCAAGCTCTCTGTTGCAGTTACAGATCAACCAGCAAAGTCCATACCAAAGGAGAAAGGTGATTACACAGCTGAAGACATCTCAACTATTTCTAAGGATGCAAGGGTAAGGCATTTGCTGCATAGTGCCATTGATAATGTCATGTCAAACAGGGTAATTCATTGCAAGACTGCAAAGGAGATATTGGATGCTTTGGAGACAAGATGCCGGGGAACTGATGTAATCAAGAAGAACAGGAGGACGATACTCACTCAAGAGTATGAGCACTTTGACTCAAAAGCTGATGAGTCATTAACTGACTTATATGACAGGTTTGTCAAACTCTTGAATGATCTGTCACTGGTGGACAAGGAATATGATCTTGAAGATTCAAATCTAAAATTCCTTTTAGCTCTTCCTGAAAATTGGGATTTGAAGTCTACTATCATAAGAGACAACTATAACCTTACTGAAACTACTCTTGATGAAATTTATTGTACGCTCAAGACTTATGAACTTGAGATGGATCAAAGGAGCAAGAGGCTTGGAAGAAAATCAAGGACAGTTGCTCTTAGAGTTGAGGAGGAATCTCCTAAAGTGGTTTCCTCAAAGAGGGGCAAAGGAAAGGCTCTCATCATAAAGTCTGATTCAGAGTCATCAAATTCTGATGATGATGATTCAGAAACTGAAAATTTATCTGAAGCTGATGTTGATGTAGAGATGATACAACTGTGTGCTCTTATGGTGAAGGATATCATAAAGCTAGCCTATAGGAAATTCAGAAAGGGCAAGAAGTTAACCTGGAAAGGTGGAAGTTCTGATAAGAAAGGTTTCAGAAAGTCTGAAGGCAAAGGAGGAAAGTCTGACAGAGGAGACAACTCAAATGTCAAATGCTACAATTGTGGTGAAAGAGGCCACATATCTCCTGACTGCAAGAAAGGAAAAAGTGACAAAGGCAAGGCACTTGTCACAAAGAAGAAAAGTTAGACAGATACTTCAGATTCTGAACATGAGGTGAACTATGTCTTGATGGCAAATGCTGATAGCAGTCCTGAAACTGCTGAATTGAAGGTACCTCAAACAACTTATGTTTTTCATACTGATGATATTATTGAGTTGAGATTATATCTCAAAACCATGTTTATTAGTTATAGAGATCAGACTTTAACATGTGAAAGATTAACATCTGAAAATCTTGCTTTTAAAAAGAGAAATGACTATTTAGAAAAGGAGTTAGTTTTTCTTCATCAAACTAAGAAAGAAAGAGATGATGCTTTGTATGTTAGAGATGAAGTGTTAAAATTGAATGAATCTCTAAAAGCTGACTTAGAAAAGGAGAAAGAGATTATCAGAACTTGGACTAACTCTGGCAGAACAACTCAAAATTTACTAAATAGTGGAAACTGGAAAGAGGGCTTAGGTTATGGAGATGATAAAAGTGAGAAAGGAACTGAACAAATTGAGCCAATTGTTGTTAAACATACTGTTAAGCCAAAGGTAAATCCTGTTAAGTTTGTAGCAAAAACTGTTAAGTCTGATTCTGAAAAGATGAAAGAGTCTAGGACAGAAGTCAAAGAAAAGTCAACTTCTGACAAATTAAAACAGGATAAACCAGCTGAAGTTAACATAGGCTTGATGACAAAGAAGCAGCTTAAGCATAAGCTGAAAGAGATTAGAAATGTGAACAAAGTAAAGGAAGCTTGGAAAAATAGGAATGGAAAGGAAGGTGTGAATAAAAGCAATAACTATATGCCTGTTCCTAATGCTCCTAGAAAGAAATACTATAATAACTGTGGAAACTCTAACCATCTTGCTTCTTTTTCAGGAAAAATAAAGATATAAACTCTTTACCTCCTACATCAGGAGTTAAGAGTCAGTCTGATAGGTTTAAGCCATAAAATCCTTGTTTTCATTGTGGTAGTTTATGGCATTCCATTTATACTTGTAAGGAATATCATAGTTAGTACTATGATTATTATCAAATAAAACCTTTTTTGAAGAAAGTTAGTATTATTCCTTCGAATGTAAAGTCTGATGCAAAGTCTGATATAAACTCTGATAAATAGCATGTTAGCAAAAAGTCTGAAATTAAATCCGCTGCAAATGCTAACAAACTTAAAAAGGCCAAAGGATCCAAGCAAGTCTAGGTCATTAAAACTAACCAATAGTGGTCTTTGTGATTGCAGGGCAATAGGAAAAACATCCTAGTGCTGGACAATGGATGTTCAGGACATATGACTGGAAATAAAGCCCTGCTATTAGACTTTGTGGAGAAAGCTGGCCCAGGATTTTCTTATGGAGATGGCAAAATAGGAAAAACTCTGGGATATGGTAATATCAATCTTGGGAATGTCATCATTGAAACAGTAGCTCTTGTCTCAGGACTTAAACACAATCTGCTGAGTGTGAGTCAAATCCGTGACAGAGGTTATCATGTGGATTTCTTTGAAGAACATTGTGAAGTTGTAAGCAATTCAACAGGCAAAGTGGTTCTGAAAGGTTACAGGCATGGTAACATATATGAAACCAGACTTTCAACAAGTTCTGATGGTTCCACAATATGTCTGTTGAGTAGAGCATCAATTGAAGAAAGCTGGAATTGGCACAAAAGACTCTCTCATTTAAATTTCAACAACATAAATTAGCTAGTAAAGAAAGATCTTGTGAGAGGACGGCCAAAATCAGTATTTGCTCCTGATGGCCTCTGTGATTCATATCAAAAGGCAAAACAAAGAAAATCTTCATTCAAGAGCAAAACTGAATCTTCAATTCTTGAGCCTTATCACTTACTACATGTTTAGTATGGATCAAAAACTAAGGTATATTAATTGATGTGCTTATTACTAGGGAACATGAGCTTCGAGGCTTGATTTGACTGCTCTTGTGTTTCGTGACTCGATCTGCCTTACAAGATGCCTACGTACCTTGTTGTGCCAAGGATCAAGTCAAAAATGTAGTTCTGATTTATGGGGTGAGGCCCCTTATATAGATGTTGGGAGTCCTTGAATTGGACTTGGGTTAGGAGACTTGGTGGACAAGTTTCAGAGTTAGAATAGACTTTGGAGCCCTAAGAAGTAGGAAGCTGATTCCTTATCCCACCAGGTTCCTTGGAGGCCAATCTACAAGGATTTATGTCCCTATTAGGACTCATATTGATAGCTATTTTCTCCCTTATTTAATTAATTATAAAATTAATTAATATTCAGGGTTGTGGGCCTTCTTTGTTCCATCAGGCCTGATCTGATCCATTAGGCCTGATCAATGTGTTAACTTTTTTGGTCTTAATGCCATTCATCTTCTTATTGGTCCTTGTAGCCCAAATCATGTGTAATTAATGCAATATTAATTACGTAATCATGATTTATTTATTCCCTATAATTTTCCCCTAACTTTTGGGAAACAGTGGCTAAGTTTCGCAGAAATTAAGTTCACTTGTTCCCTTACAGGGTATCGTTTTGCGTAAAGCGTGGAGCGACCTACACATTTACAACGATTTGCTTTATCCCTATTATTTAGGAATTTTCCATGAATTATGGGACTTTTCCTTAATTTTCAGGAATTTTTCCTGAATTATGGGACTTTTCCTTAATTTTCAGGAATTTTCCCTGAATTTTGGGACTTTTCCTTAATTTTCAGGAATTTTTCCTTAATTCTGGAATTTTTTTCCTTAATTTTCTGGAATTTTCCCTTAATTTCTGGTAATTTTCCCTTAATTATGGGATTTTTCCTTGATTTTCTGGATTTTTCCCTTAATTCTGGGATTTTTCCTTGATTTTCTGGATTTTTCCCTTAATTTCTGAAAATATTTACATTTTCAGAAAATATTTTAAGGAATTTCCTTCAATCTTCCGTAATTTTTCAGGATTTTCCTTTTTTTTCTTTTTTCTTTCTTTTCTTTTCTTTTTTTTATACCTGGTTCGACCAGGAATCCTGTTCGACCAGGATCCTGGTCGAATTAACCCTCAATTTGCCCTGATCGACGGGTTTTCGAGCAGGAATTTTCGAGCTAGAGTCCTGGTCGATTTTCGGCCAGGATTGTATTTTTTTTGTCGATCAGAATTCTGCCCTTTTCGGTCAGGATGTTTGTTTTCGGACCGAATTAGCCCATTTATTATCTCCTGGTCGAGAGTGTTTTCGAGGAGGGATGTTCGACTAGGTCCTGACCGAATTTCGGTCAGGATTTAGTGTTTGACTTTGACTTCCTTGACCAAATTACGGTCTTTTGCTGCCCAAGTCGTGGTTAATTTCGATCAAGAGAATTCGATCAAGAATTTTGAACAAATCTTGATCGAATTAGGTCAGGGTTTTTCTGAACTGGGTTTTCCTTCCCTTTGGGCCGTGGTTCTAGGCTTCACTGGGCTTGATATATTTTTAGGCCCAAAAAATTTGGGTTTATGAATTTTCAGTCATGGACCCTTACACTGGGCTTTTCATATCCACGGGCCCAATAAAATTTGGGTTGGGCCTTAATTCTTAATCCCAATTCCAGAATTTTCCAGAATTCCTGGGGTTCTTTTTGGATTCTTCCAGAATTTTCAAGAAATTTATTTAATTTTAAGTTTTATTTCTGGATTCTTCCAGAATGTTTTTTTTTGGGCCCAAATGGGCTTTTTTGAGGCCCAATTTGCCCTCCCAGAGGCTATATAAGAGTGTGAGGGGAGTGATTTTATTTTATACATCACTTCACTCCTCTTCACTTCTCCAAACTCCCTCTCTACATACTCCTCTCTTTAGAAGCTTCTTCCTCTTTTTTAAAAAAATTCCGGCTAAGTCCCTAGCCTTCTCCGACCTCCTTCCTTCCAAGGTTCCAAGGTCTTCCAACTTCTATCAATGGCTGATAAGAATTCCGGGTGAGCGGTCAAGGTAGCCTCAGCTTCGAAACGAGGTAAAGATGTCGAAATCCGCTCTTTTTACATGTCTTTGATAGATATGATTTTAACTAGGGGGACGAATATCCTTCAACTGCACATCTTGATTCTTTCAATCATTGCAACACATGGCATAATATAGATTACGATAAATTAAATGCACGTTATAATGTTCATCCTCCTCTTAGGCTAGTTCCAGTTTCCGGTGGCGATCGTACTTGCCACTGGAAATCCGATACTCTTTTTGTTTACACAGATGCCCTTGATGCTGGGCTTAGCTTTCCTTATCTTCCCTTCATTCCTCACTTCCTAGCTGATTTGCAAATTAACCCCTGTTAGCTTCCTCCAAACGCCCGGAGGAACATTTTATGTTTCATGGTTTGTTGTCTTAGGGGAGGTTTTCCCTTATCTGTAGCTGTTTTTAGGAAGATTTTCCAATGTTATAACAGTTCTTCGAGTATTTGTGGTTGGGTCAACATTAAACAAAGGCCCAAGTGTAAGCACATTTTTAACAGCGCCTCCATTCCCGACAATAATCAAAATTGGAGGAATAGTTTTGTCGAGTTAAGGTGGGAGAATGGTGATTGGGGCACCCTCTTCAGATCTTCCTTCGGGAAGGTAAGTGATGGTAGCCTCAAATCCATTCACCTAACCCCCGAGGAAACTATCATTTATGATGAGCTTACTCGGGATGATGGTGCCACTATCAGCTGGACTCTTTTGGAGGAGTTCTCCCTCATCCATGTGGGGCTATCCTCTGTTTCTCAACAGGGTATTTTTCTTCTCTTCTCGTTTTTACTTTCATTCATGCATTATTGACACCACTTATTTTGTTTTTTCTCTTGTTTTACAGCTGCTAAGGAATTCAATGAGGATAATGTGCCTCTCGTTGAGGAGACTGCAAGGATGAAGAAGGCTCGCCTTGCGGGTCTGGATACTCGGGGAAAGGCTACGGAGCCTAGCTTCCTACAGAAGCACAAGGAGCCCATGGTGGAGGTTCCAGCTAAGGGAGCTGAAGCCTATAGTGCCCCTATCACTGCTGCTGCTCCTGTCTCTGCTCCTACGGGCGCCTTTCAGCCTCTTTGGGGATCCACGAAGCACGACTGGTATTGGTCTTACCACGGCATAACTCCCAAGGACTCCACCGATATGGTAGATACTCCCGACTTGGAGAGAATAAAGCTCATGGGAGCTCAGTCCTTAGCCTCGGTATGACTATTTCTTACAATTGTACTCTTTTTTACTTGTAGCATTCACTTGCCTTACATTTCTGTTTATTGTTTCATTTCAGTCTAACGCCTACTTCCAAGGCGTTGTGAAGGAAGCTGAATCCTGGAAGAGGGCTTCGGACAAAGTGGATAATGCCATCAGGAAGTAGTAAAAGAAGTATGTTGCCTTAGAGAGGAGGTTCAAGCACATGGAGGAGGAGCTTGGAGAGTCCAATATTGAGCTGGTTGTTCTTAGGGCCGAGAAGGACAAGGCGATTGACAACTTCTTGGACTCAGAGGAGTTTACCCAGTCCATGAGGGTGAGGGATGATTCAGTGTTCCCTGGGTTTTTTAGGACTGGCTGGGACACGGCCCTTGGGACCGTGAACGAGGCATGTCCTGATATTAACCCAGCGGACTATGTCTGCCCTGATGACGAGGCTTTACTGCAGAGGTTTCGTACCCGAGTGGTTGTCTCGGATCGTATCCCTCAGGACCCGCTTCTTCCTCCTCCAGAGTCATCTTCCAGGCCTGCTGCGGATGATAGCTCTTCCTCCTCCGGGATGACCGAGACTTCTGGCGAGAGCGGAGGAGATGATGATATAGATGCTGAAGGCACCTCTACTCCTTAGAGCTTTTCTAGCCCTGCATGGCTTATTTATTTTATATTGTCTTTGAGACTTATCTTATCAGACTTTGTATTATTTATTTGAACCTATTTTATTCATCGAATTTTATGCTTTCATCTCATGCACTTAGTTTACTTGTCTTGTTACTGGAATTCAAACAAATTTTGAAAACTTTCTGAATTTCACAAATTGTTGGGATTCATCCCTTACACAAGTCTTAATAAACCTCAAAAAAAAACTAAAATATGTAAATCCTAAGTGTAACACCCCCAGATCCGGGGTCAGGGATCCGGGTTGTCACGAGTTCCATTTCCCTTAATAATACTTAACCTTAACAATCAACCAACTACTGCGTACTGTGACCCCACAATATACACACACACACCACAAGTTATAGTCTCAGAGATGAAAACCAAAAATAACACAAGTCATTTATTCCACAATTATAAACCATTTCACCTCAAAAGGGTTTCTGAATAATTTACATATTCTTTACCATTATTACAATTCATAATATACATAAGTCTGGTTCATCAATAGTTGAAGCCTAGCCTATTGGTAGTTCCTACCTCAGCTACGGCGGCATCAATGCTTCCAGAAAACTGCGGAATGTTTCCTAACCGCTTGCGAATTGGAAGCTTGGTCCTGTTCATCTTTTCTATCTAATGTTGTGTGATGAGAGAAGAAAGCAAGGGTGAGCAACAAGCCCACCGAAATAATATGCATAATAATTAACAATATATGAGCATTCTCATAGTACTCATGAAAGTCTTGGTCAAGAAGAAATGAACCAAGTTTGACCTCTTAATGCGACGAAGTCGCAAAATATTCAGTATATATACTTATATACTTTTCAAAATCTTTGAAATCCTCTGCCATGTATAATATACACAGAGTTCCAGTTTATAACTGTATAAAAATATCGTTGCAAGGTGATCTCATATATCTAACCTTGTCTCAACGTTTTTCTGAAAATCTTTGTCATGCATAAGATAATCATTTACTAGATATAAGTTGAAAGGATGAAGTTACAAGATACTCCAATATACTTATATCCTTTCTGAATACTACTTGAACTACCACCGTTCAAGGTATAAATAGTTCATCACATATATGGAGCTACAAGGCATAACTTGTATAGAATAAATTTTTGAAATATCATTCAAAAGAAATGAAGTTACGAGATACTTCATTTGATGGAAACATCATTTTGAAAACTCGACCCTGCCAACACTCAACAATCGCCCAGCCGTAGCCTTTCTATCGAAGTGCTCTGGGTAGTGTTGCAGAAATATCCAACTGGATGATGAACTCATTACGGGAGTTTACCGCGCCAGGAAGACCACTTACGATGATCAGTCATAGTAGTGCAACCCCACCATTTTCTACATGTAGAGGAGAACCTGTCGGATTTACTTGTCAACCGAACACTGGACTCCTAAGGAATGGACCGTCTTAGCGGAACCTCCAGGCCATTTGGGCCAATATAATTAGGCTGGGTCGTCGCCACTCGACCACTTATGCCACTCCTAGTTCAGATGAAATCCATGACTCTGAAATGTAAAGCTCGTCCCCCCCTTTCCCCAAGTAGAAACTTGTTGATACGGCTCCACCAAGAAGTCGTATCTAGTTGGAAAGGAAAACTCACTGATATTTCCCAGGCGATGCCTGTTAATGGATTAACTTGTTCCAAGAATTTTACTTCCCGAGTGTTGGGTAAGTAATCAAAAACTCTTTTATCAAAATAGCAACCTTGTTGCGAATATAAAACACACCACAGAGCCGGATCCCTCAGGTTTTGAGCGAGTATTTAAATCCCCTTCGAAAGGAGGATCTTAAATATAAAAATGAGTTTTAAAATCCGCCCTAACTTTTAAAATCATTTTGAAAACTCGAAAACATTTTAAAGAATGTTTAGAGTAACACTGATTTAATAAAATAAATCAGTCCCGATATGTTAGAAAGTATCTGAATATTATTATTTAAATAATATTCCCATAAGGATGATCCTTATAAAAATAATCGAGGTAGGAGTTTTAAAACTCATACTTGAAATGAATACAATAACCAAAGATATACTTATACGAAAGTATGATCTTTATTTGAATAATCGAAAATAAGTTTGATTATCGAAACATTGTTCTTTAATAAAATAAAGAATATTATTTAGTAAATAAGCGGAGTCATAAGTCCTCGAATGAATATTCAAAAATAATATTCATTAAATAAAATAAACGGAGTCATATGTCCTCGAATGAATATTTAAAATAATATTCATTAATATGAATAAACGGAGTCATAAGCCCTTGAATGAATATTCAAAATAATATTCATTAATAAAAATAAAGTTATCGAATAAACCTTATTCGATTCATAGTTTTGAAAACTATATATATATATATATATATATATATATATATATATATATATTATACTCGGGAACATCGACTCCCGGTTTAGAAAAATGTTCACCTTTGGGTCCCCTATACTAAGGGTATACGCAACTACTGCTTATCTCTAGCATATGTATTATGCAACTTATAAGCAATTGAATAAACAATTAGATATCAAGATTACGAAATAGACATGCATATATACCATATCAGCATGCTCCAATATATCGCAAGATTTGCTAATAACATTCATGCACTTATCACAAGATAATGCATATACATATATACATCACAACAACAGTATAACGGGTAGAAAACTTGCATGAGCGACTGGGGGTGATAAATGGCTTGGGACGAGTCTGGTAACCTATAAACAACATATAAGTTGGAATTAAACCAAAGTCGCTTATGAATCTATACTTTAACCAATTAGACCCTAACGTTCGCTTTTGTGCTTAACGATTCACTTAAGTCGCTCGAGTACCCTCGGCTCCACCATTTTTAATAAATTAACCATTAAGGGGTTTAAGGCGATTCTTTCGCGAGTACCCTACTAACTGCCTAATACACTTAACATAATTGTTTCATACCCCAATTAGTCATTTAAAGTCCTTAACCAAGGTTTCAAACTAAGGCGAGGGGTAAGGGTTCGGTTGCGAAACACTGTTACTTAAAACGGTCGTTTCTCCTAAACCGTACATCGGATTCAAGCGAACCACATATCAAAACGAAGCTCGTAACATGAACTATCTAATCATGGAAATGGTCAAAACCTAACAGTGAGTTCATGGGTCCTGATGTTAAGAACAAAAACAGTCTAAAGTAAATCGGGCATTACGACGGCTATGTTTACGCGATTACCGAATTTTATCCTACTCCAAATCAACCACAAATCAATCACAATTCAACCATACAACGAAAATCCATCCATACATCACTACAACAGCCCCAACACCTCAAGTTTTCCAATTTATATTATTCTCAAACATGAACTAAAACTATTCTTAAGTTCATTAACTAATAACCAAGATTTACAACTCCAAAAACATCACAAAACCAACTAATCTCTACATATTCAATCACCATGATTCTCATGAACTATCCTACTCATAATAAGCTCTTAATATTCAATAACAATGCTAGGTTAAGATATTATACCTTCCTTGGTGAGTAAGAGTAACTAAGGAGCTTGGAATCACCCTTAAAAGTCCTTACCAAAGCTTAATCTAACCAAAAACACAAGATCAAACATTTTAAATTTCTTGAAAACACTATTCACTCTCTTCTTAAATGATTTATTGAAAGAGATTATGAAGGAATTTGGAGCTTAAACTCCTAGGATAGCCATAACTAATCATAAGGAACCTTGGATAATTACCTTGCAATTTAACAATGGTTGGATCTTGGATTTTGAAATTTTTCTCTTTGAAAAAGAAGAAAAGCCGAGAGCTTCTCTTGAATAATGAGAGTCAACTTTGTTTTTGTGTTTTTTGATTTGTTTGGCTTGGTTGATCCACTTTTGTTTTGATTTATTACCTTTTAACCATGGTGAATTTTGTGTGGTTTATAATCAACCAACCTTCCTTTCTTTTTGGTCATGCTTAGGTCATCATTATTATGTCATCTTCCCATGCTTGTCCTCTTCTTATTGGTTTGATGACATCATCCTCACTAACCTCTTTGATTAGCTCCTAATTACTTGGCTAATGACCGCTGATCTGTTATACGGTTCGCTTAACTTTCATTTTCGTTTATCGTTTGAGGGATCATACCCGGGATCTTATTACTTGGGTTCCCTTAACCTTTCTCAATACATTATATTCCTTTTATGATCCTTTCTTATAATCCTTGAATTTAAATCCTTTTATCCTGTTCCCTTATACTCAATTCTTTCGGTATCTGGTGGATTTTCGGGAAAATCAAAGTGTTCGAATTTTGATTCTGACGATCTTTACATACATTTATATCCCATATAAAGTACTAATAAGATCTCAGAATAACAATAGAAGAACCCCTACATAGTGTGGCATGGAAAGTTTTCTTATTCAACATAATCAGCAAACACTATTCATAAGGGTTACTAAAAGTTCAAAAATTTTGGGGTTATTACAGTCTCCCCTCCTTAAAAGGATTCCGTCCCGGAATCAGGAAAAAATGAATAGGGATACTTTCTTAGCATTGCACTTTCTAACTCTCAAGTCAATCTTCCCACATTGTGGTTCTACCATCAAACTCTGACTAGTTTGATAGCCCTTCTCCTAAGCACTTGTTCCTTTTCAATCTATAACCCTTCCTGGTTGCTCCATATAGGTTACGTCGGGTTGCATGTCTATGCACTCATATACCCCTATTTGTCTGGCATCCGAATTATACTTCCTTAATATTGATACGTGGAACACGTTATGAACTTGCTACATGTTCGGGGGTAGGGCTAGCTCATATGCTAACTTCCCAATACGTCTTAATACCTCAAAGGGTCCAACAATTCGTGGGCTTAGCTTTCCTTTATTTCCGAACCTCATCCCTCATTTCCAAGGGATACCTTTAACATTACTAGGTCCCCTTTTTCCTATTCCTTGTCCTTTCGTGTCAAATCAACATACTTTTTATGTCCACCTTGGGCTACTACCAGCCGTCCTCTGATTAGATCTATTATATCCTTGGTCCTTTGGACCACTACTGGTCTGAGCATCTTGCGCTCTGTAACATCATCCTATCATAAGGGAGATCGACATTGTCTTCCCTCAAGGATCTCATAAGGCGATATCTCAATACTGACATATGATCTATTGTCGTAAGAAAACTCAATCCGTGTTAAGTGACCATTTCAAATTCTTTCAAGTCTATTGCACAGTCTCTCATCATAGCTTCTAGCATTATAGCTTTTGCTTCTCAATACCCATTCTTTTCCAGTTCGTAGTCATTATTATCTTCCTTACATAATACTATACCGGATACACTTTTGCTCGTTAGCATTCTATAACCTTTTAATAATTGCGTCAACCTTAGTATCACGAACGCGTTAGATTCAGAATACCACCGCACTGATACTACTCCTTTCTAGCTGCTTCTATCTTTGAAAGCTTGATCCATCGTATAGAAGTAAAAGAATTTATTGAGAGATCACTATGATCATGAACACTTGTTATATCGCATAGTTATTACACAAGGTGGCCGGCCTTTAGTACTTGACAAGCAATTAAACAACATGTGGTATCCTACTAGGCTTCTATCACACAGATAGATAGTCATTCGGCAATACCTCCCCTTCTGGAAGGGTTGTTCTTCTCAGCTTATACAAAATGAAAAGGAGAGAAAAGAACGAATTGAAGAGAATTGTATATGAAGAGAAAAAAAAATATACTGCCACAAATATCTGGCTTGGAATCTACCTCTGAACTATAGAGGTTTGTCATAGGAGAACAAAACATATGTGTATATATATCAACATCAAGTATTATCGCATCGCATTTCACATGCTTAAATATATATATATTTTTTGCTATTTTGTCCATCATTCTATGGACCCATGTTCTTCCTCGAGCTTATACTCAATCACCTTTGAAACTCCCTCATCATCGAAAATCGAATCTGGGGTCTCATTCTAGACATCATCGTTATTAGAATCCTATGCTTGCACCGCAACCTTCCTCGTATAGTAATATGACTCTCTATTGATAAGAAGGAATAAGTATACAATAGGTAGATAATCTACTTAATTAGTCTATTCAAGGATAACTTATACATCACCACAACCCGAATAGGGGTACCTAATCTCAACATCCATTACACTACAACTCTCACGGTTGTAATCGGCTCATTATTCAAAGAATCGTTGCTGCATTACTATGGTCCACCACTGACCTACTGTCGTCATTCGTTTTCCTTGGAATCTTAATAGCTAACCCTACGGAGTCCATACCTGTCGTATCAAATTCTTCTAAGGAATTAACATAATCACCATTCATAATTCATGAAGAACACTCCAGATCCTGACGTACTTTCATGACATGAAGCAGATAAAATTACAGAAGAGTTTCAATCAAAGCAACGATAACATGTTAATACCATTCTTAATCATATGCCTTCAATAGAAGACTTAACTCAAAGGTTCGTTTAGTCCTTTTTGAAACATGGTCCGGGATTATTCTCAAGATAGGACCTTCTAAGATAGAAAGCCCGCTCACGGCGATTACATGAATTAAATCTTTACCAAACTACTATTACGGTTGAGTACCGTACAGTCATCAGAAGGAATGTCAATCTTTCACACCATAATACAACCTTCACGGAATTAACCATTATCACTGTATTCCTCCGGCACAAGCGTCGATAATTGTCCTCTTACACTTAAAGTGTTGGCCACCTCATTGGCCTTTCCTGATAGTAATAGTTCCTTATAATCAATGTCTTTTGAACGATCTCCAACTAAATTTTCTACCTCATTTCAAATCACTGCTTATGGGAAAATGCTTTTCTTTATTCCTTGTGATAAAATAAGTAAAAAAAAAATTACCATTATTTTTTTTCCATATGTCGCTGCCTTAGTCTTTAAATGTAAACATTATCATGGCTGACTCTCGATCATACTTAGGACGTCTTTTATCTTGGGCCCTTCTTGCTTTAATAATTCTGACCTTCATTGGTTCAATCTATACTTCTCATGGTTTAACCCGTGCCCACCTGGCATTATTATAATTACGCCATATTTCCTTCATCAAAATTTCTATTCTTGAGAACTTTGAATACTACCTTTCTCCTTGTAAAACCTCTAAGGTTATCCTTAAATCCTTTATTAGGTACACCCTAGGCACAGGGCATATCAAGATACCATTTACTAATACCAGAATTATTGTCTATATAGTTCTGAAAAATTTCTCCACTAATCCTTAAAGGTTGTTGTTACCTTAATCCTTTCCAATTTATACTGTCAAAACTCATACTATCCTTATTAAGGGTGAAATGCCAACCTTTATGCATTCCCCTAGGATTCATTCTAAGTTACAGATGTTCTATCCTTAATTCCACCTTTAAAAAGGTACATGCATCCTTCCATGGATAAATCAAGTCATATGTCCTTGATAGATTATCTTATTCAATCATTCCCACCCAGATAGTCTATACCAATTTCACAATAACATCTTTATTCAAACTGAGGTCAACCCATATGGCCTTCAAAAGATAACAATGGTTACCCGCTTTTCTTTCCTAATTTGGTAATGACAACAGGGATGTTCTGGAAGATATTGGTCGTGTACAACGTGAACTTCTTCTTAATAACTCCTCATTTACTTTTGTTGTTTATCTCAACAGTCATCTCAATATTGGGATATCTTTCATACCTGGCGTCTCCCTTTCTGGGTATCATGCCACCGGTCTTACATATACTTCACATTCTTGAAGGTCACTTCCTTCATCCCATTTTCCTAATATCTTGTTCTCCTGTCTCCTCAGTCCATCTGTGTTTTCTTATTAGCCCATCGATCTATCTCGAAGTGTCTTCCAATACTCCCAACTTAAAGGGGATACAATATACATATCACTTATGCCTTAAACCATCAACTTTAACTCATGGTGAATCACCCTCATCCCGACGATTACATACTTTTCTATTTCTATTTCTATGAGTCTTTAGAGTTTCCTCATACCCAACTCCCTTATCATTCCTCAAACTTTATTGCCTTTATATTCATTTTCACTTCAGTTTCTTTTATTTTCATTTCTATTACAACCATTTCATGAACCAACACAACATAAGCATTGATTTCAAACATCACGTCGTTCTAGAATTCTTGTCCTCCAGATGAATCTTGACAACTTTTATAACTTAAATTCATAACTCATCATACTCGTCCGCCTTTGTTCTGGCTCTAAAGCTTTTACACTATCTCTATAACCTTGGGAATTACTTTCCTGAAAACAATTGACTGAACTTTAATCAGTTTATTATAACCTCTGGCTCCGTGCCTTTCTTGGTCTTTCACCAGCAGGTGGCCTCTCTTTTAGAAAGGTAAGTGACAAAAACAGTCTTTTTCGCTTCGTCAATTAATTAGAATCTCAAATAGTTCCTATATTTCCTTTATCCAGGCTCTTGCCTCGACTAGGTCACCTTGTTCCTTGGAACTCTGAAAGCTTAGCGACTTAAAGGTCATGAAAGAATTTCCCACCACATTGATTCCTCAGGGTGGTGGTTGGGGTAAAAGTATAAGTTTTGTTTAGGCAGGTCCATGAATTGCCCCATAGGAGTACCGTCCTGGTTCTCCCTATCTTGCTCGACTTTGGTTTTCTCAGTATGAAATGTTTTCTCATCCTCCCCATAATCGGGGTCATCCTACATGTTTTAAATCCTCATTTTCCACTTCATTAAGTTATGGGTTCCTTCTATCTTGATGGCGTCCTCCCTGACTATCACATTCAGGGTTTGCCCTAAATCTTATTCCTCGAACTATGGCTTTCACCTAATATCTCGTCCTTAAGCTCTTGAACGTTTGGAACCCAAATTCTGTAGGAATACCTCATTATTCCCTTATCCTCTTTCTCGGTATTAATCTCTTCTCTATTTGTTGGCTCTCTGCCTTCATTCATCACTTTTTCTTGGCATAATATGATATTTCCAATAATTCGGGTTGTATTGCAATCTCAAACAACTTTTCAGTACCGGCTCCGGTTACCTTCACTTCTATTTCCATTTTCTCAAAATCTCTTATCAACTCTCCCAAAGACATTTTCATCTTGAGTCTCTCCTTTATACTAAGGGCATTAGCCACCATTTTGGCTTTCCCTGGATGATAAAGAATCTCTTAATCGTATTCCTTGATTAGCTCTAACCACCTCCTATGGAGCATGTTGAGCTCTTTCTACGTGAAAATGCACTAGAGCACTTATGGCTTGTGTAAATCTCGCACTTCTCTCCATACAAGTAGTGCATCCAATCTTTATGGCAAAACTATTGCCACGAGCCCAAGCTCATGGGTGGGGATATCGAATTTTATATTCCCTTAATTGTCTTGACGCTACGCGATTACCTTGTTGTGCTGTATAAGAAGCACCCTAATTCCTTATGCGAAGCGTCACTACACATCACAAAATCTCCTTTTTCCATCCAGCAACGCCAACATAGGGGCCGTCACCAACCTTTTCTTAAGTTCTTAAAAGTTGTTCTCGCATTTCTCTGTCCATTCGAACTTCTCAGTCTTACGAGTAAGCCGCGTTAAAGGGGCTGCTATCTTTATAAACTTGAACGAACCTCCGGTAGTGACCGGCCAATCCTACCTCTGGTAGTCGCCCTAACCATGGTCATCAATTCCTCAGTGGTCCTTTATTCATTCTGGTTAGGATCCTCCACGGGATCCTCCTCAGCAACAATCCCTTCTAGGACAACGTCCTCAACTGCTACGTCCTCAATATGAACATCATCCGGTCCTGCGTTAGGACGCTCTATCGGATCCACAATCCGATCTCCAATTAGTAATAAAACATCATCGCGATGTTACTCTTCAACCTCAGGGTTTGGAGTCCCGCTACCATATACGATAACGAACTACGCTTCTATCACGATATTTATAAGGGTTCCCATAAGGGTTTTAACTGTCAGTACTACGTTAGGTAGCCCGACTATGAACATGGCAAGAGTTCTTATTATCTTAGTGAACTTATTATCTTAACGTCACATCATCTCTGAGGTTTATAACGCTTAGCTCGGATACCATTTCTGTAACACCCCCAGATCCGGGGTCAGGGATCCGGGTTGTCACGAGTTCCATTTCCCTTAATAATACTTAACCTTAACAATCAACCAACTACTGCGTACTGTGACCCCATAATATACACACACACACCACAAGTTATAGTCTCAGAGATGAAAACCAAAAATAACACAAGTCATTTATTCCACAATTATAAACCATTTCACCTCAAAAGGGTTTCTGAATAATTTACATATTCTTTGCCATTATTACAATTCATAATATACATAAGTCTGGTTCATCAATAGTTGAAGCCTAGCCTATTGGTAGTTCCTACCTCAGCTACGGCATCATCAATGCTTCCAGAAAACTGCGGAACGTTTCCTAACCGCTTGCGAATTGGAAGCTTGGTCCTGTTCATCTTTTCTATCTGATATTGTGTGATGAGAGAAGAAAGCAAGGGTGAGCAACAAGCCCACCGAAATAATATGCATAATAATTAACAATATATGAGCATTCTCATAGTACTCATGAAAGTCTTGGTCAAGAAGAAATGAACCAAGTTTGACCTCTTAATGCGACGAAGTCGCAAAATATTCAGTATATATACTTATATACTTTTCAAAATCTTTGAAATCCTCTGCCATGCATAATATACACAGAGTTCCAGTTTATAACTGTATAAAAATATCGTTGCAAGGTGATCTCATATATCTAACCTTGTCTCAACGTTTTTCTGAAAATCTTTGTCATGCATAAGATAATCATTTACTAGATATAAGTTGAAAGGATGAAGTTACAAGATACTCCAATATACTTATATCCTTTCTGAATACTACTTGAACTACCACCGTTCAAGGTATAAATAGTTCATCACATATATGGAGCTACAAGGCATAACTTGTATAGAATCAATCTTTGAAATATCATTCAAAAGAAATGAAGTTACGAGATACTTCATTTGATGGAAAACTCGACCCTGCCAACACTCAACAATCGCCCAGCCGTAGCCTTTCTATCGAAGTGCTCTGGGTAGTATTGCAGAAATATCCAACTGGATGATGAACTCATTACGGGAGTTTACCGTGCCAGGAAGACCACTTACGATGATCAGTCGTAGTAGTGCAACCCCACCATTTTCTACATGTAGAGGAGAGCCTGTCGGATTTACTTGTCAACCGAACACTGGACTCCTAAGGAATGGACCATCTTAGCGGAACTTCCAGGCCTTTTGGGCCAATATAATTAGGTTGGGCCGGCGCCACTCGACCACTTTCGCCACTCCTAGTTCAGATGAAATCCATGACTCTGAAACGTAAAGCTCGTCCCCCCTTTCCCCAAGTAGAAACTTGTTGATACGGCTCCACCAAGAAGTCGTATCTAGTTGGAAAGGAAAACTCACTGATATTTCCCAGGCGATGCCTATTAATGGATTAACTTTTTCCAAGAATTTTACTTCCTGAGTGTTGGGTAAGTAATCAAAAACTCTTTTATCAAAATAGCAACCTTGTTGCGAATATAAAACACACCACAAAGCCGGATCCCTCAGGTTTTGAGCGAGTATTTAAATCCCCTTCGAAAGGAGGATCTTAAATATAAAAATGAGTTTTGGGATCCGCCCTAACTTTTAAAATCATTTTGAAGACTCGAAAACATTTTAAAGAATGTTTAGAGTAACGCTGATTTAATAAAATAAAGCAGTCCTGATATGTTAGAAAGTATCTGAATATTATTATTTAAATAATATTCCCATAAGGATGATCCTTATAAAAATAATCGAGGTACGAGTTTTAAAACTCATACTTGAAATGAATACGATAACCAAAGATATACTTATACGAAAGTATGATCTTTATTTGAATAATCGAAAATAAGTTTGATTATCGAAACATTATTCTTTAATAAAATAAAGAATATTATTTAGTAAATAAGTGGAGTCATAAGTCCTCGAATGAATATTCAAAAATAATATTCATTAAATAAAATAAACGGAGTCATATGTCCTTGAATGAATATTCAAAATAATATTCATTAATATGAATAAACGGAGTCATAAGCCCTTGAATGAATATTCAAAATAATATTCATTAATAAAAATAAAGTTATCGAATAAACCTTATTCGATTCATAGTTTTAAAAACTATATATATATATATATATATATATATATAAATATATATATATATATATTATACTCGGGAACATCGACTCCCGGTTTAGAAAAATGTTCACCTTTGGGTCCCCTATACTAAGGGTATACGCAACTACTGCTTATCTCTAGCATAGGTATTATGCAACTTGTAAGCAATTGAATCAAAAATTAGATATCAAGATTATGAAATAGACATGCATATATACCATATCAGCATGCTCCAATATATCGCAAGATTTGCTAATAACATTCACGCACTTATCACAAGATAATGCATATACATATATACATCACAACAATAGTATAACGGGTAGAAAACTTGCCTGAGCGACTGGGGGTGATAAATGGCTTGGGACGAGTCTGGTAACCTATAAATAACATATAAGTTGGAATTAAAGCAAAGTCGCTTATGAATCTATACTTTAACCAATTAGACCCTAACGCTCGCTTTTGTGCTTAACGATTCAGTTAAGTCGATCGAGTACCCTCGGCTCCACCATTTTTAATAAATTAACCATTAAGGGTTTTAAGGCGATTCTTTTACGAGTACCCTACCAACTTCCTAATCCACTTAACATAATTGTTTCATACCCCAATTAGTCATTTAAAGTCCTTAACCAAGGTTTCAAAGTAAGGTGAGGGGTAAGGGTTCGGTCGCGAAACGCCGTTACTTAAAACAGTCGTTTCTCCTAAACCGTACATCGGATTCAAGCGAACCACATATCAAAACGAAGCTCGTAACATGAACTATCTAATAATGGCAATGGTCAAAACCTAACAGTGAGTTCATGGGTCCTGATGTTAAGAACAAAAACAGTCTAAAGTAAATCGGGCATTACGACGGCTATGTTTACGCGATTACCAAATTTTATCCTACTCCAAATCAACCACAAATCAATCACAATTCAACCATACAACGAAAATCCATCCATACATCACTACAACAGCCCCAACACCTCAAGTTTTCCAATTTATATTATTCTCAAACATGAACTAAAACTATTCTTAAGTTCATTAACTAATAACCAAGATTTACAACTCCAAAAACATCACAAAACCAACTAATCTCTACATATTCAATCACCATGATTCTCATGAACTATCCTACTCATAATAAGCTCTTAATATTCAATAACAATTCTAGGTTAAGATATTATACCTTCCTTGGTGAGTAAGAGTAACTAAGGAGCTTGGAATCACCCTTGAAAGTCCTTACCAAAGCTTAATCTAACCAAAAACACAAGATCAAACAATTTAAATTTCTTAAAAACACTATTTACTCTCTTCTTAAATGATTTATTAAAAGAGATTGTGAAGGAATTTGGAGCTTAAACTCCTAGGATAGCCATAACTAATCATAAGGAACCTTGGATAATTACCTTGCAATTTAACAATGGTTGGATCTTGGATTTTGAAATTTTCCTCTTTGAAAAAGAAGAAAAGCCGAGAGCTTCTCTTGAATAATGAGAGTCAACTTTGTTTTTGTGTTTTTTGATTTGTTTGGCTTGGTTTATCCACTTTTGTTTTGATTTATTACCTTTTAACCATGGTGAATTTTGTGTGGTTTATAATCAACCAACCTTCCTTCCTTTTTGGTCATGCTTAGGTCATCATTCTTATGTCATCTTCCCATGCTTGTCCTCTTCTTATTGGTTTGATGACATCATCCTCACTAACCTCTTTGATTAGCTCCTAATTACTTGGCTAATGACCGCTGATCTGTTATACGGTTCGCTTAACTTTCGTTTTCGTTTATCGTTTGAGGGATCATATCCGGGATCTTATTACTTGGGTTCCCTTAACCTTTCTCAATACATTATATTCCTTTTATGATCCTTTCTTATAATCCTTGAATTTAAATCCTTTTTATCCTGTTCCCTTATACTCAATTTTTTCGGTATCTGGTGGATTTTCGGGAAAAATCAAAGTGTTCGAATTTAGATTCTGACGATCCTTACATACACTTATATCCCATATAAAGTATTAATAAGATCTCAGAATAACAATAGAAGAACCCCTACATAGTGTGGCATGGAAAGTTTTCTTATTCAGCATAATCAGTAAAACACTATTCATAAGGGTTACTAAAAGTTCAAAAATTTTGGGGTTATTACACTAAGCAAGCAAAGCTTCAAGGTGCTTTTCAACCTATTGTCATCTTGACAATTGAAAATCATGCTCAACCACTTCACACATAGTAAATCTTCAGGTTTTATCCTTGCCAAGTTCTCGGGACTTCAAAACCATCCATAGTCTCAAGCTTGTAGGTTCCTCTACCCTGAACACTCTTGACCTTGTACGGCCCTTCCCAATTTGGGGCAAGTTTCCCTTTCTGCCCTACACCAGAAGCTTCTACCTTCCTCAAGACTAAGTCACCCTGTTTGAAGAACATTTCCTTAACCCTTAGGTTGTAATAGAACAAAGCCTTTTTCTGATATTCCACTATCTTCGCATGTGCCTCATCTCGTACTTCGTCGATTAGATCTTGGGCTAACCTTTGCCCTTCCTCATTTTCCTCAGCATTGAAAGCTTAAATCTTGGGAGAGGAATGTGATATTTCTACAGGAACAACCACTTCTGCCCCATATGCTAACATGAAGGGAGTTGCTCCAGTCGTGACTCTACAGGTATTCGTATAGGCCCATAGTAATGGGAGTATTTCATCCACCCAGTTATTTCTTGACTTCTCGATCCTCTTCTTTAGTCCATCCAGGATTATTCGATTCGCCACTTCCGCTTGCCCATTGGCTTGCGGGTGAGCCACAAAGGTGAATCGTAATTCAATTTCATTCTCCTCACAATACTTCGTAAATTCCTCATTGTTGAATTGTGTTCCATTGTCAGTGACTAGGATGCGGGGAATTCCATACCGGCACATGATATTTTCCCATAGGAATTGTACAACCTGCTTAGTTGTGATTTTGGCCAAAGGCTTGGCTTCAATCCACTTTGTAAAATAATCAATGGCTACAATCAGGAACTTCCTTTATGTCGTGGCCATGGGGAAATGCCCAAATATATCCGTTCCCCACATAGCAAAGGGGATGGGTAAGTTGATGGAGGTCAGCATCTCGGGGGGTTGTCTAACGACAGGTGCATGCTTCTAACAACGGTCACACTTCTTCACATACTCTTTGTCATCAGCCATTATTTATGTCCAATAGAAGCCTAAACGGTTTATCTTATGAGCTAGTGCTCTGCCCCCTAAGTGTTGCCCACATATACCTTCATGCACTTCTTCAAGAGCCAAGCGTGCCTCATCGGGCCTAAGACATCTTAAGTAAGGAACTACATAAGATCTTTTATACAAAATCCCATCTATCAAGGAGTATCTTAGTGTTCGAACAGCCAACTTCCGTGCTTCAGTAGCATCATTTGGCAACCAACCGGTTTGAATATGGGTCTTAATGGGATCTATCCATGATGTCCCCAGACCTATATGAGCTACAAGCTTAACATCAATGCTCCATGTCTTCAGAACGCGGAAGTATACACTTCCTGAACTTTTCTCTATCTCAGATGAAGCAAATTTTGATAAGGCTTCTGCCTTAGCATTTTCCTCCCTTAGAATGTGCTCAACATGGCATTCATTGAATTGGGTCATCACAACCCTTACTAGGCGGACATACTTAGCCATCGCATCATCCCTTGCCTCAAACTCTCCCTTCACCTGGGATATGACCAACTTCGAGTCTCCACAGACCTTCAAGTTCTTGACTCTCAGTGTCTCTGCTAGGCCGAGGCCAGCTATCAGAGCTTCATATTCTGCCTCATTGTTTATGGTTGGAAAGTCTAACTTCATAGCATATTCAATTAAGAACCCATCGGGGCTTTGTAAAACCAAACCTGCTCCACTTGAATTTGTTTTTGATGCTCCATCAAAATAGAGAACCCAATATTCCTTCTCCTTATCATCCTTTTCTTTGTCCCCCTTATCAACTTCCTTGTCTTGAAGAATGGTATCTTCCTACCCCCCGACTTCTTGGTTGGATATGGTACATTCCACCACGAAGTCACCCAATGCATGGGCTTTTATTTCCATTTGTGGCTTATACTTGATGTCGAATTCTCCCAGCTCTATTGCCCACTTGATCAACCTCCCACTAGCCTTGGGACTGTGAATGATATTTCTCAGGGGCTGATTTGTTAGCACCTCAATTTGATGAGCCTGAAAGTAAGGACGTAACTTTCTTGAAGCCATTACCAAGGCTAAAGCAAACTTCTCAATAGCTGAATAATTCAACTCAGCACCATGCAGAATTTTGCTGACATAGTATACGGGTTTCTGGATTTTCAATTCCTCCTTAACCAATACAGCGCTCAAGGCACTCTCTGAAACGGCCACGTATAAGTACAAGACTTCATTCAAAGCTGGCTTGGCCAACAACGGGGCCTGAGCCATATATTTCTTTAATTCCTCGAAAGCATTCTGGCTTTCCTCAAGTACTTGTCCCCAGACTTTGAGATGAATCGTCCCAATACAACAACCTTTCTAGTGAGCTTTTGAACATCTTTGATAGTTTTTAGGGGCTCCATGTCCAGAATTGCCTTTATTTTATCAGGATTGGCCTCCATTCCTCTCTTGGAGACCATCAATCCCAAAAACTTTCCAGGTCCTACTCCGAAAACAGACTTTGTAGGATTTAACATCATCTTATAGTACCTCAGGACCTCGAAAGCTTCCCTCAAATGGGTTATATGGTCAGTCTTCACTAGACTCTTGACTAACATGTCATCAACATAAACTTCCATGGTCTTGCCAATAATATCCTTAAAAATTTTATTACCAACCTTTGATAGGCGGCTCCTGCATTCTTGAGACCAAATGCCATAACAAGATAACAATAAACACCAAAGTTAGTGATGAATGATACCTTTGGGATGTCATCCTTGTGCATCTTAATCTGATTATATCCACTAAATCCATCCATGAAGCTCAGCATCTCATGTCCAGCAGTGGCATCTATCAAAGTATTTATCCTTGGCAACGGGAAACAGTCCTTAGGGCATGCGTCATTCAGATCAGTGAAGTCCACACACATCCTCCATTTTCCATTGTCCTTCTTCACCATTACAGGGTTTGCTAACCATTCTGGAAATTGTATCTCCTCAATGTAACCAGCCTCTAAGAGCTTCTCTACTTCCTGTTTTATAGCTTCTTGCCTCTATGGAGCAAAACTTCTTTTCTTTTGCTTCACCATCTTCCGACTCGGATCCACATTCAGCTTATGAGTAATCAGTTCCGGGTCTATTCCTGGCATATCAGCTGCCGACCATGCAAACACATCACTATTTTCTTGCAAAAATTTCACCAACTTCCCTCTAAGGGGCTCCTCTAGTGTGGCTCCAACGAAAGTCACTTCCCTCCAAGTCTTCTGCTGGCTTCCCTCTTTTCTCATCATTTTCTCGGATATCCAGATCTTCAATAGGCAGAACATCCCCCCAAATCCATCTGCCCTCAGAGAGGCTACATAACAACTTCTAGCCATTTTTTGATCTCCTCTCTCTTCTCCAATCTCATTCCGGGTGGGAAACTTCATAATTGAATGGTAGAAAGAAGGGACAGCTTTGAAGGCATGTATCCCTGTTCTCCCCATTATAGCATTGTAAGTTAAACTAGCCTTTACCACCACAAAGTCAAACATCTGTGTTGCTTGCCTTGGTTCATGTCCTATGGTCGTTGGCAACTTGATTATCCCTTCCACGGGGCACTCCGCTCCCGCAAATCATATATCGGCATATCGGTCGGGGTTAGTTGAGAATCATTATAACTCATCCTTAAAAAGGTGTCATGGAGCAAGATATCCACTGAAGCACCATTATCCACAAGGACCCTCTTAACCGGGCTATTTGCTATTATCGGTGTTATGACCAGCGGGTCGTTATGGGGAAATTTCACACCCTCCAGGTCAGAATCATCAAAAGCCATTGTCACTCCTGTCCTGGCCCTCTTCGGGGCTTCCCCAACAATATGCATAACTTCTCTGGTATATGCTTTCCTGGAGTTCTTGGATAATCTAGCAGCAGTTGGTCCTCCAAAAATCGTGTTTATCACAGGTCCTCGGGGTCGTGGTCCTCCAAAGATTGCATTTATAACTGGTCCCCTAGGCTGGGGATTCTGCCCCTTATCGTCTTGGTCCCTCCTACGATCTTCAAAGTTCTTTCTCCCGTTGTTATTCCTATCTCTTCCTTCCCTAGTGTACTTGTTCAATCTTCCTTTCCGAATGAGGTACTCTATTTCACCTTTCAGTTGCCTACACTCATCGGTGTCATGACCAACGTCTTTGTGAAATCTGCAATATTTGCTCTTATCTAGCTTGGCAGGATCAACCTTCAAGGTTTTAGGCCAACGAATATCTTGATCTATCTCGATTTCCATCAAGATCTGGCTTCTAGGAGTATTCAGCTTAGCGTATTCAGTGAACTTTTGTCCAGGTCCTCCCTTCTTTGGGGTTGAATCAGGGTTTTGCTCAGTTCTGGGATACTTGTCCTTATCAATATATTCCAAATCAGTTTTTCGCTTCTTTCCTCCAGTGGGCTCGTTACTTACTATTGTCTTCCTCATGCTCTCCTCCACTTTGATGTACTTCCCGGCCCTATCTTGGAGCTGCAACATGCTTTCAGGGGGTGCTTGGCCAAGGACATCTTGAAGAACTCATCCCTAGTTCCCTGTTGCAGTGCTATCATGGCTACCTTGTCATCAAGGTCCGGGACTTTTAAAGCTTCCTTTGTGAAATGATTCATGTAGTCTCTCAAGGATTCCTTCGCTTCCTGTACAATGCTCATGAGGGATGCTGAACTTTTCTCATGCACTCTCCCGCTGATGAACTGCTTAATAAAAGCCTGGCTTAATTCTCTGAAAGACCCAATAGAGTTTGGGGGTAAACGACTATACCATCTTTGAGTCATACCTGCCAGGGTTTGAGGAAAGGCCCGACACTTAATAGCGTCATTTACGGGCTGCAACAATAGTGCATTGGAGAATGTCCTGACATGATTAGCAGGATCTCCCGTGCCATTATAAGCTTTGATAGTGGGCATCTTGAACTTCCTTGAGATATGGGCATTTATTATCTCTTCAGTGAATGGTGGAGTAGGATCATCAGGATCTCCAAGGGGAAGAAGATTGCTTGGGTCAGCTCTTGAGACTACAGCCCTTCTTTGTGACGGACCATCCAGGTCTATGATTAGAGGAGGATTTCTCCCCTAGGTGGTAATGGGGGCCTGGGAACCTGGTGCGCCTCTAAGTCGCGCTTCAGCCTTTTAATCTCAGCCTCATGGGCCTTGATTCTCTCCTGCACTTCTTGGGGATTCACCCCTCGGGTGCTCCTAGGATGTTGGTTACCATCAGCCATCGGCTCTTTGCCAGCACGTCTCCTTCATGGGGCCACTTCATCATCCGAAGATTCGGAGTCTCTCTCAGTATAAGGACTAAAATATTCCTGATCCTTCGGGGTAGGAGCCAAACCTTGTATGTAGGGGGTGTTTTCCCCTGTGATTCACTCCGTACAGCATGTCCACTTCCTCCAACCTCGGGGTAAAGGGGCATCCCATAAGGGGGGTTAGTAGTCACAATAGTTGAATACTCATATCCAATGGGTTGAGAATTCACAGGTGTACGTAGCTGCTGAAGTTGGGAATTCGTCCCTTGAGCAGCCGAGGAAATTGTTCCTTGTGACTGAGGTTCAGTTGCCCCTACTTGGGCTTCTCCTTGGGTGGTGGCATAGGTTGAATGCGAAGGTACCTCCATAATTGACGAAATCGTTTGGGTTGTCCCCGCGGGTGTTCCTCTTTCAAGGGCGCTGCTTGTTCTCCGTGTTCTCGCCATGGTTGTTACTGTGCTCGTCCCACAGACGGCGCCAAATGTTATGGATCAAAAACTAAGGTATATTAATTGTTGTGCTTATTACTAGGGAACGTGAGCTTCGAGGCTCGATTTGACTGCTCTTGTGTTTCGTGACTCGATCTGCCTTACAAGATGCCTACGTACCTTGTTGTGCCAAGGATCAAGTCAAAAACATAGTTCTGATTTGTGAGGTGAGGCCCCTTATATAAATGTTGGGAGTCCTTGAATTGGACTTGGGTTAGGAGACTTGGTGGGCAAGTCTCATAGTTAAAATAGACTTTGGAGTCCTAAGAAGTAGAAAGCTGATTCCTTATCCCACCAGGTTCCTTGGAGGCCAATCTACAAGGATTTATGTCCCTATTAGAACTCATATTGACAGCTGTTTTCTCCCTTATTTAATTAATTACGAAATTAATTAATATTCAGGGTTGTGGGCCTTCTTTGTTCCATCAGGCCTGATCTGGTCCATCAGGCCGGATCAATGTGTTAACTTTTTTGGTCTGAATGTCATTCATCTTCTTATTGGGCCTTGTAGCCCAAATCATGTGTAATTAATGCAATATTAATTACGTAATCATGATTTATTTATTCCCTGTCAATGTTTATCTATTTGGTCTAGTAAATGTCATGCCAATTACAAAGAACAAAATATGTTATGGTTATAGTGGATGAGTTCACAAGATACACTTGGTTGTATTTCTTGCACAAGAAGAATGAGACTGCATCTACTCTAATTGATCATGTCAAATAGCTGGATAAATTGGTCAAAGATTCTGTTAAAATAATAAGAAGTGATAATGGCACTGAGTTCAAGAATTCAATCATGGAAGAGTTCTGCAAAGAGCATGAAATAAAGCAGGAATTTTCAGCACCTGGAACTCCACAGCAAAATGGAGTTGTAGAAAGAAAGAACAGGTCTCTCATTGAAGCTGCACAAACCATGCTTGATGAAGCAAAGCTACCAACCTACTTTTAGGCTGAAGCTGTGCAGACTGCTTGTTTTACACAGAATGCTACACTCATAAACAAGCATGAAAAAATACCATATGAGATGGTGAAGAAAAAGAAGCCAAATCTGAAATACTTTCATGTATTTGGATGCAAGTGTTTTATTCTTAAGGCTCATTTTGAACAGCTGTCAAAATTTTATCTAAAAGCTGATGAAGGAATTTTTGTTGGATATCCACTTTCCACAAAAGCCTTCAGAGTCTACAATTTAAGAACAAGGGTTGTCATGGAATCTATCAATGTATCTTTTGATGATAAGAAGATTACTGGACTTGAAGATTTCAATGATCATGATCAGCTAGGATTTGAAAATGAAGATTTAAATTCTGATTATGTAAATTCTAATGACTTAAATCCTGATCCTGTAAGTTCTGACGGGTTAAGTTCTGATGTCATTGAAACTGTGGTAACAACTCCAAGGGAAAATGCACCTGTCCAGGGGGAGCAAGCTAATGATCCTACCACATCTCAAGACTCTCAAGAAGCATCAGAACCTGTCACTGGCTCTTCAAGTTCTGATTCATCAAGTTCTGATGAGCCAAATTCTAATAATTCTGGAAACTCTGATTCTTCAAATCTTGAAGGATCCAACTCAAATTCTGAAGTCTCAGAGAGCATAACTACAGGGGGAGCATCAGAAAATGCTGATGGAGACAGCATGGATCATGGGGGAGGATCCAGTTCTAGAGAATAACTTCCATCTACAAGGAAGTGGACCAAATCACATACACCTGACTTAATAATTAGAGATCCTAAAGCATGTGTCAGAACTAGAACTGCAACATCAAATGAATGTCTCTATCACTCCTTTCTGTCTCAGACTGAACCAAAGAAAGTGGATGAAGCTCTTCAAGATGCTGATTGGGTACAAGCAATGCAGGAAGAGTTAAATGAATTTGAAAGAAATATAGTTTGGACCTTAGTGCCAAGACCAAAGAACATATCAGTTGTTGGCATAAAATGGGTGTTCAGGAACAAAACTAACAGTGATGGCATAATTACAAGGAACAAAGCAAGGCTGGTTGCTAAGGGTTACTCTCAATAGGAGGGTATTGACTACGATGAAACTTTTGCACCAGTTGCTAGATTGGAAGCCATAAGAATCTTTTTGGCTTATGCTGCTCACAAAAAGTTTAAAGTCTTTCAAATGGATGTGAAAAGTGTTTTTCTCAATGGAGAATTGGAAGAACATGTATATGTTGAACAACCTCCAGGCTTTGTAGATTCAAAATTTCCAAATCATGTCTACAGGCTTGACAAAGCACTTTATGGCCTTAAGCAAACTCCAAGAGCATGGTATGAGACTTTAGCTCAATTCTTTCTGGAAAGTGAATTTCACAGAGGTACAATTGATAAAACACTGTTTTATCTCAACCATGGAAAGGACTTACTTTTGGTACAGATATATGTTGATGATATCATATTTGATTCTACAAATGCCAAACTCTGTGAAAGGTTTGCAAAGCTAATGCAGTCAAGATATCAAATGAGTATGATGGGAGAACTTAGCTATTTTCTAGGACTTCAAGTCAAGCAAAATGAAAAAGGTACTTTCATCTGTCAATCTAAGTACACCAGAAATTTACTGAAGAAATTTGGAATGCAGGACTGTTCAACTGCATCCACTCACATGGCCACTGCAACCAAGTTAGATAAAGATATTGGTTCATCAGTAGATATTACTAACTACAGAGGTATGATTGGATTTTTACTCTATTTAACTGCAAGTAGACCTGATATCATTTATGGTACCTGTCTTTGTGCAAGATTTCAGGCTGATCCAAGAGGACCTCATCTAATAGTTGTGAAAAGAATTTTCAAGTACCTCAAGGGTATAGCTGATCTAGGATTGTGGTATCATAGAGAATCATATTTTAAGCTAATAGGTTACTCAGATGCAGATTATACAGGATGCAAAATAGACAGGAAAAGCACTAGTGGAAGCTACCAATTTCTTGGAGGAAGATTGGTTTCTTGGTTTAGCAAGAAACAGAAATCAATTTCCACATCAACTGCAGAAGCAGAATATATTGCTGCAGGGAGCTGTTGTGCACAGATTCTTTCGATGAAGAATCGGTTACTGGATTATGGGTTAGAATTTTCTAATATACCTATTTACTGAGATAATCAAAGTGCTATTGTTATGACAGGTAATCCAGTTCAACACTCAATGACAAATCACATCAGCATTAGGTACCATTTCATAAGGGAACATGTGATGGAAGGAACAGTGGAATTGCATTTTGTTCCAACAGATCAACAACTAGCAGATATCTTCATAAAACCACTATGTGAAGCTACTTTTACAAGACTGGTAAATGAACTTGGAATGGTTTCAGGTTTTTTCTCTAAATCTGCTTAGTTTTTGTTTTCATGCATCAGACTTTATGATCAATGTTTACAGTTTTTCTTCTTTTCATGTAATCTGTGCTTAAATTGTAATACATTAAATACTGATTGTTATTTGATGTGGATCTATATACTCTGATAGTGTTTTGAATATTCTATGACTATTCAATCCAATGAGGATAACTGTACTAGATGCTAACCTAGTAGTCTTTAACATACTAGAAATCCCATGTTTGAATTAGTTGTTTATGTGTAAATTCATTAATACAGGCAAATTCTGATGTTGAGCTTAGTCAAATTTACTTTGTGTATCTTATTACTAAGTCACAAACTAGATTCTTGCTTCTTATATGTCAAATTCTGATGTGAGTAAATCTTCAGGATGAACCACATGCTTGATAAGCCTCAATTATCTAAAGAAAAGAAAAGAAAATTGAAGTCAGGTACTCCTTTGAGATCTAGAGTAAATATGTGGAAGGGAAGACCCAAGTGCATTGCTGGTATTAAGTAATATGCATTAGGAAAGCAAATAAATATTTCTTGGTGACTTTTCACATTATCTGATTACTGGAGAAATACTCTGAAAATAGCATAAATTCTGATAGCAGTTGTGACTCACTTACACTGAGAAGCCATTGTGAAAAGGAATTTCAAAAGATGCATAAAATAAGCACAAATTATTGAGGTGAATTCTTGCATAAATTTATTCTATAGTAGACTTCATTATTAATGACATATTTTAAGCATTTTTCTTAGTTATGACTTTAATCTTTATCTGATATTTTGCTAATGCACACACTATCACTCCATATGAATGATGAAAATTAATGTGGTGATTAAGTTTTTTTAGACCAACAGTTAAGTGTCATATGCATAAATTCTGAGGACAAGTTCTGATGAAAGTTCTGATGATTAAACTCTGAAGAAACAAGTCAGTATTTGTATGAAGAATCACATATACAAACATTCACTTTTGAGTACAGAAGCCATGTTCTGATGACTGTTAAAATCTGATAATAGTCAAGTTTTAATATTAAATCCTGAAACAAACTCTGATGCTTACGTGGCATTATTTATTTACTTGACTTATTTATGGTAAATACTTTAACGGTCATATTTTATCAGAATATAATTAGGTGAGATAAAAATAGTTATAATCATTTAGTCAGTGGGAAGCGTGTTTTCCTTGAAACACTGCATGTGCACATTTATCACTGCTTAATACCCATGCCCACTAATAATGTTTTAACTAATGATATGCTGCCAGATGTCTAAAGTCTGTTCTGCTTCAATCATAACAGTTGTCAAAAAAAGAGTATATATATGGGAGGTAAAAGATTTTATAATCTTTTACCTACTTTTTTTCTCTAATCTCTCTTATTCTCTCTCTTACTAATATTCTCTGAAGCTATTTCCTTACAGGCCTTTTATCAAACACCTTGTGTACACTCTATTTTCTCACTTATTTTTCACAGAAATGGCACCAAGAGACATTGTTTTCAATGGAGCTAAGTTTGTTCCTAATAACTACTTAGCTATTCTCAGCAAGGATGAAGCCCCATCAAAACTTCACTTCATCCAAGACTTTTTGTCTCGAAGTGAAATAGGCTATGCTTTGATCCAACCTGAAGCTATCTCAGGGACTCAAGTACTGGAGTTCTGGAGGTCAGGAGTTTATGATGATGGTGGTGCAAATGGGTCCCCAAGTATCATATTTACAACAGGGGAGGATGCCCATGTGGTGACTTTGGCCACAGTTCGACAAGCACTCCATCTGCCAGAAAACTATACTTATTCAACAATTGAGGAGCCAGCTCTTCAACAGCTAATGGCCAATCTGGGCTATGAGAGAACTTTGGCAAAGCTTGGACAGTTGAAGAGACCCCACATAAGGAGGGAATGGAGTTTCTTCTTTGACTACATCACCAGAACTTTTGCAAATAAATGTTCAAACTTTGATGCAATTCCTATCCTAAGTCAGCAAATTGGGTATGCTCTGATTACTCAATCTCATTTTGATTATGCTACTGCTGTACTAGGATTCATAGGGGTTAGGATAACAGAAGATAGAAATACTATATATTTTGCTAGATTCTGTCAAATTATTTACAGCTTTGTAACTCTAATGCACCCCAACTAGAAAGTGAGTTAATTTCACCATTTAAACTTGCTAAGAGAGCATTTACTGACTTATTATCTGCTGATAATAAGAAAACTATTCTAAGACCCCTCCAAATTCCACAATCAGTCAAACAGTTTTTAGTAAACTCTGACCCAGTGTAACTGCCCGCACTTCCGGACTATTAATTTTAAATCAAAAACTAATACAAAATATAATTTACTAATCCAAAATTCTATTACAAAGATGACTACTACAAAAACGCAGCTAACAGAAGTCCAACAGTTAATATGGCCCAATTCCAAGTCCTCGAACTCCGATGCTATCTAACTCGAACTCTTAAGCGAAACTTGAAATTGTAAGAATGAGCTATATAGCCCAGCAAGAGACCAATCGATCCAACTAGTTGGCCAAGTACATAAACACGTATAATAAAATATGATAATCTATATGATACGATATACAACATACGAAATAAACACTTTTGATACACTTTCTTATTCTTATTCGATACAAATAGCACATAAACAACAATAATTCAAAATCCATAATCCATGCCACGACCACTACAACCCGATGATAACGGTCCTAAATTTTCAGAAAACTGTCACTACAATCCGGTGACTGCGGTCCTAAGTTCTTATTCGATATTTTCACAAACCATGGCACAAATCAGAGATCTCAAATTATCGTCTAGATATCACACATATACATTGATACATATTCTATATCACATAATAATATCAAAATTCGTCACTCATCCCATATTTTGATAATCAAATATAAACGCATAACATACAATTTTGAAAACACTAGAAAGATCGATCGAAAATTTACCTCTAAACCTGACTAGATCTGAATTTACTTTTTGACCCTCTAAAAGATGTTATCATGAAAAACACGAAGCAGGAAAGTTGTAGAGAACGAAAAGAGCTTTCCGAAAAGTCCAGAATCAACGAATTCCGACTTACGATGAATTTTTTACGAATTTAACAAGACTGTTGATTTTAAGAGAAAAAGACCTACGAATTTTAATACAAAAGACGAGGAAGACGAATATGGGTATTTATAACGATACAAAACCCTATATCTTAACCTACAAATTATCCATATTAGAATCTGATCCAAATTTTAGGCCCAAAACTCTAATTCAATTTTAAATCATAATCCTTATCCAATTTTAATTAATTTTATTCTATTATTCTTTTATTAATCTAATTCTAAAAATTACGGGATATTACATACTACCCTCCTTAAAAAGAATTTGGTCCCCAAATTCACAACAATCCTAAAGTTCGTGACACGTCTACCCCTTGATCTACTAATGGTCAAACTATGGTACACAAGATCGAATCCTAGGAAATGTACTAGTCCCATACCTAACACATTCTGAAGGACAGCCTGCTCTGGATACCAACTGTAACAGCCCGCACTTCCGGATGATTAATTCTAAATCGAAAACTAATACAAAATACACTTTTAATCCAAAAATTTATTACAAATATTACGATCACAAAAGCGCAGCTAAAAGTGGAAGCCCAAAACTTAATATGGCCCAATTCCAAGTCCTCGAACTCCGATGCTATCTAACTCGAACTCTTAAGCGAAACCTGAAATTGTAAGAATGAGCTATATAGCCCAGCAAGAGACCAATCGATCCAACTAGTTGGCCAAGTAACATAAACACGTATAACAAAATATGATAATCTATATGATACGATATACAACATACGAAATAAACACTTTCGATACACTTTCTTATTCTTATTCGATACAAATAGCACATAAACAACAATAATTCAAAATCCATAATCCATGCCACGACCACTACAACCCGATGATAACGGTCCTAAATTTTCAGAAAATTGTCACTACAATCCGGTGACTGCGGTCCTAAGTTCTTATTCGATATTTTCACAAACCATGGCACAAATCAGAGATCTCAAATTATCGTCTAGATATCACACATATACATTGATACATATTCTATATCACATAATAATATCAAAATTCGTCACTCATCCCATATTTTGATAATCAAATATAAACGCATAACATACAATTTTGAAAATACTAGAAAGATCGATCGAAAACTTACCTCTAAACCTGACTAGATCTGAATTTAATTTTTGACCCTCTAAAAGACGTTATCATGAAAAACACGAAGCAGGAAAGTTGTAGAGAACGAAAAGAGCTTTCCGAAAAGTCCAGAATCAACGAATTCCGACTTACGATGAATTTTTTACGAATTTAACAAGACTGCTGATTTTAAGAGAAAAAGACCTATGAATTTTAATACAAAAGACGAGGAAGACGAATATGGGTATTTATAACGATACAAAACCCTATATCTTAACCTACAAATTATCCATATTAGAATCTGATCCAAATTTTAGGCCCAAAACTCTAATTCAATTTTAAATCATAATCCTTATCCAATTTTAATTAATTTTATTCTATTATTCTTTTATTAATCTAATTCTAAAAATTACGGGATATTACACCCAGCCACATACACTGCTAAATATCCTGATGTCCAACCAACCCAATCTCCATCAGCACCTCCAACCACTACACAACCAACCACCTCTCAACCTCAACCAACTCAACCTACCATCAGAACATACTTCCAAATAGTTCAATCCTCACAACAACAACCATCAACGTCTACCATTAGACCTTCATCTTCCTGGCCTAATAGGGAAAAGTCTGTTCCTCAACCTCTA
Organism: Apium graveolens; assembly: GCF_009905375.1. NCBI lineage: Eukaryota > Viridiplantae > Streptophyta > Magnoliopsida > Apiales > Apiaceae > Apium > Apium graveolens. Next base: position 249,317,772 of record NC_133650.1, on the reverse strand, counting down.
CCAAAGAGAAAGAAGATGATTCTAAGGGATGAGTCAGATAATGAAGAAGTACAGGTTCATGCATCAGAACCTGTGACTGTTGAAGCTGAAAATATGATTTCTCAGAAAGAAGCTGAAGGGTCAACCCATCAGAATTTAGATGAAGCTGTGGGTTCAGGTAATTTGAAGAGGAAAACTGTAAGTTCTGATGCAGATAAGTCAACTCCTTCACTATCAAGGAGATTAAAGAAAATGAGGGCAAAAAGGAACATTAATAAGCCTCTATCAGAGAATACTGAAGAAGCGGAGGAAGGGGATCAGGAATCTCTAATCTCACAGCCAATTGTACTTGAAGCTTTGCCATCTCCAACTCAAGCTCAAGAAACTGCTCAAGATATTGTGCTCACACCTCATGTTTCTCCTATTCATGATAAAGCTACAGATAATATTGAAGAACAAGCTGCAAGTTCTGAAATAGATATTCACAATCTGAATATACCAACTGTTCTTTATCTGGAAGCTCCAACACCAGCAGCTCAGCCATCTACAGCCAATTCTCTAATTTCACAGGCTGAGATTCCATCAACACATATTCTGGAGATAAATTCTGATGCTTAGAATTTAAATGAAGTTGTTCCAGAATCTCCAGTTGCCTAACATACTCTTGTACTGTCAGAGGATAATGAGTCTTTTTCCAGTTCTGAAGACAGTGTATCAGTACATACTCTAGCTCCTATTCTTGGAAAGGAGGCATTGATCCAAAAATTTGTTGAACAGGATGCACCTATTCCTTGGAAAGATACTCACAGAGGTATGGAGTGGACCAAGAAGTGGAATGAAACTGATTTCATTCTCAGCTCTAAAGTTCTGACAGACCATATTGGAAAAGCTGATGAGTTGCTCACAAATTCTGATTTCATGACACAACTCAAAGTCACAGCTCTGTCTACCAAAAATCTTCAATGTCTACACTCTGCTACTCAAGAAAAGGTTGACAAACTTCTAGAAAAAGCTGAAAAGCTGGATATGGAGACCAAGCTTGATAAAAAGAGGTTTATCAGACCTATTTCTGAAAAGGTTGAAGCAATTGAGAAAGTTCAAGAGAAATAACAGGCCCAAATTACTGAGGTCCTACAAAATCAAGCCTCTCAGAAAGCTCAATTGGATGAAATCCAATCTTCAGTTGAACTTCTTCTCTCTCTCCTACTACCTGATGATGCCAAAAAGGGGGAGAAGGTAAGTAAGTCCAAATGCTCAATCACTCAGATACTAAGAAGAAGGATGACAAAGGTGATGACCAGGGAAACTCTGATAAGAGTAGAGGTCATGGAAAAGATCAAGGTCAAGGGCATAGCAGCAAGTTTTCTTCAAGGAAACTAAATACTGATGCAAGCAAATCTTCTACTCAAAAGAAGACAAGTTCTGAAGCTGCTCATACTCAAAATCTGATATCAAGTTCTGATGAGCAAAGTCTGATGATAAAGCTTGATGTTTAGATCCAAGGTGGAAGTCAAGACTCTCAGAAGTTTCTGCAAACTCTGAAGCTCAAGGGAAAGCTGACAACTGTCTACTACAAGGATCCCAAGATTCAGACACTTGATGAAGAGATTTCTAGAAGATTATTTCTGAAGCATAATCCTAGAATGGATTTAGAAAATCTCAAGGAGGAAGAAGCTAGATTTAAAGCTGAAAAGACAAATCTAAAGTCTAAAGCTTCTGTTGCAAAGAAACCTCCAAGGCCTAAGGAAAAAGGCATTGTGATCAAGGAGAAGTCAAGTACTGAGGCATCAAAGCCCAAAACAAGATCACAATTTGAGATTGATCCCAAAGATAAAGGAAAGGGAAAAGTTAATGATCCAACCATGCCACTGGAGATGAAAATTCCTCAAATCCTGATGAAACCAGTGTGCAAAATGGTTCAAGTTCATGATGATACTCTTTTTAAAGATGAAGATATTCAAACTTTGAAAAGAAAGAAGATAACTGAAGAATTCAAGACAACCTCTGATAGTGCTCAAGTTGTTCAGAGTGAAGAACTGCAAGCTATAGCAGAAATAGCAAGTTCTGATAAAGTCATCAAGACATCAACCTCTGACATAGCTCAAGTTGATTTAAACAAGATGGAAGTAGCTGACAAAAAGAAACTTCTATGGAAAAATGTCAAACCATCAGATCCAAAGAAAAGCCAATTGATGTCTGATTTCATGACTATTGGGTTAAATGCTAGAGAACCAAGAGACAAGGCTGGACTAGGTTCTGATGAACCTAAGATCAAGACAGGAGTTGAAGTTGATACTAGAGATCCATTTTTATTGACTGACAGACCTCTTGAAGATGTTACACAAAAATACCTTGATAAGGTTATCTCTGTTCAAGTGGTACTAGATGCTCATGACAAGCATAATGTCAAGGAAAATCTGTTTCTATTTTTTGAAGATGGAAGGACATATCAAATATCAGAATCAGATGTGCTAAACAAATCACTGAAAGAACTTCAATTCTTTCATTACCTTTTAGAGGTAAAGTCTGATATTACCAGGAGATGGTCAACTTTCATAATAAAGACCATAAGAGATAAAGCTAAAATTTCTGGTTCAAGGGTTACAGAATTCAATCATAATATTGTTGAAGATGATGGAAGTGAAATTCCAATGAAGAAGGATTCTGCTAAGCTTGAAGTGTTACTGAATGAGAAATGTCTATGCTACAATGAAGATTTTTCTCATCCAAAGGTAATAAGACTGGGTGATGGTTTAGAAAGAAACTATATCTCTGCTTTAAGGACTGCAATCTATCAGATTGGAAGTCAAGATGAAGAGATGAAGCAAGTCAAGACTACAATGGCTCAAGTCCTGAGTATTAAAGAAGAAAAGCTGATATCAAGCTTTGTCAAGAATCATTTTGGATTCAGATTGATTCAGTGAGATTGGTAAAAGCTACAAGGACTGTAAGTTGTAGTTAGTTATCTAGTTAAACTCTTATTGCATTTGTACTTAAATGTTTTTGACATCATCAAATCATTAACTTGTATATTTTGCATAATTTACAAGTTGCTGGAGATTGTTAGATATATTTGAGATGTCATGTCTAATATGATTTGTGTTTAGTTTTCAGAACTTAACAACAGGACAAATCAGGACTTACTAAAATTAGGACTTACTAAAAGTCAGAATTTAATATCAGAACTTAAGGTCATATCAGAACTTAAGTGCGGGAAGACTTTTAGGTAAGGAATGAAGCTGATTTACAGGAGAAGATCGAGACTAAAATAAAAGAAGATATGCATGGAAAGAGTTAGAAGACTGGAAGAATTGTAGAAGATATCTGATTGATATATTTTAGGAGACAGAATTGTATTCCATATCAATTAGAATATATCTTGTAATTGTGTACTATATAAACACAGACTTTTACACTATATGTGTTATCATTATCGAGAAGATTATACATTGTAACCTAGCAGCTCTTAGTGATATTTATTCATCACTAAGAGAGAACAACCGTTCATATTGTAACAGAGTTTATTAAATATACTTTATCTTTGTTACATACTTGTGTTAAATCGATTTAATTGTATAAACACTGTATTCAATCCCCTTTTACAGTGTTGTGTGACCTAACATGCTGCATTCTTATGCAGAGTTTCATAGAGTTACCCGTCTCGCACAATCAGTTATTGAGATACTCTGGGATGAGTTAAGACGCATTCCGCCAGGGTTTTGATGTTTGACAGTTGAAGTTAGTTGTTGTATTATATGTGACATATGTAGATTGGGGCAGCTAGGGGTGTAAACGAGCCAAACCGTTTGTGAGCTACTCGAGCTCGGCTCGTAAAAAATTTGAATTCGGCTAAAAAATAATCGAGACGAGCTCGAGCTCGAGCTTTTCTAAGTTTTAACCGAGCTGAGCTCGAGCTTCAAATTATTCAGCTCGTAAGGTTCGCGAGCCTTATCGAGCCTTTATTATTTTTTAAATTTTTTATTATAAATATATTTTTATTTAAATATTTAAAAAATTTATATATGATTTATTTTTATCGAGCCGAACTCGAGTCGAACCGATCATATTTTGAATTTTTGTTAATATTTAGTGAATTAATTTGAGCTTTCGAGCCGAAGTCGAGCCTACCAAACCTTTTACGAGCCGAGCTTCGAACTTGAAATTAAAGGCTCGGTCAAGCTCGAGCTCGAGCCCGAACTATTTTAATCAAGCTCGACCCGAGCCTGGCAGTATTCAGCTCGGCTCGGCTCGATTACACCCCTAGAGGCAGCATAGTATGGTCAGACTAGGTGTGTATGTGTGTATTCAGTTTTGATATGTATTCGCAATAGTTATGATAGACTCTATGTTAGATTTTTGGTATCAAGCATTAACACCTGATGCTAGTGTTTGTTATATAAAACAAATTATTTTTAAATCGTTCTTTTACATTCATTTAAATTTTAGTCTTTACAACATTTATATTTACTTTATTGCTTTATAGTCTTTCTATATCTCAAAATCTTGTTTTATTCTTGAATAGATAAATGAAATGTTTAAAATGATGTCATTAAGTTTATTTATTTAATATTTTAAACTGTTTTAAAAGATTTGTTTAAAAATCCTAAATTATGTAAAATTTTATTTTAAATACAATTGAAATTGTTTATTTACTCAGTTTTAACTGTTTAAATTTTATGTTTTAATGCAAGTCAATTTGTTTCTTTATCTACTATCAACTGTTTAATAAAATTATTAAAAAGAATTGTTTGTTTTATTATCAGAAAAATGGCACCAAAAAGAAACACCAGAACTGAGACCTCAAACAATTATTCTGAGGGACAGAATAATGATACCATGAACCAAATATTCAATCTATTGCAACAACATATGGTAATGATGCAGCAACAAATGCAGCAATAGCAACAACATATTCAGCAACAGATATTACAACAACCACCTCGTCCTGAACCTCAGATACCACCAGTTGTACATGTTGTTACCTTTAAGCAGTTTCAGTCTGTTAAGCCACCAGAATTTGAGGGTACAGCGGATCCTACTAAGCCTAGGGCCTGGTTGAAGGAAATGGAAAAGACGTTTGCATTAGTAAAAGTTGAGGAGAACCAGAAGACTGATTTTTCTAGCTATTTCCTGAAGGGAGAAGCTAATTATTGGTGGGAATCCAAGAAAGCTTTAGAAGGTGAAGACATCGTGACTTGGGATAGGTTCACAGAATTATTTCTGGAAAGGTATTTTCCTCGCTTTATGAAAAACCATATGGAAATCAAGTTCTTGGAATTGAAGCAAGGGAATACGTCAGTAAGTGAATATGAAACCAAGTTTACGGAATTGGCTAGTTTTGTTCGGGAACATGTTGATACTGAAGAGAAACAGGCTAAGAGATTCCAACAGGGATTACAGCCATGGATTCATAACAGAGTGGAAGTCTTTGAATTGACGACTTATACCGCCGTGGCTCAGAAATGGGAAACTGAGATGTCCCAAAAGGAAAAAGGGACAAGGGAATTTTCAGAACCGTTCTAACAGGAATCCGGGATTTCAGGCCCGGACAAATATGAACTTTAAAAGGATAGGACAGGGCAACCAGAGAGCAGGTAATCATTTTCAAGCTCCGAATCAACAGGGAATGATCAGACCACCAGTGCCATATTGCAAGACATGTGGACAGAGATATACGGGTGTCTGTAGCAAAGCAAACGTGACATGCTTCAAATGTAAACAGAAGTGGAACTACTCTAATGAATGTCCAGCAGGGAGAACGGAAGTTACTTGTTTCCAGTGCAGAAGGAAAGGGCATGTGGCCAGGGATTGTAGAGGACCAGCTATGGCAGCTAGTGTTCCGAAAGTGTTGGCATTACCTCCACCACCACAGCACAATCAGCCTAGAGTGAGAACTTTTAATATGACAATGAAAGAAGCGGTGCAGAGTCCTAATGTGATTGTAGATACGCTTTCTGTGAATTCAGTAGATGCAAAAGTATTGATTGATTCTGGAGCCACACGATCTTTTATTTCTGAAGAATTCATTGATAAGATAAGTTGTGAAATCAAACGGTTGGGCGAGATGTTAATTATAAAATTAGTGAATGACGACCAAGTACCTATAAACCAAGTGTGTCTCGAGTGTGACATCGAAATAGCCGGACATCATTTCTCAGTTGACTTGATTCCTTTCAAGTTAGGAGAGTTTGATGTTATTTTAGGAATGGACTGGTTAGCTTTTAATAATACTCAGATCGATTGTGCGAATAAGAAAGTGAAATTGCGAACTGCGGGGAGTGCAATGGTAATATTAAGGGGAGAGAAACAATGGAAGAATTTCCTGACAATAATGCAGACTAAACGGTTGTTATGACAAGGATGTGAAGTTCATTTAGCTTATATATTGGATACTGAAAAGAAAGTCTGAGAATAGAAGATATTCCCGTGGTATGTGAATTTCCTGACATTTTTTCAGATGAACTTCAAGGATTACCCCCGGACCGAGAAATTGAGTTTACTATCGATTTAGCACAGGTATAGAACCAGTTTTGAAAGCTCTGTATCGGATGGCACCAGTTGAAATGAAAGAATTGTCAACATAATTACAAGATCTTCTGGACAGAGGAATTATAAGAGTTAGTGTATTCCCATGGGGTGCACCGATATTGTTTGTAAAGAAAAAGGATGACAGTGCGACGATGTATCGATTATCGTGAATTGAATAAGTTGACTATCAAGACCAAATATCATTTACCACAGATTGATGATCTGTTTGATAAGCTAAAAGGAGCTGCAAGGTTTTCAAAGATAGATTTGAGATCGGGATACCATCAATTGAAGGTAAAAGCTGAAGATATTCCCAAGACTGCTTTTCCTACCAGATATGGACATTCTGAATTTCTCATAATGGCATTCGGTCTGACTAATGCACCGGCAGCATTCATGGATTTAATGAATAGGGTATTCAAGAAGTACTTGGATAAATTTGTAATTATATTTATTGATGACATCTTGATTTACTCGAAGACTGAAGAAAAGCATGCCGAGCATTTAAGGATTGCTTTGGAAATTTTAAGAAAGGAACAGTTTTACGCAAAGTTCTCAAAATGCAAATTTTGGTTAAATGAAGTACAATTTATGGGCCATATTATCAGCATTGAAGGAATCAAAGTTGATCCGGCAAAGATTGAAGCTATATTAAACTGGGAAAGACCAAAGACCCTGACAGAAATCAGAAGTTTCTTAGGATTGGCAGGTTATTACAGAAGATTTTTCAAGGATTTTGCGAAGATAGCTGTAACACCCCCAAATCCGGGGTCGGGGATCCGGGTTGTCACGAGTTCCATTTCCCTTAATAATACTTAATCTTAATAATCAACCAACTACTGCGTACTGTGACCCCATAATATATACACGCACCACAAGTTATAGTCTCAGAGATGAATATCCAAAAATAACACAAGTCATTTTATTCCACAATTATAAGCCATTACACCTCAAAAGGGTTTCTGAATAAATTTACATATTCTTTTCCATTATTACAATTCATAAATATACATAAGTCTGGTATATCAAAAGTTGAAAGTCTAGCCTATTAGTAGTTCCTACCTCAGCCACAACGGCATCAACGCCTACAGGAAACTGTAGAACGTTTCCTATCCGCTCACGAATAGGGAGCTTGGTCCTGTTCATCTTGTCTATCTGCTGTTGTGTGATGAAAGAAGAAAGCAAGGGTGAGCAACAAGCCCACCGAAATAATATGTATAATAATTTACATTATATGAGCATTCTCATAGTACTCATGAAAGTCTTGGTCAAAAAGAAATGAACCAAGTTTGATATATTAACGCGACCAAGTCGCAAAATAATCAGTATATATGTATATATACTTTTCAAAATCTTGGAAATCCTCTTCCATGCATAATATACATAGGGTTCCAGTTTATAACTGTATAAAAATATCGTTGCAAGGTGATCTCATATATCTAACCTTGTCTCAACGTTTTTCTGAAAATCTTTGTCATGCATAAGATAATCATTAACTAGATATAAGTCAAAAAGATGAAGTTACAAGATACTCCAATATACTAATATCTTTTCTAAATACTACTTGAACTACCACCGTTCAAGTTATAATTAGGTTCAAAAGGTCATCACACATATGAGACTAGAAGATAAGACTTGAATAGATTCAATCTTTGAAATATCATTTGAAAGAAATGAAGTTACGAGATACTTCATTAAGTCCTGATATATATTCACCTATATATATATCTCTCATACACTCCTTGAAAACCTCAGTTATGAAAATTATAAAGAGAGTTTTAATATCCAATGAATTTGGAAAGAAGAAAGCTTTGGTATAAACCCGATATCTTGCTGATCAGGCAAGGATACCAATTAAGTAACATTTTCTACTTTAGATGGATGAATTCCTCGCCGGTCATCACCCTGACCGCATTAGGACCTCGAGCTAGACCATTACCCGGCCACTCACGCATGGATGGACTGTCACCCAGCCTCTTACACCTTCATAGACCGTACCCTGGCCTGTCGCTTATGCCGACTCAATTAGATGGACTTACTTCCTGAACGTTGGGCAAGTAATCATATTGTTTTCTCAAACACCAACCTCGTTGCGAATATAAAATACACCACATAGCCAGATCCCTCAGATTTTTGAGCGAGTATTCAAATCCCATTCGAAAGGAAGATCTTAAATTTGAAAATGAGTTTTGGGATCCGCTCTAACTTTTAAAATCATTTTGAAGACTCGAAAACATTTTTAAGAATATTTGGAGTAATGCTGATTAAATTAAATAAATCAGTCCCAATATGTTGGAAAATATCTAAATATTATTATTTGAATAATATTTCCATAAAGGATAATCTTTATAAAAATAAATGAAGTAGAAGTTTTAAAAACTCATACTTGAAACAAATAATAATAACAAAGATATACTTATACGAAAGTACGATCTTTATTTGAATAATCGAAAATAAGTTTGATTATTATTCAAAACTATCGGATATACCTTATCCGATTAATAGTCATAGAAAACTATATATATACATATATATATATATTATACTCGAGAACATCGACTCCCGGTTTAGAAAACTGTTCACCTTTGGGTCCCCTATACTAAGGGTATACGCAACTACTGCTTATCTCTGGCATAGGTATTATGCAGTTTATAAGCAATTGAATTGATAATAGAATATCAAGATTATGAAACAGGCATGCATATAAATGTCATATCACATGCTCCAATATATCGCAAGACTTTTCTAATAATAACCATGCACTTATCTCAAGATAATGCATCAATATATTACATCACAACAACAGTATAACGGGTAGAAAACTTGCCTGAGCGTTCCGGGGTAGACTTAATCTTAGAGTGGGTCCGATAACCTATGAACAATAACATAAGTTGGAATTAAACCACAGTCGCTTAAGAAACTAGACTTTAACCAATTGGACCCTAACGTTCGCTTTTGCGCTTAACGATTCACATAAGTCGCTCGAGTAATCTCGGCTCCACCATTTTGATAAAATTAACCATTACGAATTTTAAGGCGACTCTTTCACGAATACTCTACCAACTGTCTAACTCACCTTACATAATTGTTTCGTAATCAAATTAGTCTTTCCAGGGCCTTAAACAAGGTCTCAAAGTAAAGCGAGGGGTAAAGGTTCGTTCGCGAAATGTCGTTATATAAAATGGTCGTTTCTCCTAAACCGTACATCGGAACCAAGCGAACCACATATCAAAATGAAGCTTACGACACGCTCTAGCTAATCATGGAAATGTTACACATTGATCAGTGAGTTATCTGGTCTGAGATTCATGTACAACAGTCTAAGGAAAATGGGCATTACGACGGCTATGTTTACGAATTTTCCAAGTTTCTCACTACACCAAAACCTCACCAAACAACCTACAATTATTAACACATCAAAACCTCAACTAAATAATACTATACCAGTCCTTATTCTCCAGATTCTTCATCTCAACCAACCACAATCAAGTTCTATTAACTATAACAAGATTCATTCACCAAATCACTCCAAATTCAAATCAAACTACTAATAATCAAAGATCATGCTTCTCATTTAGAAAACCAACCATCAAACTCACTAATAATCAAAGTAAAGGCTAGGGTTTGAAGTTTATACCTTTCTTAGGAGGTGTTAAGTTGCTAGGAAGCCTTAGGGAGCCTCCTACAAGCTTGATCTTTCCAAAGAAATCAAGAACACAAAGTTAGGCTTTGAAGTTTCTAAAAGTCTGATTGAAAGAACTGTAAAAATAAGGGTCTTACCTTGTTTATTTGGACGAGACTGGTGAACAAGAGTTGTAGGCCATCTTAATACCTTTCCGACGAGCTATAGAACACAACATTTGAGTGAGTATTGAAGGAGATATGGCAGTTTGAAGTTGCTGAGTTTGTTTTGGCCGAGAGCTTTTTGGTTGGGTGAGGAAGATGAGTTTTTCCCTTGGATTTGTCTTGGAATGTGTGAAATAATGCTTGGTTGCAATTGATCCTTGCTAAACTATCTAGATTTTACTTTATTAAAATGCTTGCATCACCTAGATGACATCACTTCCATGCCACATATCCAAATCTTATGGTGTGACGATGTTACCTTCTCTTTTAACCACATATTTTAGCTTCTCTTGGAAGCTTCCTACCCATTCTACTTGTATATGCTTGTTCCTTGGTCGTTTATTTATTTTACGGTTCGCTTAACTCTCGTTCACGTTGATCGTTTGAAGGATCATATTTGGGATCTCATTACTCGGGTTCTCCTAAACCTTTTATAATCTTTTATATTCCTTTTATGATCCTCTCTTATAATTCTTGAATTTAAATCCTTTTAATCATGTTACCTTATACTCGATTCTTTCGGTATCTGGCGGATTTTCGAGAAAAATTAAAATGTTCGAATTTTGATTCTGACGATCTTTACATACACTCATTTACTTTATGTAATACTAATACGATCTTAGAATTTCCATAACAGTACTCCTATATAGCGTGGTCTGATAATTTTCCTTAATCAGCATCATCAGCAAAAAGTTACTATTCACCAGTGTTTCAAAAATTCCAAAAATTAGGGTTATTACAGTCTCCCCTCCTTAAAAGGATACCGTCCCGGAATCAGATAGAAAACAGTTGGGGATGCTTTTCTAGCATTGCGCTTTCTAACTCTTAAGTCAATTTTTTTCCCCATATTATGGTTTTACCACAAAACTCTGACTAGTCTAATAACCATGTTCCTAAGCACTTGCTCCTTTCAATCCATAACCCTTACTGGTTGCTCCATATAGGTCAAGTCTGGTTTCATGTCCATGCGCTTGATTCTCCTATATGTCCGACATTCGGATTATGCTTCCTTAATATTGATACGTGGAACACGTTATGAATTTGTTACAGGCTCGGGGTAGGGCTAGTTCATTTGATAATTTCCCAATACGTCTTAATATATCCAAGGGTCCAACAAATCGTGGACATAGCTTTCCTTTCTTTCCAAACCTCAACGATCCTTTCCAAGGGGATACCTTTAACAGCACTAGGTCCCCTATTTCATACTCTTTATCCTTTCGAGTCAAATCAGCATACTTCTTCTGTCCATCCCGGGGTTGCTACCAGCCGTCCTCTGATTAGATCCACTATGTCTTTGGTCCTTTGGACCAATTCGGGTCCGAGCATCTTGCGCTCTCCAACTTCATTCTGATACAAGGGAGATTAGCAGTTGTTTTTTTACAGAGCCTCGTAAGGCAACATTCTGACACTGTCATATCATCAATCGTCGTAAGAAAACTCAATCCGTGCTAAGTGATCATTCCAAATTTCTTTCAAGTCTATCGCACAAACTCTCATTATATCATCTAGCTCTACAGCTTTTGCTTCTCAATACCCACTCTTTTCCAGTTCGTAATCGTTACTATCCTCCGTACCAAATTTTATACTGATTACACTTTTGCTCGTTAGCGTTCTATAACCTTTTAATAATCGCGTCAACCTTAGTATCACAAACGCGTTAGATTCGGAATACCACCGCACTGGTACCACTTCATCTCTAGCTGCCTCCATTTTCGAAAGCTTGGTCCTTCATATAGAAGTAAAAGAATTTATTGAGAGATCACTATGATCATGAACACTTGTTACATCGCATAGTTAGTACAGAAGGTGGCTAGCCTTTAGTACTTAATGAGCAATTAAAAAATAGATGGTATCCTACTAGGCTTCTATCACACATATAGATAGTCATTCGGCAATACCCCCCTTCTGGAAGGGTTGTTCTTCTCAGCTATATGAAATGAAAAGGAGAGAAAAGAACGAATTGAAGAGAATTGTATATATATAAAATATACTGCCACAAAATATCTGGCTTGGAATCTACCTCTGAACTATAGAGGTTTGTCATTGGAGAACAAAACATATACGTATATATATCAACATCAAGTATTATAGCATCATATTTCACATGCCTAAATATTTTTGTTATTCTGTCCATCATTCTATGGACCCATGCTCTTGCTCGAGCTTAAAAAAAACAATCATCTATGAAACTCCCTCGACATTGAAAATCGAATTTGGGATTTCATTCTAGACATCATCGTTACTAGAATCCATTGCTACACCGTAACCTTCTTCGTAAAGTAATACTACTCTCTATCTATAAGAAAGAATAAATATATCATAGGTAAATGATCTCCTTAGTTAGTCTAACGATGATTACTTATACATCACCATAACCCGATTAGTGGTACTCAATCTCAACGCTCATTACATTACAACTCTCACAGTTGTCATCGTCTAAATATTCATAGAATCGTTGATGCATCACTATAGTCCACCACGGACCTACGGTAGTCATTTGTTTTCCTCGAAATCTTAATATCTAATCATATGGAGTTCATATCTACCGTATAAAAATCTTTTAAGGAGTTAACATAATCACCATTCATGATTCATGAAGAACACTCCAGATCCTGACGTACATTCATGACATGAAGCAGATAAAATTGCAGAAGAGTTTCAATCAAAGCAACGATAGCAGGTTAATACCATTCTTAATTATATGCCTTCAATAGAAGACTTTGTAGGAATTTAAACATCACGGAAGCATGGTAAAACAATTTTACACATATAAAATCCAAATAAAAGCATATAAATCGTGATTAAAACATATGGGATCGATTTCTAACCTTTAAAAGCGATCCAAGAACAACGAGCGGAGATTTCTAGCAGCTGCTCCTCAAGTGTGAAGCACTCCACCGGTATCCACCAAGAAATCGATGTAATGAAGGAGGAGGAGGTGGAAAGAATTAGGGTTTTTGTAAATTTTTAGGTTGAGGCAAAAACAGGGTTTATAATAGTATATTTATAGGCAAAATTTTCAGCTAAAAATTTTCCCATAAAATATTATTATTATTAACCCTTTATTATTCTCACTAATAATTAAAACACCTTTTAATTATTAATCCTTTTTCTAAACACTTTAGAAATAATTCTCTCACTTGATTTAATTTCCAAAAATTAAATACTTAATTAATAATATTAAGAACTTTTTCTTAATTAATTTATAATCAATTAAATCTCATTTAATCAATTATTAAATTTTCCAATTATTTATTTATTTCATAAATAAATAATTATCAGCCATTATTAATTAATTCCTCCACCATTAAATCATTTTCTTTTATGGTGTGACCCTGTAGGTTCACTATTAAGCCGGTAGTAGAAATAAATAATAATAAAACTATTTTATCATTATTTATATAAATTCTCTAATTCATTAAATATTATTAATTAATTAATCATATTTATTCTACATCGTGAGGGATACTTCTCAGCATATCGCGACTATCCGGATAATACGAATTCACTGCTTAGAATCCTGTAATAACCCCAAAATTTTGAACTTTTTTGTAACCCTTATGAATAGTGTTTTTGCTGATATTGTTGAATAAAAAAACTTTTCATGCCACACTATGTAGGGGTTCTTTTATTGTTATTCTGAGATCTTATTAGTACTCTATATGATATATAAGTGTATGTAAAGATCGTCAGAATCCAAATTCAAATACTTTGATTTTTCCCGAAAATCCACCAGATACCGAAAGAATTGAGTATAAGGTAACAAGATAAAAAGGATTTAAATTCAAGGATTATAAGAGAGGATCATAAAAGAAATATAATGTATTGAGAAAGGTTAAGGAAACCCAAGTAATAAGATCCCGGGTATGATCCCTCAAACGATAAACGAAAATGAAAGTTAAGCGAACCGTATAACAGATCAGCGGTCATTAGCCAAGTAATTAGAAGCTAATCAAAGAGGTTAGTGAGGATGATGTCATCAAACCAATAAGAAGAGGACAAGCATGGGAAGATGACATAGGATTGATGACCTAAGCATGACCAAAAGGAAAGGAGATGTGGTTGATTTCAAGCCACACAAAAATCACCATGGTTAAAAGGTAAATAATTAAAACAAAAGAAAAAACAACCAACCAACAAATCATTTCACCAAAAACACAAGTTGACTTCCCATTTCAAGCTAAAAGCTCTCGGCCTCTTTTCCATTTCAAGAAGAAAAAAACCAAAATCCAAGTTCCAAGCTTCATTAATTAGAGAGGTAATTATCTAAGATTCCTTATGCATAGATATAGCTATCCTATAAGTTTAAGCTTCAAATTCCTTCACAATCTCTTCCTAAAATTCATGGAAGAAGAGGGTGAATAGTGTTTTTCAAGAACTTAAAATTTTGTTCTTGAATTTTTGTTTAGATTAAGCTTTGGTAAGGACTTTCAAGGGTGATTCCAAGCTCCTTAGTTACTTTTACTCACCAAGGAAGGTATAATCTCAAACCCTAGCCCTACTTTTGTATATTTAGAGCTTTTGTGTTTAGTATGGTTCATGAGAAGATTGATTATTGAGTATTTAGAGATGTGTTGGTTTTGTGATGTGTTTGGAGTTGTAAATCTTGTTGATTAGTTAAAGAACTTAAGTAAAGCTTTTAGTTCAGGACCCGAGAACTCACTGTTATGTTTTGACCATTTCCATGATTAGATAGTTCATGTTACGAGCTTCGTTTTGATATGTGGTTCGTTTGAATCCGATGTACGATTTAGGAGAAACGACTGTTTTAAGTAATGGCGTTTCGCGAACGAACCATTACCCCTCGCCTTACTTTGGAACATAGGTTAAAGACCATAAAGGACTAATTGGAGTATGAATCATTTATGTAAAGTGTATTAGGAAGTTGGTAACGCACTCGCAAAAGAATCGCCTTAAAACCCTTAATGGTTAATTTATTAAAAATGGTGGAGCCGAGGGTACTCGAGCGACTTAAGAGAATCGTTGAGCGCAAAGTGAGTGTTAGAGTCTAATTGGTTAAAGTATAGATTCATAAGCGACTTTGGTTTAATTCCAACTTATATGTTGTTTATAGGTTACCAGACTCGTCCCAAACCATTTATCACCCCCAGTCGCTCAGGCAAGTTTTCTACCCGTTATACTGTTGTTGTGATGTATATATGTATATGCATTATCTTGTGATAGATGCATGATTGTTATTAGCAAATCTTGCAATATATTGGAGCATGCTGATATGGTTTATATGCATGTCTGTTTCGTAATCTGGTTATCTATCTGTTGATTTCAATGCTTATAGTTGCATAATACCTATGCTAGAGATAAGCAGTATTTGCGTATACCCTTAGTATAGGGGACCCAAAGGTGAACATATTTTCTAAACCGGGAGATGATGTTCCCGAGTATATTATATATATATATATATATATATATATATATAGTTTTCAAAACTATTATTCGAATAAGGTTTATTCGATAACTCTATTTCACTTAATGAATATTATCTTGAATATTCATTCGAGGACTTATGACTCAGTTTATATTATTTAATGAATATTATTTGAATATTCATTTGAGGACTTATGACTCCGATTATTTACTAAATAATATTCTTTATTTTATTAAAGAATAATGTTTCGATAATCAAACTTATTTTCGATTATTCAAATAAAGATAGTACTTTCGTATAAGTATGTCTTTGGTTATTTAATATTCATTTCAAGTAGTCTTAAAACTTCTACTTCAATTATTTTTATAAAGATTATCCTTTATGTGAATATTATTTAATAATAATATTCAGATATTTTCTAATATATCGGGACTGATTTATTTCATTAAATCAGCATTACTCCAAACATTCTTAAAAATGTTTGTGAGTCTTCAAAATGATTTTAAAAGTTAGAGCGGATCCCAAAACTCATTTTTATATTTAAGATCTTCCTTTCAAAGGGGATTTAAATATTCGCTCAAAACCTGAAGGATCCGGCTCTGTGGTGTATTTTATATTCGCAATGAGGTTGCTGTTTTGGTAAATGAATTGATTACTTACCCAGTGTTCGGGAAGTAAGTCCATCTATTGAGTCGGCATAAGCAACATGGGCTCAGTGGGCGTCCATGAAAGTGTAAGTGGCTCAGTGGGAGTCCATCAAATGCGTAAGTGGCTGAGTGGCAGTCCAGCATAAGGTCCTATTGCGGCCAGGGTGATGACCAGTGGGGAATTCGTCCATCTACTAGTAGAAAAGGTTACTTATTGGTATATTTGCCTGATCAGCAAGATATCGGGTTTATGCCAAAATTCTTTTCCTTTCCAAAATTCATTGGATGTTGCAAACTCTGTTCATACTTTACATAACAGAGGTTTCCAGGAAATATATAAGAGATATATATATGTGGATATATATATCGGGACTAAATAAAGTATCTTGTAACTTCATTTCATTTAATAATATTTCAAAGATTGAATCTATTCATGTCTTAACTTGTGGTCTCATCTATGGGATGACCTTTTGAAACCTTTAATACTTTGAACAGTGGTAGTTCAAGTAGTTTTATAAAATGGTATAAGTATAGTGAAGTAATTGGTAACTTCATCTTCCTTTAAGCTTATATCCAGTAAAGTAATTACCTTACACTTGATAAAGGTTTCCAGTAAGTTATCTATTTAGATACTTGCATTATTGTTTACACTATATATCATCTTGCGAGCTGTAATGCTCACTCTTGCTTTATTTCTTCATCACACAACAACAGTTAGGAAATATGGCCGGACTCAAGCAGACCCAGCGCAAGCGCGTGGGAAGCGTCCCGCGTCTTCCCGTTGATGTTGTAGCTGCTATAGCTGCAGAGGTAGATCTATTGGTAGATCAGGCATTCTACTTTTGGGAACCAAATAATGTATAATTATAACTTGTGGCAGATAATGGCAATTAACTGTAAACTTATCAAGTAATCATTTTGGGTTGTAATAACTTTTAAATTGTGGATTCAAGGACTTGTACTTATTTCAATTTCATCTCTGAGACTATAACGGGTTGTGGTGTGTGTTAGTGTGGGGTCACAGCATGAGGTTATTTATTATTAATTAAGTTAAGTGATATTGTGGAAAGAAAGACCGTGACGACCCAGATCCCCGACCCCGGATCTGGGGGTGTTACAGAAATGGTATCAGAGCCAAGCGTTATAAACCTCAGAGATGATGCGACGATATAATAATCAACTCACAAAGATAATAAGAACTCTTTCCAAGTTCATAGTCGGACTACTTAAAGTAGCACTGACAGTTAAAACCCTTACGGGAACCCTTATAAGTATCATGATAGTAACTTAGCTCGTTTAATGTGTAGGCACATGATATAGAGGACCCTGAGATGTTCGAGCGTGAGCATGATGAGGCACTGCTAGATGCCGAGGATCAGGAGGAGCCTGAGATGGAGGAGGATGAGGAGGACCCCTCAGAGGAGTCAGAGGCAGAGGTTATTGCTATTTCAGATGAGGAGGACCCGGATGAGGTCCCAGTAGCTGAGGAGCATGTCGGAGCTATAGTGGAGTATACTGGTACCCCTTTACCCTCACTCTCGGTGGTCAGAGCTCCTACCCCTCCACCACTATCTTGGAGCCCCTATGATGACAGCTCAGAAACTCATACTCCCGAGCCTAGACAGACCGAGGAGGCACCCCCAGCGGCTCCGGATTCACCACCTCTCGACCCTGCCCATAGGCAGTCTTTGTTAGCTCACGGCTATGTTCAGGATGTACTGAGGACCCGAGTGGCTGTTGCTGAGGCCCGGCTGGATGAGGTCAGGAGGGAGCTGGATGCGGAGAGGGCGGGTAGGCATGCCCGAGCTTATGAGACCAGGGCTACTATACCCTGATCCTTGAGGAGGGAGCTGACGGGGATAAAGCTCACGTCCCGAGCGAGATTCCGATCACTCCAGGGGGACAGGCATGGTAGGATCTCCAGGCGGCAGGCCGACTATATCTTCCGTCGTGCGATGGAAAGGGTATGGGAGCTGACTAGCTCTGGTGTGTGATTCAGGACCGACGATGGGATAGTCTAGTTGTCTAGTTAGTCGAGGCCATAGTAAGAGCCAATTTTCTGGGATAGTTGACTTGTATATAGCATCCCTTTTTCTGACTAGACAGATAGACTCTTGTGTATCACTTTTGGGCAGATGGCTGTAGCAGTGTTGTACTTTTGACCAGATCAAACTATGTATTTCTCGCATTATGTATATATTTGTTTCCTTTCAGTTCAGATCCTTAGTGACGAGATCACTGTTTTTATCATTATTATTACTGCACTTCTTATTAGAACTGTCATAAAATAATAGAATTGTGAGATACATTCTCCCCATTATAGAAACTGTGCAAGGCACAATGTTGTGTATGATTGTGACCTAACATTGAATTTTTCCCAAAAAAATTTATCAGTATCATGCCGCCACGAAAGATTAGAACTAGGGCGAACCCTGGATCTGAGGACCAGGAAAGCGATAACCAGGACGATAGGAACCAAGAACACAGTGAAGAGGAAGATGAGGATTATGTTGAACAGGATGACTCCATGTATGAAGAGGAGGAGGAAACATATGATGTTGAGGGATTTGAGATAGAGGCTGAAGAAGGAGAAACTGAGGTCGAGCAACCAGTACCAAACCCAGGCATGGATCTCATGGGACAGTTCATGCAACTACTAAGGTAGAACTTGGAACGTCAACCCAACCCACCCCCTCCAGGAAATAAGAATGTCGTGGCAAACTCTTTCAGGGCTTTCAAGTCCCTTAAGCCCCCTGAATTCCACGGATCAGCCGGCCCAGTTGAGGCAAGGGCATGGTTAAAGGAAATGGAGAAATCCTTTGAGATTCTGAGTACCGATGAGGCATAGAAGACTGTATTTGCTACCTACCTTCTGAAAGGAGAGGCCAACTACTGGTGGGAGGCCAAGAAAAACATGGAGACAGATACTATTATAACCTGGGAGAGGTTCAGTCAGTTGTTTTTGGGAAAGTATTTCCCGAGGTTTATGGAGAACCAGATGGAGCTCAAGTTCTTGGAGCTAAAGCAGAATAACTTATCTATAGCAGAGTACGAAGCAAAATTTACCGAGTTATCAAGGTTTGTGCCGGAGTTTGTGAGCATCGAGGAAAAGAAAGCTAGGAGGTTTCAGCAGGGACTGAAACCGTGGATTCAGAATAGGGTGGCAATCCTTGAGCTTACGGATTATGCCACTCTGGTGCAAAAGGCAACAATTGTAGAAGCTGGAAGTGAACAGATGTAGAAGGAAAGAGAGAAGAAGGGAATAAAGAGGAAAAGTATGAGCATGGGTGGAGGTTCCGCAGGAGGGAGCTTCCCAACTAGATTTAATCGAGGAGCAGTGTCCCTACCGGGAAAGAACACTGGGTTTAAGCGGCCAATGAGTGTGAATGTGAGCCAGAGCGGCCAGAAGTCAAGAATGTCCTATTCCAACCAATCTCGACCCCCATTACCAACCTGTAACACTTGTGGAAGGATGCATACTGGGGAGTGTAAAGGAAAGCCGGTAACCTACTTTAAGTGCGGTCGAGAGGGTCACTATTCAACTAAGTGCCCTTCATCAACCCCTGCTGTCATTCCAACCACCACTTATCATCAGTGTGGATGCCCGGGTCATTGGAAGAGGGAATGCCCAATGAACAAACCAGCAGCTTCAGGAGCCAGCAGGGCTGCCTCCAATAAGCCACCTACTGCGAGGACTTTCAAGTTGACAGTTCAGGATGCTATGAAAGACTCAGATGTAATAGCAGGTACCCTTTCTCTAAATTCAGTCAGTGCAAACATTTTATTTGATTCGGGAGCAACTAAATCTTTTATATCAAAGGACCTTGCGCGTAAATTAAGACTTAAGGATGAACCCTTGATAGAACCCTTACAAGTAGAAATAGCCAATCATGAAATTATTCCTGTTAACCAGATTCACCCCGCCTGTGAGTTAGGCATAGGGGAACAAACTTTTAGTATTGATCTGATTCCTTTTAAATTAGGGGAGTTTGATATAATTTTGGGAATGGATTGGATATCTAGCAATGATGCTCAGATAGACTGTAAGGGGAAGAAAGTTAAGTTGAATATCCCAGGAAAGAAAGAAGTCATATTTAGGGGAAAGAGGCAGACACATAAATTTTTGACTATGGCTCAGGCCAAAAGGATGCTACGAAAAGGAAATGGGGCTTACCTAACCTATGTGGTGGACACGCAGAAGGAGGTGCCCAACTTATAAGATATTCCGGTAGTCAACGAATTTGAAGATATATTCCCACAAGACCTTCCGGGATTACCACCCGATAGAGTGATTGAATTTTCTATTGAGTTGGCCCCAGGGACGGCGCCAGTTTCAAAGGCACCTTACCGGTTAGCCCCATTAGAAATGAAGGAATTAGCTACTCAATTGCAGGAACTCTTGGATAAGGGTATGATAAGACCCAGTGTGTCTCCGTGGGGAGCACCAGTGTTATTTGTTAAGAAGAAGGATGGGAGCATGAGGCTGTGCATCGACTACCGAGAGTTGAACAAGCTAACCATAAAGAACAGGTACCCATTACCTAGAATAGACGATCTATTCGACCAACTAAAGGATGCTGTTTATTTTTCCAAGATTAACCTGAGAACTGGATATCACCAACTAAAGATTAAACCCGAAGATATTCCCAAGACCACGTTCCGTACCAGGTATGGGCACTATAAGTTCTTGGTAATGTCCTTTGGATTAACCAACGCCCCAGCGGCTTTCATGGATTTAATGAACAGGGTATTCAAGAAGTACTTGGACAAGTATGTGATAGTTTTTATCGATGATATTTTAATCTACTCAAGGACTGAGGCAGAACATGCAGAGCATTTGAGGATAGCTCTAGGAATACTCAGAGAGAAATAGTTATTTGCCAAATTCTCGAAATGTGAATTCTGGCGGAATGAAGTACAGTTTTTAGGACATGTGATCAATAAAAAAGGAGTATTGGTCGACCCCTCCAAGATAGAGGCGGTCTCAAATTGGGAAAGGCCAACCACACCCATCGAGGTAAGAAGTTTCATAGGATTGGCCAGCTACTATCGTAGATTTGTACAGGACTTTGCGAAGATCGCAGCCCCTTTGACGCGACTTACTCGTAAGACAGAGAAGTTTGAATGGACGGAAAAATGCGAGAACAGTTTTCAGGAATTAAAGAAAAGGTTGGTAACGGCCCCGGTGTTGGCATTGCCAGACAGAAAAGGAGATTCTGTGATATATAGTGACGCGTCGCACAAAGGATTAGGGTGTGTGCTTATGCAGCACAGTAAGGTGATTACGTATGCATCGAGACAACTGAAGGAATACGAGATTAGATATCCTACTCATGACCTTGAGCTCGCGGCAATAGTTTTTGCCTTAAAGATTTGGAGGCACTACTTGTATGGAGAGAAGTGCGAGATTTTCTCAGACCATAAGCGCCTCAAGTACATATTTACGCAGAAAGAGCTCAACATGCGCCAGAGGAGATGGTTAAAACTAATCAAGGACTATGATTGTGAGATTCTCTATCATCCGGGGAAAGCCAATGTGGTGGTTGATGCCCTTAGTAGAAAGGAAAGACTTAGAATGATAATGACTTCGAAAGAATTGATAAAGGATTTCGAGAGAATGGAAATAGAAGTAAAGGTAACCGGAACTGGAACTGAAAAGCTGTTTGAGATCTCGATGCAGCCAGAGTTATTGGAAAAGATCAGATTGTGCCAAGAGAAAGTAATGAATGATGGCAGAGAGTCAATGACTGGAGAAGAGATCCATACTGAGAGAGATGATAAATGGATAATGAGGTACTCCTACCGGATTTGGGTTCCGAACGTTCAAGAGCTTAAAGACGAGATTTTGGATGAAAGCCATAGTTCAAGGTATTCCATTCACCCAGGAAGCACCAAAATGTATGGGGATTTGAAGGAGTATTACTAGTGGCCCAACATGAAGAAGGATGTAGCAGAATGGGTAAGCAAATGCTTGACTTGCCAAAGAGTAAAGGCAGAGAACCAGAGACCCAGTGGACTTTTACGACCCCTAGAGATTCCCGAATGGAAATGGGAACAGATAGCCATGGATTTTGTTATCGGTTTACCAAGGACGAAAGCCAACCATGATGCCATATGGGTGATTATAGACCGACTGACAAATTCAGCCCATTTCATTCCTATCAATGAGAGATACACAGTCGATAGACTGGTGGACATTTACCTTAAGGAAATAGTGACGCGACATGGAGTCCCAGCGTCCATTGTCTCAGACCGAGACCCCAGGTTCAACTCCAGATTTTGGAGGAGCTTTCAAGAATGTGCAGGGACCAAGTTAAATATGAGTACCGCTTACCATCCCCAGACGGATGGGCAGAGTTAAAGGACCATCCAGATACTAGAGGATATGTTGAGAGTCTGTGCAATAGACTTTAAAGGAAGTTGGGATGATCACTTGCCGTTGATCGAGTTTTCTTATAACAATAGCTTTCATGCTACCATCGGAATGCCGCCTTATGAGGCCCTGTACGGAAGAAGGTGTCGATTTCCCTTATACTGGGATGAAGTAGGAGAGCGGAAGATGCTCGGACCCGAAGTGGTCCAAAAGACCAAAGACATAGTGGATCTTATCAGAGGACGGCTGGTAGCATCCCAAGACAGACAGAAGAAATATGCAGACCTAGCCCGAAAGGACAAGGAGTATGAAGTAGGGGACTTAGTACTACTAAAAGTATCCCCTTGGAAGGGATTAATGAGGTTCGGAAAGAAAGGGAAACTAAGCCCAAGATACATTGGACCTTTTGAGATACTAAGACGGATTGGGAAGTTGGCTTACGAGCTAGCCTTACCCCCGAACCTACAACAAGTTCATAATGTGTTCCATGTGTCAATGCTAAGGAAGTATCATCGGGATGCCAGGCACATAGTGGAGTACGAGCAGGGGGATATGCAACCAGATCTGACTTACGTGGAAAGACCAGTAAAGATTATGGATAAGAAGGAGCAGGTGCTTCGGAACAAAGTAATCAAGCTAGTCAGAGTGCTATGGCAGAATCATAATGTGGAAGAATCAACTTGGGAACTAGAGAGCGCAATGCTAGAAAAGTAACCCCATTTGTTTTCTATTTAATTCCGGGACGGAATCCTTTTAAGGAGGGTAGACTGTAATAATCCCAAAATTTTGAACTTTTTTGTAACCCTTATGAATAGTGTTTTTGCTCATATTGTTGAATAAGAAAACTTTTCATGCCACACTATGTAGGGGTTCTTTTATTGTTATTATGAGATCTTATTAGTACTCTATATGATATATAAGTGTATGTAAAGATCGTCAGAATCCAAATTCAAACACTTTGATTTTTCCCGAAAATCCACCAGATACCGAAAGAATTGAGTATAAGGTAACAGGATAAAAAGGATTTAAATTTAAGGATTATAAGAGAGGATCATAAAAGGAATATAATGTATTGAGAAAGGTTAAGGAAACCCAAGTAATAAGATCTCGGGTATGATCCCTCAAACGATAAACGAAAATGAAAGTTAAGCGAACCGTATAACAGATCAGCGGTCATTAGCCAAGTAATTAGAAGCTAACCAAACAGGTTAGTGAGGATGATGTCATCAAACCAATAAGAAGAGGACAAGCATGGTAAGATGACATAGGATTGATGACCTAAGCATGACCAAAAGGGAAGGAGATGTGGTTGATTTCAAACCACACAAAAATCACCATGGTTAAAAGGTAAATAATTAAACAAAAGCAAAAACAACCAACCAACAAATCATTTCACCAAAAACACAAGTTGACTTCCCATTTCAAGCTAAAAGCTCTCGACCTCTTTTCCATTTCAAGAAGAAAAAAACCAAAATCCAAGTTCGAAGCTTCATTAATTAGTGAGGTAATTATCTAAGATTCCTTATGCATAGATATAGTTATCCTATAAGTTTAAGCTTCAAATTCCTTCACAATCTCTTCCTAAAATTCATGGAAGAAGAGGGTGAATAGTGTTTTTCAAGAACTTAAAATTTTGTTCTTGAGTTTTTGTTTAGATTAAGCTTTGGTAAGGACTTTCAAGGGTGATTCCAAGCTCCTTAGTTACTTTTACTCACCAAGGAAGGTATAATCTCAAACCCTAGCCCTACTTTTGTATATTTAGAGCTTTTTTGTTTAGTATGGTTCATGAGAAGATTGATTATTGAGTATTTAGAGATGTGTTTGTTTTGTGATGTGTTTGGAGTTGTAAATCTTGTTGATTAGTTAAAGAACTTAAGTAAAGCTTTTAGTTCATGTTTGGAAGTAGTATAAAATTGGAAATATTGAGTTGTTGGGGCTGTTGTAGCATTGAATGTATGGAGTTGGGTTGTTTGGTTGAATTGAGGTTGATTGGTGGTTGATTTGGAGTAGGATAAAAATTGGTAATCGCGTAAACATAGCCGTCGTAATGTCCGATTTACTTTAGACTGTTTTGTTCTTAACATCAGGACCCGAGAACTCACTGTTAGGTTTTGACCAATGTCATGATTAGATAGTTCATGTTACGAGCTTCGTTTTGATATGTGGTTCGTTTGAATCCGATATACGATTTAGGAGAAACGACTGTTTTAAGTAACGGCGTTTCGCGAACGAACCATTACCCCTCGCCTTACTTTGGAACATAGGTTAAAGACCTTAAAGGACTAATTGGAGTATGGATCATTTATGTAAAGTGTATTAGGCAGTTGGTAAGGCATTTGCGAAAGAATCGCCTTAAAACCCTTAATGGTTAATTTATTAAAAATGGTGGAGTCGAGGGTACTCGAGCGACTTAAGAGAATCGTTGAGCGCAAAGCGAGTGTTAGAGTCTAATTGGTTAAAGTATAGATTCATAAGCGACTTTGGTTTAATTCCAACTTATATGTTGTTTATAGGTTACCAGACTCGTCCCAAGCCATTTATCACCCCCAGTCGCTCAGGCAAGTTTTCTACCTGTTATACTGTTGTTGTGATGTATATATGTATATGCATTATCTTGTGATGGATGCATGATTGTTATTAGCAAATCTTGCGATATATTGGAGCATGCTGATATGGTTTATATGCATGTATGTTTCGTAATCTGGTTATCTATCTGTTGATTTCAATGCTTATAGTTGCATAATACCTATGCTAGAGATAAGCAGTAGTTGCGTATACCCTTAGTATAGGGGACCCAAAGGTGAACATATTTTCTAAACCGGAAGACGATGTTCCCGAGTATATTATATATATATATATTTATATATATAAATAGTTTTTAAAACTATTATTCGAATAAGGTTTATTCGATAACTTTATTTCCCTTAATGAATATTATCTTGAATATTCATTCGAGAACTTATGACTCAGTTTATATTATTTAATGATTATTATTTGAATATTCATTTGAGGACTTATGACTCCGATTATTTACTAAATAATATTCTTTATTTTATTAAAGAATAATGTTTCGATAATCAAACTTATTTTTGATTATTCAAATAAAGATAGTACTTTCGTATAAGTATATCTTTGGTTATTTAATATTCATTTCAAGTATGAGTCTTAAAACTTCTACTTCAATTATTTTTATAAAGATTATCCTTTATGGGAATATTATTTAATAATAATATTCAGATATTTTCTAATATATCGGGACTGATTTATTTCATTAAATCAGCATTACTCCAAACATTCTTAAAAATGTTTGTGAGTCTTCAAAATGATTTTAAAAGTTAGAGCGGATCCCAAAACTCATTTTTATATTTAAGATCTTCCTTTCAAAGGGGATTTAAATATTCGCTCAAAACCTGAAGAATCCGGCTCTGTGGTGTATTTTATATTCACAATGAGGTTGCTGTTTTGGAAAATGAATTGATTACTTACCCAACGTTCGGGAAGTAAGTCCATCTATTGAGTCGGCATAAGCAACATGGGCTCAGTGGGCGTCCATGAAAGTGTAAGTGGCTCAGTGGGAGTCCATCAAATGCGTAAGTGGCTGAGTGGCAGTCCAGTATAAGGTCCTATTGCGGCCAGGGTGATGACCAGTGGGGAATTCGTCCATCTACTAGTAGAAAAGGTTACTTATTGGTATATTTGCCTGATCAGCAAGATATCGGGTTTATGCCAAAATTCTTTTCCTTTCCAAAATTCATTGGATGTTGCAAACTCTGTTCATACTTTACATAACAGAGGTTTCCAGGAAATATATAAGAGATATATATATGTGGATATATATATCGGGACTAAATAAAGTATCTTGTAACTTCATTTCATTCAATAATATTTCAAAGATTGAATCTATTCAAGTTTTAACTTGTGGTCTCATCTATGGGATGACCTTTTGAAACCCTTAATACTTTGAACAGTGGTAGTTCAAGTAGTTTTATAAAATGGTATAAGTATAGTGAAGTAATTGGTAACTTCATCTTCCTTTAAGCTTATATCCAGTAAAGTAATTACCTTACACTTGATAAAGGTTTCCCATTAAGTTATCTATTTAGATACTTGCATTATTGTTTACACTATATATCATCTTGCGAGCTGTAATGCTCACTCTTGCTTTATTTCTTCATCACACAACAAAAGTTAGGAAAGATGGCCAGACTCAAGCAGACCCAGCGCAAGCGCGTGGGAAGCGTCCCGCGTCTTCCCGTTGATGTTGTAGTTGCTATAGCTACACAGGTAGATCTATTGGTAGATCAGGCATTCTACTTTTGGGAACCAAATAATGTATAATTATAACTTGTGGCGGATAATAGCAATTAACTGTAAACTTATCAAGTAATCATTTTGGGTTGTAATAACTTTTAAATTGTGGATTCAAGGACTTGTACTTATTTCAATTTCATCTCTGAGACTATAACGGGTAATGGTGTGTGTAAGTGTGGGGTCATAGCATGAGGTTATTTATTATTAATTAAGTTAAGTGATATTGTGGAAAGAAAGACCGTGATGACCCGGATCCCCGACCCCGGATCTGGGGGTGTTACAGAAATGGTATCAGAGCCAAGCGTTATAAACCTCAGAGATGATGCGACGATATAATAATCAACTCACAAAGATAATAAGAACTCTTGCCAAATTCATAGTCGGACTACTTAAAGTAGCACTGACAGTTAAAACCCTTACGGGAACCCTTATAAGTATCATGATAGTAACTTAGCTCGTTTAATGTGTAGGCACATGATATAGAGGACCCTGAGATGTTCGAGCGTGAGCATGATGAGGCACTGCTAGATGCCGAGGATCAGGAGGAGCATGAGATGGAGGAGGATGAGGAGGACCCCTCAGAGGAGTCAGAGGCAGAGGTTATTGCTATTTCAGATGAGGAGGACCCGGATGAGGTCCCAGTAGCTGAGGAACATGTCGGAGCTATAGTGGAGTATACTGGTACCCCTTTACCCTCACTCCCGGTGGTCTGAGCTCCTACCCCTCCACCACTATCTTGGAGCCCCTATGATGATAGCTCAGAGACTCATACTCCCGAGCCTAGGCAGACCGAGGAGGCACCCCCAACGGCTCCGGATTCACTATAGGCTGCGTTGTTATCACAATATAACACAATAGGCTCTTCAACGCTAGGAACAACTCCCAACTCAGAAATAAATTTCCTCATCCAAACGGCTTCTTTTGCAGCCTCACTTGCAGCTATATATTTTGCTTCCGCTGTGGAGTCAGCCGTTATAGACTGTTTGGAACTCTTCCAACTAATCACACAACCATTCAAAGTAAACACGTACCCTGACATGGATTTGCTATCACTTTCTGATTGAAAACTAGAGTCAGTATAACCCTCTATTTTCAACTCAGATTCACCACCAAAAACAAGAAAAATGTCCTGAGTCCTTCGCAAGTACTTAAGGATGTTTTCACTGCTTTCCAGTGGTCTTCACCTGGATTGGACTGATATCTGCTCGTCACACTAATTGAATAAGCAATACCAGGCCTTGTACATAACATCGCGTACATGATAGATCCTATTGCTGAAGCATAAGGAATCTTACTCATACGCTCTCTTTCCTCAGGTGTCTTAGGAGACATTTTTTTGGAAAGGGACACTCCATGGTTCATCGGTATGAGACCTCTTTTGGAGTTTTCCATGCTAAACCTTTTAAGCACTTTCTGGATGTATGCACCCTGGGTAAGACCTATCATTCTTCTAGATCTATCTCTATAGATCTTCATACCGAGAATGTAGGATGCTTCTCCCAAGTCCTTCATGGTGAAGTTCTTTGATAGCCATACTTTGACTGATTGCAGCATCGGTATATCATTTCCTATAAGAAGTATGTCATCTACATACAATACAAGAAATGTTACCGCGCTCCCATTAACCTTCTTGTAGACACATGGTTCATCTATGTTTTTGATAAAATCAAACTCTTTGATTGTCTCATCAAAATGGATGTTCCATCTACGAGAAGCTTGCCTTAAACCATATATGGTTCGCAACAGCTTACACACTAGGTGTTCATTTCCCTTGGAAAGAAAACCCTCTGTCTGTGTCATATACACTTCCTCCTCAAGTTCCCCATTGAGGAAGGCCGTTTTCACGTCCATTTTCCAGATCTCATAGTCGTAGTAAGTAGCAATCGCAAGCAAAATCCGAATTGATTTTAACAGGGCTACAAGCGAAAAAGTTTCATCAAAGTCAATCCCTTTCCTTTGTTTGAATCATTTTTCCACGAGCCTGGCCTTATAGGTCTCCACCTGGCCATCTGCTCCAATCTTTCTTTTGTATACCCACTTGCACCCAATAGGCTTAACACCTTCAGGCGCCTCAACCAGAGTCCATACTTGGTTGGTATACATAGATTCCATTTCGGATTTCATGGTACTATGTCATTTCTCTGAGTCAACACTACTCATAGCCTCATTATAGGTCACAGGGTCGTCATCATCAATGATTGACAACTCATTGCCATTCTCAATGACAAGGCCATAATACCTCTCATGTTGTCGAGACACTCTCCATGTTCTACGAATGGGCTGTTCCACAGAAGGTTGTTCAGTCTGAACAGGTGTTTCCACTTGATCCGTAGTAGTTTCTGCTTCTTGAACTTCATCAAGTTCAATTTTGCTCCCACTGTTTCCTTCAAGGATAAACTGCTTTTCCAAGAAGGTAGCATGTCTGGAGACAAACACCCGATGATCGGTGTAAAAGTAATACCCCAAAGTATTTTTAGGATATCCCACAAAATTATATTTTACGGATCGAGATTCCAGCTTATCTGGGTCAACTTTCTTGACATAAGCTGGACATCCCCAAATATTAACGTGTTTAAGACTCGGTTTCCTTTCTTTCCATATCTCATATGGAGTTTGAGGAACAGATTTGGAAGGCACCTTATTTAGTAAATATATTGAGGTTTCCAATGCATAACCCCATAGGAATACTGGAAGATTCGCATAGCTCATCATGGACCGAACCATGTCTAACAAAGTTCTATTTCTCCTTTCAGATATCCCATTCAACTATGGAGTATATGGAGGAGTCCATTGGGAGACTATACCATTTTCTTTGAGATAATCTAGAAACTCTCCTTTCAAGTATTCACCACCTCGATCTGATCGAAGAGTTATAATACTATGTTTGGTTTGTTTCTCCACTTCATGTTTATATTCTTTGAACTTTTCAAAGGCTTCAGACTTGTGTTTCATCAAATACATATATCCGAATCTAGATCTATCATCTATGAAAGTAATATGAAGTATGAAAATCCACCCATGGCTTGCGTAGACATTGGTCCACATACATCTGTGTGTACCAATCCTAGCAAATCTGCAACCCTCTCTCCATGTCCACTAAATGGAGATTTGGTCATTTTACCTCATAGACAAGACTCGCATGTAGGATATGATTCAAAATCAAAGGGGTCAAGTAACCCTTCCTTATGCAATGTCCGCAGTCTATTTTCACTAATATGACATAGCCTACAGTGCCATAAATAGGTCAGATTTTCATCATCTCGTTTTCTTTTGTTGGTTTGTTCAATCTGAAGTAAATCATGCTCTACGTCACATACATATAGACCATTATTTAAAATTCCACGTCCATAAAGAACATTATCTCTAAGAATGGAACATTCATTATTCTTAATAATAAATGAAAAACCATCCATATCCAACATAGGAATAGAAACAATATTCCTCACAATTGAGGGAACGTAATAACAATTATTCAAAATAATAGTCTTGCCCGTAGGAATATGTAAACTAAATGATCCTACAGATATGGCCGCAACCCTTGCTCCATTGCCCACACGAAGAATCACCTCATCTTTTTCAAGAGTCCTACTTCCCTTTAGTCCTTGCAATGAATAACAAATATGAGAACCACATGCGGTATCTAATACCCAAGTAGAAATTTGACCTAGTGACATATTAACTTCGATCATGAACATGCCTGAATCAGAAGCGGTAGTCTCACTACCCTTCTTCTTCTTCAATTCTGCAAGGTAAACCTTGCAGTTCCTCTTCCAGTGCCCTAACTTGTTACAGTAAAAACAAACAGCTAAATTAGGACCAGTCAACTTGTGAGCATCTAGTATGCTCCGGAGTGATAGTGCAGAAGACATGACGAATATAGTAAATCTGTAAATGACAAACACATAACAACACTTAGCAAATATTCAATTTCATTTCAAAACACTATATGAATCGGGTCTTTATTCATAAGTGTATCCCACTAGTTTATCTAATTTATTCAACCCCTAAGTGAAAATTAAGCATTCATAATGATAGTGGGAATAGGGATCCTACATTCCATCACACAACCTCGGCTGTAGCACGAAACATCATGTGATGTTCAATAGGCAGACAACTCTTGTCAATTATAACTTATGTTATTCCCTAATATAACTTTAGCCTTTTGAATAATTGAGTCACGGCTGTGGCACGACAAACTCAATATTCTAAGTCAAGTCTAACCCAACATTTCGTACAATTGAATCAGTCTCCAACGGCCCACGACTGTAGTACGTAACGACCTTTAGATTCTAATTGAATGTACACATCTCTATGTAATAGACAAGTATTTCTTATTTCGAAATCAAAGCCCTCGGCTGTAGCACGAAACGACAATGATTTAAAAATAAGAACCACTTTCTATCATATTGGAAGGATATGACCGACACAAGCCCGTTGTGTCATTGGCCAATTACTACTTGATATTATTTAATTTTAGACGGATTATATTACATTACAATCATAATCATATTATAAAGAGATTCTTCCTTTTAAATTAAATATTTCAAATCAATAATCGATAATCAGATGATTCCCAGATCTGATGGAGCATTGTCAAGAGACGTCACTTAATAACCCTTCTTACAGATAGAAATCTGTTCTTGACAGAATCATCCTTTCTCTCAATACTGAAAATTCATATTCAATTACGTGTTTCATAAACACAAGAATCTCATGATCGTATTCATAATATTTATATTAAGGTCATGAAACAATTTCACTATACTAGATTGTTAACAAACGCCTTATGTTAATTAAGTTCACCTAAATCTATCATCGCATGATAAACTAAGCATATATCACATATATAAGCATGAATAAACGTAAAGGTAGGCATGTTACATCATGTAGCATATTGGTCTAAGCATTATACATCTCTATGTATCACATGAGGCATTTAAAAGCAATTAAAACAGTCAAAAACAGCTTTAAAACACTACTGTTAGCTATAAACAGTTCGAAACTATTTCAAAAAATATCATATAATATACCATTAGATGCCTCTCAAAAAGACAAATCCAACGGCACCAAAAACGTTTCATTCTGACGCACACGCCCACACGCGCCACGAGAAGAAAACCAATGTGCCGCCACATGCACACGCGCTGTCAAGCGCGTGTCAGACTATCGCCCACGCGCCCCCACGCGCACACGCGCCCTAAACCCTAAGCTCACGTCAGCATGATGTCATCTGATGACATCAGCATGACATCAGCACTACGCTGACCTTTGACCCGTACGTGTCTGACACGCGCCGCGCGTGACACACGAGCGCGTGTGCCCCACGCGCACATGCCAGACGCGCGATCCTCCCCTTCTGTTCCTGACAGCCGCCGCCGGTCCTTAATTCTGCTGCCATTTTCTCTTTTCCCGTGCCACCACCATAACAGTACACCATAACAGTGCTCTTTGAAAAGCACAGCAGCCAGAAAATATATATATACTAACAGATTTTATATATATATTTAATTACGAATTTAATTGAAACAACTTCAAAAATTCATAACAATTAATCCATACATCATAAAATCATGAAAA
Source organism: Apium graveolens (assembly GCF_009905375.1). NCBI lineage: Eukaryota > Viridiplantae > Streptophyta > Magnoliopsida > Apiales > Apiaceae > Apium > Apium graveolens. Next base: position 249,285,125 of record NC_133650.1, on the reverse strand, counting down.
AAAATACCCGGACGATCTACAACACTTGTAGAACCCAGATCTACAATCAAAATAATTCTGAGAAACAATTTCTAATCAGTCATAATTAATCCATGATATAACTTGTAAAAATCATAATTAATTCATACAAGCACATAAAATTCTGAAATATTTATCACAGATCTATATGCATACAACCTATGCTCTGATACCATTGTAGGATTTTAAATATCACGAAAGCATGGTAAAACAATTTTACACATATAAAATCCAAATAAAAACATATAAATCGTGATTAAAACATATGGGATTGATTTCTAACCTTTAAAAGTGATCCAAGAACAAACAGCGGAGATCCCTAGCAGCTGCTCCTCAAGTGTGAAGCACTCCACCGGTATTCACCAAGAAATCGATGTAATGAAGGAGGAGGAGGTGGAGAGAATTAGGGTTTTTGTAAATTTTTAGGTTGAGGCAAAAATAGGGTTTATAATAGTATATTTATAGGCAAAATTTTCAGATGAAAATTTTCTCATAAAATATTATTATTATTAACCCTTTATTATTCTCACTAATAATTAAAACACCTTTTAATTATTAATCATTTTTCTAAACAGTTAAGAAATAATTCTCTCACTTGATTTAATTTCCAAAAATTAAATACTTAATTAATAATATTAAGAACTTTTTCTTAATTAATTTATAATCAATTAAATCTGATTTAATCAATTATAAAATTTTCCAATTAATTAATTATTTATTTCATAAATAAATAATTATCAGTCATTATTAATTAATTCCTCCACCATTATATCATTCTCTTTTATGGTGTGACCCTGTAGGTTCAATATTAAGCCGGTAGTAGAAATAAATAATAATAAAACTATTTTATCATTATTTATATAAATTCTCTAATTCATTAAATATGATTAAATAATTAATCATATTTATTCTACATCGTGAGGGATACTTCTCAGCATATCACGACTATCCGGATAATACAAATTCACTGCTTAGAATACCAAGAACCTATTCAGTGAGTAGTTACCATACAATTAATTCCTTCTACCCTGCAATGTCATGATTAAATATAAGGCATGGAACTTGTGTTAAGCCTATCTTATTTAATCACTTGCTTTTCCATTTATTATGCTTAGTTCTATTTAATGTAAATTAGAAACTCCTTTCTATTTTCATTCACTCTGGCCAGAGATTCCTGAACTAGCATAAGTGGATCAGCATTGAACATTCTCTTCCTTCACTGGAAGGGGTAGATCCTTTATTGATCATACACTATCTTCGTGTACAAATTCCTATACCCAGTAGAGCCCTTATAATTGTCCCTGGAGACTAAGAACTAAACCAAAGCATAGTTCAGTGTACACAAGATGACTATGATGACCTCAAGTCTAAGGATACTTGTACAACTATCACTATATGAACAACTGCTGACATGTGAGTGAACTTCATCAGTTGTTCAGCTGTGTGAGTCATGTTCAGTGAACTTATTCTATAATAAGCACCTACATACTAGCTATAGTGTCACTACACAAATGTCTATGAGAACAAACATCCTTCATAATGAAGCAAGCATAGTATGTACCGATCTTTGCGGATTATTAATTACCAGTTAGTAATCCTACGACCAGAAACTATTTAAGTTTAGAGTTATCATCTTTTAGGTCTCATTATTATGATCTCATCACAATCCATAAAAAGCTTTACTCTAAACTGTGGTATATCTTATTTAAACACTTAAATAGATAGAGCCCGCAATTAAAACAAAACAAGTCTTTTATTAATATCAATGAAATCAAAACAGATTACATAAAAGTTATTCCTAAATCCTCATACATGATTGGACTTAGGACATATCTCTTTTAGACTTAACTCAAAGGTTTGTTTAGTCCTTTTTGAAACTTGGTCCTGGCTTATTCTCAAGATAGGACCTTCTAAGATAGATAGCCCGCTCACGACAATTATATGAATTAAATCTTTACCAAACTACTATTACGGTTGAGTATCGTATAATCATCAGAAGGAATGTCAATCTTTCACACCATAATACAACCTTCACGGCTTTAACCATCATCACTGTATTCCTCTGGAACGAGCGCCTATAATTGTCCTCGTACACTTAAAGTGTCGGCCACCTCTTTGGCCTTTCCTGATAGTAAAATTTCCTTACAATCAATGTCATTTTAACCACCTCCAACTAAATTTTCTACCTCATTTCAATCATTGCTTATATGAAAATGCTTTTCTTAAGTCCTGGTGAGAAACAAAATCACCATTTTTCCATAAGTCATTGCCTTAGTCTTTAGATGTGAACATTGCCACGACTAACTCTCGATCATACTTAGAACGTCTCTTATCTTGGGTCCTTCTTATTTTCACCAATCTCGACCCTCATTGGATCGATCTATACTTTCTTATGGTTCAACACGTGCCCCACCTGGCATTATTATAATTACATCATATTTCCTTTATCAAAATTTCTTTGCTTGAGAACTTTGAATACTACCTTTCTCCTTGTAAAACCTCTAAGGTTATCCTTAAATCCTTCATCAGGTACACCCTAGGTACAGGGCATATCAAGATACCACTTACTAATACTAGAATCATTGTCTATATAGTTCTGAAAACTTTCTCCACTGATCTTTAAAGGTTGTTGTTGCCTTAGTCCTTCATTCCGTACTACCCAAACTCATAATGTCCCTATTAAGGGTGAAATGCCAACCTTTATACATTCCCCTAGGGTTCATCTCAAGTTATCGGGGTTTTATCCTTAATTCCACCTTTAAAAGATACTCACACTCTTCCATGGATAAATCAAGTCATATATCCTTGATAGATTATCTTATTCAATCATTCTCACCTCGATAGTCTATGCCTAATTTCATAATAATATCCTTATCCAAAATGAGGTCAATCCATATGGCCTCCAAAAGATAACAACGGTTATCCACTTTTCTTGCCTGATTTGGTAATGATAACAGGTATGTTCTGGAAGATATTGGTCGTGTTCAACGTGAACTTCTTTTTACTAAATCCTCATTTACTTTTGTTGTTTATCTCAACAGTCATCTCAATATTGAGATATCTTCTATACTTGGTGTCTCCCTTTTTGGAAATCAAGTCACATGTCTTATATACACTTCCCATTCTTGAAGGTCACTTCCTTCATCCCATTTTCCTAATATCTTGTTATCCTGTCTCCTCAGCTCATCTGTGTTTCCTTATTAATCCATCGGTCTATCTCAAAGTTTCATCGAATACTCTCAACTTAAAGGGGATTAATTATACATATCGCTTACGCCTTCAACCTTGAATTTATCTCATGATCAGTCACCATCGCGCTGATGATGACACACTTCTCTATATTTATTGCAAGGGTTTCTTAGGATTTCCCATACCTAACTACCTTATCACTTCTCAACTCTATTTCCTTTATATCCCTCTATACTCCTTCCCCTTTCAGTCTTTTATTTTCATTTCTATTACAACCATTTCATGAACCAACACCACATAAGCATTGATTTCAAACATCCGTCATTCTGGATTCGTGTTCTTCAGATGAACCTTGACGACTTTCATAACCTAGATTCATGATTCATCATACTTCTCTGCCTTTGTTCTGTCTCTAAAGCTTTTACACTATCTCTATAACCTTGGGAAGTACTTTCCCGAAAACAATTGACTGAACTTTAATCAGTTTATTATAACCTCTGGCCCCGTGTCTTTCTTCGCCTTTCACCAGCGGGTGGCCTCTCTCTTAGGAAGGTAAATGACAAAAACAGTCTTTTACGCTTCATCAATCATTTAGAATATAAAATCATTCCTTTATTTCCTTTAGCCAGGCTCTTGCCTCGGCTAGGTCAGCTTGTTCCTCGGAACTCTGAGAGCTTAGTGACTTAAAGGTCCTGAAAGAATTTCCCACCGTATTGTTTCCTCAGGGTGGTGTTTGGGAATAAAAGTATAATTTTTGTTTAGGCAGGTCCATGAATTGCCCCATAGGAGTACCATCCCGGTTCTCCCTATCTTGCTCGACTTCTGTTTTCTCAGTATGAAATGTTTCATCCTTCTCCCATAATCAGGGTTATCTTATACGTTAAAATCCTTGTTTTCCATTTCATTATGTTATGGTTTCTTTCTTTCTTGATGCGACCTCCCTGACTATCACATTCAGGTTTTGCTCTAAATCTTATTCCTCGAATTATGGCTTTCATCTAAGATCTCGTCCTTAAGCTCTTGAACGTTTGGAACCCAAATTCTGTAGGAATACCTCATTATTCCCTTATCATCTTTCTCGGTATTAATTTCTTCTCTATTTATTGGCTCTCTGCCTTCATTCATCACTTTTTTGTTGGCACAATATGATCTTTTCCAATAATTCGGGTTCTATTGCAATCTCAAATAGCTTTTCGGTACCGGCTCCGGTTACCTTCACTTCTATTTCCATTTTCTCAAAATCTTATCAACTCTCTCAAAGACATTTTCTTCTTGAGTCTCTCTTTATGCTAAGAGCATTAGCCACCATTTTGTCTTTCCCTGGATGATAAAGAATCTCATAATCATAATCCTTGATTAGCTCTAACCACCTCCTCTGTGTGCATGTTGAGCTCTTTCTGCGTGAAAATGCACTAGAGCACTTATGGCTTGTGTAAATCTCGCACTTCTCTCCATACAAGTAGTGCCTCCAATCTTTAGGGAAAAACTATTACCATGAGCCCAAGCTCATGGGTGGGAATATCGAATTTTATATTCCCTTAATTGTCTTGACACGTACGCGATTACCTTGTTGTGATGTATAAGAAGAACCCTAATTCCGTATGCGAAGCGTCACTACACATCATAAAATCTCCTTTTCCATCCGGCAACGCCAATATAAGGGCCGTCAATAATCTTTGCTTCAGTTCTTAAAAGTTGTTCTCGCATTTCTCTATCCATTCGAACTTCTCAGTCTTACGAGTAAGCCGCGTTACAGGGGCTACTATCTTTACAAACTTGAACGAACCTCCGGTAGTGACCGGCCAATCCTACCTCTGGTAGTCGCCCTAACCATGGTCATCAATTCCTCAGTGGCCCTTTATTCATTCTTTTCAGGATCATCCACGGGATCCTGCTTAGCAACAATCCCTTCTAGGACAACATCCTCAACCGCTACATCCTCAATATTAACATCATCCGGTCCCACATTAGGACGCTCTATCAGATCCACAATCTGATCTACAATAAGTAATAAAACATCATCTCGTTGTTGCTCCTCAACCTCAGGGTTCGGAGTCCCGCTACCATATACGATAACGAACTACGCTTCTATCATGATATTTATAAGGGTTCCCATAAGGGTTTTAACTGTCAGTACTACGTTAGGTAGTCCGACTATGAACTTGGAAAGAGTTCTTATTATATTAGTGAACTTATTATTTTAACATCACATCATCTCTAAGGTTTATAACGCTTAGCTCGGATACCATTTCTGTAACACCCCCAAATCCGGGGTCGGGGATCCGGGTTGTCACGAGTTCCATTTCCCTTAATAATACTTAATATTAATAATCAACCAACTACTGGGTACTGTGACCCCACAATATACACACACCACAAGTTATAGTCTCAGAGATAAATATCCAAAAATAACACAAATCATTTTATTCCACAATTATAAGCCATTACACCTCAAAAGGGTTTCTGAATAAATTTACATATTCTTTGCCATTATTATAATTCATAAATATACATAAGTCTGGTACATCAAAAGTTGAAATTCTAGCCTATTGGTAGTTCCTACCTCAGCCACAACGGCATCAACGCCTACAGGAAACTGCGGAACATTTCCTATCCGCTCACGAATTAGGAGCTTGGTCATGTTCATCTTGTCTATCTGTTGTTGTGTGATGAAAGAAGAAAGCAAGGGTGAGCAACAAGCCCACCGAAATAATATGTATAATAATTTACATTATATGAGCATTCTCATAGTACTCATGAAAGTCTTGGTCAAGAAGAAATGAACCAAGTTTGATATCTTACGTGACCAAGTCGCAAAATAATCAGTATATATACTTTTCAAAATCTTGGAAATCCTCTTCCATGCATAATATACATAGGGTTCCAGTTTATAACTGTATAAAAATATCGTTGCAAGGTGATCTCATATATCTAACCTTATCTCAATATTTTTCTGAAAATATTTACCATGCATAAGATATTCATTAACTAGATATAAGTTGAAAAGATGAAGTTACAAGATACTCCAATATACTAATATCTTTTCCAAATACTACTTGAACTACCACCGTTCAAGTTATAATCAGTTTTAAAAGGTCATCACATAGATGAGACTAGAAGATAAGACTTGAATAGATTCAATCTTTGAAATATCATTTGAAAGAAATGAAGTTACGAGATACTTCATTAAGTCCCGATATATATATTCACCTATATATATATCTCGCATACACTCCTTGAAAACCTCTGTTATGAAAATTATAAACAGAGTTTTAATATCCAATGAATTTGGAAAGAAGAAAGCTTTGGCATAAACCTGATATCTTGCTGATCAGGCAAAGATACCAATTAAGTAACCTTTTCTACTGTAGATGGATGAATTTCTCGCCGGTCATCACTCTGGCCGCATTAGGACCTCGTGCTAGACCATTACCCGGCCACTCACGCGTGGATGGACTGTCACCCAACCTCTTACACCTTCATAGACCGTACCCCGGCCTGTCGCTTATGCTGACTCAATTAGATGGACTTACTTCCCGAACATTGGGCAAGTAATCAAATTGTTTTCTCAAAACAGCAACCTCGTTGTGAATATAAAATATACCACATAGCCGGATCCCTCAGATTTTTGAGCGAGTATTCAAATCCCCTTCTAAAGGAAGATCTTAAATTTGAAAATGAGTTTTGGGATCCACTCTAACTTTTAAAATCATTTTGAAGACTCGAAAACATTTTTAAGAATATTTGGAGTAATGCTGATTTATTAAAATAAATCAGTCCCAATATGTTGGAAAATATCTGAATATTATTATTTGAATAATATTCCCATAAAGGATAATCTTTATAAAAATAAATGAAGTAGAAGTTTTAAAAACTCATACTTGAAACGAATAATAATAACAAAGATATACTTATACGAAAGTACAATCTTTATTTGAATAATCGAAAATTAGTTTGATTATTATTCAAAACTATCGGATATACCTTATCCAATTAATAGTCATAGAAACCTATATATATACATATAAATATATATATATATATATTATACTCGGGAACATCGACTCCCGGTTTAGAAAAATGTTTACCTTTGGGTCCCTTATACTAAGGGTATACGCAACTACTGCTTATCTCTAGCATAGGTATTATGCAGTTTATAAGCAATTGAATTGATAATAGAATATCAAGATTACGAAACAGGAATGCATATAAATGTCATATCACATGCTCCAATATATCGCAAGACTTTGCTAATAATAACCATGCACTTATCTCAAGATAATGCATCGATATATTACATCACAACAACAGTATAACGGGTAAAAAACTTGCCTGAGCATTCCGGGGTAGACTTAAGCTTAGAGTGGGTCCGATAACCTATAAAAAATAACATAAGTCGGAATTAAACCACGGTCGCTTCAGAAACTAGACTTTAACCAATTGGACCCTAACATTCGCTTTGCGCTTAACGATTCACATAAGTCGCTTGAGTAACCTCGGCTCCACCATTTTTATAAAATTAACCGTTACGAATTTTAAGGCGACCCTTTCATGAATAATCTACCAACTACCTAACCCACCTTACATAATTGTTTCGTAATTAAATTAGTCTTTTCAGGGCCTAAACAAGGTCTCAAAGTAAAGCGAGGGGTAAAGGTTCGTTCGCGAAATGTCGTTACGTAAAACGGTCGTTTCTCCTAAACCGTACATCGGAACCAAGCGAAACACATATCAAAATGAAGCTTACAACACGCTCTAACTATTCATGGAAATGTTACAGATTGATCAGTGAGTTATCTGGTCCGAGATTCATGTACAACAGTCTAAGGAAAACGGATATTACGACGGCTATGTTTACGAGTTTTCCAAGTTTCTCACTACACCAAAACCTCACCAAACAACCCACAATTATTAACACATCAAAACCTCAACTAAATAATACTATACCAGTCCTTATTCTCCAGATTCTTCATCTCAACCAACCACAATCAAGTTCTATTAACTATAACAAGATTCATTCACCAAATCACTCCAAATTCAAATCAAACTACTAATAATCAAATATCATGCTTCTCATTTAGAAAACCAACCATCAAACTCACTAATAATCAAAGTAAAGGCTAGGGTTTGAAGTTTATACCTTCCTTGGGAGGTGTTAAGTTTCTAGAAAGCCTTAGGGAGCCTCCTACAAGCTTGATCTTTCCAAAGAAATCAAGAACACAAAGTTAGGCTTTGAAGTTTCTAAAAATCCGATTGAAAGAACTGTAAAAATAAGGGTCTTACCATGCTTATTTAGACGAGACTTGTAAACAAGAGTTGTAGGCCATCTTAATACCTTTCCAACGAGCTATAGAACACAACATTTGAGTGAGTATTGAAGGAGATATGGCAGTTTGAAGTTGCTGAGTTTATTTTGGCCGAGAGCTTTTTGGTTGGGTGAGGAAGATGAGTTTTTCCCTTGGCTTTGTCTTGGAATGTGTGAAATAATGCTTGGTTGCAATTTATCCTTGCTAAACTATCTAGATTTTACTTTATTAAAATGCTTGCATCACCTAGATGACATCACTTCCATGCCACATATCCAAATCTTATGGTGTGATGATGTCACCTTCTCTTTTAACTACATATTTTAGCTTCTCTTGGAAGCTTCCTACCCATTCTACTTGTATGTGCTTGTTCCTTGGTTGTTTATTTATTTTACGGTTCGCTTAACTCTCGTTCACGTTGATCGTTTGAAGGATCATATCTGGGATCTCATTACTCGGGTTCCCCTAAACCTTTTATAATCTTTTATATTCCTTTTATGATCCTCTCTTATAATCCTTGAATTTAAATCCTTTTAATAATGTTACCTTATACTCGATTCTTTCGGTATCTGGTGAATTTTCGGGAAAAATCAAAGTGTTCGAATTTTGATTCTGACGATCTTTACACACTCATTTACTTTATGGAATACTAATACGATCTTAGAATTTCCATAACAGTAATCCTATATAGCATGGTCTGATAATTTTCCTTAATCAGCATCATCAGCAAAAAGTTACTATTCATCAGTGTTTCAAAAATTCCAAAAATTAGGGTTATTACTATAGCTACGCTAATAACTAAATAGACTCGAAAGAATGAAAAGTTTGTATAAAATGACAAGTGTGAAGAAAGTTTTCAAGAACTAAAGAATTGATTAGTGACCGCACATGTACTTGTGCTACCAGATGAGTAGGGAGATTTTGTCATTTACAACGACGCTTCATATCGAGGACTAGGATGCGTATTGATGCAGCACGATAATGTAATTACATATGCTTCTAGACAACTAAAACCCCATGAACAGAAATATCCTACGCATGATCTGGAACTAGCAGCAATCGTGTTCGCCCTAAAACTTTGGAGACATTACCTTTACGGCGAGAAGTGTGAAATTTATACGGATCAAAAAAGTCTAAAGTATATATTTACGCGGAAGGAACTTAACATGAGACAACCAGATGGTTAGAATTAATCAAGGATTATGATCTTACAATCAATTATCACCCAGGAAAAGTGAACATCGTGGCAGATGCACTAAGTCGGAAAGAGAGATTGAATATGTTGACTTCTTCAGAAGAATTGGTCAGAGAATTTGAGAAATTGGAAATCGAGGTTCGTATCCCAGGGAAATCTAATTAAATAAACTATACAATGACATTTCAGCCAGAACTATTAGAAAAGATTAGAAGATGTCAAGAGGAAGTGATGAGTCAAGAAGAAGACAACCTAATAGGAAAAGAAATCACAAGTCGGAAAGATGATAAAGGAATTCTACGATTATCATCAAGAATCTGGATACTTAATGTGCCAGAATTGAAAGAAGAAATCTTACGAGACGCTCACAACTCGAGATATTCCATACATCCAGGAAGTACAAAAATGTATCGAGATTTGAAAGAAAACTTTTGGTGGCCAAATATGAAGAAAGAAATAGCTGAGTGGGTGAGTAAATGTTATGCGTGCCAACGAGTCAAAGCAGAACATCAACGTCCAAGCAGATTACTGCAACCACCGGATATTCCAGAATGGAAATGGAAACAATTAGAAATGGATTTCATAGTAGGACTTCCAAGGACCAAAGCAAATCATGATGCAATTTGGGTGATCATCGACAGACTAACCAAGTCAGCATATTTTCTTCCAATTAACGAAAGATTTTCACTTGATAAATTAGTGCACTTATATCTTAAAGAAATTATGATGCGACATGGAGTTCCTGTATCTATTGTATCTGATCGAGATCCATGTTTCAATTCAAGATTTTGGAGACAATTTCAGGAATTCCTTGGTACTAAGTTAAATATGAGTACCGCTTACCATCCGCAAACTGACGGACAAAGTGAAAGGATAATTCTAATAATCGAAGATATGCTATGTGATGTGCGATTGACTTTGAAGACAGTTGGGACAAGCATTTGCCGTTAGTGGAATTTTCGTATAACAACAGCTATCACGCAAGCATTAGAATGCCACCTTATGAGGCCTTATATAGAAGGAAATGTAGGTCACCAGTATATTGAGATGAAGTTGGTGAACGCAAAATCTTAGGTCCAGAATTAATTCAACAGACCAAGGAAAAGATAGGGCTTATTAGAAAGCGACTTGAAGCTGCGCAAAATCGACAACGCAAATATGCAGATTAAGCTAGGAAGGATATGGATTACCAAGAAGGAGAGCATATGTTACTAAAAATATCGCCATGGAAAGGATTGACCAGGTTTGGCAACAAGGGTAAACTGAAGCCACGATACGTTGGTCCATTTGAAATCTTGAAGAAAGTCGGGAAAGTTGCCTACGAGTTAGCCTTACCACCTCACATGCAGCATATTCATAACGTGTTTCACGTTTCGATTCTTAAGAGATATAATCCTGATTCTAGACGTGTAATAGAACATGAGCCGATAGAGATTCAACCTGATTTGTCTTATATAGAGCAACCAATAAGAATTCTAGATCGGCAGGAGAGAATATTGAGAAATAAGTCTGTACCTTTAGTATGAGTTTTGTGGAGAAATCCTTTGGTTGAAGAATCAACCTGGGAACTTGAAAGTGAAATGTTAGAAAAGTATCCCCAATTATTTTCTTAGCGAGATTTTCGAGGACAGAATCTTACTAGAGGGGAAGGTGTAACGACTGAGAAATTAGGCATGTATTATATCATAATACAGATAAATAATGTGTTTTATTATGTCATTTATGTGTAATTAAGTATAAAACCCTAACTGATATGTGCTATGTGTGTTCCGTATTGTCAGGGTATTTTCTGGGTATATATCGAATATTTTATTTTGTATTAAAAGCTTTCGTATCAAAAGTTATACGACCCGAAATATATTTTAATAGCAGATTTTTCAAATAAAATAATTGGCCTAATTTTTTCTAAAATGGCTTGTACCATTGCGTTATTCTAAACATCTAGATATTTTTATAAATTTTCTTGTTTTGCAAAAAATGACTTTTCCAGACCCCATTGGGTGTTAAAAACCCCACAAAAAATCATATTTTTATTTTTATAAAATTATGGGACTTTTAATTATACTATTTCTTTATATTTTTAAATTATTCACAATTTTTAGGAATTTTTGGCATATATATTGTATATATTATATATTTAAAAATTATAAAATTAATACCCAAAAATTATAAAATTAGGGGCCAATTAATTTTAATAAATGTATGATTAGGGCCTTAATTTTAATTAGGGATATTATTTTTACTACTATAAATAGCCTAATTTTATTTAATTATTATTAATTAATTATTAAAAATCGGAAAAATCATAAAAATTCTTTGTTTTCGGGTCGGATTTTCCAGAGTCGGGTCAGGCAACCAATCGGAGATTTTGAGCAAATTCCGGCATCAAATCAAGTGATGTGAGTACTCAAATCATCCTTTTGATCTGTTCTTTCGATTTCTGGTATCAATTTCATGTTTTAAGCTGTTATTTTTCAATTTCTATTTCTAGGGTTTATGTTTGAATTGTGTTTTTTTGATTCTAGGGTTATTAGGATGATTTGATAATTGATATAGCTTCTCTGTGAGGTTTACAATCGATTACTGGTAGTTAATTGAACAAACGTTTTATGTATGATCGAATTCGATTATTAGGGTTTAAACCCAATTTTTGATTTGAACATTTTTTATTTTGAGAAAGCTGAGGTATGTAGGGTGTTAGGGCTTTGATTGCATAGTTCATAAGCTTTGATTTGAGATATAGAACACGAAGTTTCATGTAGAAATCAGTGATTTCGATAGTTGGCCGGAAAATAGTCGGGTTTGATCGGAGTTTATGATTCTGGGATGATGATTGAATGGTATGTTTGAGATGTTGAGTTGATTTGGAATCGATCCCAATCGAGAAAGGGACCAAAAGATGTTTGTTTTAGCATGAATTTGACTGAACGAAATCGTGAAAACCCACCGGAAACTAGGAATTTTCCGGAGAGTTCTTACCCGTATTGTTCATCTTAACCCGGTTGCAACCCATTTTGCAACCCGGTTTTGATCCATTTTGTCAGAAGTTCAATTTCTGACAAATGTTTCTGCATTTTTATTTTTTACTTTTTATTTTTTTTTAATTATAAAATCAGTTTTATTTATTTTATGAATTGATTAATTAATTATTTAATTAACTAATTTATATTACTAATAATTCTGAAATATTTTCTAAAATTCAAGATTAATTATTTCTTTAATTATTTATTATTTATTTAATATTTATTGATTATTTAAAAATGATTAATTTTTTTGATAATCAATCAAATTATTTTCAATAATTCATAATAAATTTATTTTAATTCCACAAACTATGAAAAAATCATTTTTAATTCTGATTTTTCCTAAATAATTATTTAAAAATATTTTTTGAGGTTCAATAATTTTGGATAATTATTAGTTTTTCCCCTATTATAAATTCAGAATAGTGAATTACTTTCATATTATTATCGTAGTTACACACTGATAATTCCTATTCACAAACACTGATACACAATTATCATTCATATTTCATTTCGATTCCTGATTTCTCCTAATGCGTTGAATCCTCTATTCAAATTCCAATAGTTATATATATACATATATCCTAATATATTCTGATATTGGGATACATCAAAGCATATCGATTGTTTCGGTTGCTCATTATGGTCTGGATGGTGACGATTAGGATCAGGTATACACTTGATCCTGAGGACCGGAAAATTTACCGGATCCTTGTGTTGGGTCGTAGAGCCTGGGTACCCGAACGGATCTATATATTGAGATATGGATCTGCACTGTATTCTGGCTGATCAATAGGATATAGGTGCAAACTTGTGTCTAGTTTAGTTTATTGATACTCGCCGATAATGGCCTTTATTCATTTCTTGCGAGGTTATATCTTTGCAGATGTAACCAAATTATCGGTTCATTTAGCTTTACTATAACACTGTTTATATATTCTGAACTTGTTGAGCGATTTATGGCTCACCCCTTTTTTTGTTGTTATTCATCTTATTTTTTTCCGTTAAGAAGGAAAATGAAACCTATCAGGACTCGCGTGGTAAAGAAACGAGTCAAGCAGCGAGACCCTCTTATACCAAAAGTGTTGATCCCGATTCAGGAAGAAAGCTTTGAGTTACCTGAGCAGGTGTAGTGTTGTTATTCCCTAACAATACAACAAGAATTACAGGGGGGGTTCAATGTAATTCTGGCTACTTTTTCAAGATTTTAAAATAGTTCTAACTCGAAAAATATATATGTGTTTGATTTACAAAGTACGGAATGAAAGGATTAAATAAATCAAACACAAAGTAATAAAAATACAAGTCTTTAAAACTTTCTAGTGGATTTGAATGTATCCACCAGATATATATATATATAGATTTGAGAACTCTGTGAAGCTCAAATTGGCTCACATCTGCTTTACAAGTTGAACATGTTGGATATATTTGAGATGTAATGTCTAATATGTTTCATGTTTAGTTTTCAGATCTTAATAAACAAGAAATATCAGTTCTTACTAGAATCAGGACTTACTGGAAGTCAGGACTTAAGGATATCAGGACTTAGATTATCAGAAGATAATATCAGAAGATGGATATCAGAACTTAAGTACTGGAGGACTGACAGTTAAGGAAGGAAGCTGATTTACAAGTAGGGGGAGATTGTTGGATATATTTGAGATGTCATGTCTAATATGTTTCATGTTTAGTTTTCAGATCTTAATAAACAGGAAATATCAGTTCTTATTGGAATCAGGACTTACTGAAAATCAGGACTTAAGGATATCAGGACTTAGAATATCAGAAGATAATATCAGAAGATGGATATCAGAACTTAAGTACTGGAGGATTAACAGTTAAGGAAGGAAGCTGGTTTATAGGAAAGAAGATCGAGACTAATACAGAAGAAGATATGCATGGAAAGAGTTAGAGGACTAGAAGAATTATATAAGATATCTGATTGATATATTTTAGGAGACAGAATTATATTCCATATCAATTCGAAGTTATCTTGTAACTGTGTGTCTATATAAACACAGACATAGGTTTACACTATATGTGTTACGATCATCGAGAAGAGCATACATTGTAACCTAGCAGCTCTCGTGATATTTGTTCATCACTGAGAGAGGACAGTTCCATTGTAACTGAGTTTATTATATTGAATACATCTGTTTTCTGTTACTTGTGTTCTAAATTGATTTGATTGTATTCTACACTGTATTCAACCCCCTTCTACAGTGTTGTGTGACCTAACAAGTGGTATCAGAGCCTATTTGTTAACACACATACAGTAAAGATCCAAAACAATCATGTCTGAAGAAGCAGAAAATCCAACCAAGCCCGCCAAAACTGAAGAAACTCCAAAGACTCAAACCCATAGTCGATATGAGACTATCAGGGTTCCCATGCTGAGACCTTCTGAGTATCCCATATGGAAAGTGAAGATGGCTATGTTTCTGGAAGCTACAGATCCAGAATACCTTGACAGAATTTATGAAGGACCGCATAAGCCAACCAAGCTCTCTGTTGTAGTTGCAGATCAGCCAGCAAAGACCATACCAAAGGAGAAAAGTGAATACACAGCTGAAGATATCTCATCTATTGCCAATGATGCAAAGGTAAGACATTTGCTGCATAGTGCCATTGATAATGTCATGTCAAACCGGGTAATTCAATGCAAGACTACAAAGGAGATATGGGATGCTTTGGAAATAAGGTGTCAGTGAACTGATGCAATCAAGAAAAACAGGAGGACTATACTTACTCAAGTGTATGAGCACTTTGACTCAAAAAGTGATGAGTCATTAACTGACTTATATGACAGGTTTGTCAAACTCTTGAATGATCTGTCACTAGTGGACAAGGAATATGATATTGAAGATTCAAATTTAAAATTCCTTTTAGCTCTTCCTGAAAATTGGGATTTGAAAGCTACTATTATAAGAGACAACTATGCTCTTGATGAAACTACTCTTGATGAAATTTATGGTATGCTCAAGACTTATGAACTTGAGATGGATCAAAGAAGGAAGTGACATGGGAGAAAGTCAAGGACAGTTTCTCTTAAGACTGAGGAGGAATCCCCCAAAGTGGCTATCTCAAAGAAAGGCAAAAGAAAGGCTCTCATCATAAAATCTGATTCAGAATCATCAAGTTCTGATGATGATGATTCAGAAACTAAAAGTCTACCTGAAGTAGATGCTGATGAGGAGATGATGAAGCTGTGTGCTCTTATGGTGAAGGGTATCACAAAGATAGCCTACAAGAAATTCAGAAAGGGAAAGAAGTTTTTCAGGAAAGGTAGAAGTTCTGATAAGAAGGGATTCATAAAATCTGAAGGCAAAGGAGGAAAGTCTGATAGAGGAGATTACTCAAATGTCAAATGCTACAATTATGGTGAGAAAGGCCACATATCTCCTAACTACAAGAAAGGAAAGAGTGACAAAGGCAAGGCTCTTATCACAAAGAAGAAAAGCTGGACAGACACTTCAGATTCTGAAGATGAGGAGAACTATGCCCTGATGGAAAATGCTGATAGCAGTTCTGATGCTGATGAGTTAAAGGTACCTCAAATAACCTATGTCTTTCATACTGATGATATTACTGAGTTGAGATTATAT